>NW_026562400.1:6959644-7671967 GCF_027474105.1 Poeciliopsis prolifica | reverse complement strand
AACCTCAAAGGAAAAAGGTGTTTATATGGTAAAATAATATAAAAGGGTTTAAAGCTGCTGTGTGCCTGCTTTGTTTATTGGTACTGCAAATACAGAATAGCAAGACAGTAAAAATAGTAATAAAAACAAATTACACAATAAGAAATTCTTGCTGTTATAGATGGTCATAAAGAACTGTTTGCACATTCAAAAACATTCAAGTAGAAAATTGTAGGGATAGATAGATAGATAGATAGATAGATAGATAGATAGATAGATAGATAGATAGATAGATAGATAGATAGATAGATAGATAGATAGATAGATAGATAGATAGATAGATAGATAGATAGATAGATAGATAGATAGATAGATAGATAGATAGATAGATAGATAGATAGATAGATAGATAGATAGATAGATAGATAGATAGATAGATAGATAGATAGATAGATAGATAGATAGATAGATAGATAGACAGAGAGAGGGAGAGACAGAGAGAGGTGGGTAGGTAGGTTGTAGCACACAGATTTTTTTTTGTTGTCTATTTATCCCAATGTGCTCAAAATGTGTTGAAGGAGCACATCAGCAAAATTTACACAGACATGGTACATGTAGTTGGTTTTAATGTTTCACGAAGTGTGCCTCATTTCTAAGTATTTAGGTCCCCATAAAACTCATTTTTAGATACAGCAACAAACATGGCAAGATGAGAAATTATGTGGCATCAACTGCAGTCTGACAGCTACTAATTAGTTACTTCTGCTTATTACACTGTTAAACAGATAATGGACAGTGAACAATAAATCTGTTAGCCAGATAAGGAGTAAGGATGCAGAGATTTTGAACCAATTAAATAGTCATCAACAAATAAAAAAACAAAACAAAAAAAAACCCAGCAGGACTGATTTGTTAATTGGCTCTTAGTTTGTTCACAGACTTAATTAGGATGATAATCATGGTGTTTGTGGACCTGCTAAACATCTTATGGTGGTGCATTGAGCTTGTTGACATTTAGATCTGCGTCTCTTCAATCTCACTCTGTTGCAAGGAGTTGAACTCTGGCTTTTTCACATAGTTTTTTTTTTTTTTTTGTGAATTAATAATGCGTAATTCCAAGTTCACACAACGGAGAAACTCTATACTGTTTAGTGAGAGGAACCTTTCAAAAATTAATTCGTGAAGTTAATTTTTTACCAGTTGTTCAATGGTCAGTACTTTATGGTTTGTAACAGTCAGACATAGTATATAGACAGTTAGATTCAGTCAACAGATGCTAACTATTCAACAGAAGAGTTCAAAAAGCACAGTCCCACCACTGGCTTTCCCAATATATGTGAATCAGTCAAATAAATCCTAAATATATGGATGTGTGGGATTTATATTTGTTCCTCTTCTCCACAAAGTATCACTGAAACTGACTCCTGGACATGGTTTCTCAGTTTAGTATTTATTGAGAGGTTTACGTAAGTATGTGAAAATACTTGTTGATGAACCCTCAGTTGGAACAGATTGTAAATTTCTATTCTATTCTATTCTGTTCTATTCTATTGAATTCTGCCTGTGTGTTTGTCCTTTCTAACAAACACACAGGCAGAAACTGGTGCATTTAGTGTGAGTTTCCTCTCCACAGAAGGTTCTGCAAAACATGTCCACATATGTTAAAGCTCTATTTAGCTTTTTTGCAATAATCTCATAAATATTCATGAAAGAATGTGCCCTGCAGATGAGCGTGGGCTGTAATGGCTTTTTCTGTCAGAAACTCATTACATTGACATTTTACTAATTATACAAATGCATCAACTTGACCGCAAAACATATAAAAAAATTAGTTTTGGATCAGGATTTAAAATTCTTAGAAGAATAAGCATGCTTCCTAAGTAAAGAATATAAAATTTTTTATTAAAAGTTAACTTTTTATGCACTTTATATTTTATAATATTTGCTTTCAGTGGTAAATACCAGATTAGTGATCTTTATATATTTCTTTGAAAGTTGGATTTTTCTAATCAGGGAAACTTTAATCTTTGTAACCCCCCCTGTTTTTTTTTGTATCTTCTTTAAAGGGGATAACACATTTAACCAGCACATGATCTTATGAATTAATAATTCACAGAGGAGCGTAAAGTAGTACATATATCTTTGCTCAGAGAGAAGGCTTCTGCACAGTCAGATGTAACCCTGCCCCATTTAGAAACGGTGGATTACAGCCTTTGAATTCAGGGTGATAATGACCCCAGAGGAGAAAAAGGCTGCAGAAGTATATGTGCTATTTCTGATATTGAAGCATGCAACCGTCTCTTCCAATATGTGGTTCTGAAGTGGTATGATTTATCAGCCGCCTGCCCTTTTGCACAGGCCCTGCTATTTAAGAGCTTCAAACTCTGGGGAACTCGGTCTAAAATAAGCAAAACTAGGTTGGAGGAGGAACGGAACTGAAGACTTGAAATTTGGACCAGATACTGTGACTGCAGTTTGAAGTCACTTTGAAGGCTCTGGTTGGCTGAGTGCATCTCGAACATCTCCATACCAAACTCTTAACACTATGCATTATGTAGCAGCAAGAGTATCTGTGTAAAGTCAGAGCCTGTATCCAGTCACTGGATTGTGAAATACAATCCATTGTCTGCACATGCAAACATACAATCACACACACCCAGACAGAGCTGTGAGCACACATGCCGATGCCCTAGATGTGGAGAAGTGTCAATGTCAAACTTTCGCACAGACTGGAACTAGCTGCTCTTGGCTCGGTGACCGTGGCAGATCAGCTAACCCATGAGCAATTCATCATTACGAAATAGGACACAGTCTGCACATTTCTCTGTATTAAAGGTTCTGCTTGTTTTTAACGTCTCATATTCCTGTGCCAGTTCTTTGACCCAGGTGAGGTGCTTTATGCCTATGACAGCCCTGCAGGCTACGGCCTGATGGGCCTGCAGCTGGTCGCTTACGTGTGGTTCTGCTACGCCGTGCTGGTCTCGCTGAAACACTATCCTGAAAAACAGCCCTTCTACGTCCCTTTCTTCACCACATACACTCTGTGGTAAGACACCATCTCCAGTTGTCACTGACTGTTACACCATGTGAGCTGATGAGGCATGTACTTTTTTTCTATGATCTTTAAATTTGAATTATTTATGTAGTTCAGTCAAAACAAAAATTAAAGCAGATAGCGGGTGCTTGAGGTGGGGAAGTCCCAACTTTGTGCTCGTCTTATGTTGCAGATAATTATTCCCAGATGAGAGATAGCTGGAGGACATCTATATTAATGAGCTGTTCAGACTCCATGTGTGAGAATATGCAATGCCTGTAAAAAAAAAAAATGTTTCTTGAACTTGTTTCACATTTTGTCCTATTACAACTACAAAAGTTGATGCACTTTAATAAAATTTTTCTCTCCCAATGGAAGGATGAAATTATCTCAAACTCCCACTTCATTCCCACAAATATTTGATGGAATGTTTTTAGGAAAATTCACCATTTTTACTTTCTATAAAAAGTAAAAATGGAATTGGAAAAGTTTTCCTCAACTTTCCAACTCCTTACATTACCCATACAGTTGAAACCAGATGTTTACATAGTCTGAATAAAGTGATACATACACCATTCTTTTTTAGTTAGAATTACCAAAAGAAATTCTGTTTGCTATGCCACACTAATGAGAAACAATATGTCATACATCATATAACATACCATAAAACTCACTGATGTTTTTGATTGTAACATAAAATACAGAGGCACAAACATTAGTAAGAATCCATATGTGCCAGATCTTATAAAAAAAAGACAAAAATGTTAAAGATGGTTTTGTTTCTCAGTTTTTCAACCAGTGCTTCTAATAGTAGTGGCTTAAAATGAAGCTGAGATTACAAAGACTAATATTATCTCTCACTCACTGCAGCAAGTATCCCCTGCCTCATTATCCACTTCTCTCCTTCCATCATTATCACTCTGAGCACTTTACATATTTTACTCCCTGAGCTCTCTGTTTCTCACCATCAAACCATACTCTTATCAGTTACTTTAATGTTCTCCCTCCTCTCTCTTATCTCTTATCTCTTATTTTTTTCTTCCTCAGGTTTTTCGCCGTGCCTGTGATGGCTCTGATCGCCAACTTTGGGATTCCTCGATGGGCTCGGGAGAAGATTGTGAACGGCATTCAGCTCGGCATTCACCTCTACGCTCATATCGTTTTCCTTGTTCGTACCACACGCACGTGCTCATGCGGAGCCCCACAGCTTTTTAGAGCTAGCGTTATTCAGGAGTCATTATTGCCACAGCCTGTCATACATAATTGACAATCCATGAGTTCTTACTCTAGTTCGGGAACGTCTCCTCCACACATCATTATCCATCTCTTTGTAACCTTAAACGCAGTGTTCTTCACTAATGGGCTGTAACGTTCTGTCAAATATCTCCGGTCCTCACCACACACCTCTCATGTCTCTGTCTTTACCTAGAGCTTATAAGTTATAGACATATTCCCAAAGCTATCTTGAATAAAAGTTGAAGAATTTTTATATTTCTTCATAAATGTATTCTTTTTTAGGTCATAACGAGACCATCAGCAGCCAACAAGAACTTCCCGTATCATGTTCGGACCTCCCAGATTGGGATCTTGCAGTCCAGCCCCAAAGGAGGCGAGGGAGGGGAAAGCTTTCCCCACCATGCCTATGGGAACAGCTCCTTCCTTGGAGATTCTCAACCTAACTTCACTGAACTCTTCTCCATCCAATCAGTAAGTCTAAATGTGATGTGTGTTCCTGTATTCATTTGAGTGGTCGATATGCAGTCCAGAACATCTCATTTGAGAACTAATAAAACAAAAGGAAGAACCAGAAACCATAAAGAGATACATATTACTCCACATGTACTGTCTATATAATATCCACTATAAATTCCCTATTATTTTGCAGCGCTTGCTACATTTAATTAGATAAGGGCTCTAGTGTACTCATTTTCTGATGCTTTTTGTGTGTCAAACGTAGCTTGAAATTAACTGCTGTCTTATTGAACAGAAGTGCCTGAAAATAGAAAGCGATTGGGGCACTAACGCAGTTTGCGAGGGAGCACGTTTTCAAGGATTATTTCTCAGCAAAATACTTATCTCCTCCAGGGGATGACGCATTACATAACAATATGCCTGACACTAAAACTCTTGAGTGGAATTAAATATAAGTGTGAGCAGAAATTCTGGCAAGACTTAATTAAGTTGTTGTGTTTTCTCTGATGAATTGTCTTGCTTCGGTTACTGTCAGCTCTGAAGGTGTTGCTTTTTTACGCTACATAAAGATGAGAGACAGAAAAAGAGCCGTCATTCTCAACTACAGCATTCCTCTTTAATGTAGCAACAAACAGGCTATTTTAAGCCCTGTTTGTATTTTCTTGTTTTAAAAAAATGATTTTTAAAACAATACTAAATTTTGTGGGGAGAAAGAGTAGTTATAAGGATGTCCCGACTTTACCCCGTTTTCTTAAGCTACAACCACCGTTCTGATGTTCTTCTTAATAATGTGTTTGATACGTTACATACTATATTGCTTAATTACCACATTAGTAATGTTACAAAGTCTGAACAGAACAAAATTCTCCATGTGAAAATATTTCTAATTTAAGTTCTAATAAAGTGAAGAAATCTAAATTTCAGTGTTGTAAATTTGGGAATTAATTTGATGTTGAAATCTACAAACTACATCTAAAAGATTTAACTGATGATAGAAGATGTAAAGTCCAACTTTGTAAACAAAGATAATTGTAATTTGGTTTCTACAGTATGTATGTTCCTTTTTAAATAAATAAACTTCAGTGAAACCTATCATTCTTAGAAGTCACATAAGTACTAAATAGGTTCCACCTGTGTGTAATGTAATCTCTATGTACCATATCTAATATTCTGTAAAGATTGATAGAGTACATCAAACAAATATAAATGCAGAGGAACTGAAATGTCAGATTAGAGATAACGTTTTGTGAAGCTTTAAAGCAGGATTTCATTCGGAAGCTAATCCAAACATACAAATTAATTTGACCTAAAATTGTTTGTGGCAAGACTTAAGAATTAGCCTTTGTAAAGACTTTGTAAAAAAGTGAAATCTGTTGATCCAGATGAAGAATAAATTCCAGTTAATTATGTTTCCAGATTTTTTAATTAGGGTTTGTAATGTTTCAGAGTAAATACCAGCTTATCGTGAGATTCAGTTTCCTGCATGAGGTACTTTTAGTTCATAGATTCAGGGTAATGACGGGCTGATTATCCATATGCAAGTTTCCTGCTGTATATACTGTATAACCAAGTCTTTATTTATCCCATTCAAACATTCTCAAAGGTAAATTAGCATGGTTTTCAATTTGTCAGAAGATCCTAGTGCTGAGAGTGTTGAAAGTCCAGGGTTTCTTTGTTCCGCCTAGCGTATCTTCTTGTATGAATTGTTGTCATTATCATATAAATGATGCCTCAAAACTTTTTGTTTTTTAATCCCAGGATCCGGTGAAGACCGTGGAAGAGACAGTTGCTCGTAAAGGACCTGATGTGCCGAGGAACAGCGAACAAAAGATTATTACCACTGCTGCAGACTTAACCATGATATTGCCCCCACCTCCACCTCCGATACCCCCACGCCCCGCCTCCCGCTCTCCCCAATGCCCCCTCGACTTCCATCCTTCACAGAGTACTTCAGCATGCAGAGCGGCGGTGGAGGAGGCTTTGGGACGAAGGCATGAAGTGGATGATAAGGCGGGAAAGACTGCAGCAGAAAGATGAAGGCTGCAGACAGAATTTACAAAGCTGGTGGGAGAGAAAAAGGTCATCCTAAATAACAGAAGAATTATACATGAAGGGACATACATGAGAAGTCATCACAAAAGTAAATCCCTAAATGGTCCTTTTAACTTGGAAATGGAAATGACCTGTATGGAGAAGCTAGGGGGGATGGCTAAGACGCAAATGCTGAGGTTGTAAAAGAATAAAGAAGCAATAAATATTTGATGCTGACCAGTTGAAGGCACACGGGAGAGAGATGACAAAGTGGATGTAGCCAGAGCAATAGAATGATAGCTGTGCACAATGTGGAAATGAACAAAATTCTTGAAATACTTTTATTCAAAAATTCATGAGGACTTGATGGTGTGCCTGAAGGAGTTTGTAAATAGCGAAAACTGTTGAGAGCAACAATTATGAATAGTTTTTATTTCAAAATACGAAATGAATTCATGGTTTCTTTCCCCTAAACATGACATTCCAGTTGGTGCTTCGACCACAGAGAAATCCCATGCCTTTATGTTTAAAATACATTAGAAGAAGAAAAAAAACTTTTTTATGTTTAAGACATTTTTGATAAAACTTAGATATATTTATGGTATATGGAGTATGTTGTGTTTATTTATATTCTTACTGTATAAGTCCTCATTGGAGCTGGTTTTTCTGGATCAATATACTGATGTGTAACTGTAAAAACCCCAAAGTACAGTACTCGTAAAACATGCATGTTTGTGTTGTATTTTCTGTCCGAAAGCAGATATATGTGCTCCATGTGACCATAGAATATTCGCTTATTGTGTGTGTTGAAATCCACACTTCTGCAAATACATACAATAGGCTGCAATATGTTTTTTTTTTGTTTTTTTACTGCAAAACCTTTGTTAATTACTATTCAAATCAAAGCTGTCTTGCAGTATTTTTAACTAATAAGTAGAAGTAGGCATGGGCTGGTAGGATATTCTGAATTCTGGTAACTTTAAGATAAAAACCACAGTTTCACAACATACTTTGAAATGTTTAAACTTAATATTTAAAATTAGAGAGCCCACAATCTATTCATGGGTCATTTCTGATTTTGTAAACATCCGACATGCTGTAAATAACTTTTAGCATATTCCAAATTTTCTGAATAATTGCAACAGTTTAAAAATTTACTTGTTTTTACAACTATGTACAATGAGGAGGTAATGTCACTATGTGCTTGTATGTGTGTGTATGAAAGAGAATGTGCTGTAAAAATTGGTTTCTCTGTTATTTTAACACTAAAACATAATTATCTGAGATATTTTGAGAGATCTTTGACCACCTTTATTAATATTTAGCACTGTTAGGATTAGTAACCATTAATAACTAGAAACACTGATTGGACTCTCCAGTTTGTATCTTTGCAGTTTCACACTCCAATGTATATCCATCTACCTAACAATTGCATCTTTTTGCTTTAGGTTGTTAAATAACTTTGTAGCTTTGATCATTTGTGGAGATCAATGGTTACAGAAAGATGTGAAAGACCAGTTCTTAAACTTCCTTACCAAAGAGTGTTGTTACACCACTGGTCAGCAAAAAGATCTTTTTTTTTCTCAGTTCCGACAGGAATAATCTGAGCCGGTTGAACTGAAAATCATCCGTGTCTGCTAGTCAGCAAACTTGTCTGTTCATGTCTTTTTAAAACATTTTCTAATTGCTTTCATATTTTAAAGAGATATCTAAAACTTCTGCTAGAAATGGATGCTAGAAAACCTAATACACTCCTTCTGACAGCTCTGAAAGCATATGTCTTTTAAAATGATCTATGGACAGAAAGAGGGTGAATAGTTTATCAACAACATTGACAATGTGACAATATTATTTATAAGTGACCATGTAACCTTGTTAAAATCTTGAACAAATTGACATAAGTCAGTTACAGTATAAAGTAAAGCTCTATTGTTCAGCATATCCTTTCATTGGTTTGTCAATCAGAGCACCCTAAAGATACATAATAGTTTTGATGACAGTGCTGTCCATAATAATAATAAAGCCGAATACCTGCCCATGCCTCGTAAAATATCATTTATACTGGGCTGTTTTTGGTTAGTTTCACTGGAGTGCAGAATATTCCTGATTTTAACTGTTATGTCTGTGTTTGTGGATGTTAGTGAATATACTGATTCAATACAGCACAAGGACGGGGTGACGCTGAAGTTAGTCACAAGTCATGATTTCAACTTTATTTGGTTAATTCTTCTTGGACAGACTTCAATCAAAATGGGAATTCTGTGATTTTAAAAACAGTGACGCCTTTGCATGTTTTGGTAATTGGATTTTCAAAAAATGAACAAAAAAAAATCAGGAATGACTAACATTGAATGATTTGATTTTAATATTAAGAGCATATTAAATTGAAATGTAAGCCGTTTTTTGTCTTGCGTAGTGAAAAGAAGTTGAGCAGAAATGTAACTTTAATTTTATATGATTTATATTTAAATCCTAAGATATTTGCAATTGACCAGTTTACTTTGCATTCCTATTTAACCAACCAACACTACAATGGTTGCATGTCGTGATACTTGGAGGCTCTGGTCCTTCTGTCCACTTCAAACATCTTATGTATATATTTTTATTATTTGGACAAGAATACATCAAATCTTCTTTAATTTGTGACATAAAATCTTGTTTTTCTTTGCTGATTATTTAAATTATTTTAACGTAAAGGATGACATTTAAATGCCTGCTCCTCTGGTTTCAACTACAAAACAATAGAAGGTTGCATTTCACTTTTATATGTTTTATTTTAAAACTAAAATCAAATAACCTCCTTTTTTTGTTGCTGTTTTCAATTCTTGGTTTCAACAAGCAGGAACCCAACAGGCTGTTTCTGTCTTCAGTGTTTTAAAGAAGGAACTTTATTCTCACCCGTCTTGTATCAGAACCATAAATCATTACATTTGTTGGCTTTTTACACCTTAATGTTTAAGCTGTGCAAAAAGCTGAACAAATATTCATAAAATTTTTATCCCCTTATATTGGGAAAAAAAGTCTTGTAGAAGAAGCTGTGAAAGCAGCAACATAACTGTACATTTTGTCTGTCCTGCATGGAGCACTTTAATGTTCCTGGTCTTGGTCTGTTTATTTGTGCGGATCCATCTTATAGGACTGCTTTAAAAACCTGTATTCACGCTTCATGGAGATTATTCCTACTTGTAAATATGGACTGAAATGGTTTTTTAGACATTTTGGGGAATGATTCGTGCTTTGTTCGAAAAATCCGGTGGTTTTATCTTGAATTAGAGAAACTGTTGTGCTCAGCTTCGAGCCGTGAGATTAATCTGTGGGAAATTTGTTGTCATGGAGTACCGATGTTAGGACTGTGGTGTAACCTGTAGGAGTGTTTCCAGAAGTGTAACTTTGTGAAACTGACAGATACTTGAATACTAATTGTTGCTTCTGAATATGTCTGGTTTGTATTTGGCACGTCTGCCACTTTGTCTGCTGTTGCCATGACTTGACTGAACGGACACAGAGAGACGGGGGGAGGCGCACTGATATCGGAACGTTGCTTAAGCTTCGTCGATGCTCACGTTTGATTTGTCATAAAGTGTTGTGGAGAAAGAACTTGAAGAAAAGATTTATGTGTGCATGACGGAGAACAGCACAGCTTACAGAGCGATCTGGTTAAGAGCACATCACAAAAGCACCATTCAGATGCATTTTAATGGTGTCAAATAATATTAATTATAAAGATGCTGTACATATATCCTTTTTCTCAAAATAACTAATTAAAATATGGTTTTATTTAAAGCATTGTCTGGCTGTTTTATTTGCTTGCTGTGTTGATTTGGGAGCTTGTGGCGTTCCAGTGAGGAACCAGGGCACCAGTCCAAACACTTGATCTGATATTTGTTTATCGTGTTTGGGATTTGTTCTCATTACGAGGGTCTATTAAAGTAAAACGCCCTAAGGACGGTTTTCAGCCTCGTCCTGATCTGAAGCGCGCAGACCTAAATGTTTTGCAGTCGTTACCGATATGTTGATCTGTCTAATTGAACTATCCAAAGCTATTACTGAGCTTTCAGTGAATGTCCTGCGATTAGATCTTTATTTTCTTTCTGTTGTGATTCAGTCTAAATTTATATTTGAAAGACTTCCTTTAACCTGTTTTTTTTTTTCCATTTTAGGGAAAGTTTTTGTCATCATTTTGAACTAAATACACCTTTTTGTCTCCAGACTCTAAGCGCTAATTGAAGTGGAGATAATTAATGTTGCCTCCTAATAAATTACAGTCTCTTTGAAAGATGAAGGTATTTCTCATATAAATACAATGTAGAATCATTACACAGTGCGATGTTTTTTTGTTTTTTTTTTGATTGTCAAGGATTTTAATTTACAGCTAATTAAGAACCAAAATGAGAATTTTTAAATTAAGGATGTTCAAACTGTGGTTCTGGTGCTGTTTGTGGTCTTGTTTGCAGAATCATCTTGAATCAGCCACATTGAAGGCTTTTCAAGTGTGACAGGCCTGATTAAGGTCAGGCCCCAAAATCACAATCAGATTTAAGACCAGACTTTGACTAGGCCAGTCAAAACTCCTTATTTTTCATTTATTCAGAGGTGGACTTCATTCTATTCTTCACCAACCAACACACTTCAACCACCATGTTTGTGTAGTTTGTTGATCCTTTGCTAAAATTATTTTTGGTTTTATGTCAGATAATAATGTGATTTACATCAGTGAATAGAATATTTTCTGAAAGGTCTTGTGATCTGTCACAATGTTTTTTTTATATTGACCTGATATGGTCCTTTGTTTATTTTTTAACTCTTCCATCGATAGAATTTGTGCTAAACCTTTTTGTCCTTCTTCAATCAGGAATACTAACCTCAACTGAGGTAAATGAGACCTGCAGATCTGAAATACAACAAAAAAAATAGCATGCACAGGAACTGCAGGAACCGAACAGTACTGCAGATTCACTGATACAAAATTATTTTTGACATTCACTTACAGCAGGAATTAAGATTTCAGGAGCGACTAAAAAAATAATGTCAGGTGAAACAAGAAAAGGCTAGACGTGTCTTAATGCATAAACTTCAAGCTTTTAAGACTGAAAGAACATTTTTTGCATCACTCAACTTTTAACTATTTTTGTAACTTTATTTTACTCATAGGGAAACACATATTTGAATTCTGTGTGATGGTTTTGTGGTTTCACTCATGATCAACCTTTATGAAGGGAGCAGAATTTGTTGTCCACAGCCCAAATTCCCTGTTTTACAACTCATTATCAGAATCCTCTGTTTAACTGTTCAAAGCTCATCAGATTATTTTGTGCATAATTGTTTTAAAGAGGTTCAGACACATTTTATTGGAAATCAATAACCTTTTCATGCAACAGTTAGCAGCAGGCGATTTCATTGATTTTTTTTTTTGCCTCAAATTTAACAGATGCCTATGCAACAGCAGTTTTCATCTTCTTTAGAAGATCCATGACCAGAACCTGCATTAATTTAAACTCAAACAGTGAAGACATAAGACAAACCTGGAACTTTAGTTTGGAAAATTAAACTTTATTATCACAATCAGAATTATTATTTTACAGATCAGTTCTTGTTTTCAGATCACA
This sequence comes from Poeciliopsis prolifica, assembly GCF_027474105.1. Lineage (NCBI taxonomy): Eukaryota > Metazoa > Chordata > Actinopteri > Cyprinodontiformes > Poeciliidae > Poeciliopsis > Poeciliopsis prolifica. The sequence continues at coordinate 7,659,625 of NW_026562400.1, read as the reverse complement.
TTGGAGTTTTAAAACTGGACATGTGAAGATGTAATGAGGCTCTTTCTACAACCTGAGAAAACAAAAACATGGAAGTATTTAGGCTTCAGTAGCCAACAGTTTTGCCCTCGCCCTTTCCTCTCTGTAGCCTTTGAGGAGCTGGTTGATGAGAGTCAGTTCATTTTCCTTCTTCACAGGATAAAGAGGTGGAAACGGGTTGCCTTTGTACTCCAACACAGCCATCTGGGCTCTGTCCAGGTTCTCTCTGTTGGGGATCCGAGCCATCCGCGTGTAGCCAGTTGAATGGTTTTCAAAACGCGGAGCGAGGACTTTAAAGAGCTTCGGGACGAGATCCTTTTCCTGGAGAGAGGGAGCAGGAGGTAAACTTCAAACAAACTCCTCTCCATTACTCAGCTTTTACCTTCACAAGGATGAAGAGAGCTGCAAACACGCACCGTGAGCCAAAAACTGGCCATTTTCATCGCCTTCTCATCTGTGTCTCCTTTCTTGGCATAGTCGATCAGCTGGGAAGATGAAACAAAAAATATCCACAGACTTAATGTGTAAAAGAATTCAGATCGTGCTGCGTGATTACATTTGCAAACAGGTAGCAGAGTTTCTACGTAAGGTTCAACCAGACTTCAGGAGAATCTGCAGGATTACGAGAAAGCTTTACTAAAGCCCAAAGCTAGGCTTAAACATACGGAGCAAACCTGGTACAGACGAGGCTTAGCTGAGCTGCAGATGAGGGACAGATTTTATAATTTGACTTTTAATAAGTGCAGATATTTAACAAATTTCCTGGTAGAAAATATAAATGAGCAACTTCAGAGCTGTGTGATCTTTGAAGAAGATCCCAATAGATGCAATATTTGAATAGAAGTATGAAAAATGAAACAAAGCATTATATTTTTAGACACTTAAATATATACAATGTTGCTGTATTGTCTAAAGAGATATTGTTTTCTCAGCAGAAAACAATATAATATATATTATAAAACAACTAGGTAATAAAAAGCAATTTTACTAAAAATTAGACACAGGGGAGCGTTAACCTTTCGTTTGGCTGATCACACGTTTCATTTTAGCAATGAAAATAGCTGATAGTTGTCGGATTCAGAGCTGTGTGATCTGTTTATTGATGACATGAGGATTATTAGAAAAATCTGTGGAGAAGGACATTAGCAGCCTCAGCAGCAGTAAAGAGGATACATGTTCAAACACCCTCAGGGCAAAAAAAGGAGTTTGGAGTTTAGGCCTGTGCAGGAGCTCCACCTTCTGGGTCTGCTTTAAGCTCGGTGGTGAGAAATGTTGGCGAGATTTCACTAAGTCTAGCAGAAACAGAAAGGCAGAAGTCTTCTTGCATCTGTTTGCATCTGCAGAGTGTCTAAAGCTCTTTAAATATTTCTACTATATGTTGTTTCTTCATGGGAAAAACAATATAAATGCATTCAGCAGCACAATCTGACAAAATAAGACAATGTTATTCCTATACAGATGAAACCAAATAAAATGTAACCTTTGGTCCTGTCTGTCTCACATTAAATCAAATGAACATTTCCCATTCTATGTCAGTTAAGAGTTTAATGAAATTATGTCTATTTGTTAAATGCCAGAATCTGGTATAATTGCTTTCTACACTGTAGGACTTGGGTCAGGCATTTTTGGTTATTCTTCCCTCCCACAAAGCATGAAAATGTAATTATTTCAAAATACCATTAAGCGGATTGAAATGAACAAGAATATGAAACTTTTAGTTCAATTTATTGTCAGTAAGAAGCAGATTTGAGTCTCATTTAAGGTTTCAGTTAATAGATAATCTGCATCTTTAATTAACTGGAAAAGTAAAAATAAAGGCGTACATGAAAACTAACAAATAAAAATGTTTCCGTCTTTTTAAGCAACAGCGTCTTTTAAAATGTGGAATTTGGGAACATTCAAGCTTGTAAGAGATAATTTGCTTGAGCTCCAGAGAAACGGGTCAGAGGAGCCGATGTTTCTGTCCGGCCAGGAGAACCGGGCCTCGCCCTGCCGGACTTCCTCACCTTCTCGGCGTAGAATCGGACTTCATCGGCTCTGACCTTCGTGGTTTCTATCCTCTCGTGTCGGACCAGTCCAGTCAGGATGTTCCGGAGCATGTTGATGCGGGACCGGGCCCAGGCCCATCCTCCTGGCCACCCGGCCGTGGGAGATTAGCATCCGCAGCGTGAGGCGCATCGCGTCGCGTGGGTTCCACCACACAAAGAACCTCCACGTTAAACACAAATGATCTATAAAAAATAACAATACACCACGTACCCAATAGAGCTGCGTCAGTCTGACTTTTACAAAAAAAGAGGTGATATTAAGTAAAAACAAACATCTCAGTCGCTCTATGGTGACTTTACTGTCTTTGACATTGTGCGTCGGCGAGAATGTCCGACCTGCTCACGAAACAAGGAAAACACAGTTCCGCTTAATCATACGTAATAAACATGATAACCAACGCTTACTTTTCAAATGAATGAATGAATTAACGAATAAATAAATAAATAATAAATAAACAAATAAATAAATAAATAAACAAATAAATAAACAAATAAAAGTAGAAAAAGAATGCATATAAAAGTAGAAAAAGAATGCATATGCATGTCCACTCATATGTGTGGACAGTTTATTTTTTCCTAAGTACTGTTGCACAGCAAGATGGTACGATTCCCGGCCTCGGGTCTTTCTGCATGGAGTTTGCATGTTCTCCCTGTGCATGCATGGATTATCTTCGGGTACTCCGGCTTCCTCTCACAGTCCAAAAACATGACTGTTAGGTAAATTGGTCTCTCCAAATTCTCCCTAGGTGTGAGTGTGTGTGTGTGTGTGCATGGTTGTTTGTCCTGTCTGTCTCTGTGATTCCCTACGACAGGCTGGCGCCCTGTCCAGGGTGAACCCTGCCTCTCGCCTGGAACGCAGCTGGAGATAGGCACTAGTCCCCCTCCCAATTCCACTAGGGACAAGAGTGTACAGAAAATGGATGAGTGGCTTATTTTCCCTACATCTATTGAATACATTGTGTAACTAAATTACAGAATTATTTAGTAAAATATAATATTGCAGTTAACAGCATAGTAAGAATTTACCACACATATCCATGCTTGATGAAAACAAATAAAAAACAAAACAAAAACCAGTTGCTTATTTTCAGTCTCAGCATGAACACTGGGGTGAATTTTCTCCATGCATCCTGAACTCCTAAGAAACAGCTCCCTGCTGATCTGCATTACACAACTGCTTATTTCCCAGGTAGGGGTTCTGGAGAACAAAGATGTTCAGTGTAAGTGATTAGGATACATTTCAAATAAATAGCATATTTAAATTTCAAAGGCAGACTCTAAGCCCTGACAGGACTTCTTGCTTCATTCGACATTCAGCAGGGAAGCATAACATCAACAGTTTTCTCAGTTGATATATTTCCAATAATATTATGGAGATGGAATTCACATCAGGTGCCTGTGACAATCCTACCTCCTCCCCTCCCTCGACTCCAATGATAACACAGAAGCAAACAAACATATGTCTATTGTAGAAGTTTTACTTTTTCCACTAAAAGTAAGTTTTGTGGTGTAGTACTGTTCTAAAAAGCTTTTCTTAGTACATCCTAGGCAAAAAGCCCCTGATGCATCTTTTCATTCATTCAATCTTCAATAATTTGGAATGTGCTAGAGCTACACATTAAAAAAGCCCCCACCGCAATGGTCCATCCTCCAAAGTCTGTCAAATCAGTCTATCAGACAGTGCTATTACCCTGATCCCATAGCTCAATACAGGTGTAAAAGATGACATCTGTTATGTTAAGAGTATCTCAAAGCTGTGCATAAAATGTGGGAAGAACATGTAGAAAAAGAAAAGCACAAGATGACACAAAGTCAAAAGATATTAGGTTCTATGATTTATTTATTGGTGTCAAAGTATCTGCATGATGTTCAGGATGATGGTAGACAAACGGCAGCATTAGATGGCTATAGAAGGATCCAGTTTATAGCTGGCCATGGTGTTCTGCAGCCAATCATTGAAGAGGCAGACCTGTGAAAAAAGACAGTAAACAGATTAGGACAAGGACGATGTATTTGAAAAAAGAAACCAAACGAATTGTATGTTTCTGTATAATTTGAAATACAAAGACAATTTTGTTTTACCTTGGCGTAGACACCAGGGTGGTCTCTCTCAGCACATCCATAGCCCCAGGAAACAACTCCCTGCAGCTGACCATTGCACACAACAGGGCCACCAGAATCACCCTGAAAACAAAACAGATGAAAATGATTGAAACTTATGAATAGTAAATTAAAATTTCTAAGTTAGAAATTGCTGGAAAGATATTTCCAAGATTAATGGAACAGCAGCTGAAGTGTCCTGTTCAAATCTCAGAATATGGATCTAAATTGCTCCTTACCTGGCAGGAGTCCTTGCCTCCCTCCAGGTATCCGGCACAGAACATGGCATCGGTGATCATTCCAGGGTAGGAGTTGTTACAATCCCTGTCAGACAGGATGGGGATCTCCAGACACTGCAGCTTGTTCTTGTCAGCAGCTGAGTTGTGTGAAGCAAAACATCAGATTAGTCTCTAATATAAGCCGGAGAAATCAGATTTGAAGCACTCTTTAAGTCTGAGAATCAGCATGTAGGTGTTACTCACTGGAGCTCATGGTGTTGCCCCAGCCAGAAACTTTGCACATGGTACCAGCAGGAGCACAGCTACTGGGCAGAGACACAGGCTGCACGTACTGGTTGAGGGTGGCGGCCCTGCTGAGCTTGATCAGCATGATGTCATTGTCAATGGTGTAGCTATCGTAACCGGGGTGACGGATGACAGAAGCGGAGCTGATGAACTGCTCGGTTCCCTCAGTGATGCCGATGTGGTGCTCTCCCAGACGCACTTCAACACGGCTGCAAAGAGTTAAACAGAGAGTGAGAACAAACACACACAAGATGGCTAATCCAATCTGACCTTCTGTCATAAGAGGAGGGACGTTGAGCACTTACGACTTGTAGCAGTGAGCAGCAGACACAACCCAGAACTCGTTGACCAGGGAGCCACCGCAGAAGTGGTAGCCGGAGTTCAGAGACACCTGATGAGGCTGAGAGTAGGGTGTGCACTCATACCCTCCGACGATCTTGTCGTCCTCCAAGGCAACTAAAGACACAAACAAATAAAATCCAGTGTTAAACTAGTATGTTGGATAACATAGTTTATCCAATGCTGATAAAAAGACAAACTTACAAGCAGCTCCAATGAGCAGAACAAACACCAGAGACCTCATGGTTGCTGAGTGATCTTGTTGATGAGAGAACTTTGTCTGGAGTCCTGGTTTATATAGGAAGGTGGTTTGAGCTTTTCTTATGAGGAAACCTCCCTCTGTTATCTGTGGCCAACCAGCTTCCAGAACAAACCACTGAATGTTGGAAAAACAAACATTTTTTTTAAAGAACCTTCAGATATGCAGCTGGAGATGGAGATCAATACATGATTTAAAGATAATCATAAAGATGGAGAGGATTCTTTAAAACATTCCTCAGATTTACATTTGTTTTTTATAAGATGTGCGACTATTTAGGAGTTTTTTCTTCGTGCAGACTTCTGGTCATCATAAAAAATCAACCTGGGGAACAGTTGTACATTTAATGAAATGTTAATAAAAAATACATTTCAGACCCAGTTTTACAACATTATATTATGAACAAGTATTTTTATCTATTTATTTATTTAATTTTTATTTCACTCATTCTTATGCCATGTTAATTCTGGTAACACTACTGATAATGATTGACAGCATTGCCTTGAGCATTATTGGTATCATGTGAATTTACCATCTGTGTCAATCAGATTGGGTTAAATATTGTTAAAAGTCCAGCAAAATGTTCTGAAGGAGACATTCATATCAGGCTGCTGATAGTGACTATTAATATGACTTTTTCCCCTTTGACGGCAAGAATTGGAACAATTGGGTCTTTTGAGACAGAAGAGTGCAATACTACTGCAAAAGGAAGATGATGTTAAGTTCTGGAGGGAGGATGCTTCAGTGGTTCTATACTGATCTTGGTGGAGTCTAATAGTTATTAACAAATAATTCCTGTTTGGTTACCACATTTAAAACCATGGAGTTTGGACTGCTGGAATGAAATTTGTGTTAACCGTTTTGCAAAAGAGTAAGAAAAATATGTCTAACCAATGACACCAATGTCCATTTATTAACACGTTTACAAGAGTTTTTTTCTGCTATACTGAAATAGTGATGATGAAAACTGAGTGATCCCAATTCATTTTAGCAGGTCAAAGCAGTAAAGAAAAAACATAACCTGCCAAAGTGTGTCACTTGTTTAGAATGGACAGTTCATTCCTCAAAAACATGTGTTCATATCAAAGTGTCAGTGGCGTCTAAATAAAAAGCCTTTACACCATATTTGTCTCTAAGATTGTCAAGTAGTTCCAACAGTTCACCACATAGATCTTTGTGACAGTACCTGAACATATGATACACCAATTTCACAGCAACTTAAGTCTACAGTAAGTGAGGTAAGGTAATGTAAGACACTGAACACAATGCTTTGTATTTTTACTGTATATTTTCTTTGAGTACAAACTTATTTTTTTGGGTAAAACTGTTGAAAACAACTTTAAACAACAGCACCAGAGAAAACAAGTGAAAGCTGCAGTTTACATGAGAAAAATTATTCAATCTGGCAGACATTATATTTGACACAATTAGTAGGAAATGCATAAAAAAAATTCAGATTTTCAGAATTAATCCAACGGTTTTATATCCCAGTTGGTAAAAAAGATTTACATCTGAAGGGATTGAAATGAATTACAGAATTTGTAATTATCCTCCTAACTTGCATGTGGTGACAGGAGTAAAAAAACTCCCTTAATATGGAAAAAAAAAACACTAACAAAACTTAGCTCACTGTGAGCAGCTATCTGCCACTAACTACTGGAGACAAAGTAGATGGTGGTCAGAGGAGCCGGTGGTGCAGGTGCATAATAGTCTCTCCTCTGTCAGAATGCCCCAGAGCAGCAGTGGCTACCATTCAGTGGGGCGCCACTTTCAGTGTGTAAATGGGTGAACCACTGAATGCAGTGTGAACTGCTTTGGGATCCTCTGGACTTAATAAAACGCTAAACAAGTACAAGCCATTTACCCGTTTTGCCATAAATAAAGAAAAACCCACAATGACTTTCTGTGATAAAGAAGTAAAGAGGCAATACATCCATAAGTAGCTTCATTTTGGTGTGAAATTCAGCTGAATATATGAGCACTAAGGCAGGAATAAAATTCATTACCCCCCAAAAAAGAGTATGTTTAAAAAGTGATAGTAATAACTCTTTCAATTGTTTTGTCTAGGAAGGACACTGGGTTAAATACAGAAAGGCACAGTCAAGTTTATTATCTATAAAAAGAAAACATAAAGCTATTGACAGCAATCACTTTTCTGATGTCCATCGTTACATTTAAGCAAAAATACTGGGCCAAATAGAATAAAACTCAGCAAAAACCCAAACGTAAATCCAGAATAGTTTGCCGATGGCAGACAAGACGTAAGTGGATATTGGTAGAAGAATAAATAAAACAGAGAAAGAAATGACTATCAGTATATCCTCCAACAACAGAAGCTTATATCATCATAAGAACAGAGAAAGCTCAGACTATCCCAAGTCTTTAACAATAAGCAATACAAAAAAATATATACAAGCTCCATCTCACAGGCAAGGCGTCTGCCTCACAGACAAAAAAGGAGCTGATTGCATAGAGAAATCTACCTTCCACTCTCCTTTTAGAAACACTAAGAGCCATAAATAAAATAAATATATGAACACTGAACAAATCAGTCTATCAGTCAGTGCTATCACCCTGATCCCATAGCTCAATACAGCTGACTTTTTTTTTTTTTTTGGTTACCATTTAATAAAGTTATTTTACAGTAATTCTTGATTTCTCATGAATATAATTAGAAATGTACTGATTTTTAAGATGATTTTTTCTGTGGAACCATAGAGGTTTCTTGCAGAACCAGTGGAAAATTTTCAGCATTATAACATCTGTTATGTTAAGATATCTCAAAGCTGTGCATAAAATGTGGGAAGAACATGTAGAAAAAGAAAAGCACAAGATGACACAAAGTCAAAGATATTAGGTTCTATGATTTATTTATTGGTGTCAAAGTATCTGCATGATGTTCAGGATGATGGTAGACAAACGGCAGCATTAGATGGCTATAGAAGGATCCAGTTTAGTAGCTGGCCATGGTGTTCTGCAGCCAATCATTGAAGAGGCAGACCTGTGAAAAAAGACAGTAAAACAGATTAGGACAATGTATTTTGAAAAAAGAAACCAAACGAATTGTATGTTTCTGTATAATTTGAAATACAAAGACAATTTTGTTTTACCTTGGCATAGACACCAGGGTGGTCTCTCTCAGCACATCCATAGCCCCAGGAAACAACTCCCTGCAGCTGACCATTGCACACAACAGGGCCACCAGAATCACCCTGACAACAAAACAGATGAAAATGATTGAACTTATGAATAGTAAATTAAAATTTCTAAGTTAGAAATTGCTGGAAAGATATTTCCAAGATTAATGGAACAGCAGCTGAAGTGTCCTGTTCAAATCTCAGAATATGGATCTAAATTGCTCCGTACCTGGCAGGAGTCCTTGCCTCCCTCCAGGTATCCGGCACAGAACATGGCATCGGTGATCATTCCAGGGTAGGAGTTGTTACAATCCCTGTCAGACAGGATGGGGATCTCCAGACACTGCAGCTTGTTCTTGTCAGCAGCTGAGTTGTGTGAAGCAAAACATCAGATTAGTCTCTAATATAAGCCGGAGGAAATCAGATTTGAAGCACTCTTTAAGTCTGAGAATCAGCATGTAGGTGTTACTCACTGGAGCTCATGGTGTTGCCCCAGCCAGAAACTTTGCACATGGTACCAGCAGGAGCACAGCTACTGGGCAGAGACACAGGCTGCACGTACTGGTTGAGGGTGGCGGCCCTGCTGAGCTTGATCAGCATGATGTCATTGTCAATGGTGTAGCTATCGTAACCGGGGTGACGGATGACAGAAGCGGAGCTGATGAACTGCTCGGTTCCCTCAGTGATGCTGATGTGGTGCTCTCCCAGACGCACTTCAACACGGCTGCAAAGAGTTTAACAGAGAGTGAGAACAAACACACACAAGATGGCTAATCCAATCTGACCTTCTGTCATAAGACCGGAGGGACGTTGAGCACTTACGACTTGTAGCAGTGAGCAGCAGACACAACCCAGAACTCGTTGACCAGGGAGCCACCGCAGAAGTGGTAGCCGGAGTTCAGAGACACCTGATGAGGCTGAGAGTAGGGTGTGCACTCATACCCTCCGACGATCTTGTCGTCCTCCAAGGCAACTAAAGACACAAACAAATAAAATCCAGTGTTAAACTAGTATGTTGGATAACATAGTTTATCCAATGCTGATAAAAAGACAAACTTACAAGCAGCTCCAATGAGCAGAAAAACACCAGAGACCTCATGGTTGCTGAGTGATCTTGTTGATGAGAGAACTTTGTCTGGAGTCCTGGTTTATATAGGAAGGTGGTTTCAGCCTTTCTTATGAGGAAACCTCCCTCTGTTATCTGTGGCCAACCAGCTTCCAGAACAAAACCACTAAATGTTGGAAAAACAAACTTTTTTTTTGTGTTGAAGGTTGGCCTTCAGATATCCAGTTGAAAATGAAAATATATTCTCTGTATTGTTTAAATTATTTGAAAGCAGATTAACACAGATTCACTTTAACCATGACACTGTGTTGGAGATACATTTATTTGGAAATCTTTGGAAAAGTACAACTTATGTAGCATGACACTCTCAGTATCACAAATCTGTTACTTCTTTGCAGCAATTTTGACTAAGTAACATATCGTCACAAATGATTATTGATTAATAAATTTTATATTTGATATATGATGTATATTAAAAAAATATACATCATAGGGATTAATTACATAAATTTGACTTAATTTTAACATAGCTTCAGCATATCACTCTTTCTCAGTAATTTCTCAATATTCGCTGCTGATATTTTAATGTTTAATATTATTCTACACTGTTGGGCTAAAAACAGGCCGTCTCATTAATTGATTAATATCAGTAATATCAGTCAAAGTGTAATGAAGTGAAGTATTGAAAAAACTAATGGTGGAAATCTACAAATGTTTGACACACAGATTTGGGAAAATGCACACATTTTTTCCCACAGTCATGTATTTCTTACCATTGAGCTGATAAGTCTGATGAATTAGCCAATATTGTGCCAAAAATTCTTATGTTAGTACAACAACTGGGTTTGTGCTTAATAATGGTACAGACTGGATCTATTGCCTTGAAAGTCAAGGCCTAATGTGAAAAGTCCATCTGTTCTTCTTGATGGGAATATCTACAGATTCCAAAAACAATATGCAGAAAAAAATCTGTCATTATTTTAATAAAACTTACAACCAGAAACGTTTTGAGGGGAGAAAGATGATGAATATGACAGTAATTGAGGTTTTGAGAGTAGTAATAGTTGCATTTCTCCACTTTACTGTGATCTACCTAAATATTTTTTGGCATGTGGTATTACTATTTACTCTATTTTTTAAAATGTAGAACGCTTTCTAATTTTCCATTTCTCACTGTTCCAAATGCTATTTGGAAATAAAAATAAACTTTACAGGGATGTCAAAACCTCCATGACAGAATTTGTGGCTGGGAAACACACAGCTGTGTGACATCTAAAAATAGAGTTGGTAAAACATTAATACTCTGGCAATGTAAAACTTACAAAAAAAAAAAAAGCAATATCGATTTCACATATTCATCTTATTTAGGATTTCACATTTAAATGTATGTTATTTTCTGTTTACCTTTTCCTCTTTATGAATACAAATGCAACTATAACTGTGTATAGTCAGTGTTTTTACCTTATTTTGTTGGTATTAATCAAATTGTGATACTATAATTTTCATGTTTTGCAGTGCTAAAACAGTTTTTAACCTTCAAACAGAGAGGTTAAAGCAACCACTTTTTTGTTAACATTTTGTGATTTGAAAATAGCAGGACTGAACGATTGACTTTTCCTTGCAATTTTCCAAATTTACTTACATACCTCTTCTTAGGTAATATTTGAAATGAATCGCCCACATAGACTATCTGTGTTTAAAGAGCATGCTCGGACAGCCGAGGCAGCTCTCCCTAATAATATAAATCATGTTTTCAAGCAAAATCCTCTCCTCAATGAGAATACGAAGGAACCATGAAGTCACTGCTCTTCTTTCTCCTCATCGGAGCTGCTTGTGAGTGCCATGCCGATAAACCTTTTACAATATCTCTGTACTCCTATTTTAGTAATAAGATTTAGTAACTACTTGACAGCTAGTAAAGACAAAACTTTACTAGTTGCTTGTTTTATTCCTGTTACCTTTGATGACGACAAGCTCATTGGGGGTTATGAGTGCCAACCCCATTAGGTTTGTCTGCGTGGTCTCTGGTCAATGAAAACTGAGCTGTGTCTGCAGGTCACTGCAACTTTGTGTAAGTGGACTGTTGTCCTCCTGTTCCTCTAAAATGAAAAGTTTATTTGACTTATATTTGCCCTTAATGGCACATTTTGTGAGTTTTTACACCGCATTGCACCATTAAAATTATTAGGAGTGGCATTAAACTGCCCTTTGGAGAGCACAGCATTGAGGTCCACGAAGGAACCGAGCAGTTTATCAGCAGCTCTGTTGTCGTCCCTCATCCCAAATACAACCCTCAAACATTTGACAATGACATCATTCTGATGAAGCTGAGCAGGCCCGCCACCTTCAACGAGTACGTGCAGCCAGCGGCTCTGCAGACCAGATGTGTCTAGCTGGAACACAGAAGACCCAGGTAGGCTTACTACATGCACCATTCTCATATTCTTTTTCAAACTTACATTACACATTTTTAAAATTTTCTATCTGAAAGCTTGTTATGTTGGAAAATAAAAGAATTGCAAGAAATACTGAATTTATTCAGACTCCTGCCTTGACAGACCCAAAGTGCCCACACCAGTCTCTTTAAGACTGGTGTGTAAGTATGGACAAACCGAAGAAATATGCAGCTAAATAAACAAATAGAGGAGACAGATAGAGATTCTCTCTGTATATTTTTATAGAGAGAGTGCTTTCAGCCTCCTCTCTGTTTTGGGATTAGGATGGCTGATTGGAAATAAAATCCACTAAAACAAGCAGGCTCAAGTCCAAATCCACTGTAAATTAGCTAGACCTGGGCCAACCACACCACATAACCAAGAAGTAAACAACAAGATCCCAAAAGTTGGAATGAAAACCACACCTTTTAGGCCAGCAACTCACAGAATCTACATCCTAAGATTTGTTTTGTTCTTTAGCTGTAGATGATTCCAAGCTGCAGTGTGTCGACATCCCACTCATGGACTATAGTGTCTGCAGAAACTCACACCCTGGTATCATCAAGGGCTCTGTGTTCTGTGCGGGGTATCTGGAGGAAGGCAAGGACGCTTGCCAGGTATTTAAATGGGCTTATAAATCAGCATATTAAACACTTAGTAATCCACGTTTAGCTCTATTAGAATTTCAAACTGAATCCAGATACTTTGTCCCCAGAATGACTCTGATGGTCCTTCTGTGCAACGGCGAGCTGCAGGGTGTTGTGTCCTGGGGTACTGGATGTTCAAAGAACTACCAGGGTAACTTTCAAACAGAAACAAAAAAAATATATATATTGAATTGAAGTAAGGAGAGAACTTTATCTGAACTTTCACTGATTTTATTCTCTTTTAAGTCTGTCTCTGGCTTTAACAACTGGCTGTAGAGTACCAGGATCCAATCCAATCTATTCACCTGTACTACACAATAAATAAATAATTACATGTCTAGTTTAATTACCTTTTCTCCTTGTGGAATTGAAATTGTTCCAGCAAGAGAATAGGTCAATATTATTCCCATAGCTTTTTCAGGACCGGTTTGTAATTCTTTGTGACAACAGGCTTTATGGTATAAAACATATAAATATATAAATATCTTTTTGCAAAGAGTATAATGTAGGGTAAATTTGTGCTTCTCACACACATCCAGTACCGTAAATGAAAAAATAAAAATGATATCAGAACATTTCATTTAAAAATATATAATTTACTTTCAGACAGCTCAAGATACCTTAATCAAAGATTTGATGTAGTGATTTTTTAATATATAAAAATTGTGGGTTTCTGTTTTAGGGAGGAGTTCCAAAAATGACTATATCTAATCTTTCTAATAATCACATATACAATTCAATATAACAAGATTTAATTGCCGGTTTGGAGAAACTTGTTTACCAATTAAAAGCAATTAATATCCTCTTTAGTTCAAAGACTGAACTAAAGAGGATAGATGATATATTATAGATGCTATTTAATAGTTTCCGCCTTAACATGACAACAATTGTACATACATGAGGGCTGTATTAATATATTAATGACACAGTCAGCAAAATGTAATGGAAATATTTAAAACAGCAAACTACTATCTGATAAAATATCAGCGCAGATAAATATATGCACAGAATGTTGCTGGATGTCTGAATGGATTTGGGAAAATGTCTAATTTAAAGATAGTTTATAGACATAATGTTAAACTTGCAATGCCTCAAAAATATTTTTTCCTTTTTCTGTTTTTGCTCTTTCCTAATACATATATTTTTCTCTTGAAATTTTTAAATTTCCTCAGATTGGGGCACTGTATGTTGGTTTTTGACCTTTTTTACCCTTCTTCATGTCATCAGACAGGTTCTCTCTAAATAATTTAAGTCCATCATAGGGAAGCAGAGAGAGCAGCTTCAACAAACCTTATGAAAAAGAAGGTTATTCAAAATTGGTGCCTAGTGAGCCAAACAGTGTGCTTTGCAGTTAATCATGGTGGACATAAAATTGTGGTTAATATTTTTATTTCATGTTCATTTAATTAGTTGTCATTTAAACATTGTTTAAATGACATTTAAACAATGTTTTATTGTTTATTTCCCTTACGAACTAAAAAAGACCGTCATAAAAAAACACCACTTACTGATGAGGTTTGCTGCAACACCATTAATATTGCATAAAATTAAACTTATTGCAATTTATCCATTAATTATTGTGCATTTCTGAGTGTCTCTGACAATTTAGAGCTCAAAAAATGGAGCTCAAAAAGCAGCACTTATCTTTATTTGTCTGGTTGAGGAAAGCTTCAAAGTCGAAGGCTTTTAGACTCCATTTATAGCAAAAAGAGTCTGAAAAAAATGACAGATGGATCTTTTTTTGCTTTTTATGGATGTTGCAGCAGCAGAACATTGTGGGTCTTGTTCAGTAAAATGTCCGAAATGAGCAAAAAATAAACTCAAAGTGATCTCCTGATACCAAATATGTATTTTAATGTATTTTAATCATATGCATGCATACAGATTTGTGCACAGAAATCTGTATGTAAGTATTTTTCAAAAGAAATAATTAGCTTCCTGTTGTTTCTCTTTGGTATTGTCAAAGGAGATTAAAATTAATCAGATTAATGAAGAAAAGCAGCGCTATTGTTAATCAAAAAACCACCATTGAGATGTGCATATTTTGTTCCTAGTTGGCTCAATTCAGCCATTATCTGATTAATCTGATGTGTGTTTGAATCTCTCTGGTTTTAGATGGTTCCTTCTACCAATAGCAGCTTTTCCAATTTTTTTCTGAACCACCTTCAACATCCTCCTCATTATTTCTGCCTCTGTTTCCATAAAATGAGATCACAGCCTTAGCTGTATCTGGAAAGAATCTCATTGATCCAGGGCATGAGAGCACAAATTTTGGTGTAAACACCCGGGTAGTTGGGCTGAGCGCAGCCCTGACCCCAAGACACTCTTCCCTGCAGTTCTCCATTACACAACAGAGGGCCATCGGAGTAACCCTTCGCAGGACAGAGTAAGGTGGAAAAAAGAAAAAAAAATCCTTCAGAAGAGTTGTACAGTCGATCCATTTTTGTGCAATTGTGCATAAAATACCTGACAAGCATCCTTGCCTCCCTCCAGATATCCTGCACACACCATACACTCAGTGATTATGCCGGGGTAGGAGTCCTCACATTCCTTGATGGGCAATATGGGCACTTCCACACACTGGAGGTAAAATGGGTTGAACGCTGTAATTTGAGAGAAGATGGAAAAGACTTTTTTTTTTTATTTATTTCGTAGAAAGAAAAATCTCACTCACATCGCTGATATGTAAGTGCAACATCATTTATACCCCTTGAGTTACTTCACATTTTGTTGTGTTATATCCACTATACAATTATTTAAATTTAAATACAATGCATTTCAAATTAAATGCATAATATTTGATACAGAGTAGATGTGAAAAAAGCACAGATGTGTTGCACATATGCAAAAGTGAGTGTAATTTAATATTATTCATGTGCTACTCCTGCTGTGACTGAAGCCAGTAATACATCTGAAATTAGAAGAAAAAACAAACAAAACCAACAGATTATCTTCCAAGGTAAGGCACATCTCATCTTGATCAGCGTAGATGTCCCTCCATCCAGACATCATGCCCATGTCTCCAGGTGTGGGACAGGCTTTGGGTAGAGCAACAGGCTTCACAAACTCATTGAAAGCCACTGGATATGCCAGTTTCATCAGCATGATAATCGAAGGTCTGGTAATTGTAACTCTCACTCCAGTAGATGGCATCAACAGCCACGAACTGCTCAGTACCATCATGCATCCAGAAGTGATTCTCACCCAAAATGGCAATCTGTGAAAAAGGGTTGAAAAGAAGACAAGCAACACATGATTTTTATTCTGAATAGTTAAACGGAGGCATTTGTGTGTTGTGGGTGTAGAACACACTTTTGCCAGCAATTGGCAGCAGAGATGATCCACTGGTCATTAATGAGAGAGAAGTGATAGCCGATATTGAGGGACACCTTCCAGGTGTCTCTCAATGGGCTTCACACTGATAGCCTCCCACGATCTTGTCATCCAGTACGGCTGCAGCTGTGACATCAGCAAAATGCACATCTTCTTCAAGTTTCTGCAAATTTCTTTATCATAAATCAAGTTTAGATACTGTAAAGACTTTAGCTGCAGCTCCCAGGAGCAGGAAAAAAATAACATTCATTTTGTGGTTTACTTAGGACTTTCTACAACCAGAATAAATGTGGATGACCTGCTGGCCTCTGCATTTATGTGACCTCCATTGGATCCCTCCTCCTTCTCGACATCTTGTCAGCTCCACCCTCATTCACATCCACCCCAATCTCTACCCACAACTTGGTCTGTGAGTATTTTTTTTTTTGAAAACATAGCCAGGAATTATCTTAATAAAGTAAAAAGAACATAAAATATATACTTTGAAAATATGCCAACTGCTTATATCAGTTTAGTTTTTTCATGAAATTGTTCACTGGCTGACTGGGTGAAAAAAAAAAGACAGTTTTAGTCATTTCGCTGCTTCAAACACCACAGATGGCTTTATTCTCACCTTTTAAAGCTTCAAAGCTTTACTCAATAATGACCTAAACCACAGCAACACACCAGTACTTTTACTATTTACTCATTTCTTTTGCCACAGATTTTATTTACACATTCTGACTGTGAAATCTTTTTATTTATACATTTATATTTTATTTATATATTTTTTATAAACATTACGACGTTCATCGGCTTACTGGAAAATCCCCAAAACAATTAATAGTAGTTAATTGTGTGAACCCTTGAGAAGATGTACAGATGACATTAGAGGGTGTGCTGTGGTGTGGCTGGGCTGGGCAAATATGAAATGTAGTGAATGATAAGACAACAGATTTAGAGGTTAAACATTCAGTAACAAATCTAAAAACTCAGAGATAACACAGCTTCACAGAAAAAAGAAATAAAGTGAAGGCTGGAAAAGGCTCAGCACAGCAGGCTAGTGATATATATATGATCCACTGTGGGCCTAGATACCTCCCGATCTCTTAAAACCATGAGACTGCTCTATGTTCTGCTGCTTATTGGAGCGGCTGCTAAATATGCTGAAATACACCCAGAAGGATGGACACAAATACTATGAACACTTTGTTTTGTTTATCCATGAAAGCACGAGACCATATTGTTATATGCACTGTAAAACACAAACGTGTGAGCCGCACTCTCGTCCCTACATGGCGTCCCTTAACTATGGGCCCCACTTCTGTGGAGGAGTGCTCATCAGTACTCAGTGGGTGGTTTCTGTCGCACTCTGCTGGTACAAGTATGCCTGCAAAGATGCAGAATTAATTGCTTTAAATGGTTTGTTCTGTTCTGTCTGGTGCATATTTGAATCCTTGTTCAAATGGCGTTAAATGTAGAGGGCAACTTTAAATCCTTATCAAGATCAAGATGAGAGAAACCAATGGAGAGCGACAGGCTAATAGCCTCCATGCCTCAAAAAGACTATTAAGTGCACATACTATCCAAAACATGGACAAATATTTCAGGAGGCCAACATATCAGTATGACAATATTTTTTACTGGTAAAAAAAACTCCAAAAAACTTCATTATGAGTTTCCATTATCTTTAAGCTTTAATGGCCAACAATAAAATAAATATATGCTTAAAATACAGGAACTACAGCAGAAAATACCTGTTGATACCATTGTACACAGCATTGTATCTGTTATGAAAGTCTTCTCCTGCTTCAAGCTGTGCATGTTTCTTCTGTCAGTCCACATTCGATGCAGATCTTCCTGGACAACATGATGTACGTGTATTTGAGGGAACAGAACAACTCATGAAGACTGACACTATCATCTGGCCCCCAAAGTGAATACACCACCGCCCTCGTCCACAGTCCGTCTCTTCCCTTTGAGCACAAGCTATGCTTCACTGATATCTTGTTTATAGTGAGCTCTTTTTGCATATCAAAAGATAGGATTCAAAATCCAAACCATTGGGGATCATCATCTACCAAGCAGGAATTTTGAATAAGAAAGCTGGAGATAACTTTGAACTAATGCCTGATTTATCTCATCCTGAAGACAAGTTTCATGATACAGCCTTTAAGCCTAATGACCTCACAAATCCAGATTTAAAGAAACAGAATATCAAAAAAAAAAGGCTAAAACAGCACAATGTAACAATAAAAAGGCTTTTTTTATTTCTTCCTTCCATACCAGTGCATAGTGCAAAATACAGCAGCAAGCTTCAGTATCTTTAATTCATGCATGTAATCAGTGCAGACAAGCATTTGAGTTTTAAGTTTTCTCCATGTGTAGCTGTGACTACGAGACTCTGGACTATGACATCCTGCTGATCAAGCTCTTCCATCCAGTGGAGGAAGAGTTGCACCCATCTCACTACCCACCGGCTGTCCAATGGGAGGCCTCCCCTGCTCCATGTCTGGATGGGGGAACACTGCTAAAGATGGTGAAGAAGGTAATTCAAACAGGACATCAACACTGTAAGTGTGTGAATAATTTGGGGTTTCTGAGAGAGTCTCTGTTTCTGTTACAGTAAACATGCCCACCCATCTGCAGTGTTTGGATGTACCCATAGTGGATGATGAGGACTGTGAAAACGCAGTCCTCATCAGTCCTCATGATCACGCGTAGGATGGTGTGTGCTGGTTACATGGATGGAGGCAGAGACGCATGCAAAATGGGTCTTCCAGAACTGAACCACCAGATGTGGATCTGTTTCGGAGCTTCACACTTTTACTCTGTGTATGTGCGTGTGTGTGTGTGTGTGTGTGTGTGTGGGGGTGTGTGTGTGTGTGTGTGTGTGTGTGTGTGTGGGTGTGTGTGTGTGTGTGTGTGGGGGTGTGTGTGTGTGTGGAGGTGTGTGCATGCGTGTGTGTGTGTGTGGAGGTGTGTGCATGCGTGTGTGTATGTGTGTGTGTTTCAGGGTGAGTCTGGCAGCCCTTTGGTGTGTGTTTGACAAGTGCACAGCCTGGTGTCATGGGGTCAAGGCTGCGCTCAGCCCAACTACCCTGGAGTTTATGTTAAACTCCAGAGTAGCAAGTGTCTTCAACTCTTGCTACAAGAGTTGAAGACACTCTTGCAGCAAATCCTTAAAAAATATATATAAATCCTTCTCTCCTCCCAACTGAGTTCACTGACCTTATTTTCACAATTTATGGGTTATTCTAACTTATTCTTGTTCTTCTCTTTCAGGTCTCTGAATTCACTTGAGTTTTTTCTATATGATTTCACACACTTTCTCACATATTTTAAAGGCGATACATATATATCAGGGTTTAAAACACTTTTTCAACAGGAAGTAAATACTAATAAGTCGGAAACAGCTTGAGTGAAACTCAAGCACACGGGAAAAACATAAAGAAAAATCACTAGGTTTTTCTTTCATGTTTAAATGTGGCTAATGGGGGAGGTAGCAATTTTCATCATTTACCCAATGTTTGCTCCTGGCAAGCAATTAGCCTCTTCCAGTGTCTTCATAATTGAATTCATTCATAATTCGAGTCAGTTTTTTTACATCTAGGAGGCTGATTAGATGATTTGATTACAAAGACGATGGTGTACGAGACTACATTGGGAAGTTAGGATGAATTCACCATAGTGATAATGTCAATGTGATTACTGAACAGCAGGTTGCCACAGAGGGATTACTTCCCACTCCTCTTTTTCAGCAAAAGTTCTCATCAGAAGTTTACATTCAGACCATCACTTACACGAAGGTCAAATTAGTTTCTGCCTTTTAATAATTTATTTGGATCATCCTGTTTTTCCTGTGAGCTGATAGTTCAGCTTCCACTTGCAGTGATTTTTAAAACCAAGTATTGTGTACGTAAATTGGAAATTATTTTGGATGTTCTATGATTACTAGGCTTACATAGACATATAGCATTGGTGATATTTGGATTATTGACCCTCAGCGAGTTGTAGAGTAAGTAGACCTGTTTGTAGAAATCAACATGCCATTGGCATAGTTTTACCTAAATGTTCTTACTACTCATTTTAAGAAGAAAAGGGGCTACAACTCCTTTAAATCAGTTGGATTACTAGCAAATACCCTGCTTTGACTACGAACCATAAATGAGCAATAGTGTTCAGTTTTTGGCCAGTCCAGAAGTTTAAGATTAGACAATCTTAGTCATTTAAAAAACAGTTTTGATGCTAGTAATCATCACTCCGTGGTGACCAAGTTTAACTAACTGTATGAAAAGCTGGAGGTAGCTTTCATCATTTCACCTGCTGTGCGCAAAGCGCTCAGTACCAACCTTCAACATAATACTGCCACCACCGTGGTTGACAGGGGTAGAAGTATTCTTACATTTAATGGCCTCATTTTTACTCCTCTAAGTATTCTTAGTCATACTGTGAAATTGGTTTGTCTTTGTCTTATCCTTGTTGGCAGCTTAAAATTTCAGTCTTCAAGTCTTTTTTGACACCGTCTCATTCCACGGTATTGTTAAGCTCCTTTGTCATCATCTCTAAATTCATGATAGCCTTGGGTTTTTAAACGTTTGTCATCAGCCTGAATGTGTGTTTTAGTCAGATTTGAACTCCACAACAGTTGTCACAATACCAATTGTGCAATGGATACCCTACGCTAACATTAAGCTTCTGTGGCAGCGGAAAAAATAATTTAAATAAAAGGACACTGATTAATTACTCAATTCTACCCACTAAATCAACCAAATGAAATTAGCGGTTTCATATTTTAAATAAAGAGTGATCAAATATCCAGTGAGCATTTTGCCATGACCTTACAGCCAGCTAAAAAAACCAAAAATGATAGATTCTTTGCAACTTGCTAGTGGACATAAAAATAGAGGGAGTGTATGTGAATATTTCAGCCTTCTTATATCTGCTTGACATTGAGTGGAAAATAAATAATCCAAAAATAAATCAAAACTTGTGCGTCTACTTCTTGCTTCAAAAAAAGACTACAGCTGTGTGGTGTGTTATCAGTCCACCAGAAAATAAATAATTTAAGCAAATAAGGAAAAACCCACAATGAAAATCATATTCCTGTTGATGAAGAGTTGATGTAAACTTCTGATCAGAACTATTTGCAGCAGGCATGACCATTCAGACATGGGATACAATGACCTCTTTTTTCTTACATTCACTTAAGTCTTATTATGTAAAAGTTATCTCAGATCCCCGTTGCTTCTTTGTTAAACATTTCCCAGACTTCAGATGTTGCCATTCTGTTTGTTCAGTCAAGAGGACATAGTTCTTGTTATTTCTCCCAAGCCAGTTTTGTCTTTTCTGAGTCTTGCTGCACCTCTCTCTATCTCTTTACGTCTTCTCCCTTGGACTGGACTGGAAGGTTCGGCCCATGCTGCTGCACCTACAAACAACCACAAAAAAGAGTAGGAGTGTACCAGCCTCATAAGTAGCACAGCTGTCTAATTTTTTTTTTCCATTTCACTATGTTCAAAACATTTCATCTTTACTTATGTGTATTTTTGTTTCCTCCTCAAATTTTGGCTTTGAACCAATCAATTCTGGCATGACACTGCTGATTGATTTCAGTTGGAACAACAGTATGTAGTTCTTCTCATCTGTTTAATAAAATAAAATTTTTTGCATTTTAGGTGAAAGAACATTTACTTGGAAAATAGCCACTTGTATCATATGAGGAAGACCAAATACAATGTGCTGTAATTTCAGCAGAAATGGTCTGCTGCACTTCCTGGATTAACACCAAACCCTCCGACTGAAACAGGAAGTGGTTAAACCAGTGTTTTACCAGAAGATGGCACAAACTTAATTTAGACCTTGCAGACTTGATTCTAAGACACAATTAGATATGGACTGTACGAATCATTAATTACATTTTATGGATATTTGCATTAATCCATTTGTTGTTCAAAATAACAACCAACCAAAAAACATGTCATAAAAATCAAAAAAGACACGGTAAGCAAATAATTTTAAGTCATTTGAGCAGGTTTTCTGCTATGGTTTTCTGCTTCTTCTTGAATTGTTTTCCACTTTCCACTAAACTTTACCTTGAATAAATGTCACCTAGTTGACATGTTAGTTGTCACAATAAACAACCTCACTAACTAACATCATTAACACTGACTTTTATTTAATGATCCAAATACATACAATCAGCAGGAATCATGACTGTTAGCACTATCAATTACTTAATGAGTAGAGTATATGTTTTCTGTCAAAACAGTGATGGATCTGGTTTTAGATGTTGGAATGTTATTACTTTTGAACTGTGTTTGAAAATTCAATTCCATATCTTTGGTTTAAAATATTACGTTGTACATAATTTTGCACTGTGGATTCACGTTTGATGGATCAAGGTCATCACTTACAGTCTGTAGCCTTTTGGGAGGAAGAAGAAGAAGAATTTGCTTCGCTGAAGAATGCCGAACTGTTTGAAAAGGAATTCAAATGGAAAATTAATCCAGATGAAAATATTTGCAAATAATAATTACAAACAATTGAAATTATATTCAATATCAAGAATATTACAGAGCTTATTAAGTAGAAAGAAAACTTTGCTGTTTTTCTAACAAATTTTTAAGATTATTTAAGTCATTTGTGTAAAAATGGTGTACTTATTCTTATTTATGAATAATGTTTGAGATTATTTTTTACATTTTATCTTTTTTTTTTTTGCATTTCTGAAAGTGAAAACAGTTTCATCCGTATGATGACCGCATTGAAGGTACATTGTTTTGCTGAATGTAAACTTATTAGCAGTATGAACTGAGATGGAATCTCATTTTCATTCAAGGGCAGAAGCTGTACAAGACCAGAAAACAGACAGATGCAAAACGTGACGACAAAAACAAGAATGAAAAGCATGAAAAATGTGCCACATTTTTCATTTTTAGCTAGATTGGTTTATTTATCTTAAATTTCTTCCTTAAAAGTCAAAATTCTCTAATGATTGCAAATAGTCTTTAGAATATTTACTTGTGCAGCCAAATTGAAACAAGCAAAAAAATAAAAAATAAAAATCAAAGCAACTGCTGTCAAAATCTGCTGAGCTATTTTACTGTGCTTATTGGATTTGTTTTTGTGTTTTTTTGTCTTTTACCAACTTACTGTAAATCAAAACATAAGAGTAAATTACAAGAACTACATGTTTAAGTGTTACATCTCTGTATCTGCTCTATACATAAGCAGTGCCCTACCTGTTCGCCTCTGGTCTCTCAGATGCCGCCTGCAGAAAAAGGAAAATTGGGTCATAAAGATTGTATCAGTTTATCGCATCAATAATCTATAACAGCGAGTAAATGAGCAAACTTACATCATAAGATTGAGAGTGTCTGCTTAACAGCTTAGGAGACGGGCAGTCTGCGGTAGCAGAGTTTTTCGGGGGTATAGGTGGAGCTCTGAGGTGAGAACTGTTGATATGGGAGTCCAAACTTGAGAACTGTGAAAAAGTTATGTTATTAGTCAGTGGAGAACCTTTCTCCCCGTTAAGAAGTGCTGAATCGTGTTTTAAATGAAGTCTCCTTGATGTTGATAAGCATCGACTCATACATAAAACTGGTTAGCAGATCAGAGCAAATTATCAGAAACAAGGCGGTAGAAGTACAGACACTTTCTAAAAATGTGCGGTACTCAGATTTTATGTGAGCCAAAAAAAGTGAAGTCTAAGTTAATTTTAAAAAGACATTTAATTTAGGTTTCGTTTGGATTATCAAAGTATTTGGGATTTTAACTGAATTAGGAATGTGTCCCACATAAAGACACTGCAACATTGCATACAAATAAAAATTTTATTCGATAAATACTTCTTGAGTGAACTTCATAAAGTCTATATTTTTTTTATTAGGATTTGATTATTTGTCACATATTGCCATTCCATGGAGTCTGCTACTCAACCAGACCTATGCATAATATTACAATGTCAAACACCACAAATCCTTGTAAGGTCATAACAAATGATATACATACATGCTGTGCTGTAAAAAAAAAAAAAATTGGCATTTGCAGTTTCTTTGTTTTTGCTTATTGCCATATAAAACAAGCAAATTCTTATTTTGAGAAATCATTTTCATTTATCAAGAAAAAATGTATTAAACCTATGCATGAAAATAGAATCACAGATTCACTTTAATTGACAGCATTATTTTCTCAATTTTCATTCATTTTCACACCCAATAAGAGACAGACGGGAAAAAACACAAATGCTGACGTCTACCAAAGACCATCCTGAAGATTAGTTCTGAGCAAATTCTGTGGACTGATGGGATAAAAGTGGGACTTTGTGCAAGGTGTTCATCCTTATACATTTGGCATAAAATTAAGACAGCATTTCAAAATTAGAATATTATTGTGACAGCAAAACATGGTGGGGGTAGTGTGATACTCCGGGGTTTCTTTTCTGCTTCAGGGCCGATATTACTTTCTGTATTTAACTAAACTTTTTATTATGCCTTAGGTTCAGAACAATTAAAGAGGCTCAGCTGAGATTTGTTCTTTTTAATGCTGGGTGGCTATTTTCTGTTATTAAATTAAGTCAGAATTTGAAACTAAATTTTGTATTTTCTATGATTATCTTAAATGATCTGAAACATTTAAGAGTGACAAAAAACAAACAGAGAAGAAATCTGTAAAGGTGCAAGCACTTTTTCACAGTATTGATAATTATAAAAGCAATAACATTAATTTAACTTACAGTAATACAAACAATTAATTGTTCATATTTCTTTATCTTGAACAAACTTGATAGTGTAGCTAAAATAGACAAAATGAAAAACAGATTTTATTATTCACACACCTTCCGGAGGGCAGCCATTTCCTTTACCACCACCTCAATGTCCTCATGATCCTCCTCGCCGTCATCATCATCGTCTTCATCATCTCCCCACTTATGGCTGACTTTCAGGTAGGGCTCCACGAGGACGGACTCGGTTCCTTGGATGTCGCAGCGGCAGTATGGGCAGGTGTGGCCGGCTGACTTCTGCTAAATTGTGATCACGAACCCAACACAGGTAAAGATACAGAAAGACGATTGACAAGTAGCAATCTACTGTCAGTACAAGCGCAGATCTTTTTGAACTATGTGTAGTGGAAAGAGTTGAACTTAGCTTCAAAGAAAGTGTTTTTAAAAGTGCTAGAGAATAGCAACAGTTTCAACAGAAACTTTCGATTGAGGTTTTCCATTTTGTTGCCAGATGGGGAGATGAATGTCTTGTGTTTTGACTGTAAGATCCAGCAATAGCTTTAAATCATGTCTGGTAAGAGACTGTGCTCTGAATCCCTTGGCAACCAGATCCTGCTGTCAATCAGTACTGAAAAACTGCAATCCAAAAAAAAAAAAAAGGAATTCTTCCATTGACGTCTCACAAAGATGAGTCTTCTCCTGTTTTCTTTTGTTTTTTTTCTCTTCTTCCAATTAATCTCTCGTGTGCTCTTACATACACACATGCACACAAGTGCGTTGACTTTCACTTAAAGTCAGTGTGACTGAAGAGGATGTGAAGGTGATCTCACACAGGAAATTCTGAGCCAAATGTCAGGACATAGCCCCTTCATTTCTGAAAGAACTATGCCTCTACACATAAGATAGAGGGGCTGATCGTTGATTGAAATGCTTACAAAGCAAGATAACATGATTTTACAATAGCAACTATATAAACTATATACAATAAACATAAGGTTGAGCCGCTACAGGCGCTAATAGAGTTGCTGTTAGACTGGATTAACTAAAGGTACATTCCTTTCTGTTTTGATCAGTTGTTTTACTTTCAGATATCCGGGTTAGTTCAGTATGTGGCAAAGGTTCTTTGTTAAAACTTCCAAATTCTCCGATAGGTTACGCAAGTAAAAAAAAAAAAAAAAGCATTTTTACAGTCCTTGTTGATCTCATGAAAATCTTTAATGAATCTCATATTTCACAGTTTTCTGAGAACTTCAGTTTAGGTTGCTGTGCAATCAAAACTTAAACTGAATTTCTCAGTTAAGAGGAAAGGATAATTTGTTTATCTGCAAAAAATCAGTTATTCTGTTCAACTCCTTCACTAGAATCAATCTAGTGTACCAGATTGGGGTTTTCTAAGTAATATAATATGTATGACTGTTCATGCAACAGTAAGAATTCATAGACTCATTCATAACAAGCATGCAGCATATAATCTCCTAGATAATAACCACTCAAATGCAAATTTACATATTTTAAAATTAATGTACAAAAATCTTTTGGTGCTTTTAAAATGTTTTTTTTTTTTTTTTGCATTAAACATGTTAGGTTTAAAATAAGTCACGTATACGTCCATCTATATTTTGCACCCCAGGCAGAAATGTGTACAGCAAAGTTAGAGTTTAGGTTTTTTTTTGGACGAAAAGTTTTATTAGTGTTTTAATCTAAGGATTGGGAAGCCCATTAAAATAATTTACAATTTTTTGCATTTATTCCTTATTAACATTTATATATTTTGATACATTTAGTTTTTTAAAGTTAGAGCAAACAGAGTCCTGTGCTCTCTCTTAATGCTCCATTTCTTTCAGCTCATCCCTGAGGTTTCCTATAAGATTTATTTACTGCGACTGATTCAGCCACTGAAGAGGATCAACTTTGTGTCTCATGAAACAAACAAGGCACTTTTTACACTCTACCTTCGTTTTACCCGAGACCCACCCAATGTGTTCGTCTTTGACAACCCCAATCTTAGTCTCGTCTGATGACAGCACACAGTCAGCATAACGCCTAAACAACGAGTCAGCATAATGGTTTCAGTAATTGTGAAGGACGACGTGTAATTTATTGTACTTTCTGGATGGCAAATTTTGGGAATATTGCATACTGCCATCTAGGTTATAAAAATATCTTGAACCAAAACATGCAATGTATTAGAAAAATATATAAGTGACTTGTAAAAGTAGGCAATTACTTAAACAAGTATGAGTCTTGTGCTTTCTGAGCTATGTGTTATCTAAGGAGATCAACGATGTGTTTGTCAAAAGGAAAGAGACACCATTTCTCTTTGCTGTCTGTAAAATCCATTTTTACAGACATCTAAATGTTCTATCTAAATGTTTAGCATTAAGACAGAATACACAGAGCCAATTTGATAGTTATTCCTTAAAAGATCAATTACATGGTTCATATTAATAAGGTTTGAGAGTAAATGATCTTCTATGTGAAACAAAATAGGGTTTAGGAATGACTACATTGATCAAAAGAGTGAATGTATTTAATGAAACATAATTAATAAATGTTCTGAGAAGTTACATATGTTATCCATGCTTTCTTCTGCAGTTTAAAGTTTTAGATTATCTACAATTAAAATTACATTACACTAAAGTAGTCACTTCCTGGCAATTCAACATTTAAATAAAGTGTTTGCATAGAGAACACAAATGATATTTTGACCTTAACCCCAAACCACATTCAAATAACCAGCATTGTCACAGTGCAATGATAATAAAACCAAATATCAACCCATAAATACAAAAATAAACCTGATCACACAATCTGGTCTGCTTCTCTTCACTGAGCATGCATGAGAGTACTGTAGAAGTCTGTGGGGATGTTTATGATTCAGCTCCAGCTCAGTCTGCAAATCTGAAAACCGATCAGCATTGGGATCTTTTTCTAAATGCATGGGATTCCTACCTGCCACCCCGTGAGACAAGGCTGGCACAGAAGATGTCCACAGGGCTGAATCCGAATGTCCTTATCCCTCTCTGCACAGATCTTACACAGCTGGAAAGTGCTTCCAATCTCACAGTACATCTCGTACTGCTCCTGTCGATGGTTGATTGGTTAAAGGAATAAAACAGTGCAGATTATCAATAAGGTTTAATCATAAAAATGAAGATTCTCTTTTAAATACATGCAAACATATGTGTTAACTTACTTCGGTAACTTTGACTTTGTCTCTGCCGGTCGGTTCACACAAGCTTGTCAGGTCAGGGTTCATGTCACGGCCATCTGGGTACAAATAGCTGCAGATACAAGGACAGAAAGTTCTTAAAAGTTGCTTAAACTGAGGGGGAAAAAAATAAGACATATGCGTGTACGCGTGTGCATGCTGTGTCTGCATGTTTGTGCTGACCAGCCCTCCTTGAAGCCCTGGATGAGTGCCTGGTATAGAGGCTTGTTCTGTGGAATAGTCTGGATGATGTTGCCTTCAGGGGTCACATGACCAATGGCCCACTGACCCATTCTGGTGCAGCTCAGACGAAAGATGAAGCTGGAAATGTTTAATGATATAAAGGAAAAATATATTGTGCATCATTTTTGTCACTGTACTTATGGTTAGTAAAATATATTGATGCCTATTTCTAATCTGAGCCGCAAACTTTTTCTGTTCATGTTTCATACAAAGAAATGTGAAGAGTGAGTGCTCTTCACTATTACATCTAAACTGACACATAGTTTCTTGATTTTGTTATTTTTACCTAATTTTCAGACTTTTAAATACTAATTCTGATATTTTATAAAACACTTAACGTGATTACACATTTAATATTGAATAGCAACTGGCATCGCTCTTTAACAAAAGAGCATAAGCATAATATTGCGCTTGTGCTTACCTCCCAGGTCTGTGCAGGTAGTGTTCGAGCCGATCTACAACTTGGTCATAAGTAAGAAAGGCCATGTATCCTGGGTGTGTCACAGCAAGCTGGTTCCAGTTTCTTATAAGTGATTTCCAAGGCTAAAAGAGGAAGAACAGTAAATTGATAAGTCATTTTCGAAGACATCACAAAAACATTTTTTACAGTTTACTTTTGTGTTTATTAAAATGTGTTGTACTGTTGTAATTTCAATAAGCCAGCTGAGTGACTGTATCGTTGTCTTTCTCGACAATAATTTATGTGGACCCCTTGTATTTGTTGTTTACAACCAAAAATTTTGCGAATGCGCACAATGCGAAAGGGCAAAAAGACAATTAGTCAACATACTATCTATAAAGTGTTCTGTCACAGTGGAACGTCGACGTTAAAAAATGAAACTTGGAGATCAAGGTATTATTAATTCAATGCAGTGCACCACAGCAAAGGGAAAATTAACAGAAAAATTGTTGAAGAATCACTCAACTATTTTTTCTGTGTTGGTACACACCCTGCAACTGACAATAATTCAACACCAAAATACACTCATTTCCCACTCAAAGAACAAAACATTGTGATATTATATCAGGTCATTATGATATTAATTTTTCAATGCTTGATGTTTATTTTGTGTTTATTAATAATAATAATAATAATAATAATAATAATAATAATAATAATAATAATAATATAATAATAATAATAATAATAATAACTGAACACCAAATTCTTCATCACATCTACATGTTACGGTTGTCACAGCACAGCGTCCCTTTTTCTAATATTTCAGGTGTACATTTAATGTTTTCCTCCAGAAGGTAGTTGGGGGGTGAGATCTTGCTCACATGACATCACACAGGGATTACACATATTTATTACAATTTGTTTTATGTTTTATTGATGTATCGAAGTTCTTACTTTTCCTGGAAATTGTTTACTTACCTGGAACAGCAGAGTGAAAATATCAAACTCAAACACTGAGATGTTATCATTACAGGTAAGATCAATTGTTGACTTTAGTGCCATGGCCTCCATCCCTTCCTCAAATGGATGTGCGTTTTTTCAACTGTTCTTTGAATTTTCTCCATGGCACGATGCACCTATCAGAGCACAACAATATTACATGAAACAAATGCAACATTAAGCTTGTACTACAGATATAGTAAAAAAGTACTAAACTTACATAGTTCCAAAATATTTCCTCAGAATTGATCTGCTTCAACCTTCGACACATTGTAGGTGTCACCCTGAAAATATCCCCCTGGAAACATAGCCTTGAGCTCCCACAGCATGTGACTGAACAGCAAGGACAGTTTGGTCAAATTCCTCCTGACAATTAAAGACACAGTGAACTTTCAGAGGCAGGAACAGAACAAAATAGCTCTGAGTAAAAAAAAAAAAAAGTAAGATATATCTTTGCATTACTAGAAAATATAAACTTCCAGTTGATTTTTTTCCCACAGTTTTCTTTGGAGAACATCAGTGAACTAACAGACCAAGATCAAAACCCAATCCAAGCTGTGAACATCTCACAGAGTTCTGTTCAATCCACCATCTGAAAAGCAACGTCTGTGGAGAATATATCTACAGCATACTTACTAGAATGCATACATGTGGCCTTTATGGTGTTGCACGATAAAAGCCATTGTTGACAAAAAATCTGCAAGACATCCCATTTAGAATTTAAAACAAGCCTAATAAGAGGCTCAAGACTATGAAGAAGATGTTCTGGTCATATGACCATCGTAAAGATGTATTTGCGGTGGAAACTAACACATCACCTCACCCTGAACAACTCATGAACCAAGGTGTGGCATCATGTTGTGGATGTGCTTCTTTCCTACAGGGATGAAGAAGCTGGTCATAATAGATCAGAAGATGGACTGTTGGAGCTAAATAAAGGACAATACTAAAACAAGTTTTCAGCCTTCACCACAGAAAACCTGTCAGGCTGCATAAGACTTGAGACTGGATTAAAGGCTTACCTTCTAGGCACAACAACAACCCTAACATACAGCCATAGATGCTTTGAAATCAAAATGACATGTTTAGAATGGCCACTTAAAATCCAGACCTAAATTCAACTGAAAATGCCTCATGGGACAGAAAAATGGGAAAAGCAAATTATACAATAATTCTCATTTAGACTACAAAACTGGTAGAGATGTACCACAAAAGATTTGTAGGTCAGGGTGGTTTGATTTACTTTTGACTCCACTGAGCTAATTGCAAACACATGCACACAGACTTTAGTTTATAAAACAAGAAAACGTATTATTAAAAGTGTATTTTTTTCCACGTCATGTTTTACACAGCTTTGTGTTGGTATACCACAAGAAATGCAAATATCTGGAGAAATTTGTTATGGCAATGTGAGAAAATACAAAAAGAAAAAAAAATGTTCAGGTGGCTTAAAATTAGATCAATGTCTATATTTGTTACCTTGTAATAATTTCAAGTTTTCCCAGTCGCTCATATTTAGTGCATACATACGACCTTGCTGTGACTTAACACCTTGTTGTGCAGTCAGTCAGTGTCGGGCAGCAGTTTTATCAAAGCATTGCTGGTATTTTCCATAGACACACACACACGCACACACACACAGGTAAACACATAACAAGTAGTCCAGCTTGCAAACAGGATGCTGGCTTCTGCAAGCTCGTCTGTAAATACCACAAAATGTTCCATTGGCCAGTGTGTCACTTCAGACCTCTTACAAGAGGTCTCACTTTACTTTTTTAATGAGTTCTTTTGCTTTTGCTGGTGTATTTTTCCACTTTTTCTCATGCATGTAACTTTTGTGCACTGCATGATGTCAAACCTTAAAAAGTGCATCGAAAATCACTATTTTAACACCTGCAACAGATACTCTTTAGCAACACCTCTGCGTGACGTGAAATAATTTTTAGGAAACACAATAAAATAATATAATGCAAAGTTAGGCTATTTTCCATTTCCAATGGACATATGTTACAAAAATGAACTGATTGAAATGAATCTCAATAAAGTTTTCACAGATCTGTCCAAGGTTCAGAAATTTTGAACATGTTTAACAAGTGGTGGTGAACTTTTAACTGAATGAGAAAAGGACAACCTCTGCTGAGTGTTAGAAAGAGAGGAGTAGTAGAGGTGGGGGTGGGAGGAAATGCATAAGCCACATCTCTCACCATGGCTGAGCCCATGTGTTTAAAAATACATTTCAAAGGACATCGACCCTGTGGTAAAATTTACAGTAACAACAAACATGATCTTTTTGTGGACTACAGCGTATCCCACCTCTGCCTGGTCACAGTTTTAAGGCTATTCTCTTAAAAAAAAAAAACGCTTTAACTTTTACAGAGAAGCAATCAAAAAAAGCATAGCAAGGAGTGCATATTGCAATGCTTTTCAACCAGTTTCAACTTCATCATCTCCACCAGGTCTCATGTTAGTTTTTCTAAGACGTCTGATGTCCTCCACCATATCTGGTCACGTAGTTTAGGTATGTCCAACTTTTTCCTACTTTTTTAACTAATTCTTTAAAAACTATATGAAATAAGATACATAGTACAACAGCTTACTGGTAACAGTAGTTGTGTAGCGATCTGGAAATTATGGACTTGAGTCCAGATTTGTCCCGTCACATGTCAATGTGCCCCTGGGGGAAAACAATTAGTCAAGTTGCTCCCTGACTGCATATTGGTGGATGAATGTTTGCAGGAGACAGGATGAATGTGGCTCGACAGTAAAAGGGTCATTTTACCAGATCCCTTGTTAGTAATGTTTGTTCCAATTAATGAATCTGGTGCACTTAAGGAATATAGTATTATTGGGGTGAAGTTTATCACTTTTACTGCACACCGATCAGGCTTTCACTACTGGAGATAAACCTAACCTCATCTAATGCCATGGTGCTTGGAAATATCAGGAAAAACTAAAACGGAAAAAGTTCTGATATGTACAGCACAACACCACTGCATGCGTCTGTTCACCTTTATTTATTTATTTTTTCTCTATTTACTAGTTTAAGTATATGCACACTCGGGCTCCTGCAGTGGCACTGGGGTAGAGCGGACAGCCCACGTGACGTACGGGGGCCTTTAATTCTCGATACGGCCGATGCGGGTCCGAGTCCCAGCCCAATGACCTTTCCTTCCTCCACTCTCACAACTCATTTTCCTGTCTGACCACTTTTAATTAAAGGCCAGTGTAGCAAATAAAGCCTTAAAAAATATATGCACACTCTACCCAAAGAGGATTGCGCCATTACTTTGTGTTTGAACGTAATTGCGCATATGAAGCACAATATAATTCTTTTCTTTTCTTTTGGATCCTTCTAGTTTAAGTTACAACTTGTGTCTGTACATCCGATGCTGTTGCCTCATAACTTGTTTAAAATGAAATAAGCACAGAGGGGTTTATGTACTGTTATCATTCAAATATTAATATTCATTCTTTTGGAAATTATGTTATTTTTGTTATTTGCCTCTGTTAAAGGTTTCCTTTTAATTTAAAACTCAATATTTAGCAAGAAAGTTGATCTTGTTCTTATTTTTCCCCTTGACATTTCAGTCTGTGGACTCAGTTGATTTTTCATCGTTTCCGTCAACTTAAAATTGCTGACCTGTTTCCTAAAATCTAAGTAGGTTTTAGGTCTTAAATCGGCATGACTTAAAGGCTGTGGAGAGATGCAAACCCATTTAGAGAAGCACTTCTTACTTACAAACTACTTTTTGCATTTAATTTACACGATCTAGAATCGTTATTCTAGATTAATTTCAAAGTACGTTTGCGTTCAAATGTACTTTGAAATTAATCTTTTTAGAATGTCACATGTGGTTGTTACTATTTAAAACATTTATTTATTTATTTTTAACAAATATGTAATGGATTTTGATGAAAAAGGAAAATATATGTCCCTAAATATTTTTTTACCAAAAATTAAAAGGCTGTAATGTGTTTTTCTGTAGTATTTCTCCTTTATTTTTCTTTTTTGGTTGATAACTAAATAAAGGTATTTAATATATGTTGGTCCAATTTCCTCTACCGAAACCATGCATGCAGTATGAGACCCATAAAAATTAATTTTGTAAGAGACATTGTTTATATTTGCATGTCTTTTAAAATTTCTGAGAGAGGAGACAAAGGCAACATTGTCTTGCAAACAATTATGTAAAAAGCGCTGCACCTTCTGAAGTGTGTTTCTGCCTCCTTCACCGTCAGCCAGATCTCAGTTCTGCTTCAGGCCTCGTTTGACATCCGACTGCGTTATTCTAAAACTAAAGATTCAATTTTACATAAAGACAGAGAATTTGCTCACAAGGCCGCAACAAAGAGCATGTTGGAGGGAGGCATTTTTTAAACAGAGAAGATGATATTCATGCACTCTGACATGTGAACCACAACACACGTAACAGTATTGGGAACTTCTTACTTGACTGCCCATGCAGATCTGCTTTGGTAAGAGACCCATCTGTTGTGCAAAGAGATTCAAAAAGATGGCTTACCTAACTTTCAGATTTTGCTGAAAGATATTCTCTAGTTGTATATGTATACAGATTCATCTAAATGAATTAGCATATAAGTAAAAAACGCCAATTTATTAAAAAAACAAAAGTCTAGTTAAAAAGTGAATTGAGTTACATCAATTCTTTTCAATGAGCATGACATGTTTCAAGCATTTTTTTTTTTTTTTGGCGACCTTCAGCAAATAAAACCATACCTTTCTCAGTTTCTCAGAATGTTTGAATTGCACTTAAGACAAAAAAGAAAGAAAAAAAAATTCATACAGAGATGGTTATGATGTAGTCTACAAAATCCAGAGGAAGATCTATTTAACAGTTTTCCATCATGCTCCTTAAGGAGGGGTGGCCACAAAAAATCATTGCTGAAGAAGCTGACTGTAGGGTGCTATATCCTAGTATATTAAGCAAAAGTTAAGTGGAAGGAAAAAGTATGATAGAAGGTGAACATGCAAACAGTCATATCCAAATTGGAAAATTAGCCAATTTGGGTTAAATTCACAAAGCATTGCCTCAGGCTGGAGTCAGCACATTAGGAGCTTCATACAGAAGGACCAGGACATGGTTTTCATTTTACGCATTTTTTATTTGCGTAAGATAAAAACCTGAGGTTCATTTTTTCTGAATGTGCTGTAAATGAACTCTCTTGTTTAAAGTGATCAGAAAATGTAACTTTGTTACCAGAGTAAACTGAACGGGAACAGTTTTTTTGTACTTTATGTTCTTTGTATGATCCAAGTTGAGAATGGTGTCAGGAAAAGTGTCTTACATGGCTTAGAAGAAAAGACTGAAGTACTGCTTAGCGGTTGAAAGCATTCTTGTCATATAAAAATAAAAATAACATTTGATGTCCAGAATAAAGTTTCCACAATCAATGATGATTTAGGAATGATTTAGTCTGATGCAGTAATTCATCTGACAAAAGTAAAATACTCTCCTGTGTCCGGACACACTTTTCAGAATGCCGGCAGCTCGATATTAAAAATCCCGTCATTAAAATTTACTGCATGTTATTTTAATATTTTCAAAACAACCTAATTCTATATTTTTTTAAAGAGCATAATTATAAATAATGAAAAGAAATAAACATTTCAGTTATATCAATAAGTCTTCATTTTGTCAGAATTTCACTTTTCTTAAATTTATCAATCTGAACAAAGTAACTTGTGATAATAATCTAATTTTTTGCAATATATCTGCATATTTAATCTCTGAATGTATTGAGAATATGGTAGAACCTGCATAACTCCACTCCCAGACCATCCAGTAACTGGATTCTGTTTTTGTTCTGTACTATTGTTGAGCTCTCCAAACTTGATCGGCATTAAGTTTTGATACTTCATTTTATCGCTCATTACTGATACGAGCAAAATGTACTGTTTGACTTTCAGATAAGTTTTTTTCCTAACGGACATCTACAAATACTAGAGGTTAATTAGGTCCTTAATTGTTGCCTCAGTGATAAAAGGAAGGCTATAGAGAGAAAAAACTCAATTTAAACGCCCACTTCCACTAACTAGCATTTGTAATCAATAGAAGTGCTTTACTGATATGCATCTCAAAAGAAAAAAACTGGACAAGTTAGATTTGGGTCTTGTCAGAAAACATTTGAATGAAACATAACACAGAGGTAAATATGTCCTTCTTCCTGCTGAGCTTGTTCAGTCTACTTGGGGATAAACAGACAATTTGTTTGTTTGCAAGCTATTTCCCGCACTTTCTTTCTCAAGCGGTTCAAATTCAAAGGAAATTCTTGTTGCTGTTGCTTTTTCAAGTTTCCTATTAGCATTACAAAGATGCAGGTTGTGGCCCTTTTTCCACAATCATCATTAGTATTCCTAGCAGGAGAAGGCAGCCCAGCCTCCAAGAAAGCTTCACTTAGCTGTTTGAATGTAACCACTTAAAGAGAACTGCTTACAGTTATCTCGTCACTTTATGACAACAGTAAGTTCTATATTAAGACTCCGGGAAACAGTGAGTTCAGTTTATTGTGGGTTTTATTAGTGTTATTAAACTTCCTTAGGGCTGATTAAAAATGTTATCTTGAAAGTTAAGTATAATTTTAAATGCCTTTTTATGTTTAGGCATAAACTCGCACTGTGTAATAAAAGCACCAGCCCAATTTAGCAGCGTTGGAAATTATAAATACAAGAACAGAAAAGGAAATTAGTTTTAAATAGTCTGGATGGGAAGGAAATAAATATTAAGTATGTAAGTGAGATGGGTTTCTATCAAATTCCTGTTTAGTTATTTGTGATATAACTGGTTTGTTTGTTTCTGAATGGAATGTGGATGGACAAAACACGTAATAAGCGAATCGCAAAGGTTTACTTAGAGCTGGAGGCAGCTGTCATTAAAATTATAGAGAAAAATTCTCACATGGCCAATTTATGAAAAAAGGTGTCTCATTATGTAAAGTTACCTTTGCAGTCATATTTAAATAGTTTTTTTTCCAATATTTTTCCTAATGCAGGCAATTCTGAATGAAATTTATTTGGAGCAAGAATTTTTAATTAAGATATTTGTTCAGGGTAAGCCAAACTCTGAGTTTCAAAATTATGGAAGTATTATTACCTGTAGCTGGATGTCTCATCAAATATCTTCTCTCGGCCTTCTTTGAAAAGCAGTATGGCCCGGTCCGTCTTATCCAGCAGGTTTCTGATATGGATTCTCATGTATCTTGCCTCGTCCCCTCGTGGAGCCAGGCCTCCTCCTGCCCTGACATCTTGATAAGGCAGCCAGACCTGCGTGACCAAAGTCAAAGTCTCTCGAACCAGATCAGGCAGAAACGGTGGACTGTTCCTCAGGCTGAGGCGGGGATTCGTACACAGCTCCGAAAGCCTTCCGAGACTTTTGATGGACTTGTCCATCAGTCGTAGGTCTTCACCAGTCAGGGGTTTACAGCTCATTCTGGTGCTTCGTGAGGCTCCTGGACCAACTTCTGCCATAAAGATCCTGGTTGTGTATTTGAAAGTGAAGTGAAGCAAAAAGTACCTCAAACGTCCGTGTTTCAGTATGTGTCTGCATAGGAGGGCGTTTAACCAGATTATATTAAACTGTCATGAGATGTCAAAGTTCAGTTTTGAATGCATGAGAACTGATAAGTAGAACATGGGTGGAGCTGAAGCTTAAATGGTTCAGGTTTCTGATTGATCACACTGGCACTCGCAGTCAGTCCAATAATATTTGAGAGTCCTCAAGTAGATCTGAGAACGCCGCATCCTATCCTCTTCAAACAGCATCCGGTGTTGTTCCACCTAACACACAACCCATATCACACATCACACTGTTTTGTACTGGACTGCACATACTACTACATCCTAAAAAATGGAGCACTTATGACCAGCGTAAACACTGCTGTGTTAGAACTTGAAAAGAAAATTGAATGTAAGGCCTACTACACAACCTTCTGTTAAAGTATACAAAACAAGAAAAAGGCAGCATTTACGGGTGCCTCTTAGCCTACTTACTCTCTTCTACTATACACACAGAGTCACTCTTTAACACCATACTTTTCTTACCAGATTTATCTCAGCAGCATAACAATCCTACAATCTCAAGGCCAATGGAGAAGGTATATTTACATGCAGCACCGTGAAAAAAGAGCTGCTTCTTCTCTCTCTTCAGGTCACCCTTTTTGTTGCTACTTGTCTTGCCTTTGATTGGTTTCCTGGTTTCAGTAAGACAAACCGGTCTGTTTTCTTTGCTCTGTTGCTCAGGCAAAAAGTATGGGTAGAGAGACAAAGAGAGAGAGAAAGAGAGAGAGATAGAAAGAAAGAGACAGAGAGAGAGATAGTGTGAGCAAAACAGAGAGTGAGTATGAGAGAAAGAGAGGCAGAGAGAGAGCAAGAGAGAGATGGGAGGGATTGAGGTAAACAGGAAGGTGTGCACTCATAACTAAGATTTACTAGAATGAAAGCAAAAGGCAGTCACTCACCGAGAGAGCAAGAATAGAACATTGTTTTCTGATAACAAGGGCTAACCAGTATAGACAATAATGACCATGTCAAAATACCATCATAT
The DNA here is from genome assembly GCF_027474105.1 of Poeciliopsis prolifica. NCBI lineage: Eukaryota > Metazoa > Chordata > Actinopteri > Cyprinodontiformes > Poeciliidae > Poeciliopsis > Poeciliopsis prolifica. The sequence continues at coordinate 7,621,598 of NW_026562400.1, read as the reverse complement.
ATTCTCAGCTGTTAGTAGGAAACTTGTTGTAAGTTCTTCAGTTGGCCTTTATGCAATGATATAAAATTTTAGATATTCAGACAATGACCCTTCAGAAGGTCCAACACAGATGTTGCCACGAGAAAAAACAAAACAAAAAAAAAAACAGTTTTTCATTGAATGGCATATTTATTGGTGCAGATTTTCACACCATACAAATGATGTTGGTCGCATGTCTACTGTTCCTCTAGCTCCATCATGAGGCTGCTGTTTGTTACTCCACCTAAAATAGACCAATTAGATCAGACACAAATGAAAGCTAATATCAAGCAGTTTTCCTAGTATTGACAAATTCCTTAACTCCCCACCCCCCACTGAAATCACAAAAATCAATATTATTCAATAATTGACCGGATATCTAGGAAATATCTGTGAAACTTCCTGATGGTCCTATTTTGTGCAACTCAGAAAGGATTTAAAAGTAAATCAGTAAATGTAACAATCATCATTACAGCCTAATAATTCCTCTTTAGTTTTCCCAGACCACAAGACATGGCTCCATAAATTGATATCTTTGTCCTTGTGTGCATTTGAAAACAGCACACTGGCTTTTTTCCCTCTTTTTTTTGCAGTAATGGCTTCCTCCTTGCTTAGTGGCTTTTCAGCACATATTAGTGCAGAACATTTCACTGTAAATGATGTCTCTGTCTTACCAGCTTCAGCCAGCATCCTCTCAAGGTCTTTGGTTTCCAATTAGCTCAAACGTGTCAGTTAACGTATCAGAAGTTTCCAAAGCCATGACATCATCAACTGGACTTTCCCTTGTCGCTTACAGACATAGTAATCTTTCTATGTGTGATCTGATTTTGAAGACATCAATAAATAAATCTGACATATATTTTCTCTAAAATGAGAAAAATTTGGACTTATTTATCTATCAAATAAGGAAAAATATATATTTGTCTTTTTAATGTATTGTATATGCAACCTTTGGTTTCAACTCCATAAGACTATGGGGCAAGAAGTGCTTTAACCAGGGAAAAAGGTAGAAGGAAATTTATGGTAACTGGCAGAGCTGCAGAGATTCAGTTAATGAAGCCAAAAGAATCTCTATGTGTCACAGAAAACTGACACAACAGATCATCCGGATGACACACCTTCCCCATGAGAAAAGGTGGCATCATCCTGTGGTTTGAAGTAAATGGCCTGGTAAAAAAAAAATAGCCTGTTCTCTCCAAGTCTGGAGAACAACATTCAGCTTTCTCCTACAGTGATTCAACAACTGCACAAATTATGGAAAAATTGACAGAGCCAAAAGAAGCAAAGTACTGGGACATATCCGGTGCGATGTTGCGAAAGCATTGAGACTTAGACGAAGGTTTGTGTTGCAGGATGCCAATGACCATAAACATGCAACAAGCTATTCTGTGTCCAGACTTAAATCCAACTGATAGTTTGTGTGGCAAGACTTTATAATTGTTCTTGGCAGATGCTCCCAATTCAGTCTGACTGCGTTTTTGCTATTTCTCAAACAAGCGAGGCCAATTATTTCAGTCAGTTAAAGACATACCTCAAAGGGACCTCAAGCTACAATTACAAGAAATGGTTTACACGAAATGTTGTCTCAGGAAGGCTGTGTACAAATTCATGCCACTCTCTTCAGAAGTTTATTTGTGAAAATTGCTGAAAATCCTCCATCATTTTTCTCTTACATAATTATTATGTATTACTTTAGAAAGATACAGTGTAGCAAACTTACAGTGGAATTTGTAAATATTGACCAGCATAATTCCATACATATATGTTGCTGTACCAGGACTTAGGTAGTAAATTGTTTTTTTTTATTAAAATGCTAATGAATAAAATATTTAATTTACAAAAAAAATATATCACTGCTATATAAATTTCATGGCCCTGTGCTGAACAACTTAACCGTTGCTTCCAGAAAGGTTAAGCTTTCTAATTTAACTCATTTAAAAGCATCTTTTTTTCAAGTTAGTTATTTAAAAACAACTAATTAACTCTGCACTTTTTCCTGGGAAAAAGGAAAAAAGAAACACCTTTCACTTTTTTAGAACAAAGCAACGATAAAACTGCTCGCAGTTAAAACACCTGCTGCTGAAAATGCCAGTCAAAAACCACTCAGCACCCTACTGCATAAATTCAAAGGTACAAAATTAGTTTAAAACAATCTGTGCATGTAATAGATAATTAAATACACAGTGTGTATTTAATCACACTGTAATTTGAGAGCTGTGTTGCACTTTTTTCGTCCTCTCACAAGAGGGCCACATTTCTCGCATGTACTTTGATGTGTTACCCTGTGATTTTCTGTGAATGCACTCTGCTGAAGGATGAACCTATACATTAAGGAGTATTATTATATTTTCTGTTGAAAGTCAGTATGAATGGAACGATCATTGGGGCTCTATGGTTTGCATTGTGCTGTAGGCTCTGAGTTGTGTTTTCAGGAGTAAGCAGGCTGTAAATGTGCAAGCAAGTGTATACTTTTGATAAATAATTACAAATTATTCCACATTTAACCACAATGGTTGAGTGCACTGACAGCTGCAGGACGTGTTGATAGTGTCAGAGTGTTTCAGGGACTTTAGACACACAGCTTGACTTTCCGTTGCCCACTCCACACTTCAGTGGAAAGAGGAAAGTCCCAAATTGACCCAGGTAATGTGAACCTTGCTAGGGGTGGGGTAAGACAGGATTATAGACAAGGAAAAAAAGACTATGTCTGCTTGGGTGTGAATTCGCAGTAGGACTAGTAGCAATGCTTCATGAGTCATCATGGAGCATCTACTGTTTGCTACTCTCCTTGTTCATCTGTTTGTGGTTTCTTGAGCTAAGCTTAACATGCAGGCTGGTGGTGTTCCCAAACCCAAGCAACAGAAAATGTATAAATCTAATGTTAGATGCAGATTTCAGATATGCATCATAATTAACTGCATGCTAGAAGAGAGACGGCTTGTCAAAAATATTAGACAAGGCATTTGGAGAAATAAGATGCAAAGAGGAGAAGTAAATGTGGAAGTTTGATTGAGCCGTTACCAAAGACTTTCTGCGTTTTTTGCAGATGAAATCAGCTGTAATGCATTACAGCCAGGAAACTATTGTTTGTTTTTCACAGAAAATAGATCAAATCAGTTCAGAAATGGAAGTGGGCTACTGTAATGAACACGAGACACTCAAAATGTGTGATGGATAACATACAAATCAAAAGGTCCAAAATTATGTTAATGGAAGCATAAGAGGACATAAAAATTTCCGACGGGAAGTTTATCTTTCAGTACCATCATGGTACTGGAAATAACTTCAAATCAGTCAGGTATGTAGGAATGGATCCAGTACATGGAAACTTGCAGGAAACTTAGCTGAAAATATTTCATTCTTGGCATTAAGACCACCAGTATCCTTCATTACATAAATGGCATAAGGTGTTGAATCTGTTGCTTTGTGTCCCCATGCTTCTGCACTGGTCTCCCTTTTTTCTCACCTGCTTGCCTCCCAAAAAAAAAAAAAGAAAGAAAAAAAAGGAAAGAAGAAAAAAGACAAAAAAGACAAGCATGCCTGCTTTAAATTCTCAAGAAATGTTTTGAACTCGTCTGCAAAACAGTCAGTTAATCAGACTACGGAAATGCAAAAAAATTACCACGAATTCAGCGCAGCGTTAAACTCCTTTCCTCCCCAGCTCGGTGTAATTAACAGCTTCTTGCTCATTGTTTCGGTTTAAAACGAAAGCAGGCCCACAGCGTCAAACAGGCGTTCATTAAGAGCAGATGCGCAGCTCCTCTGAGGCTCGCTCAGAAAGGTGCGCAGGGATAGAAGTTCTCCTGGCTTTTCCTTCGTGTATATTTGCATGAGTCTGAACATCTGAGCGCTTTTCTGATCAGAGACAAAAAGGGAAACAGGGCAATGGTTTGATTTGATCGTCGCCCGTTTCCTCCCTTTAGATATTGGAGTTTCTCACTTTGGTTTGTCTGATATAATTAGTTTTTTTTTTTTTCCTCTGGACGTGGCCAAAGTTGCGCTGTCACCTGAACCTGGTTCAGTTGATGCCGAGTCTTATTACAATGAGCGTTGACCACCAGTCGGTTGCCGCAGCGCCGCTGGATCTGAGCACCACAGCTCGAGGGCGCAGGAGCGCGGGGGACTTAACCTTTTGCGCCGGGGACGCCCGCGCGACCGGCGGCTCACCTGCGCCTCCTGCGAGCACCGGGACGGACAGTTCAGCGGTTCGCCGCTCCCCGGACGCGAAAAGCACTCTGCTCGGCAAACGAGCAGCGGACTCATCTCCCACAAAGACTCCATCGAAGCTTCCTTTTAGGAAGCGCACGTTTCACGTCGAACCGGAGGTCCAGAAGCCGGCTGCGCCGATTTCAGAGGCGAGCTCACCCTGCTCTTCCCCCGCAGAGGAGCAGAAAGTCCGGAAGAGTGCGGATAGTCGCTTGGAGAGAGCAGCGGATGAAAGCAGGTTCGCCGTTGCGCCGGTGACCCACAGGCGGACCGACCAAGTAGCTCCCAGTCCGGAAGGCTATTCCTGCTGCATTTTGCCCATTATTAATTACGGTAAGCACTTGTGACCAGCATTCACATAATTACTATGTTTTCCCCGTTTTCTCTGAAATCTGTCTTTCTTAACCCTAAACTGTGTGAAGCTCTGGAATAAATCTGTCTTGCCCATTTTTCAGATTTCATAGTCATCAACAGTAAGATTTCCTATATAATTGCCAACATGGTGAATAAACAAGTTTTTACAACAAGCTTGCACCAAACACACACAGCCCATGCCAGATATGCCCACTCAATGTAACTTTGTGTTGCCTTTTCTTTTCTAGTGCTAAGAATAAAGCCAAAACTTACATGTGAATGCCAGACAGTCTTATTCAATAAATTAGGATATAATCCTCATCAGCACCGTTCGCAAATAATCTTTTAGCAGGTATTAAACATACTACAAATATAATCATGTTAAAACATATAATCTAATTGATCTGCATCATGTCTTTCACTTGGTGATGGAACTGCTGACAAAGGAACTTCTTAATCATATTCTAATTTATTTAATCAGCCTGTATTTGCTGGATGCTTACCTACAATTCAGTAATATGTTTTTTGAAGAATTATCACATAGTTGCCTTTTATTGTCTGATTTTACCAAGTACTAAAAACATCAACAACATAAAATACTGCAGCAATCTAAATATTATTAAACATTTCAAAAATAGCATAAGTAACTTATGTGTGAACCAAATGAATCCTTGTCAGAACAAACTCTGTGCTTTTCATTTATGTGATTTTGACTCCACAGCTGATCCTCAGCTGGTTGGTAAGAACTTTGCATAACTGACTTGCATGCAGCAGATGAGATATGATGCCAGATGCCTTCATGCCAGAGTTGGTGGGGACATGTCCACACCAGTCCTTCAGGAAGTTATGCCTGTGTACCCACTCATTAATTTGATGTGTTTTTTTATGTATTAAACATGTGAAAAGCCAATGTTTATGTATTAAACATGGGCTGCAAAGCCCTCACATGGACTTTGCAGCCCATGTGAGGGCTGCAAAGTTCTTACATGGGCTCTGGAATAGGGTGCTCTGGTCAGATGAGTTAAAAAAAAACTCTGGCCATTACCTTCTACTGCTAATAGTAATGATAAATATTGGAAAAGTTATGGTTTGGGTATGCTTTTCTTTGGTAGACAAACAGACGACTAAGTCAGACTTGATGGAAAGTCAGATAAAGCTCATAATTTAACAATTTAGGTCTATATTTGTGGTGACATATTTTTTTTTGAGTTCAGGACAGGTCCTGAGCAGAAGAGGTCAATCTCCAGCTAAGTCTATGATAATTATTACACCCTTAAGAGTTGAGAATCAGGGTGAAATTCCATGTTTTGTGCACAAGCTAGAATAGAAAATAAGACCTTCGATCACTGATCTACTTATAAACAATTGCAGTGTGTCTGAATTTCAACAGATTAATAAATTAGGATTCAATATAACAGTGTTCATATAGCTTTAAAATGATGAGTTCTGTCTTTATTATGTATCATGGACTCAGGTGTTCTTAGAGCTCTGGGACAGCCTGCCGGCATAGGTTATTGCAAAGTTTAGTTTTTCTTCCCAGCGTAGTGGTAGTTGATGCAGCAGTTCTGTATCTGAAAATCTCCAGTCAGCTCTTCTGCAGCCATTCATCTTACTGTCATTACTCCTCAACTGACAGAAGAGCATCACCTTTCTGGGTCAACTCATAAATGAATACACACCACACAACCCTACCGCAAATGCACATTTCCTTACTACAAAAAAGACTTGTTCGTCATAATTTTTTCTTCACTGATTCTAATCTTCTTTGTGTAATTCTGTTTTTATGGTTTTTGCTTATTTTGCCATTACTCCTCAGGTCACTACCCAGTGTGCCTGACCCCCTTTCCAGAGCCACATCACACGCGAGTCCATCAGACTGACAACCTGCTGGCAGGAATTTCTCTGGCCACACGTCAGGATGAAGACGGAGACACGTATGTTGATGTGTCAGAATTTGTGGTTACAGTGCAACTTATCACTGAGCATATCATTCCTTTATTCAAGTCCTCAGGGCTGTTGGTAAACTGAGAATGTCACCATGATTCATTCCCAACTTGGATTTTCAGGATGAAGATGAAGTCAGATGGGCGGTTGTGGTGTAAAGTGAAAGTTGGCATAGGAAACAGATCTAAGAGCCTGCGAGATTCATAAGATTCGAGAGTTTTACGCGTCTCTGAGGAGATGCATTGTCCTTAATTTATGTAGTATACATTGATGATGTGAGATCAAGAGATTGAGTCATAAAATGGTATGTTTCAACTGTTTTTAATTTTAAAACAGTTAACATTTTGTTATTTTAAAATCATTCTCTGTCATTTTGGAAGCAAAATTTGTTTCACTCTTGCATGATATGGGATTCAAAGCTCCTCAGAATCTGGGACTTTAATTGTTTAATTTTCTTCACTCTGAACACATTCAGTGATTAACACATCTGTCATGGTAATAGATAAGTTAAGCAGTTGGATCTTTTTGAATACTGATACGATTCGTACAGATTGTTCGTTATCTTAGTTAGTTAGCTTACTTTGATTCTCATGATTCAGTTTGTTTTGCTCTAAGTTGCAGGAGTCATTCCCACTGTAGACATTACACATGCATCAGTGACTTTGCTAGCTTTCTACAGTGTAGTGCAAACACGGTAGTTTGTGTTTGCCTGTATCACTCACATCAGAGTCTTGAACTTTTGGCCTACATTTATAGGTGGTGGCTAATGCTGCATGTCACCTTGAATGCAATTTTTTTTTTTTTCCACTCTGAAACAAGGTGGGCATGGCATGCCGTCCATAAATACAAAGCAAACCTAAAGTAAAACAAACATATTTAGTTTTTATAGCCACAAACACATGACCTAATTACAATTTTTAATGGAAGTGAAAAATGTACATGAGTCTTGAGCTTTGACTTGTATTTGTCTGTTTACCCTATCAAAGGGTTCCAGCTCCATTTCTCAACCTAGACAGTTTCACTGAATACTCAGATCTGTGTTTAATACAATTTTGCATCCATGGCCACTCAAGTTTTGAATTGCATTTTGCACTGGAAGGACAGTGAATGAGTCGCAAAGTAAAACTTAGAAAAGGTGAAAACATTAAAAGAATAACACTCCCAGTTGAATGTTTGTGACAAACACACACCATACATGCAACATCTCAACATATACAGGATATATTATTTCATCAGTCACTGCATTTTTCTTGTCAACCTAAATAATTTTAACTTTGATCTTTCTGAGTAGAACCTCTCTCCACTTCCATGTATTTTCTTTGTCCATTACATGGTTTTGGACAAGCTGCAAAAGATAACATATTTTTAAAACGATGCATTTCTTCCAGCCATTCTGAAATGCACAATAGTTGATGCGGCGTCAGTCTCCCACCTGAGATGTGTGTCTCCTGCAGGCTCTCCAGGGTTAAAATGGATCTCCTGACTGTTTCTTAAAGCTCTTCTTGCCTGACCTGTCAGTTTGGGTGGACTGATATGTTTTTATTAAGTTTGCTCTTGTGACAGTCACTTTTAACTTTTGATGATGGTGACGTATGAAGGTTATAGGTCGCATTTAATTTTATTTAGCAGAATAAGTAAAAGAGACAAGTACATAATATGAATGCCACATTTTTCAGATTTAAGTTTTCTTTTTGTCTACTTCACAAATATACACTCTTGTTTCTTCTTCAGTAACATACAGCTCCTGAAAATACATTGAAGTTGCCAAAGTCAAGAGGATGAATATTTGTAAAGCATTGCATTTACATTGCATTTACGTTGTGGTTCAGCTTACTCAAAAACAGTGGAGTATGCATGTGCATGTATGTGTTGACTAGATCCAAGTATTCAGGCTTTTAGAAGTAATTTAAGACACAACGTATATTGTCTTAATGCTTATTGTTGCAACAGCAGACCATTCCAACAGAATGAGTAAGTAGTTTACCTCATTTTTGCTTCAAACAACAGTTTAGTATCACAGATACTAAATCTTTACAAGCTATTTTATTTAATTCAACACTAAATTTGACTTACTGCAAAGTAGACTTGTCTCACTGCAAAACCTTGTGATCTCATGAGTAAAAAATGTAATATTGCACAACGCAAATGTAAAATGTTTGCTGTATCATCCCGGTTTATTAGTTTCACCCTCAATGACTCACCTGTCTTTACGTATTTAGTGGGTACAGACAGTACTGCTTCCACACTGCAGTCAAATACAGGCAAATTCTTTACTGCTGTTTAACTTTCCATGAGGGAAAGTAGTTGTATGTTGATCGTAGTTGATTCATTAAATGTCATGCAGAAATTTAGCAAAATTGCAAAGTATTGGATTATAGCTACTTGAGCTGTCAACTCTGTTGCGATTGCGTTTGTTTTCTATAACAGTCGGCTGACTATTCTTTCAGGGTGTGGGAGTAAGGGTGTTTGGAATGATTCTGTCCACAGGGCACAGAGTCTTCAGACCACATGAATGCAATGCTAAACTTTAAACGCATGGCTAGCCGCCTTTGTCTACAGGTTCAGCACCTTCCCACACACAAAGTTAAATGAGAAACTGACACAAGAGCATGAGTGCAATCTCGGGCAAAAGTCATGTGACTGAAAACAAAGCCTGTTCAAGAATTAAATGACACTTTGATGCTGCAGTTTCAAAAAGGATCAACTTAATTTGCATCCACTCAAAACAAATGTGATGACCAGGATTTTAAAGAGCCATTAATCCCGTGGCATACTGGTTTCTAAATATTCTACATGCACATCTGCTGTTGGTTGTAATAATATTAAGCAGAATGCAGTTTATTGGATGCTCAATAGATCTTATTAGTTTAACCTTTTAAATGGTTTACATTTTGCATGCTTGCCATCCCTTCTTCTTTTAATTCCAGTTTGCAGACAAACCTCTGTGCTAAAGTAATTGTGGTGCTTTTACAGTTCGTGTTACTTTGTGGTTGCATGAAACTTTGTCTGAATTCTTCAGAAAGAGACATTCTCATCCCCTTGTCCTTTTTTCACATTGTATATATGCGAATGTGTGTGTGATTGTGCGTGCATGCATAATGTGAGTGATGGTGTTCACGCCTGCTCTTACGTCAATGAGCCCTTTAGTTTCGGGAAAGCCAGTGAGAGCTCAGTTTTTAACATGATTGCGGTTTTTCTCAGGTGTCTGTCTCTCTCTTTTTTCTTCTCTGTGTTTTTAAATGAATGGGCTCAAAAAACCCAAACATCCGCTCCCCACTTCCTCATTTACCGCTTTCTTTCTATCAGCCCCATCTTGCACCCTCTCTCTCTTTCGCTGTCTCCTTTTATGTTGTGTGTCACACTGTCTTCTGCACTCAGGATGTAGAGATGTCAAATTTAAGTCGAACAACTGATTTACTCCAAAGTTTAAGTCACTTAAATGACTATCTTATACTCGGAGTTTACAAAGCACGTTACATGTTCCACTTATAGAAGCAGTTAGTGTGTGCAAGATTATTGAGGAATATTGCCTTGAAATTTTAAATGTACATTTTGGTAACAGTTATCTGCTTTATCCTCACTACCAAGGAGTCCCACAAAGTTCTGAACTCTTAACTTCAGGGGGAAATGGAGTAAATATTTTCATCATGGGCATGGAAATTAAGCCCAGAGAAGTACAGCACATTGTCATATTTTTTCAGAGGTAATAACAATGTTCCATTTTCAAACAAACAGATGATAACCCCCGTGTCTCCATACAAAATACATTTTTTGTTACCAGGGCTCTGCAGATCTGAGTTACTGCTAGTATGGGAATCAGCCTTCTGACTCAGGCATTTTAAAGCATGATGTTAGATGAATAATGAAGATAGTGTATTGTGTCAAGTTTCAATTCTCTAAGGGACATTTTACCAAATGATAGTGGAGATGTCCCTTTAGTTTGAGTCTGCATGTATAATAATTTGGCCATTTATGGATTATGAATAATTCACATACATTTTTAAATCTATCCATCCAGTTTATAGTTTGAAATTCCTTGAAATTGTATAATCAGTGCATCTAAAAATGAACAGTTCAAATGTGTCCCAAAGTCATAAAAAAAGGTGTGTGTATTTTAACATTTCACTGGAACTGTTCTTACAAGTTTGCTTTACTTAATTATCATCTTGATTTTTTTATAGCATTGATGTGCACAGGAGGTTTTGTACAATCATCTTTTCTTGTGAACTGGACCACCAATTTCCTTCTTTAACAATTTACACAAACTGATGCATCACATCATTACTCAGCTGGTCCTCAGACCACAGGACACTCAGTTTGTTCTATGTCTGGCTGTATCTTCAACTTTCACACCAAACAGGATACCACATACAAGCTGCCTTTTTTTCAGCCTTCTACTTTTTTATCTTTCATTTTTTTTCTTTTTTTCTATTTTTTTCACACACACTTTGGCTGCCTGTAACATAGCAGGCCTGGGACTTCTGTCTACGTCAGTACCGCTATGCCTGAGGTTACCTCAGGCTATAGTCTACCCCACTTCTAGGAAGCAGAAACAGTACAGTTTCATCTTAGGAGAAAAAGAGAGAGATAGGTGCAGATATAGAAGACAGGATGAATTCAGGCCTTTGTTAAGGCACCCAGTTCAGTGAACTCTGAATTTGGAGCCAAGTTCTGATGCAGTATTTATTCACACAGTGAAACTGCAGCTGCTGTTTTTTTTATTTATTTATTCACAGCACTTTCCTCTGGGCTCTGAATGACAAATCTCGTTTGATTCATACCTGAACAGTTTGGTACTACTTGACACCACAATGCTGGGCCATGACTGACCAAAACTATGAAAGAGCAATACACTTTTTTAACTTTTTTTTTTTTTTTACAGTCTGTTGATGCACAGTGCTGAGGTCACTTACAGGAACAGGGATGTACTGAGGAAAGAACCGTCATTCTCACTCTGCATATAAAGGTTCTGCTTTTCGCTTTGATTCCAGGAGCAAATATGTATTTGCCTTTAACGGTTGCACTTCCAGTTTGATTGGCCCATTCTAATGCATTGCAGTTCAGTTCTGGTATGCTTAGGGTCATCCTTCTGGAAGTTGACCCTCAATCCGAATCTCAGCATAGTTGCAGGTCTTCTTTCAGTATCACCTTTATTGTCCAATGGTGTATTTAACCAGATGTTCCTATGCCTGCAGAAAGAAAGTTCTCCAAAGCACAATGCTGGGACCAATGTATTTCACGATGGAAATGGGTTCTGTTGAACAACTGATGTTTTGTTAGTTTTCTACCACACAACAACCATATGCATGAGGACCAAAAATGTTTTGCTTTGGGCTCGTCTAATCAGAGTATCTTTTTCCCATGTTTCTTTTGTCCCAAACTGGGGCTCCCATAGTATTTTTTTTTCCAACAATGGTTTCTTCTTTCTACTTCTTTATAAAGGTCAGCTTTATAGAGTCCACAGTTTGTAGTTTTGATGGTGACATATTATTCTAACTGAGCTGTGAATCTCTGCAGTTCCCCCAGAGTTACCATAGGCTTTTTGGCTACTTCTTTGATCAAGATTTTTTTTGACCGACCAGTTTGTTGAGCAGTTTTGTTAAACTCTATGTAGTTTAAGAGGATGGATTGAACAGTGCATAGAGAAGTTGAACACATAATGTACACATGTTAAATTATACTCATTCTTTCTACTAAGGAGGTTCTGAAGGCAGCCAGTCACTTGGACTTTATTTAGGGATTTAAGTGTCTGCATAAGCAAGTCATATTTCTGATTATTTGGCTTTATTTTTTGTTCTGCAAGTGAAGACAAAATATAATTCTGTTTGACGAGATAAAGATGGATATCATAGAAATTCATCATTGACAGGAAGTGCAAAAGCATTTTTCACCATTAAACCAATTTGTGGCAGTACATTTATTGAGAAGTTCCCTGTTATGAAGTTCAGTGTCTTTTACTGGTTTTGTCTGATCCATAAAGCTGACAGTGCGAACCTGCAGAAAGCCCCTATAAGAAACCATGCAGCTTGATGGCTAGATTTTATAACACACAAAGCAAGCCAGAGAAAAAAAAAACAAATGGTGCTTCTCACAGTGACAACAGGATGTGACATAAAACAAATCTGGCTCTTACTGGAAGCTGTTTCTTCTGATAGTATGAGAAAGAATATGTAAAAAAGAAAAAAAAGCTATTCTGCTTTTCAACTGCATGCCTTCCCCCCTTCTCAGTTTCCTGCACCTTCCCTGTCTTGAACTCTAGCCTGTGTTCTTTTGCCTCGCGTAAAGACCACAGATAGTGGTTTCCCACTAAGTCGGCCTGATAAGTACTGTGAGTCAGACTTGTACATCCATGGCACAGGCTACAGTGTTTTGCTTCTTTGATTCTCATTTTAGGCTGATGCTGTAATTTTTCAGTGAGAATATTTAAATAAAGTACAAAATATTTTTGGAGTTTCATCCCATGCCGGGTTAACGTGTAATCATGTATCATCCAGTGACAGGTATAATATTGACCACATTTGTTGAAATTTTACACAACTGCCAGAAACTTGGTTGAGTACTCAGAAATGTTGCACTTGTTTACTGAGTGAAAATATTTGTGTTTGTGTCCTCTGCAGTGCCCTCCATATAGCTGTGGTTCAAGGGGAACTGCCCATCGTCCACAAACTCATCCTTGTTGGGGTTGGCTCGAAGAGGCCTCGATATCTACAACAATCTTCGTCAGGTGAAACAATGCATTTATGTTAATGGCATATTTAATATCATGACTGCTTATCTTCAGCATTCACGGGTAATGACTAGGGTACAGTCTGTACTGGTCTTCAAAGGGCAACACAGTCTTAAGACAAACAATATTACTTATATATACTCACTCCTGAGGGCAGGTTAGATGGATCAGTTAATCTAACACCTTGTGCTAGGAAACCAGAGTACCCAGAGATGCCCAAGAGTGAGATCTGAACCTGGAATCATTTTGCTGCAGGACAGCAGTGCTAACCACAGCTTTACTGTGCAGCTTCTAGCATTAAAAAACAAAACAAAACATCACAACAGTTAATAGCAGTGTTTGATATACTGACATGCATTTTCTAAAATAAAGATATCAATGGCCCATATGTTTTATAAGACGTAAGGATAATGATTTGAATTCATAACTACCGCAATTCTGCATTGACTTGACCTCACACTGATTTTGGAGCAAAAGAAATGAGATCTGATTAGGATTTACTTCACAAAGACCTGAGACTTCACTTAGACTTGTTTCTCAAGACTTGAGGATCAACAAGAACTTGCTCCACAAAGACTTAATTTGGAATGGCCTCATAAAGAGTTGAAAATGGATTTGACATGCCTACCATAGACTTACTCCTCAACTTAGACTTACTCCTCAAAGAAGACTTGACTTGAATTTGGGAACATTTACTTTTTCTTCTGTGCATACTAGATATCTAATGAATAATTCTGAACAGTAATGATAATACTGTTATTATCATTACAATTATCTGATTACTGATCAGCAATCATAATTGTATTGGACAAAAAGCTTAACAAGTAAAGTGGTGAAAAATTGCTCCAATGATTCAAATGTTTATGGAGCCACACCTTTCCAAATAAGACAATATCTAAAACATATCTATCAGCTAGTAACTGCAGAATAATGGAGAATAAAAGAGGAAGTGCCTTGGTTTCCTCCTTTGCTTGTGCTGTGTTATCAAATTCTCTTCCAGGCATAGTGTCTGAGGTTTGTGTGGTAAATTTTACCCTTCCTGGATATTCCACCTGTACTTGCCATAAACCAGAGTAACGAGCATGCTGGGAAGTGCTTTATGTCCATTCCAAGTTATTATACTTTTGCCCATAGTTGTTTTGCAATCACTTTGCCCTCAAGAATAGATTTTTCTAGGGATTGTAAGTAGGCTGCCCTATCATTGTTAAAGTCAGAAGATAATGCTAATCTTCCTATAGCCTTTATAAAAATTAATTGTAATTCTTTTTTTTTGTTGTTTACACTGTGGAAGGAATTTTGGACTTTGCACTCATGCAAATCAACAAATGGTATACACTGTAGCACTTTCACTGAAACATTGAGTCTCCTAAAGAGAGCTTACCGGAAAATTCTCTAAGAATTACCTTTGAGTGTTTCCCAATCCAGGCTTTTCCCAACTACGTCTTTTAAGACGATACTTCCACATTCTATCTCCCCTTGTTGTCTTAACCTCATTGCCTTCCTTATCTGGTCTCTGCCAGCTGTGTCTTTTTCATCCCTCAACAGAAAAAAAGCACCTGAGCTGTGCAAGAGCTGTCGTTCTCAGGGCTGGGGTTTCACACCACACAGGACGCTGCAGGCATGCTTACCAGAAATAATACCGGTGCTATCATCAGTTGTTCTTTTTCCTTATCACTGAGGCTTGACAGTATAGGTTTTGTGATATCCTGTGCCTGCCCTGTGTATGAAATGCTTGCACGCAACACACTCTCACACACACTCCTCGCAGAGGCATACACACACAGACACATACACTCTTCGTGTCATATGCAATTATAACCAAAGGGGAGATTCACAGGCGCACGTCCCATCACAGTCATTTGCCTACCAGATTTTGTGGTTTTGACAGAATACCAGGCAGAAAGAACGCACTTATCTAAATGAGGCCAGGGAACTTTTTACTTTTCAAAACAACAAAAGAAAAAAAAAAGATAGTTGACAAAGTTGGACACAGTTTCCAGCATTAAGCAACTTCCCAAAGACCAAAATTAATATGCAGGCTCTTTTTCCAATATTGATGACAAATCCTGGGTTTCTGTGGTTTTGCATCTGGAACTTTTTGACAGAGTGTTACTATCAGTACCGTTGTTGAACAATTGTGCAAGTGTCGGTGTATGATTTGCCTTTCACATGATTGGTTTGGAGCCAGCTGTTTGATACTCCCACGTCGGTCATGCTATCAGTGCGCTAACCAAAACACACAGCTTTGTTTTTTTTCTCTTTCTGCAAGGTCTGACAGCTGATTATGTTGTGCATGGTAGTAACATTGGTAGGAATTAATGAGTTATTTCCTTTGCAGTGCCAACTCTAACACATGCATCTATATGCACATGCTGTTTCATTAATGTGCAGCTAGTGTACAGCATGTTGGTGGCATGCTTGCTTCTTGCTTAAGAGTGTGTGTCTGCATGTGTGCGTGTGTGTGTGCGTGCACATACACAAACGAAACAACTGTGTGTTTGTGTGTTTTTAGTATCCTTGTTCCGAGAAGTCACATGACCCCCCCTCCCCTCCCTGCCTGCAATGCTCAGGGCTGTTTCTCAACATACCTTGCACTGAGGTTCAGAGGGTAGTTTACAGGGACTTTCCCTTCCTGCGCGTGCTTCTCTGTCTGTCAGCCTCACTCTCTCACTATTGTTTTTTTTTTGTTTTGTTTTGTTTTTTTATCATATCTGTTACTGCGTATATGTTTTTAAGATCGCAGTTTCTAACCAGAACTGATAAACTGTGTGATGCTATCAGCATAACTGTCAACGATACTGACGTAAGAGGTGTGATTATTTGTGCAACATGACTGACTTTGCCCTTCAGTATGCACTGCAGAAGGCCTTTATCTCTTTCTGCTGAATTCTATGTTTGCGTCTGCTTGCACTGCCTGTGGCTTCGGCTGTTTTTCATCTCCATAAAGCTCTTTTCTCTTCGTCTTTTCCCGTCATGCGTGTTGATTGGCTAATGTTGCAGGAATGTTTGTATATCAGAACACACTAAAAGGGAAAGAGAAGGGATTTTCCCTCTTATCCTGTCTTTCCCCTGGACTATCCTCCACCGCTTCCTCTTTTCCTCATTCTTGTGCCTCCCCACCCTAACTCTCCCTCTCCACCTCAAGTCTTATCAATGCAGGAGTTTTGCTTAGTCACTGAAGTCCTTTTACTGGAAACTATGGCCTGAATCTCTGTGGTTTGTTTTAAAAGGCCATAAAAGGCTTAGGATTGCAGAATTATTTGCTCTCTGAATCATTCAAGACAGATAATTTTGTGAGCAGTTTATGATACAGTCATGAGTCACAAAGTGGGGAAGGCAGAAAAGAATGTAAAAAGTAATGCAAGGAAATATTTTTGGATAAAGAGAATATTTATGAAAGCTAGTATTGTTTGGGAGTATTTACGGCACCTTCATTTGTCACACTCTTAAACTCATCGGCCAGCCATGTAACGTCACAATGATTTACGTCACCCATTTGCTGAGACCCAGATGATATGAAATTTATTGTGTGGTTCGTCCATAAAGCTACACTTGCACTACGCTGTTGCTCACCGTGTTCAGTCTATCCGCTCACCTGCATATATACTCCTGTATCGCTTTTCCAGCTGTTCGCTTTGAACCAGCAGCTCCGGGAGGAGAAAGGCTGCTGTACTCCAGGCATCATGCCAGTCATTTTAAGGATGCTTAGTCATCCCCAAAAAATGATGAAAACCCAGGCATTATCATCAATTAATAAAATCACCATGGCCAAACTTGAAAACTGGATGTTATGCCACTGACACTACATTCGTTAACAACTCAGAGGCGGAAGTGGGAGCTCCGCGCAACGCAAATAATGTTCTGACTGGAACTCGGTGTGTTAAATAATAAAACATAATTTCATGAAGCTTCGAACCAGCTAAATTTTCCTCAAGGAATTTTAATAATCAATCTTTCGAGGTATTGTTTCAGCATTTAAGGTAAGAATGTTTCATAACACCAATAAAAAGAAAAACCTTGTCATTCACATTGCGCACATTCACATTGTCATTGTGAATGTGGGCTTAATGTATGTTAATGCCCGGTTAAAGGTTACCATTTTCAAAAGACACTTTTAGGCAACATCTTCACGCATAATGTATTGAATATGACTGCATTCTATTCCATTCAAGCCCTACTTTATTCACTGGAGAAGATTCACTGACCTTAGCATGCTACATGCTTGAATCTGAAAGTGAAACTGATGGCTTGACCTACTTTCTGATTATATCAGCTAAAATTTATCTGACATCATGATGATTTACCTGACCAACAGGTGTGTGTTGGACGCATCACATACAATTCGCAAAGTTATAATAATCGGAGTACTATTCTTAGAAGAAGTGTCTTTACACAATGTGGTGTCAAATGAATGCTGCAAGCTACAGTAAAACTTTTTCGGAAATGGTCTCACATCTTTGCTCATCTGTCAATATGAGTCAGACTTCAGAGAAGCAAGAGTTGAAGAGAGGAACATTACAATGACACAAAGGAGGAATTCCTAAAATTGGCTCTTCCATAGCTCAAATTTTTTAAAATAGTCTTTACTGGAACACACAGGCAGTGCGCGTGAACACACACACACCAGTAATACAACAAAAGTGAAACTTTGAGCAACAGTTTCATCCCAATTGCTTCATCTTTGTAAAACTTTGAATAGCAGCTGAAAATCCCATTATGAAAGACTTCCCTTTGTGACACATTTGGAATTGATTGATGTGTCCTTTGCTCCTCTGGTCATCATGAGATGATTCATGATTACCTCTAGGCACACCCTAGAGGTGCTTCGGATGTGCACCTATGCACCTCCTAGATTGTTTTACAATCTATTACTTAAACAATCTAGAAAGTGCCTAGATTGTAAACTGCTGGCTCACACAGCACAGATACATTAGTAACGCTTTGTAAGCCGACCTGTCATTTTAGATGGATCCAGACTTGAAGAGCTGATTTTCCATAACAACTTTTCCCATGTGATATTATCGGTTTTAACCTTGACTAGAACCATTAGTCAGTCTAAAGAAAGAATGCACAAGTTGGTTCATAAATGTATCCGTTCTGTACGAATGAACATAAATAATGCAACTTTTTCACTTTTTCACACTATGGCCAGAAGATTCACTGTATTTTTGGGGCGATCAAACATGGTGTCAAGTAAGACGACTCATGAAGTTGTGAACAAGTTCCTCCTCGTAAGTTATTATTATGGCACACTAATTGGCTTCACAATTGATTCATGCTATGCTGATGTATATATCAGTAGAAGTTATGTCATTTTGAAAGGACTAAGGCCTATCACTAAACCATTCAGCTGAGTTGCTTTTTTTCCATCCTGTTATCTATTTTTAAAATGGGTGTGTTAGCCAAGTGTATTTGTCTATATTCAGGAATAGGCAGCTGCAGCTCATTGTTTCTTAATGGCAGTGATTGGACTTTGGTGTCGCAAAAATAAACCTAAATGTAGTTTAGTTCCAAAATCATTCAGGCTTTAAAGAGCCTGCAAATATTAGACTATAGTTATTTTAATAGTCTATAATCATACATTTTATTACTAGATTGAAACTAACTATGCCCATCTGCTTGCTGAATACACAATAAGATGGGGAACCCCCTTCCTGTAGTTCAGAAGGCTTTTTATCTCTCACCAATTGCTACCACTAACCAACTTTGATACTGCTCTTCTCTCAGTGTGTTCGCTTATTAAAAATCTATATATTGATACATTGTCATGGAATACCACAATGCACTATGGTATAATGCATTGTGGTATTCAGCTGCAATAGTAGGAATGATGCCTTAGGGTTTAGGGATTAGGGTTAGTAATGCCATTGCCATACTGTATGTTAATAGACTGAATCCTCTCTGGGGATTGTTGACTATGATGCCATTTGTTTTATTGATGATATCATTGAAAGGCCCTGAACATAATTAAGGACTTAAATCAAATATTCCATCAATACTTTTTATTTATTGTCTTTGGATTTTGCATATTGGATACAGAAAAAAACATGGAATGTTGATTAACTGCCAATTTATATTTTCTTTTTTCTTTAACTGGAACTTAGTTTTATAGCTGTCACTTACAATAACAGATATTAGTTATATAAGCCATTCTGCTCCAAAAGAAATTTTTTTTTTTTCATATGGATTTTAAATGTCACAATTGATATTTTACTTGTGCTCTAATACCAGACAGACAATCTTTTGGTAGTATTTGTTTCTGACACCTTAGAGTAATTAGTGGTTATATCTTTGTTTTTGTGAGCCATAGCATTTGTATTTATAACAGCAAATGTAGGAAAGAAAAAAGTATTACTTTGAAGTCAGAATAAAATATAAAATTGGAAATTTCTATAGTGTGCAACAGAATTAAAAAATGTTGGTATTTTGTGGGAAAGCAAAATACTTTTTACTTTCATGCACTGTGTACACTGGATTATCTAAACTGAATGTTTTTATCCTTTAGACTCCTCTTCATCTGGCAGTGATAACCAAGCAAGCAAACATGGTGGACGTTTTGTTGAGAGCAGGGGCCGACCCTGCTGTCTTGGACCGTCACGGCCAAACAGCACTCCATCTCTGCTGTGAATATCAGCTGCTCGAATGCCTACCTGTACTACTGTCTTTCTCCTCATCTTCACCCTGCCTGGAAATCAGAAACTTTGAAGGTGAGTTGTGATGTACACTCTTCTGCTTTAAGCAAAGCCATATGCATGGAAGCGCCGTTGCATCACCACCTCTCTTAATAACATTTCCTAATTGGATGCTGTGACATGTGGTCTCTACTTCATGCAGTTTCTAAAAAAAAAAAAAAAAAAATATTATTCTCCGTGAATATTGATATTTCACTTACAGGTGTTTCTTTAACATTGTGTTCAATGAGAACAGCGATTTTCCATGTATACAATTTATCTGTGAAAAATACACATTCAATACAGGGTAAAATTAATAAAATATCAAACATTTATGAGATCCGTTGGTCAAGTCTTCACTTTTCCAACTGTTTGTTATTAATGTAATTAGTTGTGGCACATTCCATTTAGAGATTTCCTGATCAGGATTTTTTGAGCTTGATATGAATCAGTCCTCTAGGAATAGGTGTTTACCCATACTAGGTCCCAGTTTATTATATAAATAAAACAAATGCTGTTTATATGCTTGACAGCTAAGCAGCTGTTGCTATTGCTTCAAAGTACAATACAATTATTCACTAGATTTAATAAATATAAGTGGTGAGAACATAAGTATTACTCCACATAGATATAATCATTTTCCATTTAACATATGATGTTGTGCAGTGTTTGTTTTGTGTGACAGTCGCATACTTTCATATTTTTACTGTAACCTTTATAACTACAGTCAGCATTAAAATGATGTCTTACCTTCTGGTGATATCTCTTAGCTGAGCTCTAGGCTAACTCTAACATGTCTCTTGTTTGTTTTAAAATCACATGATGATGATAGAATAACTTTTGTTGAAGGTTGAAATTATTTGGGGAAAACCCAGATCAGCAAAGTCACAAAATAACATGCCTACCTATAATAGTTTATATATTCAAAAACAACTTTTGTTTTATTATGCCTGTTGAACAGCTCTTGGGGATTTTGGTGGAGGCTAAAGCAAACAACAAAACTTTTGAGAGTTGAGTTTAGTTTGGCAATCCAATTCCAGTCATTTAAAAATATATTTAAATTATTGATGATGATGGTAATGATTTAAGATAACTGTTTCCATGAAGGGATTTTGTGAGCTCATGTGTGCTTGTTTGTAAAATTCTACGTAACTTTTTCAGTCCTTCTTTTTTCTGTTCCCACACTTTATAAATTACTTGCTGCCATGAAAACCTTTTTGTAGCATCAGTAGTTTAAACATATGAAATGCTTTGTTTCTACTTTTGAATTAAATGTTAATTTAATCTGATTTTAGCTGTTTTTTACTATTTGTAGTGTAGTGTTTTTTTTTTAAAGTCTGGCTCTATTCCCACGGCTGCTTGGTGCTTTCACCTGCTCTGAGTATACCTGAAAAAACACAAACCACCCCCTCAACTGTGCATTACAGTTTGTGGGGGGTAAAAAAGGTCATTTTATTTTCAGGTGGGGGTTGGAAGCTTTAAGTTATGTAGGTGGGATGAGAACATTTCCTTACTCTGCAGTCTGTTCGGTCTGTCATGTCTTAATATTTGCACGGCACCGAAAACATTGCTTGCATGACAGTTACTACAAGTCTAGGTAAATGGTATCATTTTGACTGTGTACTCGCATCATTACAATAGCACCATATCTGGCCACTTGCATTCATTAAAGCAGTGCTTGTGACTTCAATTCGTGTTGTTGTTTTTTTTTTTTATACTATTGTGAATTATACATTTTTAAAGGTGGAAAAGTGAGCCAAATGTTTCAACCTGAATTTTTACTTGTTTATGTCCTCAGGTCTGAGTCCTCTTCATTTGGCTGTGCTGCAAGGCCATAAAAATTTGGCAAAAATGCTGCTGGATGCAGGAGCAGACATCAACGCGATGGTCAGTCCCAGATCCACAAACTCTGTACTGTGGGTTAAACGACTTGTAAAGGTCATCGTGTCAAGTATCTTTGTTTTTTGACTATCATGTTGATGGTGGTTTTTTTATTCTTCCTCCTATCAGGACATTAAGAGTGGCCAGAGTCCTCTTATGCATGCTGTGGAAAGCAATAATGCAGATATGGTGCACTTCCTCATTGAGGTAATTATGCTTTATGGTGACTGAAACAAGGGGGGAAAGGTTGGTGACACAGCTACAGTGTCTGAAGAAAGTACCAAGCCCCTTGCCTTTTTTCAGATCTAGTGTTGTTACAACCACAAACTTCAATGTGTTTTAGTAAAATTTTATGTGATGGAACAAAAATTTTAAGGGAAATGATACAAGTTTCTTTTTTTTTCTCCTGCGAGGATTTTTGTTGGCTCTAGTGGCCTGTATTTTTTGAAAGTAGAAAGAGGGGATGGAGAGAGGGGAAGACATGTGGCAAATGTTGCCAGTGTCTGGAGTTGAACCCGCGACGGCCACGTCAAGGACTAAGGTCTCCATACGTGGGTTGTTCTAACCCCCTACGCCATCATAGCACGCCCGATTCACAGTTTTAAAATAAAACTCATATGCGTTCAGCCCCGTGAATCAGTGCTTTGTTCCACAAGATTTCATTCAAAATTACAACTGAGTGATTTAGAAGCAAAGATTTTTGCCCATTTTTGTTTGCAAAATAATCCAAGCATGGTGAGATTGGTTTGAGAATGTTGGTCAAAAGTTTTGTTTTCAAGTCTTGTTAAAGATTGACAGCACCTTTCTAAAGCATACATATACTGCATTCCAAACATTTCCCTAACAGCCCTGGCTGAATGTTCAGGATTGTTTTTCCAATGGAAGATGAACATCCACTCCTATCACAGCCTAGCAAGTTTTTCGCCATGCATTTACATCTACCACTCTTCTCATCTGACTCTCTCTCTCCTGCCCCTGTCGAAAATAATCCCCATAGCATGTTTCTACCACTGCCATATTTCATGATTGAGATGGTGTGTTTAGGTTTGCAATGCTAGTTTTCTGACATACATGGCATTGTGCATGAAAGGTGGAAAGAAAAATGAAGACTTGTATGACTAAACCTTCTTAATGTTTGTGCTGTCTCTTATCTGGGTTGTGGTAAATTTAAACTTCTAGGACTTAGTTTCAGCAATGATATTTTCCTTGCCTCACTTCCACAGTGGAGTACTAATATAGTTGCCTGTCTAATAATGTTATTTTGCTCTGGAAGAGCTACAGGAATCCATAGCTCAGGTGAAAGAACTGTTGCTTTGATATGTTCATATTTTGACAATAACTTACTGTTGCTTTAAACTCTTCCACAGCTGTATCCCTTTCTGGTTTGCTCCTGGGTCTTTATGATGTGGTTGACATTATCTGAGGCATTCACATTACTACTGTATTTTTACTGAAATCAAATTACCCACAAGCAGATTCTGCTCGAAGTGAACTAATTATTAGAAAGGTCAATTGCACTACATTTTATTTAGGAATGTCAGATTGAAGGGGTATGGATGCAAATGCAGTGCTCTAACCAACTTATCATATTTATTTGTAGCAAAAAAACCCCAAAAAAAACTAGGAATTGTTTTTTTTTTCTTTTGTTTTTTTTAATAATGTGCTATGTTTATCAGCTAAAATCTGAATAATACACATTTAAGTTTGTGGTTATGTAGCTAAATTTAGAAAAGGTTAAATGGATATAAATGCTTTTCTTCTCTTAAGCTTCTCTTTTTACCTTATACTGTTTTTGCTTATTTCCTTCTGGCTTATATACATGTATTTCTAAGAAATACATGTTGCCATGTATTTCTTAAATGGCGACATGTTGTGGGACTGCCTTCATTCTCTGCATTTACCTGCTGAACTGTGCATATGAGGATTTTTCTTTCCGTTTTGATCACATTTCTGTTGAAACTACTCTCTCTATTTTATCTTGTTATGATTAAACCAACCTGCTTTTTTTATGTTGAGCATCATCTAGTCTGGTTTTCTTTATGAATCAGTCTGTTGTTTCTCTCTCACAGAATGGCTGTGACGTCAACAGCCAGTCGTACAGCGGGAACACGGCCCTGCACATCGCCTGTGGCCGAGGTCAAGTGGATACCGTCCGGCTGCTGCTGAAGAGCGGAGCAGACAGTAGTCTCAAGAACTACCACAATGATACGCCAGTGATGGTGGCCAAGAATAACAAAGTAAGAAAATAACTGCATTTTTTAAAACTCTGTTTTGCTGCTTTTAGGAAAGTCTCATTTCATGAAAACAGGAAAACCCCCGAGGGATCTCCAGTGGTGTGTTTGTTTACACTTTAATGTCTCACTATAATTTCAAGATGGAAAATCCCACCTATTCACTAAAGTTACATCAGAACAAACACAAACAATTGCAAAACCAAGTTGACTCAACTCAGCTTTAAACAGTGGAAATAAGTTCGAGCCAAAATGGAAGAATGCATGCATTCCTCCCTCTAGAGGCCAAACTGTTTTCTCCACTTGTATTAATCTGTTTTTAAAAGTATTTATACCAGTGTGGCACAAAGACTATCATAAGTTTTAAAATCTTCTGCAGATAACAGATGTGTTACGAGGAAGAGGATCCAAGCAGATCAGAGTTCAAGAGCAGCCTTGTGTGTCGGTGTCACCGCATCAAGAGTTGCTATATGGAAAATGGTGAACATTTAACAAAGACACTTGTGCACAGTCAATAAAAATTCCTCAGTTCCTCATTTTTTCCTTTTTCAATTTTTTAGGATCCCCTTCTTCAAACCACAGTCGTGGATCTTCACCTCCAACTACGCCACACAACTTCCTTTCTAGTGCTTCCATCCCCTAAAGACTTCGTCTGCACTATTTCTAGCTCAGTGCAATATTTCCAGTGGATCTCACAACTACCTCCACACAGTTAATCATCAAACTCAGGGCATTCAGCAAAGAAATTGCCTCATATGAGGAAAAACTGGAAAATATCAGCATTAGACTCAACACTGGACCACATCCCAAATGTGGCCTTCGCTGAGCTTTTAATGCCTTCCCAGATGAGGCATCTGGCAAGGCATGTTCAAATCATACAGCTGCTGTTTTTGACATATATCTTGTGAATATAAAAATAAAACTTCTGGGTAATGCTGACATAAAAATGAAGATTTCCTCTTTTCCAGTCGGCATGAACAGAAATGGGAAACTGCATGTAAACAAGCTTGAATGTAGAAGATTTTTTTTTCTTTTAGTTACTTGCACATATTTGTAAAATATATATAATAATTGTTAATGAAATCGGAATTCCTGCCTTTTTATTTTTGATACATATCTGACCATAAACTTAACATAATAGGAAATGAAAGAGGCTTTAAAGAACATACAGGGCTGCAAAGTTTATTTGAAGATCCCAGTATTCCTTTTGTGAATGTTGCTTTCATTACTGACTGTAAAGAAACAAATCCCTCTGTATTTCAGCAAGTGAGATTGGAAATGGTATCTTGTTTCAGTGTTATTGTTTGTATGCCTGTATCTATTTTTCTATCTTGTCA
Organism: Poeciliopsis prolifica; assembly: GCF_027474105.1. NCBI lineage: Eukaryota > Metazoa > Chordata > Actinopteri > Cyprinodontiformes > Poeciliidae > Poeciliopsis > Poeciliopsis prolifica. The sequence continues at coordinate 7,596,229 of NW_026562400.1, read as the reverse complement.
AAAGTTATTGACTATTTGTTATAAAGTTTGTTCAACATTTTCATTTGTGTTGTTACTGTTGCATTTATGAAATGATGTGGCAGTGAAATAAGTCATTGGCCATACAAAACTAAAAGGATATTATAAACTTGGTTGACTTTTTTTTTTCAGTGGTTCAAACTTCATCAAGTTAGAACTATTGATATATACACGTACTAGACACTGCATGACGGGACTACAATTTAACATGTAAATGTTCTGGACTTTACATAGATTAAATGCTACAACCATTCAACACAATAAATACAACTACTCATGAAAAGTAGAATTGATTTGAAGAGGAATAAAGGCTTTATGTTCATGTTTCTATCAACTAGGATCAACATGGCTATAAAATCTGACAAAACTGGATGCTCCAGTTACCACCATCATCCAGTGCTTCCAGAAATGTGATATTATACTAAATCATTTTGTACTTTAATATTTTTAAGGTCAATGAATAACTATTTTACACAAAAACTATTTTTATTTGCATTTAACTCCTTTATTATTTGCTAAGAACTGTACATATATCTATCTTTGAGGGGAACAAATACGCAGGACATTCCAAATGGATTGTGTCCTCTTTCCCCAAGAAGATTACCTTTAGTTTTACAAGATTTAAACGGCTGGCCTCTCTAAACTCTCAGCAATAGTCAGGTTAGATTTGAACAAAGCTGATAAACACAGACTGCCAGCTGTCTTCACAGCATGTTTGCAAAAGGATTAACTCATTCAGAAACTCTTCTTCTGTCTTTTAATTTTATAATCACTTAAGGTCAGTGGCTAGACCAGGTTATAGCAGTGGAATTGACTACAGTTAAATATTTTCCCATCCTCATTAGATTGATGTATTTTGCAAGCATTTTATACTGGTTCATTTTTTTTCCCTTTTGCATTATAAAATACTTTGGTTGTGCCCATTTGGTACATTTAACAGGTTTTCATATTATGTTTTTATTATGTGAAAATAATTATTTTGTATATTTTCATTGACCAAACGCATTGTCAAAAACAACAGCTTTTTCTTTGTCTGTGAACAGCCGTGTTCCTTACAGCTGTAAATAACATGCCCAAGACTGAATATGGGTCAAAATATGCTTGTATCACATGCTGCTTGGCAAAGAAACAAGCAGAAGCAAACATAACACACACAGGGATATGAACAAAGTTGTACAAAATAGTTAGTAGCAATATAAGGATGACTGTAGCTCAGAAGGTAGGAATTTGTCCTGAAACTGGTGGATTGCCAGTTCAAAGGTCTGGTTTGAGGTTGATTCATCCTCTTCAATCAGAGGTAGTTTCTGATCAACCTCACTCTGTATGTTGGAAAATGGAGTTCAGTCTAAAGGATGGTAGGGAGAAGATTGGCACCAGAATTTCATCTTGATTGTTCACTGTGAAGGTGATCCTAAATGCCATGCTTTTCCAGGAAAGGACCTGCTGATTCATACCATCCCTCCACCAGATGTAGTGCATTGAGGATTAGTTAAGTTTTTATGCCCCAATCCACATATGCACCTCTGCAACAAGCTTTTGATAGGTGTAAGATTTCTATTTAAAAATAAATTTTAATTGTTGTGCTAAATTCAGATAACCAGTATGCACAAGTGCAAGTGATTTCTTCAATACAACAGAGTAACTCTCTATTTTGTTAAAAAAAAAGAGAAAACATCTGCAGTGAGGTTGTTGAATTGTATTTTATTTAAGCGGGACCCACAATCCCTTGCTCCTTCTTGCTCTTATCCATGATTTGTCTCACTTTGAATGCTTCCTCTATTTAACTCTTCTTACATTTACCTGTTTTAAATCTTTTTCTCACATTTTGCTATTACCAGCCTCAAATGTCTGGAATAAAACTTGGGCACCAGATGCAGAAATTTGAAATGTAGCTTTACAAGCTTTGCAATTTCACAAGTGTGCAAAGGAACTTAAACGAGGCGTACCCTTGGAATGTCATTCAGTGCGACTCTGAAATAATCCAACGTTCAACGAATGAACCTCACCATACGTCAGCAACACTGAGCCCGCCCAGTCTATCTCTCTCAGCCAATCGCTATTTAAATAAAATCCATCAGCCAATCCAAAAGTCAGAAGCGGATAATGGGTGGGCGCTTGTGAAGTGCGGTTCACGGACGTTGTCGCGAACTTTACCGGTTTGCAACTACCCCCCTGGACCCTGTTCGTCTTTGTGAGTAGCAGCATTTTAATACTACATATGGGTGTTATAATTTGAGTGTGGCAGATAGTGTCTCTTTGCCAGCGCTAGTATTTTAAACAGCCATGCTGGCCATTTGTAAACGAAGACATCTCGTGGTTGCCTCCACATGGCTACCTAGCCAACTAGCTAACACCAACCATGTTACCTTACATTAGCCTTGGGAGATGAAATACAGTTTTCTGATAGTTTCCTTCATCTGTGTGTTAATCTTCATGTGTGCCCGCTTTTAAAAATGCCTCATGCTGCCATGTGATATCACTTCTTTTTATGCATCCGTGTTTTATATGTGGAATTTGACCAGAGTGGGCCTTTGCTACAATTAGCCTGCCTTACTATTACAGCCAGTACAGGACAACAGGGTAGTGCTGCAGACAGTGTAACGTGGGAATTTAATGGAAGTGTGTTTAGAATTGATTTTTGGGAAGTATTGGCAACATTTTTGAGTTTCCTATCTCAGTAGTACATCTAATCTAAAGACGCATTAGCACAAATCTCATAGGACATTAAGATCATGTATGTAAAACATCCACCGTATTTTATGACTTGAAAACCAGGGCAGTTTTATCCCTAATTTTCAAAATGAAAATTTTGAGACGCAAAAACATTTTTTCCCATTATTAACAGAATCATTTAAAACAAATGGTCTATCTCGTTTAGCTAACAGATTTAAAAATGTCTTGTCATGCTCCTTATTGAGGTAGAATATGATTATCTTATATTCAAAGCAGTGGTGAAGAATAATCTACCTTGAAACAAAACGTTTTTCCTACATTATTTAATTGAATAACTATCCTTCAAGTGAAAGAAAAAAATTATTTCAAGTTCTTGATGAAATTTGTTATTTCTTTTACCAATAAGCACACTGAAGAGACTATTTAGTTACTAGTGGAAATAGAAGAAAAGAAACAAAAGAAAAACTTCAGATAAATCATATAAACAAAGCGCTCCATAGCAAGCTCCAAATTTGACTCTAAAAGGAATACAAAAAAATGGATAACAAATTTTAATTTTATTAATGGGAGTTTTTGAAACTGCAACCAACTGTTGCAAAAACTAAACTGCAACTACAGATCCGTAGCTCACTAATGGTGCTTAACACGTGTCTGTGTTCATAGATATTTAAATCTGTCAGTTCTGTTTTCTGCGCTTTAATACCACTGATATAAGTAACATGATGAAAAATATTGTTTATTCCCTGCCTGTCGCTCTTGCAGTTTGTTACAGTCTTAGACCATGGGCAGTGTGTTGGCTGCTGCCTCACCCAGTCCGGCCCTAGCTCCAGCTGGTGGTCAAGGGGTCTCGGGTTTGGTCGCCGTACCCCCAGGCTTCACCATGCCCCCAGTGTCTTCCATCCCTCCAGGACCCGAATCTGACCAGCAGAAAGCGGATGCAGATTCACCACTCCAGAACCCTGGCACATATGACGAGTGTCACAGGAAATGTAAAGGTAACAAGATCTAATGTCTGGACGTGTACATTTAGTAGTTTAATATAAGATATTAGTTCTGGACTAATTTTATTTAAACTGGACAAATATTTGTTTAAATAACCATTTCTGGTTATTGTTGTTTTAGAGGTCTTCCCCATGCAGATGGAAGGGGTGAGGCTAGTAGTAAACAAGGGCTTAAGTAACCACTTCCAAGTCAGCCACACTATTACTCTCAGCACCCTGGGTGATTCTGGATATAGATTCGGTTCGACATATGTTGGAAGTAAACAGACTGGACCAGCGGAGGTAATTAATTTTGTTCCCTGTTATTTTGGGTTACATAATTGTTTAATATGCTGTAGTTTTTTTTCATTAAAAAAACAAACAAAACATCTGTTTAAAAAAAAAAAAAAAAAAGAAAAATTTTTTGCTCTTAGTCTTTTCCGGTCATAGTTGGTGACATGGACAACACTGGCAGTCTGAATGCGCAAGTCATCCACCAGCTCACAAATGCTGTACGGTCCAAAATAGCAATGCAGGTGTGTAAGACGGTTCGAGATTTGCTTTCATTTGATAAATTCTCACCCTGTCAATTAGATTTATAAGTTGTGTTGTTTTTGTTTGCTGTTGTAGACTCAGCAGCATAAGTTTGTCAACTGGCAGTGTGACTTTGAGTATCGCGGTCAAGATTTCACCTCTGCGGTGACTCTCGGAAACCCGGATGTACTTGTTGGATCTGGTATGTATTTGTTAGGGTCATGAAGGAAGTCCATCAGAATGCAATGTGTATGATTAAAAACATTTAGAAACTAATGCATTTATTAATGTGTCAATACTCATGGTGAACTACAGACACCAACATTGCTAGAACATTTCAGACCAAAAAAAATCTTAAATTATTCCACCTTGCTGCATTATATAACAAAAAGAAGTTGCTCAGAATAGAAAAATCCCCTTACATGTGACTCCCAAACCATAATAAAATAATAGCTGAAGAACATGTAATTTAGTTTTTATCAAATTTTTCCCAAAAATGCTCGAATATGCTCTTCATAGAAGAAACAAAAAAATGAGTGAACTGAAAAAAGTATTCCTATTGAAAAAAATATGTACATGACCTATACATTTAACTCATTCTACTATGATTTTATCCCAGGCATTGTGGTGGCCCACTATCTCCAGTCAGTTACACCAGCACTGGTTCTAGGTGGAGAACTGGTTTATCACAGGAGACCAGGGGAGGAAGGAACCGTAACATCTCTCTTAGGGAGGTATACAGGTAAAAATATTCTTTTTGCATTTTAATCTCTGCAAAGCAGACCTGATGTGTGTCTATAATTGTAAACATATCTATTGAACAACATTTTTGTTTTTATTTTTTTCTCAGGTGACAAATTTGTTGCAACCTTATCTGTGGGCGGTGCTGGAGCTCATGCTACATACTATCACAAAGCCAACGACCAGGTACTGAATATTAGTAACACTTTCTGATCATATGTTTGTGTGTACAGCTCTTTTGCTTTATTTGTATTTACATGCATGCAATGTAAATACAAAGATATGAAGATTATTTTCTATAATAAAATATTACACCACAGGCTTCTGACACCAACAACTTCTTCTAAAGTCTTTCTCAAGTCAGTCTTTAGGTTTTAGCAGCTTGCATCAGGTCAAAAACAAAATCAACTAAGATCTGACTCGATGTGAAAAAAAATTCAATTTTATTTTTGAACCATATCGTCCAGCCCTATGCTTACCACCAGAGGGAGCTAAAGTGCTAGTGGTACCCAGTAGCAAGTGGGACATGCATTACAGATTCAGAACCTTGAATTGAGATTTTAAAAAGTTCTAGAAAATCTCTTTGTGCACCAAACAGGCCTTTGACTCTTGTGCTGAAACTTCATTGTAAAGCAGCATTGAGAAAAGAAAACAAAATTTCCTTCATATTCTCTTGGTTGTAGTAGTAACATGACTGTAATATATCCTTTTACTTCACTGTGACAGTTGCAGGTAGGAGTTGAATTTGAAGCCAGCACAAGGATGCAAGACACCACAACATCCTTTGGTTACCAGCTGGACGTTCCCAAAGCCAATTTGCTTTTTAAAGGTAAATATAAAGGTTTGCAGTTCTCACCTCCTGTGACATTAGTTGTGAAACAAGAAACATGTTTTCAATGTGTACCTTCCTTTTTTTGACTTCGTAGGAACAGTTGACAGTAATTGGGTGGTTGGGGCAACCCTGGAAAAGAAACTAGTACCTCTTCCTCTTACCTTGGCTTTGGGGGCTTTCCTCAACCACCGCAAAAACAAGTTCCAGTGTGGCTTTGGGGTCACCATTGGCTAAAGGTGCACAGGCTGCCTGGAACCAGCTTACAGACCACGGCTTGGACTGGCACAGAGACACCCAGGAACCTGAACTATGTTTTAGGAATTGGATTCAAAGACTCATTTACAACTGTGATTTCTGGGGCAGACGGGAAGGAAAAAATGAGAACTACCAAGGAGCCAGGACTGGCCAAGCCATGCCTACATACTGTAGCACAAATGTCTTTCCTGTGTGGTGTATTGGATATTCTGAGAGGCTAGAATGGTGTCTATCAGAGCTTCAGGTGATGCATGAGAACATGTGACGTGAAAATTTAAGTAAGTGGTACAGTAAGACCTAATATATCATGTATGGATTGAAATAAATGTCATTTTCTTTTGTACAACTTGATCAGATTTTTCATTAAAAAACTGGATCTGGGGTGTTTCTAAGAACTAATAAACTGACACTGAATCGAGCTGCAAAACACTATACTGTTTTAAAAGTTGAACAGATCTTTTTCTGTATTTACAAGAAACAAATAGATTTCACATTTAGGATGCTGGTTTTATCTGAATCAAAAGGCCCTCAATTTATAGTCATAAGTCAATGTCATTAAATTCAAAAAGCAATGCTCATGATACAGAAATCATATTTCTGATTGTTAATTTGGATGATTATGTATTACAAATGATAAAAACGTAATGTTCTATTATTGCAATATTTGCCGCTTATGCCCTAATTAAAGTAGGTCAGTGTAGCAATATGTGAAGTACTGATTCCATCCAAATCTCCACCAAAACTCTTGAATGGTTTTGGTTGGCAATCCTCTTGTCAACCATTTCCAGTTGTTGGGTTTCCTTATCCTACAACATTTTGGAGGCTGCCTACATGTGAGTCAAGTCTGAGATTTTTTTCATGATTCTGAATGTTACATTTTCGCTGTGTTTAACTAATTTACTGATTTCTTTACTGCTTCAGGATTTCATAATGATCACAATTAAAAGAAATAAAATCTGCATAGTAAAATATAGTTTCAAGAAAATGTAATTCTTTTAATTACATGCAATTATTTTAATTCTTTTAATTACATGCAATTATTTTAATTTTAATTACATGTAATTATTTCAATTCTTTTAATTACATGTAATTAAAATTGTTCTTTTAATTACATGTAATTAAAATCGTATTTTTAATTACATGTAATTAAAATTGTATTTTTAATTACATGTAATTAAAATAGATCTTTTAATTACATGTAATTAAAATTGTATTTTTAATTACATGTAATTAAAATCGTATTTTTAATTACATGTAATTAAAATGTATTTTTAATTACATGTAATTAAAATCGTTCTTTTAATTACATGTAATTAAAATTGTATTTTTAATTACATGTAATTAAAATCGTATTTTTAATTACATGTAATTAAAATCGTATTTTTAATTACATGTAATTAAAATCGTTCTTTTAATTACATGTAATTAAAATCGTTCTTTTAATTACATGTAATTATTTAATTTCTTTTAATTACATGTAATTATTTTTTATTCTTTTAATTGCATGTAATTTCAATATGCTTCTCAAACAGAAGGGTCAAAGAGGAACAGACTGCAATAGATTGCATAAGAGTGAATTACCGAATTTTTAGTAAAACAAACACCAAATAGAATATTTTTTTATTTACAAAATACCTTGATTTAACCAGGAACATGTACATTCAGAAGAAGCCATTATTGCAGGAGAGAAGCTAAAGATGCTGCAACACAAGTACAACAAAGTTATTATATGAAGCATTTTACTGAAACGGCTATTGTTACAGATCCTCTATATGATGAATAAAGAGACAGTACACATTGGAGACAATCTATTATTGCAGAGTTTAATGATGTCAACCTAACAATGTTTTAAAAGATAGAATAAAGTTAAAATATTATGACACTAATCTATGAATCTCCACAGAATTATATAATTAGAAGAAATTATCCGTTTTTCCACAGAATTATTGTGTTTCACAGAGGCAGTTAATACCAAATACATGTAGTTGATTGTGAACAGGAACTTGTCTATCTATGATCAATGTGATGGTCTGACCAGCAAACTCAAGGACAAAAAACTATTTAATTTTTCAAAAGAGCTTAACAAAAGATGTTTTTACAACAAATCTCAAAAAGAAATTTAAGAAAAATGGGCCCAAAAACAATCAACTAAAGCATACCAACTCAACAAACAAAAACTAACTGACTCTTCTCAATGAACGCACAGGGGAATTTATATACAAAGGCTAGCCTACACACACACACACAAGGAGGGGTGGGGGAGAAAACAAAAACAACCAATACATAAACATAAATAACAATTCAAATCACAACCTAACACCGTAAATATTATAACAATAGAGCGAGAGGAGGAGTCTTCCACATCAAATTCCCTGCTTCCTGCAGCCTGATGGTTCGTTCCAATTACTGGTTTGAGACAATCAACTCCTCCCAGCCAGTCCTTCAACTCAACCAAAAACAAAATAGTTAATATTCTAAATAAACCAAGCGTTTACTAAAATGTGTGCACCCAATGTAGTAAACAACTTAATACCAAAAACCCACCACCAAAGAAAAAGTGATATTACCAATATAAATATTATCAATATAAAACATTAACAAAATACTAACACTGAAGAAAAGAATACTAACACGGAGAAGATGGAGGAACCTCCACAATCAACAATAAGGAATTCAAGCAGAAGTAGAGTTTTGTGTTGTTGTTTTTAAATGTACTTTTGTCAAAAAAGGCGAGAGAAAGAAATATTTTCCGGTTGCTTTGTAACTCTAGTTGTGAAAAATAACATTGCAAGATGAATGCATTTTCATTAGCTAATTCCTGTTCAGGAATTACTGTTTTATTTTTAATTCATATGAACAATTTGACGCATTCTTCTGATCAGTTTTCTATTCAGAGATATCATCTACAGAAGGAAAAGTACAGTTTTGACAGCAAGAAATAACCTGTTGTTATAAAAACTGACAATTCAAAATTTGTCAAAGAAGCAAAAAATCAACAGAACAATAATAGGGACAGTGTGTCAGGCAAAGCGGATGAAGAACATAAAAGTGAAAGGAGGTGGAAAAAATTGAAGAGGAAGACCTTTGCATGGATGAGATGTAAGGAAAATGCCTTGCAGCATTTTCCTGTCTATGTGAAGCCAATGGATAGATTTTTTTGTACCTGAAACTGTAGGTGAGGAGACAAAAATCTAAGCCAAGCAAAAATGACATCTGAAAGAGAGTGTGTGTTTGCTCTGTCTTCTCCAAACCTGTGTCCTTTGCAGTAGACAGCTGTTCACACAAAGGCAGAATTGCTCTCTCTCATTCTGTTAGAGAGCAGTTCTGCTTTTATGCATGTCAGAGCGACTGCTGCAAAATCAAAGACTTGATGCAATCATATGGGATTCCATAGTTTTTTGTGCTGACTGGAAAAACAAGCTAAAATGACTTGGCTACTTTAAAACAAGGGCTGAAAATAAACCATAAGTGGTGTCTTGAGAAAATGGAGCATCTGTTGAAAATTTCCTTGCTGACAAAATCAGTAGGAAATTAGTAACCTTAAAAATTCAATCCCCTATTGTTATTTTAATGTGTGTAGTTCTGTCTACATTTTATTTATGTTTGTAACGTGCTGTGAGATGACATTCATTGTGAATTGGTGCTCTGCAAATAAAATGAATTCAATGGAATTTATATTACACCCCTAAATATTTATGAAGCCTCACCATACCATCCTCACTCATGATTTAATAAAGCCTTTTATTGGCACATAATCCTATTTCTTATTTGTTGAAGAAAATCTATAGAGATAGGTTTCTTTCATTTTGATAGCTATCACTATCATTGTTGAACAAGAATATTTATGTAGATGCTAGACTGTATGAAATGCAATTTTCTTTACTGGATAAAGTTTCTCTCTGTCTTATGAATCAGTTAAATCAAAGTAGTGGAAGCGGTGAAAAAGCAGTAGGGGTTGAAGCCTGCAGTCAATAAAAGCTAATATTGTCACACAGCTGTGAAAAAAGGCTACTTTATTAAGTGATGTTTAACACAAGGAACATTGAGTGAAATACATTTTGTTGTAGTTTATGTAGCTGCGTAAAAGACCAGACAGTTTGTTTTGAAACTTTCATCTTCTTTATTAAGCCACCAAGCCCCGAGATCCATAGTAAAGCATGTTAGTGTGTTGGTAAATACAGCATTGGAAATTCAAACCCAAAACAAATCTAAAACTGGTTGATTCTTCAAATGTGATAAAAAGAAGGCCGACAGTAAGATTTTTTTTGTTTTACCGATACTTTGACAACATCAAGAAGTATGTATAATAGAAAATGTGTTCCCACCACCAAACATTTATATAATGTAAATATTTCATCCCATACAATTGCTCTTAATAAAAAAAATGCTTATAGTGCAGCATTTTCTTTTAATCATAGTTTAAAAAAATATCCAACGAGATTCAGAAGCATTACTGTGTTTATGTTTGTGCAAAGGCAAAATATTTGAAGGGCAGATCTATGGCTCTATAGCCTCATCAAGCCAACATAAAAATGATTGGCAGCAGGAGGGTGAGCACCAGAGAAGCAGCCAAACCAGGAGAGAACCCAGAAACACTGGAATGAAAAGAAAATAGATGATTAAAACATTTTAAAATATTCTACATCACATATTTTGTCTATTAGATTATCTACATTACAGCACTAATTGGATGTCAAGTATTTATTTTGGTATTTATTTTCTGGGATAGATGTTTAAGATTTGTACATTGTTATGGTGAGACCATATTTGAAGCTAAATCTCACCCTGTTAAGAAACATGGGCCTTCATCCCGATTTGTAGCACGAGCTGTGATGTTCATTGGTTGCACTTGAGGACACGGTAGGGAGTTTCCATTGATCAGAGGAATGACATCTGCCAAAAGATTTTAAAAAAATTAGTAACAGTAAAAACAAAAAAAGAACATTTTCTTTCATCACCTGAACAAGGTTTTTTTTTTAAACACCCACTCAGTCCAAAATTTCTGGAGATCATACTCTACATATCCGTCTCATCAGTGTAGAAGAAGGTGTTTGACATAGAACTTGTTAGTCAAAACAATGGATGAGCCAGCATTGGTTCAGTTATAGATTGCTAAGAAAATTCTTCAAGAGAACTCAGCATTCTTCCTACCAGGACTCATATAGTTGTTTATTTATTCTAAAGGAAGCTTTATTTATTTAATTCCCATCACATTAAACAACAGTTGAGGCCTAATTTTATTTGAGGATTTTCAAAGTTTCCACAAAGTTTAAACATCTTAAATTTTCATTCAGTCTTGTTTTTGTTTGTCACATGAATGCAGCCTCAAACACCAGATGATCTTAATAACAATAGCATTGTTGTGTTTGCCCAAGTAGTGCTGCTTGTTGCATCTACCCTTTTCATTAAATGAATATGTGCCTTCTATGGGTCTTTAGAATGAAAGCAACATCATACATGAATTTAATTTACTCTGAGAAAAACATACCTACTTACCTTCAAAGTTGAACATGAAGATGACACTACCTCCCTTCAGAAACTCCCTGGTGTACAGTTCTTCCAAAAATGCAAAATAGTGGTACCCAACTATAATTCCACCATAGACTGCCTCACCATTTTCATAAAAAACTATGCTTCCATTTTTACGAGGGTTGGCCCACGCACTGATACCTGTTTATAAAAATAATTTTTAACACAAGACAAAGAAGATATTGTTATCACATTCTTATTAGAGATTTTCCTTACAGTAATTTCCAAGTTTTGTCATGCACCTACCATTATCCAACTTGTGACTTTCGTGTGAAACTGCACTCCATTGCTTTGACATTTGCATTTTCATGTTAGGGGTTTGGTCTAGCATTTGGAAGGTTATTTGTTTTTGTAGACAAGGCCATTTCAGCTGGTCATCATTGTCCCCAGACAACATTTCCACGTACATTCCAATGAATATCTTGTAGAGTATAACAACTATTCGGTAAGCGTAGCCCTCTTTGGAGTACTGCCGTGGACTGTATATTGGAGTTCCAAAGCTACTTGTGATTAAACGTCTCTGTAAGTCATCAATCTGCAGGGTCACATGTGGACACTCGGTCTCAGAGAGATTGATGTCATCAATGGAGAAGCCGCCTCTGGAGTTTCCTGCTCCTTTCTGAGCCTCAAACACCACCTGAAAGTTTTTGGTGGCATTGAGAGAAACATGATGGAGCTTCCAGTGAGATGTTGGTTCACCTGGGAACAATGTTTTTAGGTCACCATGATATACTATCATGCATGTTATCAAAAGTACTAACTGCCAGAAAATAAGAAAATAGAACATAAAGGCCTTTATTGTCGTGAAAATATAAGATACTTAAAGAAATCGCTAAAACCATCCGCATGATTTCATCGCAAATATTACCAGTGATCTGTCCCATGAGGCGGAGAGTTCCTCTGGTGTCATGCTCATCCTGAAACTCTCTGATCCAGATATTAAGTTCGTCTGAGTCATTTCCACTGTGGAAATAGTAAAACTGCAGACATTGGACTTTACATTCCCTTTTAGGACTCATGATTTTGGTCCCAAGCCACGCTGAATCTCCCGCTTGACCTGATGATGTGCTAGCATGGATGAAATATCCTGTTTCCTGACCTAGAATTATAAGGTTAAAAACAATATGGTAATGACTTTCTTTCATTTATTTGAAAGAAAGATATTTATAAACATTTTCGAATCAGACACATTTTTCCTCAATGAGTCATAGAGAGTCAGATCTTTCCTGTTTGAGCATTCATCATTGCTAAATGTCAGGTTAATTAGATATGTTTGTCTAAAATTTTAAAGTTGGTATGCAATGTCTAATTCGCTACATATGCTAATTAGAAATCACAGATGTAATAATGTCTAATTTTGATTTATTTGATCAAGTCATCTTTCTCTCTCGTTACTGAATTCAGCAAATAGAAATAATTTTGGTATTCTAAAACAGACCTAAACATTAAAAACAAGACCTGATTTAATGTGTGGCAGTGAGAAAAAAAATAGACTATGTATGTTTTTATAACGTAAACAGAAATATGATTATAACTACATATCATTTCACATATTTACACTAGTTCAAATATAAATCAGATATACATGAGCATGCAATGACATTTACTGCTGAGTAAATTTGAACTTTATTCTGTGTCTGATGATTATGCTATGTGCAAACTATTTCATGTTTTATAATATGAAATGTGATGAATATGCTTACTGTTTTCTCCGTTTCCAGCAGGCAGAGTGGTGTGGTCAGTGCTTGGACCGCTATTAACTCGTGTAACCACTTCCCACTTGCTGCCATTCTGTGCACAGCTGCTCATTTGGCTCATTTGGCACATCATCCCATTAGAAAAGTCACAGAAAAACATAAAGGCGACTGTGGAATCTGTTAATAAAATATTTTGAATATTTAAATCTTTGTCTTGACCAAAGTTTCATTATTTCATAAGTGCAAGTTAGCTAAAAGGATAGATACATGCTACACCTCATTCAAATAATACTTTTGGTGAAACCTTTCAGCAGCAACTTCTTCCATATAAATATCTATATTTTTTTAGACAAGGCCATTTCAGCTTTTCATTATTGTCAGCAAACAATTTACTTAAAATGCAATGAAAATTAGCTTCCTGAAAGTCCTGATAATTCCTGTAATACATTAGATATTTTATCACAACTTTGACATTATGTTGTATATATATATATATATATATATATATATATATATATATATATATATATATATATATGCACAAAGTCGACTTTGACATCATGTTGTATATGTATATGACTTACTGCATTTGTAGAGAAGTTTCAACTTTTGAGCATCTCGAGGACTCATATCCAGTGTTTGACCAATAACATTTTGGAATTTGGGGTCTTTGGTAATAATCGTAGAACCATTGCCATTGCTTAACACATTTTTGCCAGAGTGCATCACTGACAGGTAGTCATATGACACATTATGGGTGTCGCTCTTATCACTGTCAAGCTTTTTGAAAAAATCTTCTTTTCCTAAGAACACAAAAATACCAAAATACTGAATATAGCATTTTTTTTTTTTTTGGGTGCGGGGGGAGGATAGACTTAAAAATAAATGTTAATGACTGACTATTCATAATTTAAAAATTCAAAATACATTAGCATTAATCCTGCTACAAATCTACAAAGTGGTTGATAGACTTACTACACATTTTTTTGCACAAAGTAAAACTTCCTCAAAGTTGTTAAAGCTAAATATTGCATTGAGGAGATAATATCATACATACAGAATAAGCTACGCTTACTGACTTGTTGTTTTTATGTAATTATACTTCCAATCTAGCAATTACAAAGTGCTGTATACCCTTATTTCAACAAACATCTTTTTGCAAAATGGAACAAGGACACTGTAGTAAAATTATTAAACCTGCTAGGACGTTGTCAAAGTTTATCTGCACATAGTCATCCCTGTCATGCCTGATTTCTTCATGGTAGAAGCCAAGAGCATGAAGAATCACATGTTCAACCGCAGCAATGTGATCACAGCCTGCACCAATAGAGATCTCCTGTCCGCCGACTTGTGTTCGGCCAACATATGACCAGCACCTAGAATAGAAAAATACAGATTATTGTCAGAAACAGCAGTGTGAGTGCACATATTATCGTTTCACTCTATACTGGTCATGACTAATAAGTGAATATACACTGTTTATTATTTCTCCGTCTATTTTTCATGTTTTTTTTTTTTAATCATCATGAATGTTTTATTCCTGACACAAGACTACACACAAATGTCAATGTGGAAAGTCAGGTTGCATTTATTGAACTTTGCATAAGCAAAACATACATACCCATCTAAGTTTTGGAATGAAAGGTAATAGTTCTCAGTGTCCCTTGGTTTAAAGTCAATGCATGACTTCACCCTGAACTGGTCAAAAGCTCTCAGGATGACTCCTTTAGCATTTAGGTCTTTTGTCAAGATTAAATAGCAGTGGAGAAAGAACAAAAACAAAGAAAGTTACACTCTTTGAACATTTGGTAAATAAGACAGATTTCAAGAGAAACTAAGCAAAACAAAACATTTCCACTGTAGTCTGCTTTCTTTTTATTTTATTTTGCTCAAGGTGTGATGATTACTTTTTCATGAATGCTTGCTGTATGTTCTGCTTTCAATAACTGTAATCGTTTCTTTCCTTATCAACTAACCAACTAAAGAGATGTAATATACAAATGTTTATTTTAAAGGCAGCCAATGAAATTACCAAGGCTTTTGTTCAACACGTAGGGAACTGGGGATTTCCACAAACCGGATCCTCCTAAAATAGTACTTCTTGCTTTCGCAGGCACCTAAAATAATAATCATATGAGAAGAATTTGTGTGATAATTTTTGTAAAACAATGTGTAAAAAATTCAAAATTTGCCTGTAAAAATGAGAATCTTACCTCATGTATGTCGTCAACTAATGCGTCTAAGATAAAACATAAACATTAATGATTTTTTTAAAGTAAAAAAATAGGACCTACAGGTAATAAATATCCATTGTACAATTCAGTGTAAAAATAGGTTTTCTTTTAATAGAAAATCAGTTTTACCATCTGTGGCATTCTTGTTCTCATCAATTTCTGCAAAAAACACAAAATGACTCCTTTGGAGATCATGGTCTAAAGACCAAACAGTAGAACTTATAAAATAATATGAAAAAACAAAACATAGCATAACTTACCAACCAGATCCATGTCTTTCTACAAAAAACATATAAATAAGAATGAAAAAAAATCTTACATAAAATCTTATAAGAAAGTTTCTTTTTTTTTTTTTTTTTTTTTGGAAAGTAGCTGTATTATTCTAAATTAGTCTAGAAATCATAGCAAGTTAAATGCCCTTCAATATATTTTTTAAAAGTTCACATTTTGTGCCTTGACCAGTTTGCTGTTGTGTTGTGAGTTGTTTGAGACATAATCCACTAATTTAACTGTTAACTGTCAAGTTGACACAGCAAATGGTACACTTTTGAATATATTCACCATCTCCACCCAACTGACATGCACCTTGCAAAGAATCAAGCACACCCATCCCTTTCACTTCTTAAGCTAAGCAGCTAAGTAAGTCTAAAAGGTAACTTGGCACACCTGTGCTCACTATGATCTCTCTTCAGACAAAGAACCTCAACTGAAAGCTTCCTCAAAGACACCACTGGTAGGAATGGACAGTAGTCACTCGTTATTAATTGCACTCGTTGGAATGGTTTATTCATTCATTCACTGTTAGCTGCAGGTAAATTATTAAATCCTTGCTGAAGAAATTAGTTAATTACTTAAAATTAAAATGAACTAATTGTTATTTGAAATGAATATTTCTTCTATTTGTAGGTTTTCAAACTACTCTTTGACCTACTCATGTGAGCCAATGCTCATGTGACCACGTTTGTTCGTATGCTGTCGATGAGATTCATCTAAAGAAAAGATGAATAAAATTTCTGAGATGAGCTGTGGCTTAAGAGAGCAAAAAACTTGACAGTTGACTTTGGTTGACTGTTATGGAAGATTCAACATTACATTTGTGTATTTAAGATTTGTTGATAATATGTCTAAAATGTGTTAAAAGAAAATTCATAAAATTCAGTTTATAACTCCTATTTTTTTTTGTCCTATGTTTTTTTTCTTTTTAAACTTAAAATAGATTGCATCCAGTCAATAAAGTATGGTAGCTCACATAAAAGCATAGATACTTACTATGCCCATGGCGAGGGTAGATGAAACCACCAAACAGACAAGAAGAATGCTGTGTTGCATCTTCTTGGCTCGTCTTGGCATTGCAGCGAGTGGTTAAAGAAATCCAGGCATGCAGATGTCGGGTAAACTCAAAGGTTCATCAACAAAATGATATCAAATCGGACCAAAACACCGAAATAAGTACAAGGGCTGTCCTTAGACTCAGACATTTATATACAAGGTAAGATGGTTAAAGAGGAAGAGCTGGTCGTGATTCAAAACACAGATGCTTTATATAAAATTCAAATTCTTTTGTGAATAGGGGGGAACTGATACAAAAGAGGAAATTTAATTTCGTGAAATAGTGAAATTAAAATATCATGTTCTGTAACAACCTACGCAGAAGAATAATAAAGGGCAAATGCCAAACCAAAAACATGACAAAACTGAAAGATCAAGACCGTATGTAACTCTCAGGTACATCTTGTAAACCAAGAACAGAATCTGAGACCACAATTTGCACAACCTCAGCAAAGCTGAACAATCAAAGACTGGAAAAGCTTTTTTGATCAAATGAGTCTTCAGTCAAATAATCTGCATCAAGGATCTGAATTTGGCATAAAAATGAAAGGTAGACAAGGTGGTGGTAACTTATTAACTTAGTTAATGAGTACCAATAAAACATTGCCACCACATACTTTAGTGTTACTGTTGACAATGTTCATTCCTTTTTGACCACAATTTACCCCTCCTTCATTTGATACTTCCAGTAAGTAATGTGAGGATGTGGATTTTCTGTATATGTATTTTGGTCTGTTTGTGTATTTTCTGTCTTGTGTCTTGTTTCCTGATTAATCCCTAGTGTATTTAACCTCACCAGTGTCTCCTACTCCCCACTGAATCCTTGTCATTGTTTGCCTCCTTAAGTTTGTTTTGTGTCTCGTTCACCTGTGGTTCCTGCATTAAACTATTTCTCCACCGTATCCTGGGTCTCACCACCTAAATCCTCATCATCAACACACTCACTTCATGACAGACAATGCACTATTTCACAAAGCTCAAATAATTGAAAACTGGTTGCTTGAATGTGACAATGAGTTTGTTTGCCAATCCCCACCTTTGTCTCCATATTCAATGTAAAGAAGTATTGCCTTCTCTAAAGTTGTAACTTAAAGACTTCATGGCCTAGATGTTGTAAACCTAGTTATAGCAAGGTTTGCCTAGGAAAATGGGAGATGCGTAACAAATATACACACATACAGGAAACTGGTTGGAACTGAGAACAAAGACATTTTTTACACTCAAAGCAAATACGGAAGTATTTATCAAAAGTTTTAAAAAAAATATATATTCCACTTTATTGTTACATTTTTCTATTATTTGTCATGTATTCTAACTTCCCTAGGATGTCTGTTTACTGAACTGTATATCCTCTTTTGAAGAATTTTAACCTTTAATTACTTCTCTAAATGTTTCCAGCAGCAGCACTTACAAAACCTTGAAGTTAAAATAAATAAAATATGAAACAAACATTTTTGGTAGTCTTTTCTTGTTTGATCATTATACATTTGTTTAAAATAATAAAATATGTCAACATTTTAAGACCACACATTAATTTCTAACTTTTGTCATTGTGAAACACTTTGTATGAAAAGGGGCATTATCTATGAAACAGAACTTCAATATTTAACAGTGGCTTTCTTAAACTGCTTTGAATTGAATATAGATGTTGACAATTTTGTGAATTTGTGATAAACGTGTTAACAAATACCGCACATTTAGTTGTTAACCTTTTATTATTCAAAAGTAAAATAGGACAATTGTAAAATATGCTACCAACAGACAATTCAATGCACCTATAACATTTAAATATTGCAAATTTGTCATTATTATACTGTAATAACAAAATTAATACACAAAAAACCTCTAGCTTCAAACAAGTATTGTCTAAACAATGTCCCAAAATAAAATCTTAATGCTTCAACAAAATTCCATCACAAAATGTTGATATTGCTGACAAATAAATTTCAGAATTACAATTTCAAAACATACAAATCTGTTTTAAATTGTAACCCACATCTACTCAAAAATAATTGTTCATGATGCTTGCCTCTTTTACTCATATTAAACAAAACAACATAAAGTATTTAGAAAAACAGAAGGATTCTACTGATGGTGTCAATGTACAATAGAAAATGTGAATGTGTGCATCACGGCACCAGAAGCATTGCAGCCAGAACGAAGATGAGGAATGAGTAGGGCACCACAGCAGCAGAGAATCCATGTATGCTAGAAAAGTAAATAAATAGTATATTGTAGATGTTATAGACTTTTCAATATATGGAAAAAAGATATGCGAATGCAAAGTTATGATACCAAATGTTCCCCTTAAAAGATTGTGTTTATGAAGAGCACAATATAAATAAAGATTTCAAATAAATGGGCAGCATAAATCACTTATAGACAATTGAGTAGTAAAGTCAGTGCATACGTTTTCTAGACATAAGAAGCTTAATGTGTGTGTGCGCAATATGGCATTTATAATTTTGCAAAAAAAAAATAACTATTTCAAAATGTTTATCATTGATTAATAAGCTAATAATCTTTTTGACAACTTTAATTGATGGTGTAACAATTCTTAAATATGTAAAATATGTAATTTTATTTTAGGATACCTGTTGTCTTCAGTTTGAAGAGGTGGAAGTTGGGTCCTATAAAAATAAAAGAAAACGGCAGAAATGGCAGAGGGGATTATTACAATTCATCCATTACAGGCACACTACACTTTGGGTTGTGAAGACTTAATTTTGTAAAACTATCTTTCTGCCATTGGTGGAATAGAATGGATGAGAAAATGTTAATAAGACTTTCATTCTGTTTGTTGCTTCCAGTTGTCAATACCAGCAAGAAGTTTCAGAAAATTATGCAAAAACATCAACAATAATGTGATGGTAGATGTGGTAATATAAAAATAAAAACATGAAAACAGCAGAAACAGCATTAGAATTCATCCATTACTGTCACACTACATGCAGAGCTTTAGCTTGTAAAGACTTAATTTAGGAAATCTATCTTCCTGTCATTGGTAGCATAGGAATGATGGTGGATGAGAAAATGCTAACAACCAACTTTTATTCCAGGTGTCAACACCATTTACTGGAAAATTATGCAATAATACCAACAATACGATTAGAAATTATTGAGGTAAAAAAGGGGACTTGGCATCGACACCAAGCTTACTAAACAGGAATAATGAAATATAACTTAATATGCTATACAATGCATTATAGCATTGTATAGCTATTAGTAATTTGTAACAGTCACTCACTGTGAGCATGAGCCTTCATCAAGGTTCAGGGGAGGATTTGTAATGTCCACTGGTCTTAATTGAAGACATGGAAGAACTGATGCAGTATTTAACGGAGTCAGATCTAAGGAAGAACAGTTATTAGCAAATGCAATTTCAGTTAGTTGAAAATGTTCACCTTTACAGAACTTTTTCAACAAATCACCAGTTTGAATGTGCTAGTATCTAGTTGTCATTGTTGATATTATCTTTATTTAAAGTTACTGGTATTTATCTGTTAATTATGCCTTAATAAAGCTTTAAACATTGCTTGTATACCGAGTGTTATGACTGGGTTTCCAAAATAAATAATACAATATTATAAGCATTATAAGTTTGCATTCCTACAATAATCAAAATACTGTAATGGTTTAAGAATGAGTTTGACTTCAAGTTGAAGTGTACATCATATTCTACTCCCCTCCTATCCCCACTTTTTTATTTGAAAATTGAGTTTTATTCAGACTTCCCTTTTTTAAAAATACAAATAGCTTTTTTGTCTTTTGTCATTGCAAACAAAAGTATTCCACAGTTGACAACAATCCTAATGAAGGCCAAATGTGATCACAATGTCATGGCCAGTATTCATTTTATTCAGACCTCTATTATATCATTCTGTCCCGTTGATCCTTTTAAGATGATAAAAAAGCTTCTTTCAAACTGGAACCTTTTTGTTTTTATTGAAAGCAGGAACCCTGAAACTTCAAGAGAACACATATGTACAATCATAGTAATGACACCACAGTGCTATTCAAATCTGTGTTCTTTCACTTTTATTTTTAATGAAGAAAAACTCAACTTGCCTTCAAAGTTAAACATGAAAATAGCACTTCCTCCCTTTAGGACATCTCTGGATTGCAGTTCCTCCAAAGTTGCAAAATTCCTGTATCCATAAAGAAGTCCACCGTAGACCAACTCGTCATTCTCATAAAAAAGAGCCGTTCCAGTCTCACGAGGATTATCCCAGATCATAGTGCCTGTATGTATGAAGAAATTTAGGATGAACATGACATATGGATTGTGTGATTTTACTTGGAATATGTTATTTTTCCATAAAGTTAATATTTTTTCAGAAACATACCACTAGAGCCTGTGTGAGTCTGAAGAGAAACAAAGCTCTGTTGTTTTGACATTTGCAGTTGCATGTTGGGGTTTTGATCCAGCAACGAGAAAGTCATTTCTTTTTGCAAGCAAGGCCACTTCAGCTGGTCATCATATGTACTGGACAAGAGCTGCACAAACATTCCAACATATGTCTTGTACAGAATCGCAGCAACTCGATAAGCATAGCCTTCTTTGGAGTACTGTCGTGGACTGTATATTCTGGTTCCTGAGGAACTCATGCTTAGCGTTTTCTCAATTTCATCAATCTGAAGGGTCACGTGTGGACACTCAGTCTCAGAGAGATTGATGTCATCAATTGATAAGCCGCCTGTAGAGCTTCCCGCTCCTTTCCGAACCTCAAATGCCACCTGGAAGTCTTTGGTGGCATTGAGAGAAACATGTTGGAGCTTCCAGTAAGATGTTGGTGGACCTGCAAGGGGACATTTTGAAAGAATGTTGAATTATTTAAGTGTAACTGCATGAACAGGTGAAAATGCATGTTGTCATAACAGATGACATTGATAAGTTATTGTTAGTGTTCACACGCTACCACTGATTTGTTCCATGAGGTGAAGAGTTCCTTTGGAGTCCTGTTCATCAAACTCTCTAATCCAGATGTTCAGTTCATCAGCTTCATTTCCAGAATGATAATAGTAAAACTGCAGACACTGGATATTACATCTCCTACTAGGATGCATGATCTTGGTCTCGAGCCAAGCAGACTGTCCCTCCTGACCTGAAGCTGTGCTGACATGCATGAAAAATCCTAATTCTTCACCTAAAATGACACAAAAGAAGACGCGTACTTAATCTTGTCCACCTCAAGTTGACATATACTTTATTGTAACTGAAGACATTTCAACTTCTGGGGTAAATTGTATGTTCATCTTACAGTTTGAGGGAATTACAGTTTTGCAGTGGAACAAAGGGAACCAAAATAAAACACCTTTAGTTGTTGAGAGTCAAAGATTTGTTGACACGATTGAGACATAAAAGTGTCTGTCACAATGCTGCTTGACCCAAAAAATAAATGAAATTATTAGTATAATCAGATTGTGGGGTACATTCTCCAGTGTCCTCAGTTACACGAAGATGCATCATCTATATCAATAGTTTATTTATTTTCTTAGAGTTAATAAGAAATAATATGTAGAACTTACACATGTCAGAAAAGAATATAAGTCTGATTGATTATTTACAAAATAATTAAAACTTTCAAGTTTACGTTATATATATTTTTGATCATAATAATGATTATTCTGAAAGAATTATTTAAATCTTTGTTTAGGAAAATAAGAAAAACAATCAAAAGTACGTTATATCACATATGCTTAATTGTATTCAGCAATTTGTATCAAGAATATGGTATTTATGTTCGTAATGCAATTGGTGAGTTGCCAGTTCGATCCCCACTCTGCCTGTCTCTATTGTTCTGTTCTTGGAAAGACACTTCACCCACCTTCGTGTGCTGGTGGCAGGAGTGACTGGCTGCTGAATTGTGGCTACAATTCAGTAGCTTCCCACCTTCAGCGTATGAATGTGGGCATGACTGGGTGAATGACTGAAGCTTTTTTGGGTCCAATCACGACTTGAAAAAGAGCTATGCTAATACACGCCACTTGTCATTTACCACTTAGATTTTAAAGCTTACCTTGAATTTCATTTCCATTTGCTAGATTGGTGTGGTCAGAGCTTGGACCCCCATTAGCTTTTGTAACCAATTCCCAGCCATTATCACTTTTTGAGCAATGATTCATTTGGCATAAATCCTTATTAGAAAAGCCACAGTAAAACTTAAAGGTCACAGATGAATCTGAGAAAGTAGAAATATGAATAAGAGATTTTTAATTGGCAACAAAATTTGATGTTCGAATCAACAAGGACAGTTTGGTCGATATTGTCCTGTAAATATTATTGGGTTATTATTCAGATAAAATATCAACACCTTTTATGATAGATAGATAGATAGATAGATAGATAGATAGATAGATAGATAGATAGATAGATAGATAGATAGATAGATAGATAGATAGATAGATAGATAGATAGATAGATAGATAGATAGATAGATAGATAGATAGATAGAGAGATAGATAGATAGATAGATAGATAGATAGATAGATAGATAGATAGATAGATAGATAGATAGATAGATAGATAGATAGATAGATAGATAGATAGATATATAGATAGATTTTATTACACAGACTAAAAGTCCAAATATACATAAAAAGAAAAGAAAAAAAAGAATAAAAAGTGCATTGCATCCAAACTATTTCAACTTTAGAAATTAAAAGAATAGAGAGATAATAAATCAATTTCAGTTGTTCAATTCTACTTTACACTTTTATCTTCAATGAAATCCCTTTAATTTGTCTAAAAAAAACTTGTTAAACTTAAAAAAACTGAAGTTTTTTAAAAACTTAAAAAAATAAAAAGTCTTACAGAAATCTCTATTGCAAACTAACCTATGGAAAAATAAAAATATATCTTCTAACTGACCAAGTTGGGTTTGAACTTTGAAAAGTACAATTAAACCAGTTAAATTGAGATATGTAGACAGTGAGCCAGTTTGATTTCAGTAATCTTAAAAAGTCATCCCTTCAAATGATCACTTACTGCATCTGTAAAGAAGATTCAGCTCTTGTACGTCACTAGGACTCATTTCCACTCTTTGACCAATCACGTCTTGAAATGCTTGATTTATGGTAATAATTGTAGGGCCATTGCCATTGCTGAATGCATTTTTGCTGTAGTGCATCACTGACAGGTAGTCATATGGGCTTCCATGGGTAGTGCTGTCTTGATTGCCAACCTTTCTAAAATTATGCTCTTTACCTGGATGACAACGAGAAAAAATCATCATTAGTACAAAATGCTTTTTAGAAAAGAATAACTAAAATAAAAACAAATACTTGAAAATTTAACTAGCTTGTCAATGAGAATTAAATAGATATATTCAACAATTTGTAGAAAAATGTATTCATTGAACATATCAAACCAGTTAAAAAGAAATAAAATGCCAAACCTGCTATGATGTTGCTGTATTCAATGTGCACATGATTGTCTCTGTCATATCTTGATTGTTCGTGGTAGAAGCCAAGAGCATGAAGGATCTCATGCTCAACAATTGCAACCAAATCACAGTTCTGTCCAATGGAGAGGTCCTGTCCATTGGAAAATACTCTACCAATATATGACCAACACCTACAAAGGAAAAATGCTTATCAATGATTGTTAGATTAAAATTTCTGGTAACACTTTATTTGACAGGGTGTGCATAAGGCCGACTTGACAGTGTTGAAAGTGCCAACTTTGCATTAAAACCTCATTATTTACAAAATAATGCAAACTTGGCACTGGACTTTCAAGGCAACTTCTAGAATAACTTTGCATTAAAAGTGTCATTATTTACAAAGTGACACTTCATGACAACAGTCATAGACATTCATAAAGACTCCTTTGTGTTCATGACAGGTGTGCTGTCATGTTTATGACAGTGTCATATCGTTCTCACGCACACCCATCAAATAAAGTGTTACCAAAGTTTCCTCACTTCAAACGACCTATTTGTCAAAATATAGGCAGTACAGATCATATCTTCACATGAAACTTTTCACAAAGTTTAAGAGTGTGTCAGATGGTCTCTGTGGCATTGTACAAATAAATACATATATGGACAAACTCTGCAGCACAACAGTGATACAATCACAATTTACTTTCTTCTTGAGTTTGTGTTTTTACTTCATCTTATCTTCAACCATAGAAGATTGGCCTTCCCATTGCCAAGTTAGCACAAATCTAGTATAATGCAGGGGCCCTTTATGACAAATGAAAAAGTCCCATATGTGAGACCAGAATTTTAAAGTCTAAATTAAACTCTGCTCATCTTGTAGTGGCAGAAATATGATTTTATAATAAATGACACTATATATTTATGATTTTCCAGAAAGGTAATTGACTGTAATAAAAATGAATCATCTTGTGATGATAAAGATAAACTCTGTCTTATGATGTTTGCAAACCCTCAAAACTGATAGTGTTGTTGGCATCGTTACATTTTCTGATTGACCTGTTTTCTTATTTGGGTCAAAAGAAGCATAATAAAATGCTGTTTATCTTTTGAAACATCATATCATATACTGGTTTCAACATAACTGATTTGAATCAGCATGGTATAATGTTTAACAGTGCAGCTTTCATTTGCATTGTTTTAGTGAAGGTGCATATATTAAAACTGATCAATTTTATTCTCAGAGCAATATTTTTGTACGTTAGATTTCAGATTATATATAGTAGCAGATTCATGTCTACACTGATATTAATAATGGTAATTTATGTTATGTTATTCATCCCTGATTATAGAAAACGTACCTGATTAGTGGTACGATTAGTGGTATTAGTGGTACGTTTTCTGTGACAAAGGTGGTGATGGTCGTAGAAGTTTAACTGGTTCAAACCCTCACTTTGTCTGTCTTAGTTGTGTCCTTGGGCAAAACACCACAAGACTTACGACCATCAACTTGTGAATGTGCGCATGAATGAATGACTAAATGTAGTGTAGTGTCATCTGAACTTGATAAAGTGCTATAACTGGCCGTTTACCATTCCATTTGGGTAGATTTTTTATTTTTATATATTAAGCATAAATTTGTATATATTAAGCATAAATGTTATTTGAATATGAAGTCATTCCCAAATTCCTAGTGTCATGTTATCAGGAAGTAGCACATATACATTTTACTGAAATGAAGCTTGACTCATGTGGTTATGAATAATATAGTTTCCTGGTTGAAGTGTAATTTTTCAATTTAGGATAGGTTGCATTGGGAATGTATTTATTTGAAACTAAAAAATGGTAGGAAGCAAAAATGAAATTGTATACATACCCATCTAATTTTTTTATGTTAAGGTAATACACCTCAGAATCTCTGGGTTTGAAGTCAATGCATGACTTCACCCTGAACTGGTCGAATGCTCTCAGGATGACTCCTCTAGCTTTCAAGTCTTCCATTTTACATGAAAATAATGGAAAAGAATATAAATGATTCATTTTATTTCAGATAAAACATAATATAATGATTCTAAAAACAATTTTCTAAAGCCATTAATTTGAATAATTGTCTATACAGTTATACACCTTGATAAGACAAGCCTGAGAATTTGAATACACTGATATTCACAAATATTCTGGTAGGAACGAAACAATATATTTACCAAGGCCTTTGTCCAAAACATAGGGGACTGGAGAAGTCCACCGTTTGTCCCCAGGAAAAATGCTACTCTTTTGAGCATTTGAAGGCTGAGTTATCAGTAGATAAGAAAAAAACATTTTAAACCCCAGAATGAATTCAATTACACCTCACTGGACTGCCTGCAAAAATACTGAGCTTACCTCCCGGATATCATCAAGTGTTAAATCTGAAAGAAACCACAGAAGTTAATTACTGTACAAAGATTTTTAAAAATGTACTGTTAATGATAGGGTGACATGAAAACCTCACCAGAGTTAATTTACCAGAACAAAAACAGTTTACCTTCTGTGATGTTATTTTCGCCAACATCTAAAAAAAAAAAAGATTTTGTAAGGATTTGGGTTTTTCTCTGTGTTTTGAGTTTTTCTATGTGTTCATTTTGAGTTTTTGTCTCCGAGTCTGTTCCTTGTTCCTCATTGGGTCCTTGTCTAAGCTGTCGTTTTGTCAGGCCTGTGTTTGCCCTGGCTGCCCGTTGTCCATTCGTTTCCTCCAGTGCTACTGGTGTTGAGCCCTGGCTTCTGCTTAGCCTGGTTGTTGGACTTATTTCATTATTAAACCATCATTTTTTTTTCATTTCAACCTGGGTCTCAAGCATCTGCCTCACCACCTCCTCACACCACTTCAAGACAGATTTCCTGTTTTCATTTGCCAATAATTCAAGACGACACTTGAAATAACTGAATTTTGTTATTTAACATGGAAAAAAAAATGCATGGGAGAACTTACCCACTATTTCTATGTCCACCTGAATTCAAAAAAAAAAAAAAAATAACAATGAATAAAAACTAAAACCGTTTTCTAAAATGGATGCAACATTTTATAAGACAGCACAGTAATAAACAAAGTACTTGCCTCTGGGATGGCGTGTGCTGATGAAACAGCCAAGTTTACCATAAGAAGAATGTAGCTTTTTATCCTCATGATATGTCTGTATTGAACCTAAATACTGAAACTTTTAAATCAAAGTATTCCTCAAAGCCAGACAGTCCAGTCCTGTGCCTCTCTTATTTGTGTGGATCTTTATTAGCTTCAGCTGCCTTATCTAAAACAAATTATTTTCCGGAATGCAAAGCTTAATTATTGATAGAGAAGTCCAAAGGATTTCCTGGATGGTTTATGGATCACATTTGTAGAGATAAAATGTTTTATCACCACATACTTTTTAGTTACATTGTGTTCAGCCAACAGAACTTAGTCAAATAAAATTTTGAGAAAAAAAAAATGTGCAAATGTATTTTCTTTTCAGGTTTTGAAGTTTGTACCCTGATTAGTTAAGAACTTATTGTTTTATGGATATTTCTTTAAAAAATGGCAATCTTAACGTACAGAATTTAGCATTGAAAATACTGGTTTGCTGTAAGTCAAAGATCATGACATTCTGCATCTACTAATGCAAATCATACAAAATGCAGAAGTAGTTGTGTCACTGGACTGATTTTTTTTTTTTTTTTTTTTTTTTGTGAAATAGCTTGAGATGGCATGTGTTGTGAATTGACATAATACAAGCTGAAATGAATTCTAAAGCTATAGTGGCTGCAACTGATTTCACTTTTGAAGATGAAGAATTAAGACTTGAATTAAATGAAGCATGGATATTTTTGCATTTCCTCAACTTCCTGGAACTGACCTAAGTCATTTTGGGAAATACAAAAACAAACAAACAACAAAAACGCAACCATTAGGGAGGTGACGATTTATGAAAGTGTCGCAACTAAAAGTGTTTAGAGAAGAAATATCAACGCTTCAACTCTCCAGCAGATGGAGCTCTTGCTCAGTTTATTAAAAAATAACATTAACGACTGACAGTAGAAGACAAGCGGAAGCTGGACGAGCTTATTACTTCGTAACTGCACTGTGCTTTACGTAAATCCCTTCCTTTCTGTTTTTATTGCGGTCATAATCAGAGTATTTGCTGCTAGAATGGCTCTCACATGCGAGGAATCACAACCAGAAAGTAAGTTTAATATTTATTTCTCGTTTGAATAAACTTTGAATGTTTGAATGAAATGAAGGCATTTCATTCATTCCGAACTTTGAACAGGTGCTCGGTGATTTTTTGATGTATCCGATTTTAAAACTCGAATTGATTTATGCGTTACATAATTATTCTTCTTATGTTAGTCTCAGTATTATAGTAAAAAGGGACAATAAGTTAGAAACGTCTTCTGCTCTGCAGTGTTCAGGCTGCACAGGCCTGAACACATTATAAATAAAAGTCTATAATGTGTGACTTTTATTTCACACATTATAGAGTAAAAATCCCTCTGCTTTAAATTCACATAGAAGATGTGCGTAGATGTGCGTATTTGTAAAGTATTTTCCCAGTGTCGCAAGATTTAAAACGTCCTAAGAAATCCTTCTTACTGCGTCATTTACCCACCCTGGCCTAGTTTCAAAAACTGTGGTCAATTCCAGTTAATATTAAAATTTCACTGCTCTATAGAGGACCCATAAATTGTATTTTTTCTACTATTACATACTACTTTGCCAAAACGTGATACAAAATCCTAGAATGAGAGAGAAGGTTTGAATTGGTTTTATATGGATCAAAGTATTGGAAAAATAAATGTCTTTTAGTTAATACTATGTATGTTTTTCATTTTACAGTATTAGAAGGCATTTTTAAATTTTCTCAAAGGTTCCACTTCCTTTGTGAACGGCAAATAATCATCTCAAATGTCATCTGAAGGCAAGTTTCTGAAATATACATTCTAATCACATAAAGCACAGACGGTTGTATTTTTAATTAGAGTCCAAATGTATCCTATTTACAATACAATTACAACACATCCAGTTAAAATCTTTGTCAGGAGGCACAAATAAATGCAGAGTCATTAACTTTGCAGCAGTCAAGAGCAAACATGTGGCAAGAGGGGATTTTCTTTTGAGCAGGAAGAAACCTTTAGCGTCAACCAGATTCAGTAACTTTAAGCCTTCTGCTTTAATTTGGAGATATGAGTGTTACTATTTAATTGCCAGCAGCATCTTACAACCATTGACCGTCAGTTTCTACTAATTTGTGCTCAACGTGGTGCGAATGAACAGTTAAGAAGCTGCATTCTAACATTGTTAAATATTTGTTTTCTCTTAGTGTCACATTTTTCAATATTTTCTTCTACACTTTTTTATATTATACACTTTTCAGAATATTAAGTTGATGCTTTTGAATGTTGTTGCTTTGTAATCTAACCCAGCCATATTGTGTTTTAATCTTCAAGGTGGGAAAGGCCTACACACCCAGGAAAGTGGGTATGTTTATCCACTGTCTTCCCTTTTACTTTCATTTTGATAAATACCAACATTTTAAACTAATATTTTCTGTACTTTCTAATGAAACTGTGTTCAGATAAAATTGCTTGTCTGTTACAGTGATGCAGGTTTCTCAGCTAACATGAAGCATGTCTTCAGTGACAACGATGACGTCATCTTTGCTGGATGTGGATTGCCCAATGCAAATAAAAATAGCTCTGTGAGACCCATGTTCATAGAGGCAGAGATCTCTGAGCTGACAAAAAAGGAAATGCCGGTGATGTTTGAGCCCAACAACCTTGTGTCTACGGGGAAAGAATTGGGTGAAGCAAGAAAGAGGAAGCAGTCAAGCCGTGACTTGAAAGAACAACAATTTCAAGAAAAGATGGACGGAGAACTGAAAGAAGTGTTTCTTCCATGGCGCCCACGACAGAAGGCTCAGAAAAAACTTCAAAAGAGTCATCCAAGGGTTCTAGGAAGAAGAATTAATAATTGCCAGAACTCAAAATTAAAGTGGAAAACCTTGATTGGTGGGATGAAGTTAGAATTTTTTTTATACTTCCTATGCTCAAATTTAATGAAACAATATGCATGAGAAATTAACATACATTGTATTTCTTGTCTAATTTTACAGTGTGCTGTTCCATGATGACAATGCAATTAGTTTTCTGTGACACATCGACTGGTATGTTCTTAAAAACTTTTAAACATATCGCTTTCTTTAACTCCACTTCAAACCACCAGAAACATTTTACTTATAAATATATTCTTGTTTTTTTTTTTTTTCTCTGTTTTTTTTTTTTCTCAAGTTGGACCTACAGGCACTTGCTTCACCTGCATGGATAAGGCCAGATGTCCAAACCTGATAACAATATATGCGAAAAATGATCGTTTGGTCTATGACAGACCCACTGAAGAAGAAATCCCAAAGTGTTCTGAAGCCCCTCCCATCACAAAGAACTGTTTTGTGTGCTGGTCTCAATCAGACGTGAACATCCACTGTCCCAACAACATCACAACATTTGAGGCTGAGGATTGCAATGGCTCAAGAATCACAAACATCATCAAAGGGTGTAAGTATTTCATAAAGCACTATTATAAAATACTGCATAAGTGCATGAAAAAGAACTCGGCTGCAGTTCCTTCCAGAATATTTTAAACTCCTTGAACATTTTATATGTTGACATATTTTCATCACAAATTTATGCAATAGACTAGAGCTGCCCAGTACATCAAACTGAAATCATGATCACAAAATCAGTACTCGTAGTATCACAATCAAACAAACAAAGGGCCACCCGGAAGTAATATTTGGTAGAATCTCATATTTCAAGTGTTTTGCTTTCTCATCCTATATAATCTTGAAGGTACTTTTCCAGTTGAATTAACTCTAACTTCAATTAACTTCAGTTAAATTCTATTAATTTGATCAACTTTATAATAATAAATAAAACAAATGTCTAAAGAATTTGGCTTAAAATAAATCCATACTATTATTGCATAAGGATCACAAATTTCTGAAATTATACAACCATATAACGGACAACACAAAGTAGTGTGTAAAAGTGATATTGTTTGAATATTCTTACAAAAATCATACATTTGTCAATGTTTTGTAAAAATATTTTTGCTGCAATTATTGCTGCAGCTGTATAGGGATATATCTGTTCCAGCTTTTAATATAAGGAGTCTGAATTTTTCATCTAATCTTCTTTGCAACATAGCTCAAGGTCAATCAGCTTATATGAGGAGTATATTTGTATAAATCTTACTTGAGATTGTTAACTAGTTTTAGAACGACTCTTTTTTTGACTTATTTCACTTTTTCTGTGTAGTTTTTAACTCATGTTTTAGCCATTTATTTCAAAGAATATTGACATGCAGATGTGTTCAGAATGTTGAAACCTTGGGAACTTGTATCAGTCCAGAAAGCTTTGAAATTTCATATCACAGTTTTGCCATTTTAAAGTAAACTGAAATGTGATATATCAGTGCTTATAAATTCTAAAGTCAAAACAAAAGTTAAACCTCGGGACTTATCATATCAAACATTCACATTTTTTCTGTCAGGAGAAAAATTAAAAAATATATATATATATAATTTTCTCTCTTGTCAACTCTTTTGCCCATTCATCTCAATTTTATGTTTAATTTTTTGTCTTCAGGTGAAAAGCAGCTAAAGCCTTACCCTGCACCTACTGGACCAGCTAACAAAGCGAGTATGTATACGGTTTGGATCACACTATTGGCCTGTGCAGGTCTTTGAAATTAACTGTGATAATTGTCATAAAAGCACAGTTTTCTATTGCTCTTTCTTTTATTGCAATGTGGCAGAAAATGAAGGGTGACAATGCGAGTTGGCTGTAGGTTTGGAGTCAAAGCATTTACACCTGGACAGAGAACTGATATCAGTACATATGTTTTTTTTCTCTACCACTGAGCTCTGAGACAGATTGTGTTAAGGTGCTCAGAAGGTAGTCAAGCAAAAAACAATTCAAAATGCCTTAGACAATCTATTTAAAATCTAGTTTTTGTTCTAATGCTATTTGCTATGTTTGCCTCATTTATAGGTCACACTCATTTCCTTACTGGACTCATATGTAGTGTTGGTATGTAACATGGATCTTGATGTTGGGATGAATCAGTAAGCCTTTTGTTTTTGCTGTGACTCAGCTTGACTTGTGTTGTCATTTTACAGTTGCTGTTGTGATGCTACTCTGAATCGTGGTGATCTACGTTGTGAGTGTGCCTGGTTGTGAAAACAGTACTTTCTATTAGATGGTTATAATTTGTGCTTCAATGTCATTTTCATTTTCAGATCTGGAAGAATCAAGATGGCTGTTTAAATTTTTCATAGAGTTGTATTTTTAAATACTTCTTTACATTTCTGTTAAGTTTCTGATATCTATTGTGTGACTTTTTCTTTTTTTTAATTATATAATAAACTTAAAAATTGAAAGTCAGTTCTGCTATTTCTAACCTCTAACTTTTTACAGTTACACATTTCTATATTTGTTATAGGACATATGATGAAAGCAATTAAGAAAATCCAGGTAGAAAATCATCACAACTGCTCCTACAGCCACTGTTATTCACTTGGTTCTCTTTTTGTTGCTTGCTATTTTCCACTTGTGTTTTTACTTTAAGTCCTTTTCTTTATAGTTAACCATACCTTTTATCACTGTTGTGACAGGCTAATCAATCAATTGTTAAGTCAACACAAAATCCTTCAGGCTGATTAATTTTTAAATGCATGCTAGTCTTATTGACATATTATATTTAAAGCTATTGTGGTTTTAGTAAGTCAGAAATATAGTTACATTGCCCACTTTGTTGAGTCATTGATTAAGCAATGACTCAACAAGTCATTGCTTAAAGAAAAGGGAAAGAAAAGGGGAAAAAAAAAACCTTGGTATTTTATTCTATGTTGCATGCCTTTGTGTTTTGTGTTTATGATGTAAAGCACTTTGAAATGCCTTGTAGCTGAAATGTGCTATACAAATAAAATTTGATAGATCTATCTATCTATCTATCTATCTATCTATCTATCTATCTATCTATCTATCTATCTATCTATCTATCTATCTATCTATCTATCTATCTATCTATCTATCTATCTATCTATCTATATATCTATCTATCTATCTATCTATCTATCTATCTATCTATCTATCTATCTATCTATCTATCTATCTATCTATCTATCTATCTATCTATCTATCTATCTATATATATATTTATTTATTTACTAACGTAACTTTACACACACACACACATATATATGTGTGTAAAGTTACTTTGGTAATATATTTCAAAACATTACTCATCATATTTATAGGTGATATATTTAAAGTATTTCTGTTTATTTTAATGATTGATTTATTTCTACACAAAGCTAGAATTAAACCTGTCAGAAAGTGACACTTGTTTTCAAAATATTTTTTATTGATTTTATGCAATATTCGTCAAAAATAATTGAGTTTACGTTTTTGATCTAAATTACGGAAATGCGATAAGCACCTGAATTTACTCATTATACGCAGTCTATGTACTATTCTTCCAGGTTCCTTTCAAAGCAGCGACCCTGCTCTATCTCATCTTAGTTGGGGGGAACCTTCCTTTTCTACTGGTACATTTCCAGAATATCAGCCACAACGACAACTGTTTTCGGATGTTTGGCTATAAGGCACAGCTTTAAGGACTTCATTACACAATGCACCAAATTTGATGTACAGTCATTCTGAATCTTGTAGAGAAGCAAGTTTTCACTGAGCGACATGAAAGATAACCCTGTTATCACACAGACCGAAACCACCGAGTGAAACATTGACAAACCTCAACTTTGATGGCAGTGCCTGGATCGTACCAACTCGTTCCGGGTAGGAGAAACTTTTGAAACTATATTGTTCTGGCTATATTTCTTTACTGTAGTAAAATTATGAAGTGAGATGACACAGTTCAAACGACTTTAAAGCTCCCAATCCAAATTTTGTTGATAAGTATACACACATCAGAAAGAAATAACAAGGGAAAAAAATGGATACCCCTCTGTGTTTTCGCAACATGTCTGGACATTTACCTGTTGACTGTTGTTGTAATGTGAAGCATTCAGGTGCTTCCTTTTCGCCAACAGGACGTTCAAAATGGAGTGGGCGCTGCCTGGCTGAGATTAAAATACGTGTTTCTGCAGTATTATTTGTTTTTCTAACATTACTTTCAATTTGTACCTAGAGTATTTTAACTAAGTTATCGAGGGGCGAGAATTCAATATGTTTTGGACGGTCTTCGTCGCCGTTTTAATGGCGACAGGTGAGTTGGCCTGTTTTTTCGCTCAGACAGGGCGGGCCCTTCCGTGAAATCCGTTTTGTTTTTCTGCGCCTCTGTACAAAATAACTTTTGGCCTACAGAGTAACGAATAGTTTTCTGGGTTGTTACGGTTATTTGTTGCAGATTGTAAAATTATGTATTGAATCCAAAAAGTTATTCAAAATGTTCGATTTTAATACTAAAGCCTTTGGTTCCCTTTTTGTTTCTCTGTTGCTCTGTGACGGAACATTGCAATTCCATTTCCAAAGAGATCTCGTCAGATTTTCTGGGTAATTCTAGAAGAAAATACTGTCTAATTTGTGATTTTGACTCTAAAACTTTGCCCCGTTAGGCCTAATAAAAATGTAACATTTCCACATTAAATATATTAAAGTTCAATTTTGTAAGCTATTCCGAGTAGAATCACCTATTGCTTTCATCTAAACTTATTAGAAGCCGGATTTGAATCCTCATTTTAATCTTCGAAGCAATGTTCCTCTTGTTAAGCCTTGCAGGCCTGTGAAAACGGGGTTAACACACTGGAGTAGATATTTAAAATGCCCCAACTCATTTATGTGGACAAAGATGCATTTACTAAACATCAAAAGGGCAAAAGCTTTTATTTAGACTCCTCAGCTTCATAATATATCAAGGAAATGGGGATCAGTGGGACTAGTGTGGGTCAGCCTGAAAGAATGATGCATGGCTGTGACTCAACTTTCCTACTCTATGAGTGATACTATGAAGAAACATTGTTTATGCACCACACCTTGACTATTGCATACTACAGTGATTTCCACAGTTAAGTCTGCAGAAGCAATGTAAAATTTTGACAGTGGTAGACCTTTTTACTAACTTATATTTTCTAATCCTTTTTAGAGTCTACTTTGGCTATTCAGGTTTCCTG
Organism: Poeciliopsis prolifica; assembly: GCF_027474105.1. Lineage (NCBI taxonomy): Eukaryota > Metazoa > Chordata > Actinopteri > Cyprinodontiformes > Poeciliidae > Poeciliopsis > Poeciliopsis prolifica. The sequence continues at coordinate 7,560,821 of NW_026562400.1, read as the reverse complement.
TCCTACCAGGAGGTACATTGTCATGCTCTTCCAACCTGTCACACTCAAGTGTGATTACTCGAGTACCGATAGCCGTCCTATCGTCACATGGAAGTACAAATCCTTCTGCCAGGACCCCATCCAAGTGGCACTTGGCTCCAGCAGTACGAATGCAGCCCTCTCTCAGGCCAACATTGACCCCAGCACCAACTGTCCTGACAAAGACAGAACAATCCGCACTGTGGCAGTTAAGGAAGGCGATTCTGTCACACTGAGCAAAGAATACGCAAGTCGCAAGATCAACATTATAAATCGTAAGTTAGTAAACGCTACTGGATAAATCATTGCTAACAGTTGAATCCAATTTGAAAAAAAAAGTATTTTGACACATGAACTGATTTTAGAAAGAGAAAGTGATTAAAAAAAATATGTTTCCTAAAATTTTGAGTTTTTGTAATAAACATTGATGTCAACAAATCACACTCAAGTTACACACTAAAATCATTTAAATATTTTCTGTTTCAGTTTTTTTTTTTTATTGTTATACAGCTCTGTCATACCTTGACAGAGCTGCATATACCATAATTTGATATGCTCTAGCAAAATAACAATTAAAAATTGAATGTCTTGTTCACCATTTCTGTGGTAATGAAGATGGGTTTTTTCTATATCATAACTGTTTTGAAATCTGTAAATAATATTGAACTGGTTGAAATAATGTGGTACACGTTTTATTGTGGACATTGTGCCATGTTGTCTTCATACTGCAGAAAAATGAAAGTCATGCAGAACTAATAGAAATTTGGTAAGTCACTGACCAATAGATTATCTTACTACAGAAGGAAAACAAATTCATTTATTTTCAGATTTTTTATTCCTTCATAAATGCTTCAAATTATTGTGGAAGGTGCCTGATTAATTATGAATTATTTTTTTTCTGCAACCTGTCAAAGCAAACTTCACAGCAACATGGTCACTGCAGAATCAAAATATGCAACGTGGGTAGATTAGCTACATACTTAAAGGTTTTTTTATTTATTTATTTTTCCTGAAAATGAACCGACATCACTTGACAAGTGCAAAAAAAATTCATTAAATCGTAATTTGAATTTGGTAATTTTGGACGTTCACTAGCTTCAAATATGAAAGTACTGCCATAAAGATGAAATTGAATTATAATAATGGTAAATAATTTCTCCCTCACAGTGGCAGACCTACAAATCTCTGAAACTCATTGGGGGGAAAGTGGTGTTTACTTCTGCACCGTGGTATCATCCAAGGATATTTCAGGGACTAATGAAGATTTCACTGAATTAATTGTGCTTGGTGAGTTTTGCTATTTTTATTACATTATTTTATGTATTCATTTCCTGATTATTATTTTTTTTTCTTTTTGCACCATTTCTTTTCTCATTTCTGCTCCTATCCACTAAAATTATTACACATTCAGAAAAATAATGGTAAAAAAAATATATATTTACAAAAAGCAGTGTGAGCAACGCTTAGTGTGCAAGTTACTGAACTATTTTGGGATTTTGTGGTCAAGAAGATATTTTCCACAAACCTGATTAAGCAGCAGAGTTAGATACCACCCTAAAGTAATTGCAGCTTTATCTGTCTTTCACAGAGAGAAAGACTAATACTACTGATCTCCTGCCTGGCATTGACTTACTGGTTATGGAAGGTAGTACAATACCCTTGTGTGAGAGGAGTAAGGGATATTGGGTGCATTAGGTTTCATTCTATAGATGGAATGACTCTGCCCTCTGACTGCTTTACCGAGGGACTTTGAGCTTGTGTGCTCTCCTTAAAAAAATGGACAATTCTAAACTCTAAACAGTTTTATTATACAATTGTGAGAACAATTACCAAGTACTCCATCACATTTTGAGAGACAGTGCACTTCTAAAAGTCCTGATGTAGACAAAAACACTTCACACTGAGGAGTTCCTCTCAAATTCTTTTTTATATATCTTTATATTTTCTGAATTGCATTGTCTTATTTATTTTCAGTTGCAATATAAATTTAATAGCTAAACAACTCTGTGCATATTTCTTAATTTGTGTGCAGGTTTTTTTTTTTTTTTAATTTCATTCTCAGCATCTCTTCTGTCTGTGTTGTGGGTTGCCTGAACAGACATGCAGAGTGATTTGGATTTACCAGTTTGACATGTCCTTAAACATGTTCACATCAACATGTTAGGGCTCATATGTCTTTTTCAAATGTGGCTTTTCACAACACAGACTTTCTTTGCTGTTCTGCATAGATAATTAATAGAATGTCTTTGGGAATAAACATTTCATTTTTTTACTTTTTTATCTGATTCATTGTCTTCTGCTTTGTTTGTAGTACACATTGGTACCTACAAACAAATGTGTTTGGTTACTGACAAGTACTTATTGGATTCATGGGGAGTGTAGTGGGCTTTTTTTCTGGAGTAGAGACAGACGGTAAAACCTTCAGCATTATGATATCATATGTGTCTCTCTTTGATGCACACAGACTGGCTACTGGTTCTCCTGGTGGTTTTGGGCTTCTTTTTGCTCCTTGTTCTCATCGGGATCTGCTGGTGTCAGTGTTGCCCTCACACTTGCTGCTGCCTCGTCAGCTGCCCCTGCTGCCCAGAACGCTGCTGCTGTCCGCGAGCATGTAAGTATCAAATAGAAAAAGAATGAAGATTTCATCTTGTTAATATTTGGTTCTAGTGAGACCTAAATAATGAATTATCAGACATGCTTTTAGTTGATTATTTACCTGGATTTTCGCTAATTCTTCTTAATAGTACTTGCAGTCCCTGAAAGAGGAAATTAGTCATTTTTGTTATGTCCTGGTGCCATGCATCTCCCCTTTTAAAGGTTAATGAAATGTTGATCACTTTCTGTAAATAAACCATAAACCGTATTTGTTTGTACCTTTTGGTTAAAGGGAATGTGTACATATGTTTTTAAAGAAATACAAGTTAGCATTCAAGTGGCTTTTAGGTAACACTTGCAGTATTATGTCATTTGGTAATAATTGCACACCTCGAGTCTGATTGTATAGTAAAACTTCCATGACTAAACACAATTTGGCAAATTAGATTTTTAATTTATTTAGAAGTCCCGTCAGATGTGCACTTATACATTTTCTTGTCAACGTATTGGTTAACAATTTAATGTGTAAATTACACAATTTACACATCATAAATGGTCATAAATAATGAAAGTTCTTAGTACTGCTGCATTGTTTTTTTGTTTGCTTCCCTTCTGCATGGTTGGATTTTATGCTTTCTGTCCTTGAACAATCTCTAACTATGAAACTACTTTGTTTCCAAATGTTATCTGCTCTCTCCCATTCTGTTGCAGTGTATGAAGCAGGAAAAGCAGCAAAGAAAGGCATGCTCAGTCAGTATGCTCCCACCATGTATTCTGCCATGTATGCTCAGCCTGTGTACGGCGGCTCACAAGGTAACCAGTCCGTCATGCCCCTGCTGCCCATTCACAATGGAGTCGGACAACCCCAAAGCAACTACGGTCATGATTATGATGGTGCCAGCTCAGGTAATTTTACAACAAATAGTATGACATAGTGGATGTTTTAAATATCACAATGACATGAACCTAAGTAAATTATAAGTAAGTTTTTCATTTTTGTTTTTGCAGTGGGGCATGGGTCTCATGTGCCTTTGCTGCAGGACAGTGGAGGAGATCACAGTGAGTTATGGAAAAATAGCATTTGGTGTGTCATGGTGTTAATGTGGGGTGGGGGGTTTTCTTGCCCAGCTCTCTGAATTGCTTTGGTTATTTTGTGAGAGGAGTTTCCTTATTACAGCGTTATGAAAATTCCACCAGTGGCTTTGATTAGTTATGAAACGACTAAAGATGGCTTCAAGAATGAAAACTGGGTAGAATTCCCACCACCAATTTCCAAAATAATGCGTTTAGATAAATAAATTATTAAAAACATTAATTCTCAAGAAAAGCCCATTCATTTACATAAAAACATGTTCTTTCTTACGTGAATAATTCCTGCCTCCTAGTGTCAACAATTCCCAACAATTGTGTTTAAAATTGTGAATCAAATATTTCTGCACTGTGCTTGGTGATCTGAAATGACGAAGTGAGGAAAAACTGCTTATGAAACAGCGCCACGTTATGCTTGAAATCCTCACATCAAGGCCTGTATAAGAATGCGTTTTTGACACAAAGTATGAGTCCTTATTCTACTGTTGTAATAGTGTACATAAATTAGAATGAAAAAATTATGTATGTGCAGTATGATGGACTTTTTTCTGAAAGACTAACCCAAATCAATATTATATGTTTTCAGTATTAAGATAAGTTTCAAATATAGCTCTAGTTCTGTAGCGATAAATATACTCCTTTTTATTTCTCCACAGCTCGTAGTGGTTATCGCATCCAGGTGGACCCTGCTGGAAATGCAACCCGGGCCATTTACTACATGGAGAAGGAGGTGGCCTCATTAGACCCCTCCAGACCTGCAAACTACAGCCGCTGTGAGTGACTTCCTGTGGTTTTGTCAAACTGGTGTGCCACAACCTACTCTCGCTAAATATAAATCAGGTTTCTGTCAAAGAGTCACTTAATCATTGCTGGTGGGTTTAACACATTACTGAAGTAGATCATTGCAATTGTTCAGTGTCTGAAAGATTTATGACCCAAATTATTCATGTTTACTATTTATTATTTTCCAATGGTATTTAAGCATTAAAAAGCTGTATCTATGAGAACATTTTACCTGTCCATAAAATGAGAAAGTAAAATGAAATGTAGTTTTTGCCAACAATTCTTAAAAATTATCTTCAAAATAAATATTGACATTTAATGAACTGCCATGGTTTACTGTATATTAATAAGCCTTTTAAACTATTAAACATATAATCTTATTAATTTAAAGTACAAATCAAGTTTTAAGAAGAAATACAATAAATAAAGTCATTTAAATTTAAGTAATTGCTTTTGTAAATTAAGGAAAGCTTCAGATGCAATCTGTGATTCCTGTACAATACTTTCTGTTTGGTTCTTTACTTCTACCTAAACTTCACATCAATATTTGTCTGTATTTTATTATTATTATTACTATTTTTTTCTAGTGGAAAACATGAGTACGGTCAGCTCCCTGCATGACAGCGCGGAACCTCGAGGACGCGTCGGTCGTCCACCGATGCCCACACTTTACGACCGAGACGAAGCCATGAGCACCATCAGCAGCGTTTCCCAGCAAGGGCAGCGTCGTGATGACTACCCACGCCATGGTGGAGGTCCCATGAGTGATCGAGCACGTGCTCGCTCTATGGATAACCTTGATGACATTGGACGGCGACACAGAAATGACTACCCACCTCAAAGGGGCCCTGATGAGCCCAGAGGCAGAAGAGGGTGAGTCAAATACAGTATTTCACTGTTCTATCTCCCATCGATGCAACAGCACAACATTAACATTTAAAAAAAAATAACTGCAGTTTAGACTTTGTTACTACATTCTTAAACAAGTGCTGTTTAAGTGTTTTAACAGCACTTGAGCTTTTACATGAGTTGTAACTTTCCAGTAGTTTTCTTCACTCCCTCTCAGATCATGTCTGTTTTCGGGTTAACTGAACAAACTGTGTTTGGTAAAGTTATTTCAGATATATTTTCTGAGTGAGATGTCATTTTTAGGGAAGCAGTTAAACAGCTACAATGTAAGAGTTTTCCTATGTTTTTTCTACCAGTAACTGTTTTTGTGGTATCAGACACCAGGCTCCCAACGCGACACTCAAGAGCAATTGTCATATCAGCTATTAGATTCTACATTTCTTGGTGCACTAGCTTTGAAAACGAGAAGCCACGTGTTTTACTTCAGTAACACCTCATCAGTCAAATTGAAGTAACGTATAAAGATTCTTGTTGCTTTTAAATATACCTCAAAAATCTTATAAGTAACCAGCCTCCACTCCTGAAGTTTACCAACTGTTTTTAGAAAAACATTTGCTCTCAGTTATACCAAGTTTTTGCTTAAAATCTACAGTTTTAAAATAAATTTCTGTTTGTCAACATTTGTTCAAACCATAGCTTTTTATACATCAAATGACTTCAGTGAATTTCAAATACAACAGTTGGCCACGGTCAAATATGTACATGCAGCCCACCAACAGGAACATGAAGGGGACAAGGTCTAGCCCCTGTAATAGATTTGGCTAAAGATCTGATCAGTTTTTATAGGTGGAGATTGTTAGAATAATTATGTTTTGTTATCATTCTTACATTTGTAGTTTTAATAGATTTAGTATTCACATCCCTGAGAAAAGGAACTTGTTAGACTTTGGAGCTGCAGCCATTCCTTATCTATATTTTGGGATACTCCTTACACAGCCTGTGTGTGAATCTCCCTTTTTTCCCAATTTGTTCTCTTCTTTCTATAGTTGCATCTAACCATTGTTTAGCACATTTCAGTTCTTCCTCCTTTCTTTCTCTCTTCCTGCTGTGTAAGGAGTATCCCAAAATATAGATAAGGAATGGCTGCAGCTCCAAAGTCTAACAAGTTCCTTTTCTCAGGGATGTGAATACTAAATCTATTAAAACTACAAATGTAAGAATGATAACAAAACATAATTATTCTAACAGAGGTGGAAAAGTTTATCTTCATAGCATCACCCACTAAAAAGAGTGTAACATTACCCATTGTCTTTAAGACATACAGTACAGATCAAAAGTTGGGACACAACCTTCTTGTTCTATGGGTTTCCTTTATTTTCATGACTGTTTATAAGGCAAGAAAGCCCACTTATTAACCTGACAGGGCACACTGGTGAAGTGAAAACCATTTCAGGTGATGACCTCTTTAAGCTCATCAAGAGAATGCAGAGTGTGTGCAAAGCAGTAATCACAGCAAAGGTTGCTACTTTACTACAATATAATGCTTATTTTCAGTTGTTTTACACTTTTTTGTTGAGTACATATTTCCACATGTGTGAATTTATAGTTTGATGCCTTCAGTGTGAATCTACAATGTCAATAGTCATGAAAATAAAGGAAATTCATTGAATGAAAAGGTGTGTCCAAACTTTTGGTCGATACTGTATATTTGAAAACAGCCAGAAAGTCAGTAGGACTACTGCTAAAGTTTACTTACAAGAAGAAAAAAAGTCTTACTGATAAGCTGTAGTACTGAGTTGTTCTACTTTGTTGTCTTATAATATTCAGTTTGCTCTAGTTAAAAAGATTTGACCTGGAGATCAGAACTGAAATAAGAGTGTTCTTGCTGTCTTATCAGCTCTGATGATGAGTGGAGCAGCAGCGCTCGCAGCGGCTACGATGACCGGAGACGTCGTGACTACTCCCCTGATGATCGCAGAGGAAGAGACAGAGAGCCACGGGCAGGCCTCACCGGGCGCCGTGCACATAGTCGCGACGACCTCATGGAGGTGGAGAGGGACCGTAGGTATGGCGGCGGCGCCAGGGGTGGCAGGGAAGATTACGATGACAGCTTTCTACGAGAGGCCATGGAGAGGAAACGGCTGGGGGAGCAACAGAGGGCGCGCAGCCAGGAGCGACTGGACAGTGAGAGTGACCGGTCAGAATGGGGGAGGGGTCAACGTGGGCCACCACCACTTCCGTTGAACCCACCGTCTGGAGTTCCTGGTCGCCGGGATGATTACCCGCCACCTCAACCGCCTCCGTACAGTGACAATGAGAGCATCTCATCTTCAATGAAAACTAACCTCCGCAAGGTATGCCATGACTTATAAATGCTTTTATAAACATGCAAGTAAAGGTTGCGCCTCAATGAAAACTAATGGAGACTGATATTGCTGTAAGTAATAAATAGAATAGAATATTTTGATGACACATGAAATGACAACTTAAAATAATTTCATCTGTTAAAGTGTTTTACAGCAACTCCTCAGTCACAGTGTGTGGTGTCACTTACTAGTTAGGCTAGAAATAAATATTTTTAACCATCTTCCCTGTAATTCATGAAAGAAAAGTAGGAAGAAACTGAAATTGGTATTGGCAGGTCCAAGCTTTAAAAAAAATAAATAAATAAAAATAATAAATCGGTCCCATCTCTACTTAAAACTTATCAACATATTTTGTTGAAAATTGGAAATGACAATGTCGGAGCATGTGATCTTTAGCAGAGGTTTACAGAAGCAAACATTTAACATCCCTTACATAAATAATACGTAATTATCTGTTTAATTGTAGATAACTCAATGCTGAAGAAAGTTTAATAAATTGTACACATTTAAGATGTAGAAATAGACCTACTGCTCTCCTACTTATTGAGTGACAAGCACTTTATAGAACAAGAAGAGAAAATACAGATTATGACTTTACAGGAAATGTATGTGAAGAATGTTTTTTGTAGATTTTTGTGGTTATGTACATCTGACATATCTATGATTGCTTTGCAGAATGGAGCGGTGAGTCGTGAGAGCCTGGTTGTGTGAACCAAACTTCAATGCAGCTTTGACCGATTAATATAAATGCAGTTGGCTTCCAACATTGTAAATATTACTCCCTCTGCTAATCCGATGTCCTGATTTTATTTGTTGATTCAAAGTTATTTTATGTATTTTTGGAGGTACAACTCTGTGCCGCCTAATGTATAAAAAATGTGGCTGCCACAAGTGCCTTAATGTGTACAGAGTTACAGCTGTAGATCCTAAAGCAATTTAACCATCCCAATCTGTTAGTGAATTTACATCTTGATAAGTTCAAGTAAATATGCTTCAGTTGGGTTTTAATACTTTGATCCTTTGAATTAGTGACTAGTTTTAGTTAACTTGTTGTTCATGTAGATTTAGAGTTTATGCTGTTATGTGTTTTGCTTTTGTACTTGTGTTTTTTTATGGATTTATGTACGTTTAAATGAATTTGTTTTTCTAATTGATTAGTCATTAGTCTTGTCACTGTTTTTACTGACTTGATGTACAACCTACTCTTTCATGGATTTGTAAAGATGTGCTGTTTAAATTCATATTGTGATGTACAGCTAACCAGTTTTATGCTTTGAACATTCAAATATGTCATGCAATGTAATTTTACAATAAAGATTTTTTTTGCTAATCTGTGTAGTGAATTTAAACAATTTCACCACTAGATGTCATTATTTTGTTTTGTTTTGCAAGTGTGATGGTTCTGTTTTACACAAACATTTTCTTTTTCAAAAGCATGAGAATGGTAAGTAAATCTTCTACTTTGCATAATTTTACATATTTTTTGGAGGGTTTAGAAAGCATTTTGATTGCTATTTAGTTGATATATACTATTCCCTGCAATCAGTTCATATACGTTAATGGTATTTAATAGTGGGATTATTATACTTTGACGTAGTGAAAAAAAAGTTAATTCTTGACCTGGGTTTTAAAAATAATCAATACTGGATCAATAATGTTTAAATATCAAATTAGTTAAAGTTTTCACATTATGGATCGAGGCAGGATTCCCTCAGTCAATAAGAAAGCGTTTAGTTATCTTTACATAGAGATGTTCTTTGCCAAACATGCATCTGACTACAAAGCATTCTTACTCTTATGTACGTCACACAACATCAATACAAACTAATGTTATATCTGTAGTTTGCTCCATCATTGAACTGACCCAGGCTGTACATAATATGTAAATCACCTTTTTATTTTGACAAGTGAGTCAAGATTTGACTTTTTGGTAATTCTACTGACTGCAAGTCAATCTGATTGGCTGTATAATAAACTGGCTTCATTTAAGGTTAAAATTTCCCCTACCTAAACCACTATTACGTTCCGGTTAGCCTCAGTTTGTAAAGCAAGTTTATTTTCTGATTGACTGAGTTGAATCAGTTTTCTGATATTGTAGAACAATATTAAATTTAACTCCAAGAAACTTTGTGTTGATGCAGTAAATATTGGTAACTCAGAGATGAAACGTTTTATGTAAAGTTTATCGGTTGTAACAAAAATTCATGGTAAAACAACTGAGTGAATTTTATGATGTGTAGTGAATTATGGGTGAATACAAAATGAATAGTGTTACTACGTTCTATTTTTAGAAAAATAATGTATGCTTTAACCCAATTACAAATAGCTGTGCATTGTATAAAACCAATAAACTAGTTTATGAATGCATTTCATGTGAGACTATTGTTAAACTTTCACACATTCTCTCATTTCTATGTGCACCTGCAGATCCTTCACACAAAAGTTTTTATTATTCATAAAATATTCTGTGGTTATAGTATTTGGCAAACTCCTGATCCAAATATTTATGTTACACCCCCACCAAGTGCGCTCCGTGTAGTGGCATGTAGACTGTTACATAACTGTTGTTGGCTGTAGGAGGACCTCCTCTGAAGAAATATAGAAATGAACAATTGCAGAGTTTTGATGATTATAACTACAGACAAAAAAAATGATGACGGGTTGAAAAACAGACTAACCTTTATGATTGTCCAGGTGTTTATAGAAGACAGCTTGAATCAGCTGCATTTTTAGTCTTGATTTAGCATTTGGCAGTTTTCTGGAAATTTGTTCCAGATTGGAGGAGCATAAAAATTGAGTACTGCTTCTTCATGTTTGGTTTTGATTCTGGGGATGCAGAGCAAACAAGAACCAGAAGACCTGAGTGAGCTGTAAGATTGATAGAATGACAACAGGTGTATAATGTATTTTGGTGCAAAGCCACTCTGATTTATAAGCTAAACTATTTCAAAGTCCATTCTCTGAGATGTTCGGAACCAGAGACTTCAGAATGGAGGTGATGTGCTTTATCTTCCTGGTGTTAGTGATAACGTGAGCAGCAGCATTCTGGATCAGCTGCCATAGTCTTGATTGCATTTCAGGCAGAGACACTGTTACAGTAATCGATTCTTAAGTTCCTTTAATGCTTCCCCTGCTGGTCTCACCTGAAAATTTCTTGTGGCGATAGAAGGCTGGTTTTGTAATTGTTTGCATGTGCCTATGAAGGTCCAGTCCTGAATCCATCACAACACCGGCAGCAAGTGAAGTGCATCCCATGAGATGGTCATGACTGCTGAGATTGTTGCACTTGTAGTTATCTGGTTCTAATTGAAACTGAATCAAGAAACTGACGTGGTCATGATTCTGACCACTCTCTGAATCATGAAGACAGACTGTCACCATCAGGTCAAAGATGCAGGGTTCCACGGTTTATAGAAACTAAAATGAGAAATGTTTATATCGGTCAACCCTGAAATTAAACATTGAACATTAATGCCATCATCCACTCCTCATACAATTTATACTGTTTGCATAATGTCTGTCAACACAAGTTCTCTAATGTAACATACATTTCAGAATTGTCCTGACAAATAAAATATTACATGGTATCATGTAATTAGTCTTTGATTAAATAACTTTGAAACCTGCCTTTTCTCTGTCAAAAAAAAAAAAAAAAAATCACAGGTTTATTTTGCCAAAGAGCCAATCTGCTGACACAGAGAGAGTGAAAGAGAGAGAGGAGGGAGAGGAGCAGAGTAAACAAATGTTGAAGGAGAGAGAAGGACTCTCACTGGCTTCTGATCAGATCAGCTGATAAGGTAAGAGATATCTCGCTCTATAACTGGTAGTTTTTATAATAATCTTGCATTTTTCTTTTAGAAAAACAATCAAACCTGCTCTTGTCTTTTTCTACTCTGTCACTCATAAATTCATGTGTTAACTGTAAAACTTTGTCCTTTCAACAGAACGTGTGGTGGTGATAATTTAATAGAATGATATGATTTTATCTGATTGCAATGTTGTACCTTTGATCTATGAACTTCTTCACATTTTGAAAACTGCACATGTACCTACATTTTCTGGGTTAGAGCTTCAAATAATACATCAAAGTACACAATCTTGCATAATTTGTCATATACTGTATAATGTAGTACATATCTTTTGATTAAAATCATTTAGAATATTTTCTATCTTAAAATGTTATCTGATCATAGGTTTTGACATTTCCTATCACCACTGCCACAACTTACATAATTTTTTATGTATCATAAAATTTTACTTATATTAGAGAATATGCTGATAGTTTCAATTATTCTCTACTAATAAGAAAAGAAAATGAAAAAAAAAAAAAACCAAAAACATTCTGTTGAGTGCGTCAAAGACCTGAACTGAGCTGTGAATCAAACAGAATCTAAATCCAAGCAATGACAGTTGGAGTACAATACGGGGATATAAACCAAGTAGGACAAATCTGATATGCCGCACCTTTGGGAGTAAAAACCCCTTTTAACCCAGGACAGCAGCATGTCACAGCTTAGGATCAAGCACCCTAAATGAGGTCAATAATCGTTCAATTTTCATTTGTGAGCTGAGTTTTCCCTCATGATTTGTGATTATATGCAACTGAAACACTTATTTATTAAACGTCTTTATTATGTTTTATTCAGTCTCCCGTAGAGAAGTGTTTAATACTTTCAAATTGACTTACAATGAAATGAGGTCATGTAATATATATATTTTTTTGTTTATATTCAAATAGGGTTTCTATTATGTATCATATGAGGATATGGTAAGCAGTTTGTCTAACTACCTGCAAATGAAATGGTGAGATATGAAGTATTAGCATTTTTCCAACTATTTATTCATTTGCATATAGCTACCAACCTCTGCCTCTGTTCAATAAAGTAGATAGAGTGGACAATGGTTCCTTTCTCAATGTGCTATTCTGTTGCTCGTCTCTGTTCAGCACAATCCTAACAACCCCCATCAACACCTGCCCACACATTCTCCCCACAACCCCTTTGGGTTCCAAAAGCTGTGAAAATGTGTGTTTTTTTTGTATGTGCTTACACTGCTTTTAAAGGGTCTTTGTGGTTAGAGTTGGTTGAAATAGGGTAGGTTAAAAGTATCTCTCCTTGACAATCACTGAATGTTAGGTCTGCTTACTCTCAGGTTAGATGTTACTACATCAATATCACAAACCATTAGTTAAACTTAGATATACACCTATAAAGAAGATTAGGTAATTTGAGTTTCACTCCTGCAAGATCTTTTTCTAAATTATTGATGATCAGCATCGACTGCTCTTATGTAAAACCCGCGATTCCTAACTTACACCCAAGTTGTGACCGATTAAAATTGCCAGAATTCATAAAAGTTACAACCAGTGGAGCAAGGTCGAACAAGGGACAAAGACAAACAAGCAAGAGCAGAGAAAAGGGGATTGTTTTGATTAAAAGACAATTATCTGTGTGCATCGACTTCCCAGTGTTGTGCGGTGTCAGGCTCGAGCTGAGCTGTTCTGTCCCAGAAGCCCTCTGGGGACAATGGCTACTGTTTCAGGAGGAGGGACAGCGTTTGTTAGCTGGTCCTGAATTTTCATGTCATTGTCGTAGCACCATGCAAGCCTTTTGACAATGCTAATACCATATAGGTAAATGTGTTTATTAATAGCATCACAACTCAGCTTAGCTGACACATTCAGAAATAACTTGAAGATAATGATTTGCAAATCTTTTAAACTAGATTAACTAAAAATGTTAAGAACCAAAAATAAGTTGAGGCAATTATAAATATTTTTCTGAAAAAAAAAATCTGAGTAAATTAAAAAATATATATATTTAGATTTGGTTAAGTGCTTAACAGAGCTTAAAAAGGCACATAATTAAATCTTGCATGCTGATTTATGTTTGGATTACCATATCTTCAGTTTGTCCTGCTCAGTGCGAGGGTTAGCTTCAGACAGAAAATCGAGTCATGTTTAAAAGCTGCTTCAGAGTGACACCAGTTGACTGTGTGAGCCATCTCATGGGAATGCAGGATTGTTGAGTGCCTTTGTAGAGATGCTAATAGAGAAGCTGTTCACACGCAACTCTTCATACAAAACACGTCAGTTTGTACTGTATGTGCAAAATAACATTTTTATGAATAGTTAGCCTGTTCTTTAATTAGCTTTATAGCATGTTTAAATGGACATGGTTAAAGTATTTTTTATTTAATGAAGATCACCAAACTTGTTCCAAAATCTAGGTAATACACATGAAGATTGGTCTTGTTCACAACCCCATTCTATAAAACCCTAAAAATGTGTGATGATTTCTGGTTGTGCTTTAAGCTTCAATGGGTTATTGAATGTGACTGTAAATGATACTGCTTTAATGAAGCCTTCATGGCCTTTAGATGTTTTTGCATTTGCATTGCAAAGAAACAAGACACAACAAAAACATCTGTGTGTTTTATTGGGATTTCATATAATAGACCGACACATACATACTCAGTGTATATACTCATACACTGAGTACATATACATTGTGTAGCTGGTACTTACAAAAAAAAAAACATTCAATTAAGGAAAGATTTAACTTAAACTGATCCCTTATAATTCATGAATATGCTTCTAGATTGTGACTCTGGCTGGATGTTGAGGCTCAGTGTCCCAACGTGAATGTCTGTCCCATTCTCATGTCCATCTCCCAATCATGTGCATGTAATATGAATTACACATGCATTAGCAGTGTCATGGTTCATTACATTAAATGATGCCTTTAACTCATTGGGTGGGTCTGTAGAAGTTTGTTGAGACAGAACAATTCAGCATGGGACTTTTTTATTTTACTGAAGCATTGGCTTTCCTGCATTAACCTGGAAAAATCAAACTCTTATGGCCAAGGCTTAGGCGTTGTGATGTTTCCAGTGTAAGTTGTTTAAAAAGTAATAATAAAGAGATATTATTTTGTTTGTTTGAAAAAGTTACTACTGATATGTTCCCCTAAACTATGCTAAAAGAAAAACTCCCACAGCATGATTCCACAGGGTTGGCTCATGTGCATTATTAGTTTTCCCAGTCACATAGCATTTTGCATGTAGACCATAAAATTTAACTTTAGCTACCTGATTTATCTATATGATCAGTTTGTGGATTTTCAGAATACCTCTGTCGTAGTTTGGTTAATTGTGATATTTGACTTGTATTTAAAAGTTGCTATCAAGGTTATACTCTTTTTGTTTTAATAATCTCTAAAAGATAATTGTTGTTTAGATTTTTTAGATGTGAATAACTTTGCATCTTCAGCTACCGTCAGGCCAATGGACATATTTTTTTTATTTTTTGTTGTTTATTAAAAGGTAATGACTCAAGCCTTGCAGATAAAAAAAACATCTATCAAACCACAGATTTATTTTTGCTGGGATAAAACATGCACATATTTTTCTGTGTTTTCTTTGTTTTTTTAGCTTCTGAAACATAACATTGGGAGCATTGTTATTTTAAAGGCAAAAAGGATGATTCTGCTTGACTTAGAATAGGTTTTTGGAAAATATGAAGCATTTTCTCTCCTTTGCTTTGTACTCCCCTTTCCTTATTGTCCCTTCATGACTTCCTCACTGGTTTATAGAATAACACTGTGCTGTCTATCAATCCTAAATGATCAAAAGTTATCAGTTTCATCCAGCTCAGACCAACTGGAGAAGTTGAGTCAAAACGCCTTGAAATTCAAAGCCTCACCCATGTTGGGAAAGTTGGAACAGTGTGGCCCTTTGTGGTCCCCCATGTATTTATGAATGGTTGAGCCTTTGGGCGAAGCTTCAGAACAATGCTGCTACACTGAAGGGCTGATTTTCATAAGAGAGGGGGGCTGATGTTGGCACTGGTGGTGGGGAGGGCAGTTTATTCTCCACTATTGGGGCTTGGTACTGCGAGTGGCGAGAGGTTCTGCTGGTGTGACTGCTTACATGCGAGTATCTGAGGAAAGATTGCTAGAACAACTCTTAGAGGAGCTGCTAACATTTGGACTTTGGCCACAGTCACATACACAGGTGAGGAGCAGCAGATCTTTTATCTGACTTGCATTCAAATGTAATATTTTCCTGCAAGAAGGTGAGAGGAGCGCACTGTGTGCATTGTGCAAGCCTGTTTTCCTTTCCAATTTGTACTCCTTTGTTTATAAGATCAAACTCCAACATTCATAATGGGAGTCTGCTCTTGTTTGTGTGAGCCCTCAGAACTGATGAGCGAGAGCTCAAAGTGAATGAGTCACAGGTTAGATGGCATTGGATAATGAATAAGTGTGTATGACTCTGTTCCTTCGTGAATGCCTGGATGAGAGAACATGCTTGTGATGTGCAAGTGTTGACACATGACAGAGGGTGTTTGATGTTAGTCGGAGCTGCTAGAAGCCCAGAGAACAGGATTTAGTGCCGGTGTTGTTAGCACCTTTCAGATCTTTTATTGATCGAATGGATTTCACATCTAACCAAATGCTAGATAGAAAAGTTTCGCTTTGCAATTGATTTAGCATTTCTTCTCACTCTAGCAAAATTAAGCATTACATTATCCATACTAGATTACAATGTTATGCTAAAAAAAATATTTTTCTTTACCTGAGCCAGTACTGACCCTCTATGACCAGTGTAAATTTGAGTGCAGGGAATTTTCAGTCGTCTAATTTTTCAACCAACCCAGACGTGTGATGATGTAAAATGACCTCTCCCTGTTTGTAACAATTAGTTAAGTGGAAGGCCTTGGAAGGAGATGCGTTTGATTTGTATATGTTGGCGAACAGGTGACAGCTCTGATTCTCACCTCCTTTAGTTCAGAGCGGAAGGGAGTGCACTCTTATGAGAGTGGAGGCCTGTGGCTCACCATCTGCTCACCGGGATGGGGATTGCCAGACTTGCTTTGTTTGGCAGGTGGAAAAGAGTACAAATAAATGCTGCTTGTGCTCCTGGTTTGTTGTTTTGTTGGAGATCTGCCAACTAAAGCTCTCCTTGTCGATATATGTTCTTGATAAAAGACACAATTCGATGGTGGGAGAGAAACATTTCAAAGTGGATTTTAAAATTTAAACTACAGTACACGCTGAATCGAAAATGGGGTGAAAAGTGGTGTAAATGCCTGAAAATGTAAAAATGGTTAAAGATCTCATAATTTCTAAGCAAAAAATGTATGTAATGTAATTATTTTTTTATCCCATGAAAGTCTAATCTTTTCTTTCATTTGACAGACTGTGTGACTGGATGCTGGCATATCTTCTTTTTAATGTTTATACCGTGTGTCTTTTAGTGTGTGTGTGCTCATCACAGCTCAACTCTCCATGTGTGGGAGGGGGAGCGGTCATGTTTTAAGACCATCTGCTCCTCTGAGTATTTTGGTGGGAGCCTTAGCTTGTGGTGGATCAATGCGCGTCACAGGCAAGCAGCAAAGCGCAAGCTGTGAGCGAGCCTGTTCCGGAAAAAAAATTCCACCAGTTTGCTCCCCTGCACAATGAGCAGTGTTCTGCAGACAAGGTTCCCATTCTTTCCCCTCCCTCCCTTCATTTTAAGGGGCTGAGCCACTGTTCTTGTGCACGAACTGCAGACGATATTAACAATGAAAAGGTTCTCCTTGGCACGGCAAGTTGTTTTTGTATTAGCAGTTTCAGTTGCATAGATGAATCATCAAAGGTGTCAAGACCTGATTTATCTGGGCTGGTTGCCTGAGTAGAACAAATATCCCAAAGGAATGATTTTGAACAAGCCGCTGATGTTTGATTAGAGAAGGATCTCTTTCACAACGGCAAATAAATATTAGATAAAACTCTCTCTTTAACTTTATATCTGCACCTTCATTTGTGAGAGAACCAAACTGATAATGCATATGAAGTTTGATCTGATGGACAATGACTTCATTCCCAGCAGGACAATAGTGCATGCTTAATTTACAACCAGTGCAGAGGGAGTGTGGAGGAAGGTCACATATCAATGTGCCCTACACCAAAGACTGAGCCAGCTTGCCTTATGCTGCATGCATGTGTAGGGGGTTATGGCATGCTGCTTATTCATTAGTCCACATCTCCAGCGCCTCAATGTAACATTCTTCACTTCAGCTCCTTTCCAGACTGTTTGCAGAGGGATTCCCTTGAGCTCATTCGATGCCATCATTCGGCCTCTGGTCTGGAGGCTTTTCAGCTCAAGTGACGCACTCCAGTTGCAACAAAGGCTTTGGAGAACCTTGCTCACTGGAGACACAATTTAGCCTTGTTGCATTAGTATGTAAACTAGGTGGACCTCTCAGCAGATCTGTGCTTGTGTACCCCACCTCCACACATTCCTCATCAGGGCAGATATCAGATCTACATGAGCCTGGAAAGATATAAAATCACATTAAAATCTGCCCACAGACAGAAGCTGATAGAAACACTTTCTTGGCTCTAATTATAGAGCTGTTCAGATGCAGTTGAAAAAATAAAGTTAAAGATCAAAGTGTTTCAAAGTAATGTAAATTTGCAATTTACATAATCATATTTTTCACAAGTTCCTCCTACACTTCATATGTTGCTCTAATGACGCCTTATTCAAAGTGATATTGAGTCATCTCTGCTTCTCTCTTCATGCTAAAGCAGGAATAGCGCTAATGTTTTTTCACATAAAATTACTGTTTAACCTCTTAGTCACAATCTGCATCTGCAATAATAAAGCCTCCGAGGATAAAATATAATTAGAAGATTAAAATCTTGGACAGGAAGCCTATTAGATCAGATCACTGTTTCCAAGAAGCAAAATATTATGGACTTTTTAAAAAAAGTATCAAAAGTTTTAACTTCAAACTTATTTTTAAGTGCTTTTCTGGTTTCTTGAATGTTTAGTGACCATTTGATTCTATTTATGAACCTTGAACAGTTTCTTAGCAAAGATCAGCCATGTAGTTCTAACAAATCAGCACAGTTCTTTGTTTAATTTTAATAAATTGTGTTTCTCTCTTTATTACCGAGATAAATACCTCTTACAGCATTTCTGTGTTTTGTGTCTCACTCACATGTTTCAGATCAAAGAATCATGTAAAGACAACTTTCTTAATA
The DNA here is from genome assembly GCF_027474105.1 of Poeciliopsis prolifica. Classification (NCBI taxonomy): domain Eukaryota; kingdom Metazoa; phylum Chordata; class Actinopteri; order Cyprinodontiformes; family Poeciliidae; genus Poeciliopsis; species Poeciliopsis prolifica. The sequence continues at coordinate 7,542,088 of NW_026562400.1, read as the reverse complement.
AGAAATTTCAGTTTTCAAATTCCATTTAGGGAGAGAAGCTCAGCAAACCAATGACACTGAATTGACCTCAATGTTTTGTTACATTTCATAAGCTGAACCTGATCACTGCCAGACCTATTGATTGTTGCCTAATTTAAAGACAGTGTTCATGATTCTGCAATAAAAAGTAGAATGAATAAAATTAGAATCCAAAGGTAAAACCGCTGCTGAACAACCTCCATGTCCATCCATCAAAAGACCTGAAGGCCCTTTTATTTACTCTAACTATATTTTTAATGTTTTACGTTTATGTTCCCCACAATGATTAACATTATCATAATTGCTTTATATTAGATAAAAATGCCTTGATTATTCCCAGGATTTTAGGGAAAGAATTCTACTTACTGGGGTGAATGTTTGAAAGTCATTTATTTTCGTAACTGTGATATAAACCTAAAACAGCATTTAAAAAATACCAAACAAACAAACAAAAAAAACATGCTGTTGTCTCATGGTTGTCACAAACAGTGACAACCACAGCCCTTAAGAGATTTAAGAAGCAAATAGTTTTTCATATAGGGCTATTTTGCTTTGGCTAGTTTTCATTCCTTTCTTTATGAATAAACTGCATTTTGTATTTACTCTGGTTACCTCATGTTAATTTTTAAAACATTTGAAACAGTTAAGTGTGACTCAAAAACTAGAAATCTGAGGGATGGAATATTTCCTTTGAGTCTTAATGAGAATTAAATTTTTATTCTGCCTTGTATTTGCATTTTAAACAGTGCGTATTACTCTTTATGCTTTCATATAACCAAAAGCCCTTGTCAGAGGTGCTGTATTTGTTAATACTTATGAGCTGTTCCCTAACAAATCAACTATTAAGATAAAAAATTAAATCTAAGTCGATGCCTTGATGTCTCTGACTCAGACATCAAGGCATGGAGACATCATAAGAAAACCATAAAACAAAGGGAAGGAATGCTGAGTGGGCCACTGACATCTGAATATGACGGAGGACATAGTTAAATCTGCCTACTTCCAGACAGGCTCCATGGAGGCTCCTCATTCTTCTTGTGTCCAAGAAACAGTGCTATATTACCATGTTTTCTGTGTTCTTACACACAGAGTCTGACATCTGGAAACTGGAGTGAGACCACCAGCTCGGCAAGAACAAAACCAAAGTGAAGAAAACAAAAAAAGAAGCCTTCAGGACCGCGAGGCAGCAGGAGCCTGGTGCTGAGGCTGGTATGAGGCAAGTGTTTTCTGTGTGGGCCCTGTAAGCGTGCACACGTATGCAGGGTGTTCTGTGCCAGCCGTTTGTCTGCCCCATCAATGAAGCCGTTGTTGAGGTTGGTGGTGGTGTCACTGGCCATGCCTGGCTGCTCTGCTCTGTTTTCTCCTGCTGTTGCTACTGAACAACCTCCTTCTCTCCAGATCATAGTCATGAAGCTCTTGGCCTTTTATTGAGAGTGCAGATTTTCCAGGCTCTTGCCCTGAGTCTGAATGTCTCATAAAGCATCTCTTTGTCTGTGTCACCTTTAGAACACAATTAACTTTGTGAGATTTAATTTTCCATCTACTCCGTGCTAATATTGCTTCAGATTTCTAAGTGTTGGAATTGTCAACAACTAGAAAGGTCATCATATTAGTCTTCAGTGTGAGGATGCTCTGCTCGGAAATAGATTCTACTGCTTCAGTGTGGCCAAAATGAACAAGCGTGCAAGTTTAAAGGTCAAACCAGCTTGAAACTGGAACTATTTAGGAGTCCGACCAGCTTCATAACATGCTGAAATATCACCAGTAATGTGGCTATTTTTCTGGAGGTTTGGTTGCATGATGAGCAGCATGACGCATCCCTGGCCATGTCAAACAAACAGAAACGTTCCCTGCTGTCCATCAGCAAAGTTAATACTGGTCATGGATTCTCCGGGGGATGATGGGATGTGTTAATCATGAAGCTCTGAAGCACCATCCACTCCCAATCACGCCATCTGCACACACCGGCTGCTGCAGCACAAAGCCAAAATCCTCTGCTTGTTCTTTCACGTTTAATTTTTCATCCTTTTGTTGGTGAACATTTGTTGTTTTTTTGTTGTTGTTTTTTTTTCCATTTTAAAACTGTTATAGATTTAGGTTTAATATTAGAAATGGAAACCCATGAAACTGACAGTAGAAATGTGGAAACTCCCATATTATGACTCATAAGATTTGTAAGAAAGATTTGAAGAAATCCACATGATTTCAAGTTCTTCTGGACACTGATTATTACATCAGAGGTCAGGTGTTAGCTGTCAAGATATACAAGAAAAAAACAATGTTTGGTAAAGAATTTAATGAAGGGATTTTTCACCAAAAAATACTCCCTTACCATCTATTAAAATAATATAAAAACATTTATTTTTGATCTAAGTTTTATATAACAAGTACCAACATACTGATTTTCAAGCAGCTGTATAACAAGACCTCAGTTTGTCGTAATTTTTTATGATATCTAAAACATTCTTGTGGAAATGACATGGTTGCTTAAAAAAATGTAAGAAATTAAGTGATCACCTGAAACTGAAAATTCAATTGATTCTCATTGCTTTCCATCAGATTGTCTAGTCTAGTGCAAACAACAAACTTGTAAAGGACTTTGGAAAGGTAACTTGGCGGCAGCTGCACTTGTAATGACTTGCATAGAAATAAATTTTTCACACAAACAGCATTCTTTACTGAACATGTTGATACAGCTATGTAGCCAGTTCTTTAAGGATATCAATTTGGAAACCCCACTGGTTTCTGGACTGGAAACTGTAATGTGGCTAAGCTGAACCTGATGTCATTCCCAAATTCAGTTCTGGAATACAGTATTATTTTATATTAGTCCAGAAACCAGTGGGTTTCCTATTATTTACTTGCTTGCACAGTCAGAGAGTTGCCTTACATTGCTGCTGGCCAGTCTGATTTGTAGATTTCTACTTGGCAGTCATGTCAAATGATGGTTTGCTATTTGGACTACATTCAGCCACCTGTAGTTTTCCAAATAAATACTTAGACTGCTTAGACCTAAATAGGATTATTTTGCACTGACATAAAAATAGCATCTTTTTTTCAAAGTTGGAACATGCAAAAAATCCACAATATATAAAAAGTTCAAGACTATACAAAATTGATTAAAGATTCTTCAAAAACATACTTTTGATTTGTGGAACATTAAATGTGTGAAAACATTTCACTGTGATGCCAAATTTAGAGCAGTTGATCTCCATATTGGTAGCTTATGTTTTCAGATTGTTTACCTTTTAACCTACTTGTGCTTCCCACAGCCTTTTGCTGTAGCTATATAAGAACACTGGGTCTTACACTGGATCTGTGCAAAAGGCATAAAATGCCTACAATTTCCTTTAATGTTGTTTTTGTTTGGAAACATGGAAGTTATTCAAAGCTTTTAACGTGTTATTTTCACTTTGGTGGAAATTACAGCTGTAAATCAACAATGGTCAAAGTTACAATAAATATTTGATATGCCTTTTTTAATTAGCTTTGCTTTTTGGCATTTTTTCAGTTTGACTTTCTGATGTATCCAGTGAGACTTGTTTACACCCACGTTGTCATCAGTGAGTCGTGTTATAAGTCCCTCCCTCGCTCCTGATTTAATTCTAGCACAGCACAAATAGCATCAGTAATCTACTGATGACATGATGTGTGATGAGTGGTGTTTGGCTTCATGTCAGAACTCAACCAACAGTGAGGGTCTTTCATTGTGAGGTCTTACGTATGGCCACCATCATGAGAGACTCCACTGAGGGGGAGCAAGCAGGTGCCCACTGACGCTGCGTTTACAGGCCTTACTACTGCTCTGTGTCAGAGTGAGTGTGATGTAATTGCCAGGTCATGGTGATGGGAGTTGTAATGTTTTTTTTTTTGTTTCTTTCTTTCTTGTAGAGAACAGGGCTGTCAAGCTGTCTGGGTGTGAGTAAACACCCTCTAGTGGAGCTGTCGATAAGCTGCAGTGATTCAGTCTGTTGTGAACTATCAGCATTTCAAGGTAAAACCTACCTCACACTGCTAGTTACAAATCAGTGCAACGGTACAAAATGACTCTTAAAAATATGTTTTTAATTTTTGTTACATCTCGCAATTGAAGTTATGACCATGGCAGTCTGTCAGTGCAAGTTTTTTATTAATATTAATGAGTGGATTCAGAGTAAAGTAAGAATAATACAAGTACCACTGACGTTAGTTAAACTAAAACTTTTAACAATGCTGAATACATTAAGCAGTCCTTTGATAAAGAGTTTTCTGATGCTCAATAAAACATAGAAAATATATCACCATTATAAAAAAAATCTTAAAGATTTGCTCTGTAAATGTCATTGTTCTTTTCCTACACAGTGACGTGACATCCACTCTGTCAAATAATTTATGAATTATATTTTTATGTGGAATGTTGATATATGATGATCTGATGAGAAGAAACAAATTCATTATTTTATCTGTTTTACTCTGGCATTCCCAAAGTATGGTAATATTAAGAACTGACATTGAAAAAGTCAAGAAATAAAATTCTTTTCATTATTTGTAACCACACTTGCTGTGAGTTTAGCTGAAGGATGTGAATGAGAAAATGTTAAGAAAATTCTACTAGGACAGCTGACCTTTACTTCCTGTTCATCCGATTTACTTGAACTCAAAAATCTGAATCAGTTAAATAGTTAAAAGATTTACACATTTATGCAACCAGGTTATTGAATTGCTTTCTCCATCAGAAAATGGTTTGTTTTTCAGTTAATTTGTAAGAGACATAAAAATCAAATGTGGAATACATTGTGAAATTATTTAGGATAAAATAATTTTTAGTCACAAAACCTGAGGTATGAACTGTTTTCAGAGTTGGTGTATTTCTCTTTATGGCTTGATAGTAATAATGTGAAATTCTTAGAGGCACAATAATGTTTACTTTTGCTACTTGGGAATAAAATAGGGGTGCACCGATTTATCAATGCCAATTTTCTTAATTTTGGGAGATACATGATCGGCCGATTTTTACATATGAAGCCGATCTTATCCAGCTTGGCAAATGTGTTCGAATCCAACATTTTACTCTTTTGCTCTCCGGTGAGAAAGGTTTGACTGACAGACCTGCTCACCACGTTATGTCTGTATGTTTACAGTTAACAATAGTGACCCCAGTATTGCCAACAGTATAGCAACTTTCTTGCTATAATGAACAACATTTCAGACAAAAAAAACTGTTATCAGCCAAAATCAGAATAGCCAGGTTAAGCTTAATACATCAGTAATTGGTGATCAGCCAAAAAAACTGCAATTGGCGCACCCCTAGAATAAGACATAAAATTGTATTCGTTTACCGGTAAATAATGTAAAAATATGTTGTTTTTTTATGTCATGAACATTTCAGCTGTTAATATAAAATGACTTTTTCTCAAGTGTTCAGAAAAAGATGTTTCAAACCTTTAGAGCAGGCAAATTGGAGGATCATCATCATTTTGGTTATTGTCACACAAATGTTTCTGCCTCTACATTTCCATCATAAGTGCCAAAGTGTCCAAAGAGCTGAGGGATTCTTCACTGGGAGTACCCAAAACATGTTTGTTAAGAGTGCTTCACTTGTTTGGACAGAAAGTGCTTTAGATACCTCACCACACTTTAGTCGAGGGTTGGTAAAATTTGATCAAAATATGTTTTCCACATATTTAAAATACAGGTTTTAGATCATTCCAGTAACAAAAACAAAATAGATCTCCTAAGTAAATCTTTCAATGTGGGCAAAATAGTCATTAGTTTATCAGATCAGCATTGATATAATCCAAGCATACACATTATATAGACTTTTTTCCGTCCTGCTGTACTGTAACTGAATGTGTGTTTGTTTCTTTTAGAAGTCTATGGTCCAGTGCTAAGCCAAGACAATGTGGTGTTTGGAGCTGCTCATACCTCTGCTGTTAATTATCAGTGGTAATTCAGTTCTGTATTTTCATAATTAATCAAATCATGTGATTTTTCTTTGACTTTGAAATAATGGACATCAACTTTGACTGTTTTCCCCTCTACTTGTACAGATGCCAACTGTCAGTGGAATATTTGGTTACCTCGGGACATCTCAGCCATGACAAACTCCTGTGTGGTCATCCCATGCAGTTTCATGTACCCCTCTGGTATCAGGCCCGCCCGGGGTGTTCATGGTATTTGGTACTTTGGCCAGCCCTATCCGCAACTGTTTCCTCCTGTAGTCTTTAAATCACTCACAGACGTTGTGCATGAGAGCTACAAGGGCCGAACCAAGCTTTTGGGTGACCTCAACCAGAGAAACTGCACACTGCTTATTGGCAATGTTGGCACAGAGCACTCAGGAAGATACTACTTCCGTGCGGATGTTGGTGGAGCCAACAAATATTCCTACCCAGATTATGCTGAGCTTAAAGTTTTAGGTGAGCCAACAAAAAAGCGAATATTCTCATTGGGAACCCAGACAAACTTAAACTGAGGATGATTATGCTGTGTTCTGCAGATCAGCCCAACATTGACATACCAGAGGAGATTGTTAGTGACGAGAGTCTGGAGCTGACGTGTTACGCTCCTGATAACTGCCCAGACATGACTCCAGACATCCAGTGGATGTACACCGACTACCTGCCTGATCCGGTGTTCAGCACTGAATACACAGAGGAGAGCAATACAGCCGTAATCTCTAACACTCTCATCTTCACACCCAGACCTATGCACAATGGCCAGCTGCTGGGTTGCAGGGTCTACTTCCCCAACACCACACTGGTCTATGAGAGGCTCATCTCATTAGATGTCAAGTGTAAGTGCATTGAAAACTTTGGGGTGATGTGTGTGTCTCCTTTCTGGATGTGACTTCTGAAAACTTGAGTGCCAAGAAACAAAGACCTAATTTTTTTGTTACCTTTAAGATTCTCCACGATCAGTATGGGTGAATGTATCGTCTGAAGTGATGGAGGGCAGCTCTGTGACACTGCACTGTGAAGTGGACAGCAACCCTTCTCCCCGTGTCGCCTGGCTGTTCGGAGACAAGGAGGTGCTATGGGACACAGCGTCCAACATCTCTCTGTCCCTGGATGATGTGACGCCTGAAAATGAGGGGATTTACACTTGCGTTGGAGACAATGGCTATGGCATTATGAACACATCACTGTACCTCGCTGTGAAATGTAAGTCTGGTGACTGGAAATGAGCTCCAGAGCACAATTGTTTTTTTCCTCTCCAATGTCTGCAGTTTATGGTCTTAGCAAGGGATGTTTTCTAGTATACAGAGAAAAAAAAGACAGTTTTGGACGCTTGAAGTGAGGTTTGGTTCAAAAGTTGTAAGAGGTTAGTATCTTACTTGCAGCAAAAAGCTGTTTTGATGCCTTTCTGCATTTGTTATTCAGATTAGCTTGTCGTGTAGGAAAAAAAAAGTATTGATTGATCCAAATAGATCCTAGTCTAAATTTGACACTTTGCTTCTTAAAAACATTCAAATATCAAAAACATGTTTTTTTGTGTGTGTGCCATGTTTTTAAATCATGTTTTTAACTAGCTGGTTATTTAAACAAAACATGATGTTTATTTTAGCTTCAGAAATAAGAGGCAATGTGCCTCAAGTGATCTTCTTGTGTGAAACACATGCAAAGAATGAAACATGTAAATTGTTTTAACTGCCCAATAGAAATAGACTGGAGTGTTAAAATCAATAAAATAGTAATTTAAACAACTAAATACTTACTTTTTTATATCTTACTTTTACATCAGTTTAATTGTCTGAAAGTACTGCATGTCTGTTTTTCATATATTTTTCAAAAAGTAGCCTCCAGAAAAACATTATCATAACATGATAATAAACTACTGACAGATTCAAATATGCTGTGAGAACATTCTTGATAATCGGCAGTATTTAATTTTTTTTTTTTTTTCAAATTCTGAGTAGCAAATATGAAAACAAACTCAAATTCTCCCTGTTTTTTTTTTGTGTTTTTTTACAGACCCTCCTCGGGAACCTGTTGTGAACGACTCCATGACAGTAGTTCAGGGCTCCTCATTGGCCCTGCACTGTAACACCATGGGGAGCCCGGCTCCAACCCTGACCTGGCTGAAGGATGGGGAGCTGGCAGGCTCTATAACTGCTGGCGAGCTCTCGGTGCTGGAGATCATGGATATCACACCGCAGCAAACAGGACAGTATCGCTGCCTGGCAGAGAATGAGCATGGACGAGCCAGCGCTTCCCTCAATATCACTGTGGAATGTGAGTGCCTCACTATCCTGGATTATTCTCATTGGCAAATTTATGGTAGTATATTTATAGAAATACAATATTGTAATGGCGATTGTAGAAACCTTTAATTGTCATCTAGCCTACAGTGATTAGAAGCTGACTTCATTGACAACTTGTTGATCGTGTTAAAATATTTTACAGGCATGTTCTGTTTTTCAACCTCTATATCTGTTTATCCTTTTTTGAACAGATGCCCCTCTGCTTCTTGAGGAGTCAAAGTGCACAGTAGTGAGGGAGGGCGTCCAGTGTGTTTGTGTGGCTGTGGGAAACCCTGAGCCCACCATTGAGTTTTACCTGCCTGACCTCAACATCACCATCAACGAAACTGACGGTCGGTTCAACTTCTATACTCACACGGACGGTCACACATCCACTGCGATGATCAAACTACGGGAGAAAGGTGAGCGGGCCGACAACAACGGGCCGGCCGTGAACGTCCACTGCAGCATGTACAACATCTACGGGAGGGAGAGCGTCCTTTTGGAGCTCCAACAAGAAAGTGAGTGTAAAGAGTTTACATTTCGCTTTGACTGTTTTCATGTCCTTTCCTTTTTCCAACACAGTTTCAAGAGTTTGATTTTAATGTGAAAAAACATGAAATATGTTTTTTTTTTATTTATTTATTTATTATTTTTTACAGCAAAACCAGACGGTTAATGTGTTTTAAGCAACTAAAACTAAAACTGTTTTTTTTTTTTTTTAACAGGGAGGAGTGGAGAAAAAATATCTGTACATTTTAGCAAAACCATTGTCAGTGTGCTGCCTTCCGCTAAAATAAATAATACAAGATGAAGCTAGTACAGTTTCATCTTGTATAGAGCCTGAGATTATGTGTTTGAACAAATTATAGATGTCAGACTTTTTCTAGGAGACATGACCTTTTGTCATTAACACTCCACACCCCCTTACACAAAGTTCCTGTTTGTCTAAGGTCCACTGTGGAGTACAAGGTTCTTATGACAACAGGCACACCTTGGGAATACTGAAGGAGATATGCTCTCAGGATTGCAAATGGCTTTTAAGTGATAACTGAAACCAGATGTTGCAGGCGTGTATATTTTCTGGAATTTAAAAGTAGGGATGGTATGCATAATTCTTTGGAGATTTCGTCTACAACTTGACTTTCAGATTCTCCCCAAAATAAATTTTCCCTGGTATGCTTTCACATTGGTATAAAGCTGATGGGAAAAAAATAAATAAATTCACAATGCAACCCTTTTCAAATGTGCTACCCTACAGCTGGCCGTTTCTTTAGCAGTTACCTTTTTGGAGTGTTTGTACAATCATCCAGGTTAGAATCTCATTTGTCTGGTATTTTGATTGTTGCATGACATGAGCACAACACCTACATTGCAATGCACAATCTATCCTATCCAACCTAGTGAAAGTTTTAAGATGGCTTTAATGATTCTAAATATCTATTTATTCAGATCTGAGCACCAGATCTGTATTGATTTCTTGGATTACTTAAAAAGTCTGCTGATGTTAGCCCTTCATTACAACAGGCTCGGAGACTGTAATTAATCACACACACTCTGTTCAGCTCCAGTAAATTAAATCTGTATTGATCCCCAACAAAAATAAATCCCAAATAAAGCACTATTTCTCCTGCTTCAGTAACATAACAACTACTGTTTTTAGGATGTGAAACATCCCAATATACCTTGTTGTATTCCAATAATCTTCCTCCTGGGAGTTTTCTGAATGCCTACACGGACTCATTCAAAAATTTACAGGGAAAATTTACAGAGACCAGTTGACCAAGCATTTATGTTTTTGGACTGTGTGAAGGAGCCAGAGAATCTGCAGAGAAGACAAGGAGAACATGCAAACTGCATGCAGAAAGCGCCCAGGCTACAATTTGTTCCTGGTATATGATGGTATTATTAGGGCTGAGCTTGTGGGCCCTTTACATTTAGTTTAAACTGGATTATACCTCCTTTAAACTCAGATAACTTAGAAACTCTTTATCTTTCAATAAAGAAATTATTTAGGGAAGCCTTCCATCACTTGTAGGTGTTCTAGCAGTAAAAGACCATAAATGACCATTAGCTTTTTGAGAAGGTTTTCAACATGTTGATTGTAAACGCATAAATAAATTTCCAGATTCAATGTTTTGGAAGTTCACTAGAACTACTAATGAGGTTATGTCTAAAAGTAGTAGGAACAAATCATATCAGCTTATTTGCATTACTGTTTTCACACTGAAAAGCAAAGAACTAAGTTACATTTTTGACTGACTATTGGGTTACATTTGCTTAAGATAAACTTTTATGAGAAATATAGTTTTTACAATATTTGTGCATTTACTGTAGCATGTCCAGATTATGATCGCTGGTTGAACTACAGTTGAGCAGATTTAAACCAATAAACAAACTTTTTGGTTTAATAAAAAAAAAATCTTAAATATTCAAAATAGTCCACTGGTATGGATAATTTTGGGCTTAACATTATCTGTTCAATACTTGTGCAAATGTTACTGTCAGTTTACCGAGTTCACCTTTGTGTTTTTAGAAAAGTACATGATGGCAGTTATAGTTGGCACCATTGGAGGAGTTGCAGTCATTGCCTTCATTATTGCAGCAGTGAGATATGTGGGCCAGAATAACAAGAAGTGAGTATAAACAACAAACTGATGGAGAAGACAATGTTAGACGGAAGTCTTTGTTTTGCTTACCAAGAATTTTATGAGATCCTTGGAAACACTTAAGCCTAGTCATCCATTCTAAAACACATGTATGCAGATTGTATTTGAGTGAATGTGGGATTGATGTGGACGTGAGAATCTTCTGTCTAAAGCAATTTAAGTTTATTTGCTACAACAAAACTGAGATGAAATCTTTGCAAATTCACACTGGCTGCCTTGTGGAGGTAGTAAGCAAGCTGGACTAACCTTATATTTTGCAGGCATGATTCTCTGCTCTGACATTGCTTCCGTATCCTTGACCTGCTGTGCTAAATACAACCCAGGTAGCCCTCTTAACCAAGGTGCTTTAAGTCCCAAGGCCTCATTCGATCCTCAAATTTGCAAGCTTTCGTCAGTACAACAGCGATCTCAGCGACTAAACCCATCAAATAACCACGTCACTCACAGCCAAAGACGGTCTCCAGCATAACCTTAAACAGCTTGTTTTAAAATGGATGCCCAGGCTTGGCGTGTCGCCCAGCTTTACTGGCAGTTGAGACCGAGTCTGATTATGTGACTCCGTCCCCCAGAGAGAATGGCAACCCTAGGCAGGACGTGGTCCTGGAGAACCCAGCTTTGTACTACAGCGCAGTCAAGAAGGACAAACAAAATCTGAGGAAGAAAGTGGTGAGACATAATGATGTCAATCATTAAGATTATAAATACGGAGGGGTTGAACGACCATTCTCAGAATGTTTGGGGTTAACATTTTGTGTAATGAAAATAGTATGAGACCCCATTTTAAGCTCTGAAAAGAGGTCATGAAGTAATCTCTCCCACTAGCAGTCTAATAACTCCAACAATGACCTTTCGAAACACTGTTTTTCTCCTGCTTTCATCGCTTCTCTGCATTTTCTGTCTGTTTTTTCTCTCCCCTAACTCTTGCACAGCTTAAGACAGAGCTGTTGGGCTCAAAGTTTAACTCCATTCTAGAGGAGACTACGGTAAGGTTCCCAAACGAATCCCTATTAAAACACAAGCCACAGAGACAGATGCACCCCTTGCATATGAGCTTCTCTTTTCTGTTCATTTTAATTTGTTTACGAAAAGGCCTTCTGCATGGCTTTCTCATTTGTAACACAAACCGCAAGATTAACACCAAACATCGTCAGTCCTATTGTCATTATGTCAACCAGTAACTCCTAACTGATTTTTGTCCATGCCTTGGATCTTGAGAGTTCATGGCGGTGAATGCTCCTCCTGTCTGCAGGGAGAAGACGGCGATTACCAACCTGTGGGCTCTGTGGCAGGACTGGAGAGGCAAGAGCTGAATTATGCTTCTCTGGAGTTTATTGGCGCCAGGCCAAGGGAGGGGCCATCCGGGAGGGGAGATGACGGCAGCAACTACACAGAAATCAAAGCCAAATGAATCGCGATCCTTCCCTGATCCCTCGGCTATGCGAGACGCAGTGGCAGCCACGAGTTACATACATCTTCAACAAAAACTTTTATTAACTCCTTCACTGGATTTCTCCCTGGTTATGGTGACTCACCGTTTCATTTTTTATCCTTATGTATAATTTACAACTCCCTGACAGTGGCCTCCCGCTTTGAGGTGCCCCTTTCTTTATGCAATATCCTTTTTATATGCTCCAGGATGGAGCCGGACTCAGAGGACAAAATCATACATTATTTCAATTACAAGATTCAATTGTTGTACATTGTTTCTACATCATTTCATATTTTTTTATTCTTGTAATTATCCGTGTCTCATCTGTCTCATTATTTGATCTGTCTGACTATTGTCACTGCGTCTGCTGCCAGTCGAAGCATCAGGGCAAGGAGTTACTGTGTTTTTCTTCAGTTTTCTGAACAGAGATTACATCCCCTCTTTTGTGGTTCTGGTTCATTACATCTTAAGCACTCAAATGTATTGAGGCACAACAGAGTTATATAGCTTGGTACCTTGCCTCATCATTACTGTATTTATTATGTTGTGGAATTCAGTCGACACAGGAAACAAAAATGTGTCACTTACTTTCGACAGCAGTTTGAAAGATTAAGTGACTTATAAAAACTGCCACAATTCATTTCAAGCATTTCCCCTTAATTTATATCAATTTTTGCTTACTGTGGCAAGTGCAAAATGTCTTTTTTCTTCTCCAAAAAATGTTTTCTCACACACTCTAGAAAATACAAACCTAAAGCGCAACATATAAATGTGTGTGAGGCCAAAGTGTTATCTCTTCTAGACAATGTGTGTGTTTGTATGCGTGTGTGTTGAAATTGTGCCGAAAGATCAGATGTCTGTGATCTGTGGGGTATCTGTTAACTTCCCACAGAAATGGATTCCTCTTTTCCACAGGATTGCATCAAACTTATGAATAAAAAAGTAATGCCAACTCGTCAACTGGTTGTGCTGCTAAAATACATTTGATGAACCTGTGATGTAATATTAAAGCACACTAATAGTCTAACTTGATAATGATGTCTTATAATAAATAAAATTGATGTATATTTATGAAGAAGATGATGGCAGTGTGTTTACAACATATTTTGCATGAGTGTTTCACCAGTTTGACATATTTAAAAGCAGTCTCGCTACACATTTCAAGAGCCAGTCTGGATAAACACTGTCTTAATATAGGCTTCAAATATTAAACAATATTGAACTTAACTAGTCAAATCAGAAAATTCAGAAGAAAATTGCCTGCTTAATTTCACTGATTTCAAATTAAAATCAACTAGCTTAAAATATTTATTAAAACCTCAGTTTTATTAAACTCCCTAATGTACAATAAATTCAGGGTTGTGATATATGCTAGGCACTATTCTCATCGGATAAAGACCAGACTGACTTTGAAAATCAGCCAGAATAAATGCCGGGATTGAATACTGTGGGGTTGCATGAACTGTGAGAGTTCCTTGACTGATTGGTGTATGCACACAAATCTTTTCTTAGCAATATGTCATAACCCAGCTTTGGACACGTAGGAATGTGATGGCATCCATCCTGCTGGGTTGGTGTGTACCTGCATGGCTTTGTACATCTCAAGTGGTCTTGTCATGTTGTCAAAGCTATATCCTAACCACACTCACCATGCAGGCAGGATTCCTATCATCAAAATACTCTGTAATGTCAGTTTTCTGCTTCAGGTTTCCCAATTCTCTGGCTTTAACTAAAATAATCTCACTGACCACCTATAACAAACAATCCAGTTTTCTTTCTCCATAAATACCACTCCAGAATATAACCTTCTATTCATAGAAGCTGGTTTATTCTGAGCTCCCTAAATGATCAATAAGGACACGCCTCCAAATTACACCTACATCTCTCCACGCTTCACAGGTTTTGATAGACAACATTTGTTTTGGATTCTATTGGCATGATTTTTTTTTTCTCTGCAATAGTCATGCAATACAGACAGCATTTAACAGCTGCTAAGTGATTCCAAATGAAGTCTTACTAGATATAAATTTCCCAAAGGAAGCTGACTCTTTACTTCCTCTGTAACACCTCAAAGTGATGGATGCACTAGTCATAATTGTTCAATAGTACAGTGGTTTTATCCAAGGTATCACAAAGGTACCGCACAAAAATATAGTGTGAAAAATCGATATGTAGGATTCCAGTTTGAAATATTCTGACCGATTTGGACATTTGTCAAATAAATAATGACCCAAAAAAAGTAATTGCTTATACAGGGCCTGCCACCAAGAGAGGGCAGAATCTGTGTGGAGAGAATGGCACATCTATTACAAAATATTTTTAAAGTTGTGTTTATTACAGAATGGAAATATTGTCAGCTTTGACCAATTCAAATTAATTTGGCCTTTTATTAAGACAGTGTTCTTGTTACTTTAATGAAGGGTTCCACCCATGCTGGCTTGCAGTCTTACAATGCCTCTTATATTTGTATTTTTTTTTTCATACCAGTATTAAATACACCTAATTCTTTGTCACAGTGTGTTGTACAGTTAAATTGTCCAATACTTTGTGATCATTATTATCATTATAGATTTTTTTCTACAGTTCTGATATTCTGACACAATAATTCAAATCAATAATTGCAATCTTTCTGCAACTTATCAGAGAGATTGCAAAGGGATGACAGTTTTGTTATTATATGGTTTGCTCTGTTTTATTTTAAGCAATTCAAAATTCATCTGTCTTCTGTTACAAATAAATACAAATAAAAGACAAAAAAATACACAAAAAACAACAACAGTGGGTTATTGGTAGAAAACAATATGTTGTCTGGTGTGCTGTTTTTAAACACAACAAAATTATGGTAATTTTTTTTTGTTTTTTAGTAAAATGAAACAGAAAATACCTTTTTGTGCTTTTAGATAATTCATCTCGTAATGGGAACAGTAGTGACTTGGATGCTAGAGCAGGTTGGTCACAAACCAGGGTTCAAATCCTGCTCCTTCTATTCCTTCCACATCTTGTGATGAGGGTAGGGTGTGTCAGGAAGGGCATCCAGTGTGAAATGTCTGCCACTGCAGTACCGTGGCAAACATGTGGCGTAAGGGGCCAAAAGGACAACATGATTCATCTCAAAACTACCCAAAGTTAAATTAAAATCAAGATCACTAATCAATAGCAACATATTGACAATGACTTCCCTTTTCTGTAGTCAGCTAGCTGAAACAACAATTTAACTTCCACAAACTTCCTGGAGAACTTAAAATAGCAGCTGGAAAAAAACTCCAACTTACACAGAGATGGGTCAGGGCAGTGAAGACAGGCTACAACACAGGTCAACAACATTCAATTTGATGGGAAAAACGTCGCAATATTTTAAACTTTTTCAGAAAGACTTACTCTTTATAAAACTAAAAAGTTTTATAAGAGTCATTCAGACCTAATGTTGGATTTGCTTTTATTCTAATGCTTCAGTAGACTGTATCCTGTGGAGAAAGTAGTTTAATATTTCAAACGTTACTTCAACATGTTTCTTCTTGTGTGGGCAAACAGGTTTTTGTCAGGTAAAATAGCCACTTTCAAATTTTAAACATCAAGTTTTAATTGCATTAAAATATGTACATCATAAACAAACCAACAAAAAATAGTATGTAATCTTTGGTTGACAGGTGCATTTGTTTCGGCGGAAGAGTGCTGTCAGCAGGGCAACCACTGCATTACAGTACTCTTCTTGTAGTAACAGCCAGCAGAGGGCAGTCTACCACAAGTCTGCATAAAACCTTTGGCATTATCTAAACATGTTTGAGACTGATGTGCACAAAGCAATGGACAGTCAAACGATTTTATATAATTACAGTTTCAGTTTAGCAGCTAAAATAAAGTGAATGATTTGGCTTTTAAATAAATCAGCTGCTGGGTTGTTCACTCATTTTTTATGCTTGTCTTGGTATCCAGGGTGAGATGAAGTTTTGATCAGTCAATAACGACTGGATGCACTGTTGGTTCCAGTGAAAATTGCACTGAGACTACCGTGTTAGCAATTAGTAGTGTTAATTATACCTTTCACTAATCTGTTGCAAAGCTCAATGTTAATTTAGCTGGCTGGAGAAAAGGACCACTCCCATTGGTGGCATGTTGCAATGGTATAGCTGAGGAATAGAAAAGTAACATCCTGTATTGCTATATTTTGACATCTCAAGACTGAACTTTCCACTGAATCCATTTCTGCATTTTAAAAGTTCATGCTGTACTGAAGGAACAGGAGAGTAACCACCAAGAAATTAAACCATGTTTACTGTCTTCTGGACAACATTGCTTTTCTTTTTGTGGGGTTCCACCACATACACAGGTATCAGGAACAGTTTTTTATTATGTAGTGTTTAAAGCAATTTTTATGTGACAGTATTTTGCTTTTATATTAAATAAGTTTATTTTGCTGATAAATATAATCATGGAATGTTTAGTCTAATTATCCCTGTCAAGTTTTTTAAAAAACTTATGAATCCTGAAACATTTACACTGTTAGTTTCTGCACTAATAAAAATTATTTGTTTGATCCCAAGTTTGCAAAGTCTATATTGAAGATGTCACAGTTATAACAAAAACAAATATATAACTACTTTGGTCTTTTCCTTCACATTGCCAGTTGAATCAGCCCTTGGAGAACCAGACTGTTACAGTGGAAACTGCATTACTCTCAATGAGGGAGTAATTACAGCCGAAGCCGGATTGTGTGTTGTGATACCATGTTCCTTCACCACTTATGGGTTCACCAAAAACTATTGTCTGGTTTAAATGTGGATCACAGAAAAGAGATGTGGTGACTCTGACATAGTATTTCACATAAATCGTGACAAGGTTCCTTCAGAATTTCTAGGACGGATTTTTCTGATGGATCCTGATGTGAGTCGAGGAACTGCAGCATCATGATCAATGACCTCACCACATCTGATTCTGGATCATATCAGCTCAGAGTTAATGGTCTTTACCATGGATCGCCAGATGGAGTTACGTTCCTTTCAAAAACAACTCTCTCTGTTAAAGGTATGAAAGGCAACCACAAAAGCAACTTCAGTTTGTTAATTTACTGATGTACTCAATCAATATACATTTTATTGTGTTTCACGTTTCTTTTTAATTCTCTGTCTAAAAATTCACAAGAAACTTTTACAGACCAAAGAAACTTCATTAATGTTAAGATAAACATGTTCAATACTTTGTTGCTTCAAAATGTATTTCTTCCATCTAAATTTAAAATACTTGATAATGTCACCCATTGATTTTATTTATCAACCATGTCTTCATCAGATCTATATCAGAAACCCACAGTGACAGTTCCTCCGCTGACTGAGGGACAGCAGGCCACTCTGACCTGCACTGCTCCTGGTCTCTGCTCTGGGTCTCCTCCTAACATCACCTGGATGTGGAGAGAAAAAACAGAGGAGGACTATATAATCACAGGAAGCATGACTGCTTTAAATACCCAGAATCTGACTGGTGTCACACAGAGACACAGCTCAACTCTGACCTTTAAACCTTCGGCTAAGGACCACAATACCAATGTAACTTGTATAGTCAACTTCACTGGAGACATAGTGACAAAAGAGACAATTTTTCTGAATGTAAGCTGTAAGTATGTTCTGTATCTTTGTGGGTTTCAATGTTTTTTCCAATTCTATATTTAAGAAGTGTACCACAACTATGATATATTTTACAAACATGTGCTTACAGTGTTGTCAAAGATCCTGAAAGGCTCTGGATGTGTGCAACATGCAGAGGTCTTACGCTGCGTATGCATCAGTGAGGGGTTTCCTTCACCCACCATCACATGGCCACTACTAAAGGACCACACTGAGTACTCTGTCATCAACACAGTGTCAAACCACCCAGTGAACAGCACCCTATCTCTTAGAAACTCTGGCAACATCAGTGTTGAATGTTTTAGCAGCAATGAAAATTGGAAAGTCAAAGAAAACCTCATGGTGTATCGAGAGCTGTCAGAAGAAGGTACAACTTCCTTAGAGCTTGTGTTTGACATGTTTATTTCCTCTTTCTCCTCCATGTCAAACAGTGTTCTTTATGTATAATCTTGTAAGGTTTGGGAAAATTCAGATATCAAAACAAAACATTACATCATGTTTGAGTTCATCTCATATCAACTTTTAAACTTCCTTACATCAAAAGTATTCAAACGCTTTATTCAAACTCCCTTCCACAGGAACCCCAATTCACATGTATTTCTCTAATTTTACAGCTGATCATGAGAAACGTTGTGTTGCTGGTTTTGGAGCTCTTCTCTGGGTCATTGCTGGTGTTTCACTCAGTGTACATGTTTTCTGTATGATCTACATTTGGCACCTTTGGTAAGATACATGATATGTATTTCAGGCTTTTCAGACCAAATGAAGTATATGGACTGTACAGTGGAAATAACGTGTTTCTTTTCTCCAAAGGAACACAAGAAAAAACAAACCTCACTGAAGATCAAACTTATATGTCTCTGCGAAAGCGTGATGCATCAGCAGAGTATGATGTTATTGTTCAACGACCACACCAACATGCCTCCAGAGATCACTCTCACTTAGAGCTTACATAAAGATAATTATATGTATTGTTCAACGACCACACCAACATGCCTCCAGAGATCACTCTCACTTAGAGCTTACATAAAGATAATTATATGTATATAAACAATAATTATGAATATTATATAGATTTGTGTCATTCACAGCTCGTCATTAAATAAAGATGGATGAGAACAGATCTATGGTTGGTCAGTTTATTTCTCACCAGTACGGAAAACAGATTAGTACCCCACTGAGATCTGCCCTGCTTTGAAAACAGAGTCGAGTTGAACACATACACATACCCTTTCTTACAGAAAGAAAAAAAAAACACATTCACTTCCTCTAATATGACTTGCTTCAAGGAAGGAACACACATTTCAGATAAAGAGCGCACACATTCAAGTGAGAAAGCCGCTGGCCCTAGGTGTGAACACTTTCTACAAGCATGTAGTTTGTTATCTTGCGATGTTGGATGGATGAAGCTAATGTAGAGAATGATCTTCCCTCGTCGTGTGATGCTGTAGTATGAAAAAGACGAGACACACGTTGAACTTCCTCCACTAGAGTTGGGACATCTGAAGCCAGGTTTCGAGGCGTGTTCCGAGTAAAAAGTGGGCGTGTCAGATGAAGCCTTTTGAAGCTTGTCTTTTAAGAACATGTAGGATTTTAGTAAATACTTGGATTTGCGTGTAAGAAGAGTTTTTTGAGGAGTTCAGTTTTTGGTTACCAGAAGATGCCACTGCCAAGATCAACTCAAGAACTTCCTGAGATCGACCAGTGAACCGTGAACCGTAACAGTAACAATCTTACTGCCTATTTTGTATATTATTAACTCTTTGATAAAAAAAAAAAAAGATTGAAACTCGATTTATTCATTGCACAGGCAAACGGCCCTTTTAACCAATCAGACTATCAACACAAAAGAGACGTAATCAAAATGGTCAGTTATTACCCTGTGATAATATCTCAGAAATAGTCCAAATATTTTGGATGTATTATTATTTTCTAGTTTCTTCTTACGGAAAGTTTCTGTTTATATCATAAGTTTGTGGCACATTTTTATCCTTAAGAAAAAGATAAAAGACATCAGATATTTCACAACGAGATATTAACACACATGGAAGAACCTCACAAAAGTCTTATATAATAGCATGATGGCCACGTAAGAAAAGCTTATAGTATTCAGTTATGCCGTATGAACTGATTAGTGCATTATTGGAGGAGCATGCAAAACCTATTGCCTGGTAACACAAAAGAAAAAAAAAAATCCCCATGTTCCCTAGAGGGCTGTGAAACCTCAGACCTGCAGAAAGGAAATGAGACAGACAACTCCAAATGTTGTCATCAGAAATCGCAGTCCATCTTGATTACCTGCTGTTACTGCTGAACAGGCACGAGCCAACACAATGAGCAGCAGAGGACTCACCACTCTGCTTTGCAATGATCCTTCACTGAAAGTGGAATGGACATCTTTGCAGTTGTGTGCTTATAAATAGTAAATGGCCTTTAGTGCAGAGGTTCCGAAAATGCTCAACACTACATTCCCTCACTCATACATTCATAAATATATTGTAGCCACAGCTTTCTGAGGGCAGTCTGACAAAAAAGGACCTAATCAACATGTGGCCCATTTGATGAGTCACATTGTGTTGATTTTGTGCTTCCAGGCCCAATTATTCTGTACAGGCTGTATATTTGCAATAACAATGTTTTTCTTTTCTTCAAAGAAACATACAAAAAAAAGCAAAGCCCACTGAGAATTATCAAACTTGCATGTCTCCTCAAATATTCATTTATTTATTTATTTCTTCAATAAGAAGCTAAATGCAAATGGTAGACCACTAAGTTCAAGAATGGCTGTGAATTAAAAGCTTAAAAACAACGTTCTGAAAGTTGCACATAGCCAACATACTTACAATCAACTTCCCCATTTTTAATGATGCATAAACAGGAAGAAATATAGGAAGAAGGCAAGAATGCAGTTTCACCTTCAGTGAAGAGATTCACTGAAGATGAAACAGAGGTAAATACATTTTTGATTAATGCAATGCTTTATCAGACTGATAAATAGTACTTTCTTGCTGAATGAAATTAACAATAAAATGATTACAAATATAAATATTATTCATATTTATATGCATTTGTCTTTACTGAAAAGTAATAATTGACTAACAGCAAGATTTATCTTAACTATTCTGTGAAGTAGATATGCTGTCAGAATAACTACTTGTATGGGAATGCTGTATTAAATGCAATATTATGTCTGAACTTTATTTTTATTCAGTTACAGTATTTTTCTGAACCTCCTAAGTAAAAGTTTTTTACCTGTTGGGAATGGACTCAATATGTCAAGCTTCAAATCTAGGACGTTTATTTTCATCTGGTTAATCACGTGTCTCCCTACGTACATCGGTAAAGTATGAATCCTGTCATTTGTAAACATAAATCAATACTAAACGTAAATATACTATATGTGTCTATATGTGTTTGTAACAATATTCCTGGGAAATCCTCAAAAGGACATATATAGCTTTCACAGATGTGTAAATAAATACAGTTTTTGATTCATGTGCAGACATTAAAATAAAAGAATGTAAAGATTAGTATTTAAAAATGTTTGTAATCACCGTGCAGTTTGTATGTACGCTGACTAACAATGAGCTTTTATTAGGAATTAACTGTCATTACTTTGATCTATTTTCATTTCTTTGAAATAATTTCTTAAAAAGTTTACTTACCTTCTAATTAACAGATGCATTGCAAAGGAAAAAGTTCTGTCAACATGAAGGTTTTTGTGTTACTTTAAATGAGAATGAAATAAGAGCAGAAGCTGGACTCTGTGCTCTGATACCATGCTCTTTCACATCCCTCTTTGCACCCGAACACATTATTTGGTATAAATGTGGACCAACTGAGGCCAAATGTGACAATTCTGACCCTATATTTCACTCTGACAAGAACAAAGACAACATTCAGCCTGGGTTCAAAGGTCGCATGTCACTGCTGGACCTGAACATGGCTGAGAAGAACTGCAGCATGGTGATCAATGATCTTAAGAAATCTGATTCTGGATCATATCAGCTCCGAGTTGAGGGAAACAATACAAGAGAAGCATATACATATCTTGCAAAAGCAAATCTCTCATTAGCAGGTAGGAAACATTCCAGTATACAATTCCCACATCAGATAACTTTATGAAGCAAATTAATAATTGTACCTTTTTTTAATTTTTTAGAGAAAACTGTTGAAGCTTTATTGTTGACAAAAAAAAGGAAATATTTAGTCAATCTGTCTTGCCAAGCTCATACTTATTACCATTGTTGTGATGATCGATTTGATGAACTGTTTCCATCAGATCTGAACCAAAGGCCCTCTGTGATGATTCCTCCACTGACTGAAGGACAACAAGCCACTCTGACCTGCACTGCTCCTGGTCTCTGCTCTGGGTCTCCTCCTAAAATCACCTGGATGTGGAGAGGAAAAGGAGAGGAAGACTCTTATATCATAGGAAACATTACTGCTTTAAAAACGGAGAATCTGAATGCTTTCACAAACAGACACCTCTCAACTCTGACCTTTAATGCATCAGCTGATCACCACAAGACCTTTATAACCTGTAAAGTCACCTTCACAGACGACATAACTACAGAGGGGACTGTGAGTCTGAATGTGACATGTGGGTGCCTTAGTATCTTTTAACTCTTATTGAAGATGCTTTTTAAATACAACATTTGCTCAGTAATGTTCTTCTTTTATGTTATGCTTAGTTTTTTTTTTCTTTTAATCGTTTATTATTTTCATCTTGGGAAGGAAATTCAAATAACTGTGAATACTGTTAAGGGGCTAGGGAGATTCTGAATGAAATTTTGACAGTTTCTCATCTTGAATTACCAAAGGAGTATTTTTTTAGTATTTCTGAGGTGACAACAAAGCTTTACATTTGGGCAGCAAAATATCTGATTATCTTCCTGAAAAAATATTTTTGTTTAGATGACAGATCTAGATTACATTGTACAATGCATTTTTAATTCATTATATACTGGTGTAATTTGGCCAATGTTCTTTTGATATGTTCTTGGTGTGTTTGCTTTACAGAGAGCTAAAATACTTTTTCTTACTTTTGTTTTACAGATGTAAGAAAACCTCAGATTTTTGGCACAGCAACAGTTAAAGAGGGGGATATTCTGAATCTGACCTGCAGTGTGGACAGTTTCCCTCCCTCAGTTATCGGCTGGAGTAAATCTACAAAACAAGCTGAACATCAGAGTCACAATCTAATCAAAGTGCATGGCCATCAAGAAATCTGTCATCTGGATACAAGTAGAATTTTGTCGTTTTCCATCACTAATGTGACAGCCAAAGATGCTGGACTTTACATCTGCACAGCACAACACCTGAACTACACTCTCAGAGAAGAAATTAATGTAACAGTGGAATGTGTGTAGAATCACTGTTTCTCAGACAATTTTATACAATGATCTAAGTTTTGGCCTCACATGTTTTATTCATTCATTACAGAATGTTTAACCCTTTTGTTTAAAATGTACTCCACAGATGTTAGAAAACCTCAGATCTCTGGCAGGACAACAGTCATGGAGGGAGAAGATCTGAATCTGACCTGCAGTGTGGACAGCGTTCCTCCATCAGTTGTTAAATGGAGAAAATCTGGAGAAAAAGCATATTGCCGGGACAATATTTTCAGCAAAGTAGATAAAAGCACAGTAACCTACCTGCAGGCAAAAAGTGGACATGTCTCTTTATCCATCATGAATATAACAGTAGAAGAAGCAGGGCGTTACATTTGTAAGGCAACATATCAGAATGACAGCATGGCAGAAGAAATTCATGTTAAAGTGAATTGTAAGTAAGTCAAATTTATATGCTTCCTTAATTTGAGAGACATGTTTAATTCAAGCTATGCTCCTCAGAAACTCTAATTAACCAGTATTTCTGTATTTTACAGTCAATCATGTGAAACATTGTGCGTGTGTCGGTGGAGCTCTTCCCTGGGTCATTGCTGGTGTTTCTCTCAGTGTGCATCTTTTCTCTATGATCTACTTGTACCACATTTGGTGAGTCACATTTTGAGTATTTTCCCCTTTCCAGGCCCAATTACTGTATGTAGGCTGCAGCAACTATGTTTTCCTTTTCTTCATAGGAGAAAGAACACAAGAAAAAAGGCTGAACCCACTGAAGATGATCAAATTTACATGTGTATGCAAAAAGCCAATGTTTGAGCCGAGTATGGTGTTATTGTTCATCGACCACACTGAAATGTTGACAGGGATTACTGTCAATTGGATGCTACATGCTGAAACTAGATTCATATCACTACTGTTTTAGACACGACAGAAAAGGACAGGTCATATATGTTTCCTGGAGAAGAGAAATTAGTCCCACTAAAATTGTTAAGAATACAGCATTAGCATCAGAATAAGATAGATCATAAATACAATATGTTGTGTATAAACTTTAGGAAATTGTTTTTCTAATATAAATTACAAATAAAACATTATGCAGTCATTGATGCTCTTGTACAATACATTAAAGGTGATTTTACATTAGTTTTGAACTTTAGGTGTGTATATTTGTTTGATTTATTCAGTCTGTGTCTCAGCTATGGACTGCTAGAAAAATTGTAAAGACCTCTCTGAATCCTACAAGGATAGTGGGTGTAGAAAAAGCATGAGTAAATGTTACATTCAAGAAAAAAAAAAAAGAAGAAGAAGAAAATTCATACCTAGAAAAAAAAAAACCCTGAATTTACCAAATTACATTTTAATTTCAAAACAGTCTTATCTTTGATGGGTTGATAGATTCTGTTTTAAATTTGCAGCTTTTTTTTTTTTTTTTTTACTTTTTATCCATCCATACATGCAGAAAGACATTATGAGAAATAGAGATGCCACTGAGGTGAAGATAAAAAATAAATAAAAAAAATTACTGTTGTTTTAATATCTATGGTGATGTAACTGTGCAAGAAATTTTAAATAAATTAGCAAAGAAAATGCTACTTCTTCTAGTGCATTTATAATGTAAATAAAAAATATGTGCTTCAGCAGTCAGCATTTATTGATTATGTTTTTCATTTTTTACCACATTAAATGAGGAAGTAGCACAAAAAAGGAGGTGCTTGAGATGACCAATTCACACTTATATATCAGAAATAAGATCTAGACTGACTGCAATATGAATATTAGAGTAGAATAAAAATAACCTTTAAAGTCTCTTGGCTTGGTAGCAGCAGCAAAGAAACATGTAATTTAAAGTATCTACATTCAGACAAAGACGGAAAAAAAAATAAAAGAAAGTAAGAATAACAAACTCTGCAAAAAGAGAAAACTTATAGCATAAAACTACACTGTACAATTTTCAAAAACAGTATAATCACATTCAAAGAAATTTGCAACTGTGGAAAATAAAAATATAAAATGTGAATGTACATTTTTGCATAAGAAAAACACAACATAGTATTTACAAAAATTGTAAAGAATTTTAGAATATAAAGAGAGTTATAAAGTCTAACAGTTGCTTGCAGGAAGTACAAATACGGTAATGTTCTTTTGTACACCACAAAGATGCAGCAGTTTCATGCCTGTGTAAAACACAGGCATGAAACTGCTGATTCATGCATGAAACTGCATGAATCATCATTTATTATTAGCAGTGATATCTACCACTACATATATTCATATATGACAGCCTGCAGTTTTGACCATCTTTAAACATGTTTAAAACTATTTAAAAATAGTTACTGAGATCTTGAGATGCAATCTGTTATTAGACACTAAACTGGTCTTTCTTTAGAAACCACTTCCTCTCAGCTGCTGATGAGCAGCAAACTACAGAAGACAGCGGATGCCATCATCGAGTAAAAACGTTTTTAATACACATAAATGTTAGAAATTTTTCTTCAATAATTACTGGATTGAACAAGTCACTTTTCTTGTCACAGGACAAATCAGTTACAATTGGATAAAAATTGTAAAACTGTTGTTTTGAACACACATTTCACAGAAAGAAGCTCAGTAAAACTAAACAATGAAAATTATATAATTATTTTTGTTTGATTAAATTTTTCCCTTAATTACTTCAATAATGAAGACGTTCTACACATGCAGATGTTATATAGGCCAGAAAAAATATATCAACAAATAAACAATAACTTGTTGCACAAGACTCAAAAAAGCTTTAAATCAGACCTAAAATGTTTAATGTTTAGATTTCTTGTTTGGCTATTTAGTTGTGTGCAAACGGGGCATGACAAAATTTGGTGAGTGTCAAAATGTATTGACACTCACCAAAATATATTTATTTTTAGGAACAAAACATAATATCTTTCCTACACAAGGAAAACATGTCACTCCCTAGATTTAGTTTTCATAATTGTTCCTGAGGGGGGCAGCATTGTGAAAGATTGATGCGTCAACACTGGATTGTCAGATGAAACCCACAGAAAGTTGAAACTGTCACCTTCTCTAGCTCAAACCTGCAGAGAGGTGGAAGGAGCTGTTGGCAATGGATACATGAATGTAACCAGGTGTGTCTCATTGAGATTAAAAATGTCTTTTTCGAGAGAGATCTGGCCAAGACTAAGATCTACAACTATGGTGTCACCAGAAAACTTACTGGCTGCTTTACCTGCAGCTGCTCCTGAACAACCATGAGGCAACATAGTGAGCAGTAGAGGACTCAGCACTCAACTTCGCAATGATCCTTTACTTAAATTGGTGTCAGCACCATTGTAGTTGGGTGTCTAAAGCAATAAGTAAGTGGCCGGTAAATGAAATTATTCCAAAATGTTTAGCATTATAATCATTCATTCAGCCATGCAGATGCACATTCATAATGATTGTGGTAAGATACGTTGTAGACAGCTACTATGAGACAGTCTGATAGAAGTGACGCTGCCATGTATCTGAGCCATCAGGCCTTCTGATCACCACCAGCAGTGAAATGAGTGAAATGTCTCGCCTAAGGACACATTGACTGAGACAGACGAAGCAGGGATTCTACCACAGGACTAAGTACTGTATATAGGCTTTACATTTGCAATGGTTTTTCTAAAAAAACTAGTGAAGATGATCAAACTCTTAAGTCTCTGCAAATATGGGCTCTAAAGAGGAAGTTAAATGAAATGGCAGGCTTGAAGCGCAACCATTATTGAATCATGTCACAAACATGATTCAGTATCATGTTTGTGACACTGAATCACAAACATGATAAATGATCAATTTATCAGGGCTAATTTCCTTCATTTTGGGAGATCGGCCAATACTTCCATGTGAAGTCGATCTTATCCCCCAGTCTTATCTGTGTATTCCTATGAGCCTCCAAGTGAGCAAGTCGGTCAGCTG
This sequence comes from Poeciliopsis prolifica, assembly GCF_027474105.1. Lineage (NCBI taxonomy): Eukaryota > Metazoa > Chordata > Actinopteri > Cyprinodontiformes > Poeciliidae > Poeciliopsis > Poeciliopsis prolifica. The sequence goes on along the minus strand of NW_026562400.1, from coordinate 7,514,849 downwards.
GAGGGACGTGGCCAAACATGACATCACCCGTCAGCACCAGGGGCTGGCAGGAAGAGCCTCAAGCCGTCCACCATCTTCCTCATAAAAAGTACTGTTGTCAAAGTTTTCCATGTTCTTAATCATAAAAATAAAGCAAAACAACCTTTTAGTACATGATTTATGATGATGAAATAATGAAAAGAAATAATGCATTATCACAACATATTAAAGTTGTGATGACTTTGATAGAATTGTTAGTTGTTATAAACTCAGGCTTTATAAACTATAAAGCCTGAGTCAGACTCATTGGCTACTCAACCAATGAGTCAGTCTCATTGGTTGAGCAGCATTTTTCATAAAAGTGCTCACAAACCAACTTCCTAATTCTTAATGCAGCACAAAAGGGAAGCAATATGAAAGAGAAAAGAAGGCAATTCAGACGCCTGTGAAGAAATTCACTGAAGACGAGTGGAAAGGTGGACAGAAAAAGAGGTAAATAAATCTTTAACACAATGCTTTAGCTCTCATCAGATTAATGAACAAAATAATTTAATATTTGTGTGGGTGTATGTGGGTGTGTGAGGGAGACTTAAAGAGAAAAATCAATACTATCTTGCTAAACAAAGTTAAAACTCAATTCAGCCCTATAATGCCACAGAGGTGTACTGTAGATAAATTCTCCTGATGATTACAAATTTTAATTATTCACAATCACATTTATTTGTCTTTACTGAAAATATGTAAAGTCATATTTAGGCAGCAAAAGCTTCTCTCAGACATTCATAAAATGCAGCAATACTGAAATAAAATCCAGAAGAGAAATGTTGCCTTGTATCTATGATGTTATGTCTGAACTTTGCTTCAGTTTCAGTATTTTTCTGAAACTCCTGGATAAAAGTTTCTTCCCTGTTTGGAAGAAACTGAATGTTTCAAGCTTCAAATCAGGATGTTTGTTTTCATCTGGTTAATCGCGTCTCTCCCTTCTAACGGTAATGTATGAATTGTCTAATTCATGAACATGAATCAATACTAAAAATAAAAACATTAAATGTATATGTATCTACATTTGCTTGTAACAATATTTATGGCAAATTCCTGTAGTTGATATGTTTGTTTCACAAATTTGCACATAAATGCAGTTTTTCTGTTATGTGCTGAAACATAAGGAAAGATTAATCGTTAGTTTTTAAATATCTTATAAATTATATCTGGTTTGTATAGATACTGAATCACAAGAAACTTTTGTCAGGAATTGCTTTGGCATTGTTTCATTTCATTGAAATAATTTATGAACAAATCCTGAATTACTTGTTTTTCTTACTAACAGATGCATTAAAATGGAAAGAAACCTGTCAAAAGGAGGGCTACTGTGTTGGTTTCAAAGAGGATGAAATAAGAGCAGAAGCTGGACTCTGTGCTGTGATACCTTGCTCTTTCACCTCTGTCTCTGAACCTGAAAATATAATTTGGTTCAAATGTGGACCATCTCAGGACAAATGTCAAGGTTCTGACCCCATATTTCACTCCGACAAACACAAGGAAAACATTCGGTCTGGATTTGAAGGTCGGGTGTCACTGCTGAACCCGGACATGACTGAGAAGAACTGCAGCATCATGATCAATGATCTCAAGATAACTGATTCTGGATCGTATCAGCTCCGAGTTGTGGGGATAGAAACCACAGATAAATTTACATTTAAGGAAAAAACAAATCTCTCAGTAACAGGTAGGAAAAAAACTACCTGTATTCTAAATATTCAGATTTTGTTTCACTATTTTTATTTACCTCTGAGATCAGATTGCAAAAGTTTATTTAGTAAAATTTTTGTTTTGTTTTTCCAAGTGTAAGACAATATCCCGTTTTTCAATCTGTCTCATCGAATTCAAGATGATAAAAAGTTTTGTGAGTTTGCATTCAATGAACTGTTTCCATCAGATCTGAACCAAAAGCCCTCTGTGATGATTCCTCCACTGACTGAGGGACAACAAGCCACTCTGACCTGCACTGCTCCTGGTCTCTGTTCTGGGTCTCCTCCTAAAATCAGCTGGATGTGGAGAGGAAAAGGAGAGGAAGACTCTTACATCATAGGAAACATTACTGCTTTAAAAACGGAGAATCTGAATGCTTTCACAAAGAGACACCTCTCAACTCTGACCTTTAATGCATCAGCTGATCACCACAAGACCTTTATAACCTGTAAAGTCACCTTCACAGGGGGCATAACTACAGAGGGAACTGTGAGTCTGAATGTGACATGTGAGTACCTTATTGTCTTACAAATCCTGCTGATGATGTTTTAATTACAACTTACAACAATAGCTGAATAACACCCTAAGAAAAACAATTAAAATAACAGTGGCATGTTGGCTGAGATTTTTCATGAAAAAATACATTTATTTAGATAAATACATCCACAACAAATTACAATCTAAATTGCTTTCTTGATTTATTAATTGGTATATGAATAACATATTGCCAATTGTTGCTGGCCAAAGGACGTTGTTTGTGTTTCTGCTTTACTGAAAGTTTAAATATTTTGTAATATTGGCTCTGCAGATGCAAGAAACCTCAGAAATCTGGTAGATCAAAAGTTAAAGAAGGAAATGATCTGAAGTTTACCTGCAGTGTGGACAGTTTCCCTCTATCAGTTATCAAATGGACTAAATCTATAAAAAAGCTGAACAGCAGAGTCACAATGTATCTAAAAAGTATGACAGCAATAAAATCTGTCGGCGACAAAAAAAAAGTTGCTCGTTTTCCATCACTAATGTGAGACAATACGATGCTGGACTTTACATCTGCACAGCACAACCCCTGAACTACACTCTCAGAGAAGAAATTCATGTAACAGTGAAATGGGTGTAGAATCACTGTTTCTCAGACAATTTTATACAATGATCTAAGTTTCAGCCTCACATGATTTATTCATTCATTACAGAATGTTTAAAACGTTTCTTTAATCTGTACTCCACAGATGTTAGAAAACCTCAAATCTCTGGCAGGACAACAGTCATGGAGGGAGAAGATCTGAATCTGACCTGCAGTGTTGACAGCGTCCCTCCATCAGTTATTAAATGGACTAAATCTGGAACAGAAATCAATTGGCAGGACAGTAATTTAAGCAAAGCAGACAGTGGAGAAGTCTACCTGCAGGAACAAAGTGGACATGTCTCTTTTTCCATCATGAATGTAACAGCAAAAGAAGCTGGATGTTACATTTGTACAGCAACATATGAGAATAAAAGCATGACAGAAAAAGTCCATGTTAAAGTGACTTGTAAGTACATTTTCATAGTGAATTTGCAGAAGGTATCTAATTCTTTGGGCTTTTAAGTCAGGATTATTTAGTGTAAGATTTTGTAATTTCTTCAGAATAATTAGCACTTGCGTATGTCATCAAATATCTGTTTTAAAATGCATTATTTTAAATATCTGACAATACACCTGAGAAAACCTAAGATCTCTGGTAGAACAAAGGTTATAGGCTCTATAGTATAGAGAGAGGCCGTGATCATGAGCAGGAAAAGGGTAGAGTGCTTTCTTCACATCAGGACTTGAGATCCTGCCTCAAGTGGACGCATTAAGCATTAAGTATCTCAAAATCTTATTCACTATTGAAGGGAAAATGGAGCGAGACGTTGATAGGCAGATTGGTGCTGCATCTGCAGTGATGTGAGTGCTTTATCAGTTTTGGTGAAGAGAGACCCAAGTTAAAAGAGGAAGCTCTCAGTTTACCAGTCGATCTGCATTCCTAACTTCATCTATTGTCATGAGCTTTTAATAGTGACCTCAAGAATGAGACCACAAACACAAGCGGCCAAAATTAGTTTCTGGGTTTCTGGGCTCTGCTTTAGCAATTGAATGAGTTGCTCGGTCATCCGGGAGGAAGTCAGAGTAGAGCCAGTTAAGTGTGTTGGATACCTGGTTAGGATGCCTCCCTGACATCTCCCTAGTGAGATGTTCCACGTTTATCCCAAAGGGAGGAAACTGTGGATGACCCATATCACCCTGGAGGGTGGATCTTTTTTTGCTGGCCTGGGAATGCCTTGAAAAAGCTGGCCTAAGTGACTGGGGAGAGGGAAGTCTAAGTCTTCCTACTTAGGCTGCTGTCCTTGTGACCCAACTCTGGATAAACAAAAGATAATGGATAGATATCTAAGCTTCAACCTCAGGTGTTCCATTAGTTTACAAAAAAGTGTTTAAACATTTTGCTTAATCTGTACTCAACAGATGTTAGAAAACCTCAGATCTCTGGCAGGACAACAGTCATGGAGGGAGAAGATCTGAATCTGACCTGCAGTGTTGACAGTGTTCCTCCATCAGTTATTAAATGGACTAAATCTGGAACAGAAATCAATTGGCAGGACAATATTTTAAGTAAAGCAGATAACAGCACAGTAGTCTATGGACAGGAAAAAAGTGAAAATGCCTCTTTTTCCATCATGAATGTAACAGCAAAAGAAGCTGGATGTTACATTTGTACAGCAACATATCAGAATGATAGCATGACAGAAAAAATCCATGTTAAAGTGAATTGTAAGTACATTTTCAGAAATAAAACTCATGTCTAGGTTTCTAAGTCAGTATTTGGAGATTTCATGTGTAATGTTTTGTTATTTCTTTAGAATACTTAACACTTGTGGGGGTTATCACATATCTGTTTTAAAATACAATTGTATGTCTTGTTATGCTTTGTATTAAATATCTGCCCTCACAGACCTCAGAAAACCTCGGATCTCTGGTAGAACAACAGTAAAGGAGGGAGACCATCTGAATCTGACCTGCAGTGCTGACAGCTTCCCTCTCGCTGTTATCAAGTGGACTAAAGCAGAAGCAAAAATTAACCAGCATCCCAACTATTCATCTAGTGCTTCCATCAGCACTGAAAACACCATGAAGGGGAAAGATGCCAATGGTTCTTTGTCCAAAACTAATGTGACAGCAGAAGATGCAAGGCTTTACATCTGTACTGCAAAACACCTGATCAATAATCAAACTGAACAAATCGAAGTAACAGTAACATGTGAGTATATTCTTCTTAATCATTTTCAGCAAGCATGTCTTTTCATCAGATGAAGTGTTTGTGGCACAACACTTATACTGAACTATGGTTTTTAAATGAGGATTTAATTCTTATAAATCATTTTTATATTTTCAAACAAGGCTCCCCGGTTAATGATGACAAGCTATGGTTCAAATTCAACTATTCTGGAGAGAAAAATAAGGCAACGTCCAAAATATAACACAATTATGAAGCCAGAAAAACACGTAATTCAAGATTGTTTTGAAATAAAAATCAGTACAGTGTACATTTCAACTCAACTGTTTATTATTTTACCCATAACTAAATTCTAGTGCAAACAATTGCCTTCAGAAGTCACCTAATTGGTCAACAGAGTTCACCAGGAAAATTTAATCTGCATATTACTCCAGCTGTTCTGTCAAGGCAGAACAGCTGCTTTAACAGCTGTTCTGCCTTTGTGACCCAACCCTGGATAAACAAGGGTTGGGTTAGAGAACATTGTCCTCTAATGTTAAAGAACATTAGAGAACAAGCAGCATCCGGAGGACAAATATACAAACCTGACAAGTCAGGAATAACATTTTGGATGCTTTTCTTCTGTCAAAGCAAAATCAAGTGTTAAGCTGGCCCAGCAAAAGTCCAACGATGAATCAAGCTTAGATAATTTGGCAAAACCCAAAGTTTTATTTTCAATAATGCACTATTAAATGTATCTGAACTTGAGCCAGAGAAAGAGATTAGAGAAAGTTTGTAGCTGTGAGAACAGTAAATGTTGATTTTACAAACTATCATCAGGATTCAGGAGGCCGAATGTTTGTGCTTTATGCCTGGATGTTTAAAAAGATAAAGTAAACTTCCTGCTTTGTTCACACAACCTTTGGCAATAAAGCTTATTCTGAATACAAATACACTACACTTTTAAGATTTTTATTTTTAAAGTATTTTAATAGTCCTGTGGTAAATTTCCACCACTACACAATAAAGTCTTACTTTGTTTAGGCATGTTACAAAAACAATATCAATTAAATAAAGATATTTTGGTTTTACTAAAATACAAAAAGTTCAAGAGTCATTATTCTTCTGGAAGGCACTATGCAATGCAGTCTATAGGTATAAGGTGACAATAATGTAATAAAGGTTATAAAGTAGGTCTAGTTTTGCAAGACATACTGTAGCACTGACTTCAAGTTGACTTTAAAAGCAATAGATTGTAAAAGTCTAAGTAAGCTAAACTACACTTTCTAAAATTGTATTTTGTGATCCACAGATGATTTCAAAAATGCAACTGTGAAGGAAGATCTTCTGAATCTGAATTGCAGTGTTGGCAGTTTTCAGCCACTAGTTGTCAGATGGACTAAATCTGGAACAGAAACCAATCTAAAAATAGATACCTTAAGTAAAACATTTTGCATCTATGTGCCAAATGAACTGGCAAATGTCACTTTTCCCATCACGAAAGAAACAATGGATGATGCAGAGCGCTACAATTGTACAGCAACGTATCATAACAGTACCATGGAAGAAAAGAATCATATAGTGGCAAGTAAGTATGTTCCAACAAAAATCATTTCCAAAAACTGAGGAAATAAATCTGAGTTAACTTTTGGTATTTTTTAGTTTCACATTACATGTTGTAGCAATAGTGCAACTGTGTATATTCTTTATCTTTATTTAACATATTTGACTGAAATATGTTTCCCAGATATAGGAAAGCCTCATATCTCTGTCAGAACAACAGCTGATGAGGAAGAGGCTCGGAATCTGACCTGCATTGTTGACAGTTTTTCCTCCTCAGTTATCAACTTGACCATATTTGAAAGAAACAAGCAGCAGACTAATATTTCAATGAAACTGCAGAACACCAGTGAGAATCGCAAGCAAGAACAAAGTGGCACTTTGTTCATCAATAGCGTTACAGCAGCAGATGCAGGCCTTTACATCTGCACAGCAAATATCCCAAATATTACTCTAACAGAAGAAATAAATGTAACAGTTACATGTAAGTACTGTATAATTTCTGTTTGTTTTTTTCTTCTCTTTTTTACCACAGTGCTATATGCTGGAGACAGAGAGGTGCAGACGATATGCAAAACCTCTTCTGCTTTTGTGTTCATATGCTTAGCAATAAAAAGACTTTCCAAAGGGGAAGTTGTTGGTTGTGTGAGAATAAGAAGAAAATGTTTTGAGTTCCCTTCATTTTCAGTCATCAAAGATCTTAAATCAAGTTTTACAATAAAATGATCAGTAAGGAATTAATTCAGTTTTCATTGTATTGTAAGTTAGAGCGAGTTCATCAGCAAAATCAATAAGATAAATAATTTGATGCTCAACAACTTTTTATTATATTTTGCTTATTGTTTATTTAGTTTAGCTATCTTGTTCTGGGCTCTATTTGAATCTTTAGCTTTAAATGTTATCATCTAGACATACTTTTGTTTTAAACTTAAAACATAGTGTATTTCATAAAACAACTAAAAATAATTGTATGTCATTCACAGACAGAAGGAGACCTCAGATCATTGGAAGCCAAACCATAAAGGAAGGAGATGCTCTGAATCTGACCTGCAGTGTTGACAGTGTTCCTCCATCATTAATCATGTGGACTAAAAATTCACTCAGCATACAGCCAAGCAACACAACTAGTTCCACCAGCAACAATGGATCTGCTACTCTTGTTGTCCTCAACATGACAGAAGAAGATTCTGGACGATACAGCTGTGCAGCAAAATATGAGAACATCACCGAGACTAAATATGTTGACATAAAAGTGACTTGTAAGAGGAAATATTTTATGCACAATTAAACTATACATGGTTTATCCTAAACTGACGATCATTGTATGTTTACAGGGTCTCCAAAGGTGCTGAATGACTCTGGATGTGTGCTGCGGCCAGGCGGTTTGACCTGTGTGTGTCTTAGTGAGGGATTTCCTCTCCCTACCATTCGATGGCCATTACTGAAAGACCACACCGAGTACTCCATCACCAGCATTGTGTCAAACCACACTGTCAACAGCACTGTTACCATAATGGTTAAAAACCATGGCAACATCAGTGTTGAATGCGTTAGCAGCAATGAAAATGGGGAAGCAAAAGAAAAGCTCACAGTCCTCTGGGCAAAAGAAGAAGGTACATTTTTGCAGCTTTTACACTTCTGCTACGTTTAACTTCTCCTTTAATGTGCTTTTCTGCCGTCAGTATGGTCAGATGGCTATGTAAGTAAGTCAAGTTTTTCAGTTACAAAAACAGCTGGAAATAATTATGCTAACTTGACCTTAAATGAGCTATTTTTACCCATTAGCAAGCAATAGTTGTGTCATATTTTGTTTCTGTTCTCAATGTAGTAAACAAGCAAACAACTAATTCAGAAAAAAGTTCCATGCTGGAAATCATCATCGCCTTTTTTATTGGGTTCATTCTTGCATCTATCATCTACTGTTTGTTGATGAAATTCTACAGGTACATCAAACATTTATAACTTAATTTACATTTTCAACAATAAACATATATTTAAATTGTTACTGTAAAGATAATGTGTCTCCTCAGAATAAAACAGAAGAACTCTGAAAATGCGGGTGAATCTCTGGAGATGATTACGCCACTGGTATGATAAGTATTGATATCAATGATTATTCTGTGTTTATCTGTGAAGTAAAATATCTAAATAACGTGTAAATAATAGATAATAATTCTAATGTAATTCTATGTAAATACCAGAATGTGGGGGGGTTCAGAACCATAAATAGTTTTTAATATTCTACACGTCTCTTAAAATTGTAAAATATACTTCTTACAGATTTGTACATAAAATGGACAGCAACCCATGCTCAGATTTACCACATGGGTGAGAAGCTGTTTATCTCTACAGTCTTAAAAAAGCAAGTTACACTTCTAAGAGCAACTGATTATTTTGTGAGAAAAATTTAAACGTAGTCTCCCCTTTCCTTTTCTACCCTTAAAAAAAACAATTGTGTCACTTTGCGCAAGTTTCACTGAATCACTTGATCTTTCACAAGTTGGCCAGTTGTTGCCTGTAGAGGGTGCTTTCTTAATAAAGCAGCACTGCAGAAATAGAGAACAATCGCAGCTTTGTTGGTCATAAAGGAGACCTGCATGTTACACCAACCCCCTAAATTTGCAACATTATTCTGACTTCCTTCTTCAGTAAAAAAAAAGCAGTATAAAAGAATAATAGTGAAAAGTCAAATTCAATGGGATCTTAAATGTATTAAATCGATGACAGTGTGAGAACACAAACAATTTTCAGATCCAAACTGAGAAACATGTGAATTAATCTGAATTTATTGATATTTGGATTCTGAATGACGAAAAGTATAGAATAGCTTTTCAACTGTTAAAGCTGCGATTATATGAAAAGGCAAATCAGAAAACAAAAAACTCTGACTCCACCTGAATTACAGGTAAAGACAGTTTGGTAGCAAATTACAACTAATTGTTAATTCTCAACTTTACTGATGTGTTTTTCATTATACTTGGCAGATGTTGAATGGCCAACCTGTTCAAGAGACAGAAAAGAAAGAAGCTTTGGCAGGAACTCCTGAAGCTACCAATGGTCCAAAGGAATTGGTGTATGCCAGCATTGACTTTTCCCTTCTAAACCGGATTCCTACAAAATGGATAAAGAGTTCAGAAAACAAAAACACGGAATATGCAGAAATCAAGACAAACAAGAAAAAAGGGCATCAAGTGGAGATAATAACTGAGGAGGATAGCGAGATGAAAAACTGTGTCCAAGAAGTGAAAGAAGAGGCTGAGGAACCAGAGTATGCAGAAGTGGAAGATTTAATTAAGGAGAGTTGAAAATTAAGACCAGATGTCCAAGACAGAATCACAGAATAACCCCCTAAAGCTCAAGAATACAATAAAGATGCCATGATTATAAAATACAGTGATAGTCATGGTTTCTATCTCCTGAAACCAGATGCACAAATCATAGTTCAGAACATCTATCTGTAAAGATATTGGTTTAGTGTTTAAATGCATAAAAGGCAGACCAAATACTTGTTAACCAATGAACAAGAAAATCTCCCAAGTTTTCTGACTTCAAACAAGACATCTATGATGTCTCATAGATCCATGTTGATGTTTTCATAACCATCATGTCTTTAAAATGTCACGTTTTAATTATAGACTTATTTTTTATGAATGCTATTCTTTTAGTGTAGAATATAAAATCTACATGTAAGACTTCAATATGATGCATTTACAACTCGCGCATTGAGGCACTTGACAAATGGGTCCATTATGCAGGATGGCAGGATGTCAACACGGTGCAATGAAACTCAATGGACTTCTTTTTTTAAATTATTGGGTGAGATTAATTGTAAAATTGTTTATTTCATATATTCATTTATGTATAAGTTAGTATACGTGTGGTATATTTGTACAGCTCTTTTTAATGCATTTATAAACTGCTACATTTGAACTTATATTAATGCTTGTTATGGCAAAGTGAATCAGGCAAATACATGCATCATTTACTGTATTTTTACAATCTGCACTAGAAATATTCAATTTATTGAATGTGAAATTGGACCTTTTACCCACCACCATGAAAATTCAAAGGCAGAATAAAAAGAACATATAAGACTCTATGACTTGGGGAACATGTCCAGGATGTATTCAAATAGTATCTGATGAAGCTTAAAGAACAACTTTTTACATACAATTATATTTATATTTATTTTGGGATACTCTCACTATGTCATTCACAAAATCGTTCACCCTTTTGATTTGTAGTCCTGTCATTAATCAGCTCCACTGTACTTGATATTTTCATATGATCCTGCAGGCCAAAACTATGACTAAAAAAATAACATAAAAGTAATGACATAGATCAAATGTGGCATATTTTGTTTATATATTTTTATTGTATTCATTTTTAGTAAATGTATAATAAACATACTTGTTGGTACCAATATATCTGGAAAATGTCATTGTTGTTTTTAGAATTTTTTAAGATTGACTCAATTTCACAATAAGTATTGGGTTTTGTTTCTGATAGATTTTCAATAAGTACCATTAATCCAAAGTTTAGAGTTAATCCAAAGTTTACACATAGAGCACTGACAAGAATAACCCCCGTTATTCTTGTCAGAATAACAGGGGTTATTCTGGCAAGAATAACCCTTGTTATTCTTGTCAGGGGTTGAAGAGAAATTAGTGCTGTGTTCAAGTATTCCATAAATAATAAAAATTTTAAAATGTCCCAGAGTATGCATGGTTTCTATGACTAATCAACTATGAGTTTTACTGGTCTACTGTCAGCTTTAAGGAGATAATTCTGTGAATTTACAATAGTAAAAATTACAATAATATAATTTTGCTTCCACAAGTATTGTTTTTTTCAAAATACGATGAGCATAGAATGTCATTTAGAAATCAGGGCCACAGCCTATGTTTGTAAAAAAAAAGTTTTTTTTTTTTTTAACAATGTGGTAACAAACTTTGTGAAATGCTGATGTTGCTCAAAACGGAGATGAGTCAAAAAAAGAGAAGGAAAGCAGAGCAAACCTCAGTGAAGAATGTGTTGGGAAATTTTCAAAACAAAAAAAAATAAAGAAAACAATGATTCATGATACTTTCTATAGAGTGAAGTTCTTTAAGTCCTCATACTTTTATCAGATATTGGTCTGCAAGAAAAAGTATAAGGTAACTTGTTAAACGTGAATGAAAACCAGGGTTAAAATCATCCTGAATCAGGATAGTAAAGACTACTGCATTAGTAGGTAATGCAAATTATGCCTTTAACTAATCTGTTGCTAAGATCAATCTTAATTTAGCTGGCTGCCAGAAAGGGCCACTCCCCTCGGAGGCATGTCACAATTATATAACTGAGGAAAAAAAAGTAACATCCTGTATTGCTATATTTTGGCATCTCAAAACTGAACTTTCCGCTGAATCCATTTCTGCATTTTAAAAGTTCATGCTGTACTGAAGGAACAGGAGAGTAACCACCAAGGAATCAAACCATGTTTAGTGTCTTCTGGACAACATTGCTTTTCTTTTTGTGGGGTTCCACCACATACAGAGGTATGAGGAGCATTTTCTTTTATTATTATGTAGTGCTTAAAGCAATTTTTATGTGACAATATTTCACTTTGATATTAAATTATCTTGATTTGCTGATAAATGTAATCACAAAATGTTTTTTTATCCCTGTTAAGTTTATAAAAAGCGTATAAATCCTGAAACATTTACAGAGTTTGTTTGGTTCTGTACTAATAAAAATGATTGATTTGATGAAGTATCCTCAGTTTGCAAAGGTTTTGTAGTAGAGTTATAACAAAAACAAATATATAATTACTTTGGTCTTTTCCTTCACATTGCCAGTTGAATCAGCCCTTGGAGAACCAGACTGTAACAATGGATACTGCATTTCTCTCAATGAGGGAGTAATTACAGCCGAAGCCGGATTGTGTGTTGTGATACCATGTTCCTTCACCACTGTTGATGGGTTTACACCAAAAAGTATTGTCTGGTTTAAATGTGAATCATGGAAAAGGAGATGTGGTGACTCTGACATAGTATTTCACATAAATCGTGACAAGGTTCCTTCAGAATTTCTAGGACGGATTTTACTGTTGGATCCTGATGTGAGTCAGAGGAACTGCAGCATCATGATCAATGACCTCACCACATCTGATTCTGGATCATATCAGCTCAGAGTTAATGGTCTTTACCATGGATCGTCAGATGGAGTTACGTTCCTTTCAAAAACAAGTCTCTCTGTTAAAGGTATGAAAGACAATAATAAGAACATCTTTGGTTCTTCAATTTAGTGATTAGTATAAATATATGCAACGTGGTTTAAATTTGTATTTGTAGTGTCTAAAATAACTCACAAGAAACTGTCAGTGTTTGTTGACCTCTGTTGGCAGATTGTAGGAACTGCATCAGCTAAGCTAAAATTAGCTTGTTCCATTCAGATGTAAAATAAGTAATGATATCTCCACTTGATTTTATTCATCAACCATGTTTCCATCAGATCTTAGCCAAAGGCCCTCACTGAAGATTCCTCCACTGACTGAGGGACAGCAGGCCACTCTGACCTGCACTGCTCCTGGTCTCTGCTCTGGGTCTCCTCCTAACATCACCTGGATGTGGAGAGGAAAAGGAGAAATGGAAGCTAATGTTACAGGAAACATGACTGCTTCTTTTAAAACTGAGAATCTGACTGCTGTGTCACATATGCACAGTTCGATTTTGACCTTTAACTCTTCAGCTAAGCTCCACAACACCAATGTAACCTGTAAGGTCAGCTTCATAAGTGGCATAACCACAGAGGAGACTGTGACCCTGAAAGTAAACTGTGAGTATATTATTTGAAAACTTGTTGGTTTTGTGATTTGTCTCCTCAGTTAAATTTAAGGAATCACTATAGCCACTGGATGTTTAAAATCAATGTGGATACAAATATGAATTAAGGTGACAGTAAATACTGAACCTGCAGTGTCTAATGTTTACCAGAAGTTTGTTCTTACAAACTGAGAAATATTTACCCAGTTTGTGTGAGAGTGTCCTTTGGAACCAAGTAAACCCCAGCCAAACACCAAATAATTTTTGTAAGATGTTCCAAAAGGATCATTGCCTATGTCAAACACTGCAAGTGAAAGAAAATCATGAATATTTTTATAAAGGACAAGGCATTTTTCTTTATTCACATAATATCATAAGCTTTAAATGTATAGTTTTCTAGTTTCTAAAAAACACCTCACAGTGTTTCCCATTTGTAATATAACTGATTTATTTTACTGAAAGCCTGTGAGCCAAAGCTATCTCCAAACACCATTATCCAGTATCCATTATACATTATGGAGTATGATCTTACTTTAAAAAATACAGTTTAAAATGTAATGTTGGTCCCATAGATAAAAGACAACCTCAAATCAATGGAAAGACTACTGTGAAGGAAGGAGATGATCTGAATCTGATCTGCAACGTTGAAAGTTTTCCTCAATCAGTTGTTGTGTGGACTAGACATTCAGGAAGTGGGATTTACTCCCAAAATAACACCGGATCGGCAACACTTGTCATCTCGAATGTGACAACTGAGGACTCTGGGCAATATGTCTGCACAGCGAATCACCTGAATGAAACAGTGTCTGTATATGCTGATGTAAAAGTGTCTTGTAAGTAAACATCAGTAATGAAGCTCAGAGCCTAAGTCATAATTTATCTCACACTCATAACTTATAATTTTTTTCAGGGTTTTCAAAGATACTGAAAAGTTCTGGATGTGTGCATCAGTCAGCGCTCCTGACCTGTGTGTGCATCTCTGAGGGGTTTCCTCTACCCACTATAACATGGCCTCTGCTTAAGGTCCACAAAGAGTACTCTGTCATTAAGACCGTGTCAAACCACAGAGTTAACAGCACTGTCACCATATCCCTTAAAAATCTCCATTATGTCAGTTTTGAATGTGACAGCAGCCATGAAAATGAAGACGCAAAAGAAAACCTCACAATCCAAGAATACTTCACAGAAAAAGAAGGTACTTCTTCACAGCTTCCAGTCACATCTGCTTTGACATTCTTTACTGTCTCATTTCAATCATTATGGCCAAATGACGAAGCCAGTGCAATTATGCTTTGATCTATAGTAACTTGGCTTGACGCTGTTTTCTCTCTCTGTTTTCTCCTCACAGCCATTCAGTCCAAAACTATTTTAGAAAAGGTTTTCAGCCTGCAAGTCATTGTTGCCTTTCTGATTGGGGTTCTACTTTCAGCTATCATTTGTTATTTGGCTGCAAAATGTAACAGGTATGTTCTAGTTTTTAATTAACGTCTGTGTTATCTAGGAAAAATATTTCAATTTTTCCTAGAGTTACTGAAATAAAACTAGAAAGAGATAGAAGGATGGCACTATGTTAATTAGTGGCAGCAGCTTCCCTTCTTTACAATAAAACATGCTTTTATGAAGGTATAGTTGGGCCCGTTCTTGCTGAGTGAATTGCAATTGAAACTGTCTCAAGTTTGAAAGGTTGCATTTTTAACTACACTCTTTGATCCTTTATAAATATTCTGTAGGATTAAAATCAGAACAGTTTCTTTTCCCAGCCATAATACTTTTTGCTGCATATTTTTGGGACATTGTCAAGTTGGAGAGCTTATGTAACCCTATGTGGGTGAATTTGTCAGAGAGACATTGCTTTTGCCTTCTCTGGTTTATGTTCATTGTGATTTCGCAATAACAAACTACCATATGCCATGTTTGATCCTTCCACTTTAAATACATTAAATGGCTGTCAGAGAGCTAAAAATAATTTTTAATCTCAAGTAAAGCACTTGATTAAAACAAAACAAAAAATACAGACTGTCCATTTTATTTTCTTTGTAGAATAAACAAGTTATTTTTGTTTATTTTTTGTATTGTAGCTTATCACATAATAGAGGAATGCAGGTATTCGTTAGTTGCTTTAACTGAATCCCTTTTCAGGGGAAATAAAGCACTCTTTTAGTAAACCGTAAAGATGCCAGCATATTGATCGTTATCTGTATCAGTTAATGAGTAGAAGCAAAAATATATTTTTCCACAGGAAGACATTGAAGAAGTCTGAGAATGAGGATGGAACTCTGAAGATGATCTCTCAAGATGATCCACGGGTACCTATATTTGTACTGCTAGAAGAAAATGATCAGTTCAAAATAATCAGAAAACAAATTCAGGGTTTTCATGCATAAATAATACTTCAATTCATCAGAGCTTAAACTGTTTTTCTTAATACCAGTTGCATTGTCCTCTTCAAAAATACAAATGAGTAAATTTTTGAACAGGATTTAAATCAAGATGTGTAGCCTAGTTGATCTGCCATTGTTTCCAGTACTACCATTGTTCAAAAAAGCCATTATTAATGAATGATGGAACAGTTTGGAAAAGCAGTTTAATATGTACATTTTAACAGGTTTGACATCACATCTACAACAAAAGTAAAGTTATGGCTGAAAAAGAAAAAAAATCTTTGCAGTGCTTGTTGTGTATGAGAATAAATTTGTCGGTAAAAAGATAAATGGAAACAAAGATTTGATTGTGATTCATGCAGCTGCATGTCAGCATCTCAATAGGTTTTAAAACTGTTGAGTAAAGATTCATCAGTGAGAGCTATTCTACTTTTCAGACTGGTCATAAATGAGTCACTGTCAGTTATCAGACACCTAATAACTAGCGTTATTAGGTGTCTGAAGAAAAAAACTTTGTCTGGATTCTCTGTGCTGTGTGTTATTTTATATCTAGTTTCTCCCTGTACCTGACAGATCGACGATGGTCAGGATGTTCAAAGTGACATAACCCCTGCGCAAGAGGAAGCTGTGAACATACCTATTGCAGGAGAGAAGTCGGCTTCAGAAACGAGCGAAGATTCAAAAGATGTGCAATATGCCAGCATTGATTTCTCAATCATGAAGAGAAGGAGTACAAAAGAGGCAGCAAAGAAACAAGCGAGCACTTTGACTGAATATGCAGAGATTAAAACTAGACTGAAAGAGCAAAGGAAAGATGATAGTAAAAAGGAATGTGAGACGCTGGAGTGTGAAGATGAGGATTTGACAACAAAACATGCTGAGCAGATGAAACATTGTGTCACAGAGGAGCAGAATGAAGTGGAAGCAGTTTACTCCACCGTCAAAGATGCTTTAGTTGAGATCTAAGAACTGCGCTATACTGTGCACACTCTGGCAATGGCATTACAGCATTTTATACTGAGTCATTGACGGTGGAGCAACCTGTCTGAAGAAAAAAACTTTGTGTAGATTCTCTATGCATTATGCATCCATCCATCCATTGCATACATCCACTTGTCCTTGATCATCTACTCATCTTAAAGTTTATAGAAAAAGGAGGAGAAACTTTAGATTTAGTGATGTTTGCAGCAAATATCCTGGATGTGCCAGGAGTTTTGCTGATTCCAATTTGACAGTAGGGTTCAATAAACATGTACAGATTTTACTTTCACACGAGCTCATGCATTATATCATACTTGTACATTAGTAATACAGATAAGCTAAAAATGAAAACGTATTCATACTGTAAATATAAAGCTAGCTAGAAAGGGCTCATCAGACAATAATTTTTGAAAAAGATCTAGTTGATTTGTTTATGTCTCATTTGTTTGTATGTTTTATTCCAAATATGTCTGTATTTTTAGTTTATGATAGAAAGTTAATGTAGAAGAGCTTAACTAAAAACATTGATCAGTGAACAGAATAAAACTTGTTTGAAGCATTTTGAGAAGACTTCTAAAGAGAGCCTTGACACAGAATGTATAGTCAGAAAAGATAAACAACAAAGAATGCCCAGACTCTCCATATTGACTGAGCAGAAAGAAGAATGTTGAAGAAATTAACCTTGCATTAAGAAATCCAGTTAGCACCATCAGATAGCACTCTCTAATCCCACAGAACAGTGGATTAATATGTGTACAACACATGACAAATCATCTATGTCCAATGTGCTTACAACACTGGACATAAGACTGTTGAGGCTATGAATGATTCATTTTGATTAATTATTGGTTTCTTTAGTTTGGTTTCTTTTTTGTAATGTTGTATATTTATCAAAATAAAATTTATCTGAATGAATAAATGAATGAATCTGAATTAATGAATATACGTGTGAAAGCACTTATTCATCTCCTGTTTTTAAAGAACATAAAGTGTAGATATTTATAATATTTTAAACGTCGGATCTTTAGAATCAGCTGAGATGCTATTTTGTCGCCCTCTTTTGGGAGCTTTTAGAAACTACAACACATTCTCACAAAATCCACGTTTACCCACGTTTTAAAATCTGTCAAAATAGATGTTTGTTTCAGTCGTAAGAAACAATCATTTTATATTTAATGCATTGTTTCAACCCACACTGATGATTACTCAATTGATTTGCCACACTGACCTTTGAGTGCGACAAATTCTACATTCTTCTAGCTTCTAAAAAAAAGCAAAAATGAAATGCAAGAGCAGCTAAAATTACTAATGATATCAGAGTAAAGGTATGTGGAGCTCTTAATGTAAACTTCAGTGTAGTACGTTTTCCACCACATCCTAAAGTATGGACTAAATATAAGAAAGGACATAAGTTATGAAATTCCATTCTTCCACTCTGCAGGAAAACAGAGGGACTTCATCTTGGATGTAATTTGCAGTTATTCAGGCTGTAAAATGTGGACCAAAAACATTATAATGTTTTATAATATTAATTAACTATAAATAACATGCATATTAACTTGCTGATTACAGAAATGTTAGTAATATGTGATTGAAATATGGGTTTTACCTATGGCAACAAGAGGCTTATGTATTAAAATTAAATTAAACTCCACAGTTTAAAAAAAATCCCCCTTTTGTCTCAAAATTAATGCTCCAGAAATCAGTTTATTTTTACATTTTTTCAGTTTTCAAAATTACGACTGCTGTAAGTTGCACTACAGAAACTGAAACAAACTTGAACTTGTTTTTATGTGGTGACTGAGTCCAAAACAATCGTTTCCTGTAAATAACAGGAAATGATCTCTTTTTACCAAGTAGAAAATAAGCTCCCTGTTTAACAGAAAATGCATTAATTACAAAAGGTGAGAGACAAGTTTAACTGCAACAATAAATGAAGGATCTATTAAAAGAGAAGGGTGTGAGTTTTTTGTTGAAGCGTCAGAGTTTGTAGGATAAACCTAACCTCAAATTATGCAGAAACTATTCTTATCTGAAAGGTTGCTAAGAATGCTAATATTTTTTATTTTTTTTTATCACATGTAATGTGGTATTTCTAATTCTTTTATAAATGGTCATTCTTTTATTTTCTTTTTGTATTGGCAAGGTTTGAATGTTTAATGTGGGCAAAATGGTGAATATGTTTAGAGCTGTGCTTCTAGAAAAAAAGTGTTATAGTTTTATTTAGTATTCACAGAGAACTGACATATTGAAATGGTGCTTCTTCTGAGAACCATATGACACAGACTTATGTTACAAAAAACCTTTTGCATTCAAACTTAAACAGAAAATCTAAAGGGTTTGAAAGAAAAAAAATGGCTTCATTGTTATTCTAAATATGTTTTTTCTAAGAATGCAGAATAGATTTCTTATTTTTTAATTGTGTTGGTCAATTTGGATGGATATCCAGAGACAGTGGGATACAATTGTTGCAATAGTCCAAAAGTCAAACATCCAGGGTTACTTGAAACAACTTGTATATTTAAATCCTCAGAAATATTCACTTCCATTTTAAAGGGGGCTATTCAAAGAACAACACTTTGGATTTATGTATCAAGTCAAGAGTGATGGCACATCCACATGTATGAAACATATGCTGGTTCTTCCATTTAAATCTGCACAATGTTTTAGTAATTTATGCTAGAGTTTGTCAACCCTGGTCACCAGTTCCCACTGTCCTGTGTGTTTAAGTGCTTTGTTCCTGCCACAAACCTATTGAAAGAATAGATGATTACTTCTGCAGCATATTATGGCATACTGACAAGGCAAAAGCAATCACTTGGATCTGGTTTACTGGAGCAGAGACAGATCTAAAACATGAAATCCCGTGGGCCCTCTTTGTAAAGGCTGCCAAAAACTTGAGAATATTATTTGCATGATCCTTGTTTTGCTCTTTTTCTCTTTGTCCTTAAATTAAACTCGTCCAAAATAATCTTTTTGACATCTAGCGACAAAAGACTTAAAATCATTTGAAATGCAACTATTATTGCAGGAGATGTTCTGAGTTTAATTAGAGAATTAAAAATGTTTGGTCCTTCATCATGAGGACCAAATATTATCCCAGTAGAAATGTTTTTCAGTAGATATGCTGGATAAGTCAACAAGGGGATTTCAAATATCAAAGCTTTGTATTCTCAAACATGTCTGCCCAGCACATCATGTTCTTTGTCATGATGACAAACAGCCACTACAACTTTAAAAGGCACAAGAATGTCAGTGTTGCATGTTTTATCTGCCATGATAATGGGGAAACAAAAGAAGACATCAGAGGCATTCAAGACTCTGACATAGGGGGCCCATTTTCACAGCTAAACCACCACTTATTTCCTCTGCTTGACATTTAACTCTCTTACCTGATTTCTTAATATGGCCATAGTGGTGAGATGAGCAAGTGTAGTGCATTTAAACATTTAAATAGCATGGCTTGAAGCTGCTATTTCTCTGTTTTTGTTGCCCTATTCAGAGCTCAATATGTGGTTCAAACATTTCATTCTATTGTCAATTAGCATGTGTTTTTCCACTATAGAATGTAACTGGTAAAGATTTTGATTAATTTATAGATTTTCCGGTTTTATCTATTAACATTTCTATAAACTAGCTGTTAAATTATAAAGCTTTATAATGGGGCAGCTGGTTGTGTTGCTGCCTTGCAGCAAGAACGTATTTCTGCAAGAAATTTACATTTTCTCCCTGTGTATGTGTGAGCTATTTGTAGTTACACTAGTTTCCTCCCACACTCCAAAAAACTTGACTGTTAGATCAAATGAATACTTTAATCTGATCTTATAAGTGTGTGCATGTATGGTTGTTGGTCCTCTACGTCTCTGTGATGGACTGGCAAACTGTCCTAGATGTATGCCGCATTTCAGCCAATGGCTGCTGGAGCAAGGCACCTGACCCACTGCAACCCCACATGGATAAGAGGCCACAGAAAAAATAGTCATACAGCTCAAAAAGCCACAGAAAGTCACAGTTCTCTTTGAATATTTAATGCGTCCCCTAATTTAAGAAGCTATTTTTCACACTTGTATAACTTATCTGAATCAGTTATTCAGATTCAGTTATTCTGAATAACTGACTCAGATAAGTTATTCAGTTAGTGCGTTACAATGCAAAGTTTGTTCTCATAATATGGTTGCAACTGTCCAATATTGCCCTTCTAAAAGAAAGAGGAACTCATCACTATTGGCAAATGACACTGCTGTTGTTATGACTAAAAAGTATGTTTTAAAACTTTTTAAAAGAGCCCTCTAGTGATATTGGAGAACACCTTATAAAATATACATAACATAAGAAAAAATTACTTTCAAATGAATCAGCAAATGAATCAGCAACATCAAATAAACAACAGATGAAATGGGTGCAAAAAGTTATTTTTTAATTCTGCTTAATTTTGTTTCTAATCACCATTATCTCAGCTCAGGAGACAGCATCTCATACAGTGAAGAAAAATTAAGCAATTAACATAAAAATTATTCAACATCCTTCTCCCTTAAAAATTTTGTTTCCAAGATTCTCAATTGCCTGAATTTAGTTGAGCTAAGTAACACACAAAGTAACCTCTTTGTGTGTTCCTATGTTAATAGAAAATAGTCTTCACTGCCATCATTACGGCACGAACAAAAGAAGGATGATTTGGGTTGCAGTCTTCAGGAAAAGTGATGTCAAAACTAAAAGAGTTACTGGCAGTGAAAATTACAGAAGTTATTCTGGAAATGCTTTCCACATTGAACTTGTCTTCATGTCTATTTTTATGAATTATTAGGTTATATGAGGTGGAGTTTTGATCATTTCATTTCACAGATGACATAGAAAATGTCATGTGGTGCATAAAAAAGTGAGCCTAATGCATTTTTTAAAAATCATATAACACTAGAGCACAAATTTACTCTTACTGCTCATATATAACTGTTATCCACCAAGAGTATTTAAAAAAAAATGGAACTGTTTCATTGCTTGGAAAAAGATTTGTCATAAAGTATGTTCATTGTTTTTAGGTGATGCTTGTATCAGAGGATTTAGTGTGTGAGAGCTGGAGTCTCATAACAATTAGCAACCTTTTGTCATAATAGAAATAGATAAATAAATTAATTTATAAGTGGACTGCAGGTAGCACAGTTGGGAATGCTATTGTCCTCAAATCAACCTGAGGGAAAATCAAGATTTATCAGCTTTAAAAGGGTTTTGATTCTGAGTGTTTGGTCAAAAAAGGAAAATGAAAAGCTTGTCCAGACAACGTTTCCTGACCTGGGATGAAGGTAAAAGAAGCTCAGTAAGAAACTCAGAGCAATCTCAGATTTGAGAAAGAATAAACTAAAGACCCCTTTAACTTAAAATGAAGAAATACATAAAGTATAGCATTATGTATCGATGCTATACATAATGCATGTATAATGCTATACGTTATGTATATCACAACAAGATGACAGTGTGACCAAATATGTAAGAAATATTTGTAAAATGTATTTTTGTGAAAGTTATATTCTGAAGCTTTAAAATGTCTTTACAAGATGCTTTATAGGGAAGGAAGTTATTCATGAGATGTCATATTGCCATTTTAGGCAGTGTAAAGAGAATAGTTAGGTTTGACCCTTGACAGAGAAAGCAGCTGCACTGAAATAACCAATAGCTGTATTTATGCTACATTAAAGTCAAAGATGCTTACTGATTGAAGATTTGCTGATTTTGTGCACAATACATTGTATAGTGTTCAATTAATGACATTATAGTTGTTGTCATCTTAAATTAAAAAAAACAAAGTTATCTGTCTTCCTCCAGTCAGTTTAAAATGATCATTTGAAATAATTCCTGTTTGTGGCCTCACAGAGACTGGGCTGCACACCTGAGATTCAAATCACCTCACAACTGCCTGTGACACTGTAGCAAAAGCAAGTTTGTTTCCAGGAGGAACTGAGAAGCAGTGATGTGCAGAGGGACTTCCTGTAATGTAAAGAAGAAAAACAGAAAAGGAGGAGGAAGAGAATAAGAGTCAGTTCAGTAAGGAAGCAGAAAGCAGAGCTCAGTGAGGGGAAACAAGCTAAAGATTCAGCAAGAATAAGGTAAGGTCTCATTTTCTACACATTTTCTCTGATTCTCATAATAACTCTGTTGTGATGCCTTATGTTATTTTTAAAATGAAACATTTATGGGGCTAAATTCAGAATTACATCTACACTTAATTATGTGATGATAATTTATAGCCTCAAATAAGAAAATTTTGTCAAGTTATTTTTAAAAATCCAAGTATTAAAGGAATATTTAAAGGAATATAAGACCAATGAAGCTTACCACATTCCGTATTTACATCTGGGCTGATAGGCATGAAGGGGTTTCTGAAACAGTTTCATCAAAATATTAATTTTATGTCTTAACTTCTTTTTGTTCAAGCTCAGTGATATAATGTGATCTTTCCAGGTACAAACTGGCTTATATTGACAAGATGCTTGCTCTGACCTGGGTAACTCTGCTCTTTGCTACAGGTAAAAGAAACAATGTTTAAACTTTTTTGATAAGTAATATTACGATTACTATTTGGTCATCTGAGGCTCCTTGATATCTTAAGAAAAAAAAACTACATGCAAAGAATTTGTGAAAGTAGCACCTTTCTGTCTAATCCAAAAGCTTTGCTTTATTCACTATAAAAGTTTTTTGTTGCTATTTCTTTTTGCTTCTTCTAGGCATTTCAGAGTCAGTGCAAAGCAATGACAAGACATGTGATGGCAAAACATTCACTATCACTCTAAAACCCACAAACCAAATAGCAGCAGCTGGAAGATGTGTTGTTTTAGAATGTTCATTTGAAAATAATGTCACCAGCTTTACTTGGTCCAAAAATAACCAATCTGGAGAAGGCAAAACGCCAATATTTAACTCCAGCACAAATACCAGCGCTGACTCTGGAATTATGAAACGAGTTTCTTTGCTGGAGCCTGATGTAAAGAAAAAGAACTGCAGCATCATCATCAAAAATCTTACGACTTCTGACACTGGAGTTTATCAAGTCACCGCTATAGATGAAAACGGCTGCACACATGTTTCTGAAGCAAACATTACTGTTGAAGGTATACAAGAAAACAGTTCCAATAAATTAAAGTAAGTCTCGTTCCAATTTCTCACCAACTGTCTTGCATTTCTATTCTTCAAACAGTCCAGGAAATAAACATCACTTTAGAAATGACCACTATGAAGAACATCACCTGTTCTGTTCCTGCTTTCTGCTCTGGATCTAAACCTCAGTTCACCTGGATATACCAAGAAGCAGCAGAGAAGGACAATCTCACAATCACAAACAACACTGAATTCATGATTATTATGATGAATGACACACAGAGTCACAAATCAAGCCTGATTTTTAATGCCTCAGCTAAACTTCACAATATAAAAGTTACCTGCAGGGTCAACTTTACTTGCAACATACTAGTAGAGAAAACTCTTAACATGAACCGTAAGTATTAATGTAAAGTTTTACTTTTTCACTTTAAAATTGACTTAAGAAAAATTGTTTTATAAAATAAATAAATAAATAAGTAAGTAAATCATGGAGATCCTGATGGTCAAATTGACTTGTTTCATATAATGAATCAGAAAAAAAAAAGTTGTTTCCCATCTTGGAAATATTTCACATCATACAAGATAAATTGATTTGAGAACAAATTTATTTATTTATTGCGATTGTTTGATAAAATGTCTGACGCACTTAGACATAAGTTTCTGCCTCATGTTTCTATAATTAGTAATTCCAAATGTCTATTTTTATATCATTCAAAGATTAATGGACATTTAGTTTTTGTGTTTTTTGAAATTGCATGTTTATGTGTTTTTAAATGAAAACATAAATGAAGCCTGCAGTAGTGACAGGTTTCCTGCTTTTAAATCTTGGTCAAAAAGTTCAAGTCAGAGAAAATGTACTTAAAAGTAAGGACCCAGATTCTGTACATTAAACTGGCAACTTGTATATATTCAATTTATTTTACTATTATCTTAGAAGTGGTAGATATTTCTGACAAATAAAGTAAGTAAACTACAACATGTCATAGTTATATTGTAATTACAATACAACAAATATTTAATTTAAGCTTGGATTATTAATAAAATTAAATCTATTTTACTCTGATTTTTTTCTTTCTCTCCTGCAGAAAATCAAAATATTTTTAGTCATTTGGTAGAACTTTTAAAAGCAAAGATGATTCCCGTCCTGATTGTTTTTGGGGTTGGATTTCTGATCGGATCATTGGTTACAACCTTGATTGCGTGCCTTGCGACAAAATGCAGGTAGAGTGTGTTTTCCTTAAACATTTATTTAACTAGTAAAAGCTTTTCTGCCAATAAATTTTATTATTTCCTTCTTTTGTATGTCTTCTGAAAAAATAACTCAACCAAACATCAAGAGTTATTTTATTATTTATTTGCACTTTTCATCTGCAGTCATTAAACTGATTTTGAGAAATTATTTATACTGCGCTATAAATGAATACTTTTCAGATTATAATGTGACAGTTCTGCTTTTGTTATTTTTTTTCTTTTTTTGTCTTCATTATTGGCCTCATTATAATGAATTATATTTTTATTCATCATTGAGATGTAGATAGAAGAAACTAACATAATAATTAACATAGCATGCCTTATTAATATGCAGCAGGCAAATTATTTTCTCAGTCTATACAAATATATTTCACTTCCTAGTTTTTTATTTTTATGTTTTTTGATTACCTACTACCCTATAAAGTAAAGAAAATCCTATGGTGACTGGCCTTTGCTGTTGTAAAGTAATTTATGTGTCATTTATGGGGGCGTTGGTGGAGACGGTGGGATTTTGTCCCGTAATTGGCAGGTTGCTGGTTCGAGTCCTGCTCCATCCTTCTCTGCTGTTCATTGGGCAAGACCCTGGACCTACCTTGCCTTCGGGTGAGGGTCAGAGGGACCCTTGGTGGCAGTGCATGGCATCCAGTGAGCCATAGTGCAGCTGCAGCTACAATCCAGTAGCTCATCACCATCAGTGTGTGAATGTGTGTGTGAATGCCTATTTATCATGTACTGTGGCTGACTGGTCATAGTATGACTGTATGATGAAGTTCTTTGTGGTGTTAAAAAATTATTAAATCCAGGGTCTTAAAAATAAGATGGTAAAGTGACAAATATCAATAAATAATTTGCTTCTTTATTTATTTTTCTTTTATTTTGATTGCTTTTTAGGAGCAAAAAGAAGAGCCCTCATTCTACTGATGAGCTGGAACTGTTAAACCCTGACGCTGCTTTCAAGGTACTTTGACCCATTCATTTTTGAACATGGCAGAATGTTGGGCAATTTACTTACAGGATTTATCAGAACATATCGTAAAATAATGAAGATATTAGTTTTGACTGTATTGACAGTAATCCAATTTCATCAATTTAATATCTAATTTACAACAATATTAAGCCCATGTTTACATTAAAAATCAGATACAAAGCTGTCTTGTAATAATAATAAAAAAGATTTTTATTAAAATTGTTCAGACAGATTTTCATATACGACAATATAAAATTAAGATGGTCAGTGCTGTATAGTAGCACAATAAGCCTTCCTGCCCAAAGCAGTTTTTCCAAAATCAGCTGTTTTGTGGTGTTGTGGGATTCTCATCAAAGTGATGAAGAAACTAAACTTTGTGAAGTTTTTTTTTTTTTTTATCACATTTTACAAAGGTCATCTTACATTAACATTACCAGCAAGCTAAACCTTGGTTTGGAACTTCAGTAGCGAATATTCTGGAAATAGTTTTGACTTGTTGTGAATTACTTCAACTTCATTCATCTGTCTTTTGACATGCGTAATTCTTACATTTTACAATCGGATTGGGATAACAAGGTACCTCACGTAGAGAATAACGGTATCCTTGTCGTGCAGGATGATGGCACCCTAGTCTTCCAGGATGATGGCATCCAGAATCAAGCAGCTGCAGAATGTGGAGAGGAAATTTGTGGGGACTTGGTAGACTTAGACATGTCACCAAAGGAAAGTGTGTACTCGGACATTGACTTCTCTGCACTGAAAGAGAAGAATCCTGCAGATGCCAAAGAGAAGGAGGATACGACAGAGACTGAATATGCTGAGATCAAGAGAGGGGAAATGGAGGTGGCACAAGAAAACGAAGAAATGGGCTGTGAAATTTTGGTGGGAAATTATGAGACGGAGGTAATGATAGAGCATCAGGAGGAGGCAAACCAGATTGTGGTGGCTGAAGAGGTCATAGGAGAGGCTGACCAGCTTTATTACAACAAGGAAGTCATGGATGAGAACTGAACTCTGTACATCAGTTTAGAAAGGATACATCTTTCCTCTTTATAGAAGACAGATTTGCATGAGAGAAATTGTAAATTAATGAAGATATTTCTAATTATTTTGAGTGCTTATGTTTTGAACAGGTAAACCAAAAAGTGGGTGAATATGTAATGAGATCTTGAAGAACAAAATACATTAAATAATTAAATTCGAGCTTGTACAAAAGAAACAGTAGAGTGAAGGCAAATCAGAAAAAAACTTGAATCCTTTGGCAGTTTGCATTTCAACACCTTCAGCACCTAATTCATCCTCTGACCAGACAATCAAGCTGAATAATGGAAAGTTACTTTATGATTTTTCAGGTTTTCAAATATGGCTATCTGGCAATCAGGTTCTAGTGAAGCTTCTTTTAACAAAACAAATATTTTAAGTAGTAGTTTTTCGCAAAGAAAATATATTTTTACAAGCTATCACGTGCGTTATTTTTCCTGTGTACAGAGTAGCATCTGAAATAAAATGTGTCTTTCTTTAGGCAATACCTTTGTTGCATATACACTTTTGTTGTAATAATCTGAGACGTTACACTTTATTGCTTTGAAATGTAGGACGCAATTTTCTTGATAAATACCTACTTCCTCTTTTGGCATGTAAGATAGATATGCAAAACTAATTATGGGAAAGTGTCACTCTAAGGTGGAATGTGAAATATAGAAAGGAATGGACAAATACAGTGAAGTTCTTTGGGGAAGTACAAAAATATTCAACAGAGTGACTTTGCTGTGAACAGTTGTTCTAGGTATTACACCATATGAAACCTAAAAGGTGCTTCCTCAAGATGAAACCTGGGTTTTAATTTCCATGTAATGATTCCATTCATCGAGTGACAGCTGTTTTGTTTTGTTTTTTCACACCCTCACTGCTGGAAAAAAAAATAAAATAAAATTACTCAATCATTTAGAGCACTTAGTACTATGCATATTTTTAAAAATCTATGTTGAAGGAAATGAGAAAGAGCACTACACTGCTGGTACCGCAAGATGACTAGTTTCCTCTTTGTTTATTTATATGCATGTGTTCGCGTAAGCGCCCTGATCTTCCCTTTCCTACAAACTACAATAAAAGACTTTGCTATTCTTCTTGCAATAAATGTTTGAAGTCAGATGCATAAAAGGAAAACTGCTAAAGTTTAGTTTGTTTCTGTACATCTGGGTAGTTGGTGAGAAGGAAGGCGAGATTAGGCAACAAGGGCGCATACCAAAAGAAGGAAGAAGCAGGGGAAGTAAAGAAAGAGTCACACATTAAAAATAACCAGAGTGCGAAATGCAGAAGAAAAGGGCATGCAGGTAAAAAACAATATG
This sequence comes from Poeciliopsis prolifica, assembly GCF_027474105.1. Lineage (NCBI taxonomy): Eukaryota > Metazoa > Chordata > Actinopteri > Cyprinodontiformes > Poeciliidae > Poeciliopsis > Poeciliopsis prolifica. The sequence goes on along the minus strand of NW_026562400.1, from coordinate 7,486,511 downwards.
TTTATGATGTCTTTCTGGATAAAGTTAATTAAATATTTGTTGACATTTTTAAAATGTTAGCCATCAAGTGTTGGGTAAAATAGAAATTATTTCATTGGGAATGAATAATGCTCATAGATGTGAAATTTGGAACCGTTTCAGGGGAGTTTTTGGGTGGTTGAATTAATTCCTGTGGGACTGGTGCAGTCAAATTTCTGAAGATCTGTGTGAATTACTTGAACATCCTGTATGAACATCTGTGTTGACAGGTGTGGCTGTTCCTGATTCAGTTTGATCATCTTTGTATATGCAAGAAAAAAAAAGTCTTCACCCAGAGAGTCACTGGAATTAATCGAGATGTTTATTCTCACCTGGCTCATTTTACTCTTCATCAGTTCCAGCTCAGGTATAAAGCATATTTTAAACTAACTCTCTTTTACTAAAAGTAAATAAACCTAAATTATTCAATCTGCAATGCCTTTTTGAATACTGTAGTCTCGCTTGTCCAGTTTCCATTCACCGTTAAACAACATAAACCTGCAGGCCATTTTAAAAAAAAGATTTGATCATTTTATCTAAAGCTATAAATGTGCCGTGGCTAAAAAAAGTATGTGGGTGTTGCATTTCTGCATTTCTGTTTCAAACAAATACACTGCACTATCAAAAGTGTTTGCTCATCAGATGTCACATGTAAATGAAGTTAAGTTACATCCAGATCTTAATATACTGTTTTGCTTCGTAATGTTGGTAGAGGCAGTCTGCATGTCCAGATGTTTGATTACAACTTTGGCCATAAGAACGCCTGAAATTAATGTTGTGTAGGAGTGATACTATCCTTTTATATATTATATATCTTTGTGTTGTTTTTGCACTGTTGTTTCTCCCTTTGTAGTGTATTTTAAGCTTTCTTTTTTCTTCCTTACAATTCTTTGCGTAACACTCTGATGGTTAGTAAACCTCTGTTGTGGAAGCACTTAGGTTTCACCAGTTCCCAAAATGGTGAATATGGGACAAGTTAGGGGGTAGAAATAGGACTGTGACCCCCTTTATGTTGAGCACCATTAAGAAGTGACTGAATAATTCATGAAACTATTAATTGCTTGGTGCCATCAGAGTAAAAACATTTGTGTGTGTGCGTAGGCGTGTTTGCGTGTGTGTGTGTGTGTGTGTGTGTGTGTGTGTGTGTGGTGTGTGTGTTGGGAGAAGCAATTGGAAATTTACAAAGTGGGGGGAAAGTTTTAATGTTTTACCTCCGTGACTACAGAAAACACAACATATGCTCTAAGGAACAAGAGAAGCAACAACATTAACAAAGAAGTTTAAATGACATCAGAAAATCTATTAACTTCATATTTGCATTATTCAGCAACATAAAAATTAGTTCTTGCTCTTTGCTCCCTCATTTACATCATCCCCTTTCCAAAGAATAGTGTTCTATGTTTCATTTAGGAATGAATGGAAACCTCACATTGATGATTCCACTGCTGATAGAAGGACAGGAAACCACACTGACTTGCACCGCTGACCTCTGCTCTAATGATGAAACTCCTGTGTTTGAATGGAAATGGACCACGTCCATGGAGAACAATTCCTTTAACATAAATAATGCTACAGAATCTCAAAAACAAAACTCAACAGTGACATTTAAACCTTCAGCCAAACATCATGGCTCTGCAGTCACCTGTCAGGTCACCTGCCCAAATAACATAACAGCGAATGTGAGAAAAGTCCTCAATGTAACCTGTGAGTAAAACACGCCTCTTTATTTTATTTTTCTTTTCACTGTTTCTGAAGCACAGCTAAAACTTTTTTCTATGAGGATTTCTTTGATCAATTTTTCAGAATGCTGTGTTAATTTGACTTAATTCATGCAGTCACTCTGTCTGCCAGTAGGAGGAAAACAACAGATTCACAAAACAACAGATTCTTTTTTTTACAGGATAGTTGATACATTAATGCCAAAACATCTGAAAAACTTTACTAAAGGGGTTATTGTTATTATTACTGTCATAAGTAAGCATAGAGAAGAAAAAACTAAAGTGTTAAGGTTTTTTTTTTTGCAGCAGCAAATTAAAAATTATTTTTATTTGAATTTAGGGTTTTTTTCTGCATTTTGTGTTTAATTTATATTTTTATTCTTAGCTTGGTTTTAAATTGTATTTTTATTTGGTAGTAATGGCTTTTAAATGTATTATTTTTCATAAATTTTCCCCAGTATTTTAGATTTCTTGTACAAGCCTGAATAAATAGACTTTTCTTTAAGTTTTTTACAACTTCATTTATTTGTGTAAATTCTAAATTTATTTGTTGAAATTTATTTGCTACAAACTTTCTATACTTTCTATATTTTATGATTTCAGTGTTATTTTGTTTACGTTTGTCTCCAATGATTTTCTGTCTTTTCTGTTTTAATTAAATCCTCTAGATAGTTGAGTATTTTTTCTAAAAAGCTCTTTTTCTTGACTTCTTAGAAAGTGATTTATACATAAGATCTAATTCCAGACTGAATTTTGTAAACGTTTTTATTTTGTTTATAATTGTTCAATAACTCTCTTGATATCTTGTCTCAGATGTGAAGAAATTAGAAATCAGAGGTGAGAAAACCATTAAGGACGGTGACACTCTGAATCTGACCTGCCACTTTGATGGTTTTCCTCAAACTCTCCTCATCTGGACCAAACTTGGCTCCAACACAAGCATAACCAATGGTACTGGAGCAGCCACCCTCTTCATAAGCAATGTGACAGGAATGGATTCTGGTCAGTACATTTGTACAGCACTGCACCAGAACAGGAATCGGACGGTGGACGTAGAAGTGCAATGTGAGTTTACTCATTTTGATATATATATATATAGAGAGAGAGAGAGAGAGAGAGAGATAGATATATAAATAAATATGAATATGAATTATTTGTGACCATCTCAGCATTGTTTTTTAGAAAAGGGATTCAATATCTGTTGTTTAGTTACAGTATTTTGAACTTTATTAAATTTTGTTTTAAAGATGAGAAGAAACTTAAGATCACTGGAGAAACAATGTTGAAAGAGGGCGATACTCTCAACCTGACCTGCACTGGAAGCATCTTCCCTTCATCTATAATAATGTGGACTAAAAGTGGCAGAGACACCCCTCTGATTAATGAAACTCAAACAGACATCAGCAGATCCACTCTAGTAGTTCCTAATGTAACAGCTGAGGATTCTGGGAAGTACTTCTGTACAGCAAAACATCTGAACAACACTCTAACAGAGAGTGTGGATGTATTAGTGAAAAGTAAGTTTCAATTGTTTTCTTGGATAAAAAACAAACTCTAAACCTCTTTTCGGTGTGTGTTTTTAAAATAAATTTAAAAATTTCACAACTTTTTTTTTAAAGCTGTATGGGAAATGAAGATCACGGGAGAAACAACTGTTAGAGAGGAAAGTGCTCTAAATCTGACCTGCAGTGTCGAGAGCATCCACCCTCTTCAGATCACTTGGACAAAACTCGGCATGAACAAAACCCTGACCAATGACACTGGAATTACAGTCGGAACATCCTCCCTCATCATTCAAAACGTGACAACAAGTAATTCTGGACAGTATTTCTGTACTACAAAATTTCCAACCTCACAAACCCAAGACATAAATGTTACTGTTACATGTAAGTACCTTACCTGAAGCATTTTCACTTGATAAATCAAAATATGTTAAATAACATATTCCACATAATATAGCTAAATGTTACATTCTCTTAACATTTCACCTCAATTTTTCATACATTGTACAAAATCTCATTTTACAGATAGGAGGAGCCCTAAAATAACTGGAGACGTTGTTGTTACAGAAGGCGACGTTCTGAATCTGACCTGCAGCGTTGATAGTTGGCCTCTTTCTTTAATCACCTGGACCAAATCTAGATCGAGCACAGTGTTGAAAAATGACACTGGGTCAGCCACACTTCTCATTTTTAACGCGACAGCTGAAGCCAACGGATTGTACATTTGCACATCAGAACATCTGAACATCAACATTACCAAAGAAGTTCACATCAAAGTGAAAAGTGAGAACATAGTGATTTTTCATCTAATTCCATTTGTTTCTCTTTTAATATTTAAAACCTTGCCCACTTAAAATAAAACAGGATCTTCATTTGACAGATCTATGTATTTGTTTTTGTTGATTATGGGTTTCACCTAGAAGAACGTTAGAACTTCTCATATCTTAAATTTCTGCCACATGTCCAGTCTGCAAAAACTTCATAAAACATAAAAGATGTGCAAGACAGCCGCTCACCCTCCACTTCAGATGAGCCAAGCAGTCAATAATAAGGGAATCAACTTTAAAGGATTGAAAACAATCAAATCTATTTTTTAAATCCCTGAAAAACAAGGTTTTGAAAACCTATGTTAGAATATAAAGAAAATCTTACCTCTTCGAATCATAAAGAAAAAAAAATCTACATAATATATGGAGAAAACGTAGTGTATGGTTTAATGTAATTTATCACACTTGATTTCCTTATGATAACTTTAACATATTGAAATTAGATGTGTGAAACTATTAAACTTCTCCAATTAATTCTATCCAATATTAATTGTCATCTTTTGCAGCATGATTGTTTTTTTTTAACCATGATTCTGTCTCCCTGCAGAGCAACCTCAGATCCTAGATAAATCTGGGTGTAAGTCTCAGCAGAATGTCCTGACCTGTGTGTGCATCAGTCAAGGTTTTCCTTCACCCACAATCACATGGGAACCGTTGGAGAATCATGTTGACTACTCCATCAACACTGTTGTGTCAAACCACACAGTAACAAGCACCCTTTCCATGAATATGAAAGGTTTCTCCAATGTTTCTGCTGTTTGTATCAGCAGTAATATAAATGGGAAAACTAGCAGGACTCTTTCTATAATTGAGGTGGAAGATGAAGGTTAGTTGACTTCCTAAAAATGTGCAAATCCATCCTCATAGATGTTTTTGTTGTAGTAATTTGTTCCTTGTTGCAGGACACATCACGAACTATCTATGGACTTTCACACAGAAGGGTATAATAATTCCCTTTTTCATAGGGGTGTTAGTTTCAACATTTATCTTCTCCTTGTTGTGGTTGTGCTGCAGGTAAACTTTTAATTTACTCCTCAGAGATTTTTGCTTATGTATCTAAATTTAAAAATGTGTCACTGAACGAAATCACATACTTATTTTTTAAGTGTTCTACTGGAAAGATTTGTAGATAATTTTAATGCTCATTGGTGATGATAGAAGTTTTTTATTAAATTAATTGAACAGGACAGAACTAAATTAAAACAAGAAAATTAAATATTTCATAATTATATGTATGATTTTAAGTTCCGTGCCAATTGTGTTGTATTGAAATAACTATTGCTGTTTACTTTTTTTATTTTTTAGTAGGAAAAAGCACAAGTCTGATGGAAGTACATCTGAGACTCTTGAGATGGCAATGACCCAAGAGGTAATTCAGATTATTAGGCAACTCCATCTGGTGGTTATGATCAGAAAGTGCTAAAGGCCTTGAGTTATGTCAGCTTATTTAATATCGCTTAAAATGTTGTATCTTCAACTTTAATTCTTTTTATGCTTTACATAGACAAACGGTTGTCAGACAGTGGATTATGAGCCCATTCCGGTCAGAGGAACAGCTGCAGGATCCAATGGCACAGAAGCTGGAACATCAGATATAGAATATTCTGATATCCATTTGTTGATCAAACAAGATGATGCGACCCCTTCAGAGAAGAAACCAAAGAAAGAAGTCACAGAGTATGCTAAAATTAAGCCAAAAAAAGAAAGCAAGATGGAAAAGGGAGAAGGGCGAGAAGAAGAGAAGGAGATGAAACTCTGTGTGCCAGAGGATGCAGAGAGCGAGACTGTAGCAGTGTATTCTAATGTGACAAAGCTGAAGGATCAAATGTAAGAATCATTAACGTTAGCAGACTGAAGATGAAAGCATCACTGGAGTTGACTGTATTTATGTGTCAACTGTCTTGAACATGAACCAAAAATTCTAGAAAGAAAAAGATAAAAATATATTCACAATCCAAACTGATGAATATTTAAGTTAGCAAGAAATCACTGTGCTGACAGATGGTAAAGTGGCTTCTGCTAAAGCAGGCAGGTGTCTGAAGTGTTTTGCATGAGGAGTTCCTCTTAAGGAACAAAGTGAAACTGGGCTGAGTTAGTTAAAAGGTTTTTGAACAGCAGTGCATGTCCCCATGACATTGTTCCTCTTTATTGCAAGTCGGAAAAAAAAGTTTCTTTTTTTTTTTCTTTTTTTTTTTCAGTTTGTCTTAGCTAAACAAAAAGATTGCTAATAATTGCTCAAGTTTAAACATTGAAGCAGAAATTTGAATTCTGTTGGAATAACCCAGCGGAAATATTTGGTACATAGAAAATACTTTTTAAGTGCTTTACGTTTTACCTTATTCCACTAACTATACTAGTGGACATTGTTGCATAGATTGGGAGTCAACACGTTCTTGCAGATCCTTGTAAATAAATACCATGTTTCCGTACATTTGTGCTTACCAGTGAGAATTTGTGGTGCATAAGTATCTGCAACCTGCTGAGAAAATTTGTTTGCACAATGAATCACATTTCATCAGTTGGTTCATGCACCTAGAGTGCTTTGCATAAATGTCATTGTACATAGTAATGTAAAATTTGCAAGCTTCATTTATTTTATTTAATAATAGACAAGCAAAACCTATGAAACTTACTTGTGACGTGGAAAGAAATTACACAAATAAAATGTCTAAACATTTTGCAAGTGTCTCTTGATTCTTTCACCCCTACAATGAATTCAGGGCAAACAATTCCTCCAAAATCCACTTTAATCTCAATACAAATTGAGCTGTTCAAAGGCTTTTTTAGGTGGGGACGTGGCTTCAGGTAAGTATTATGTGCATGCACAGTATGCATATATTGGATTTACCTAATGTAGGATTAAGGCTGAGCCAGTAGGATTAGAACGTTCCACTAGCTGGACGAAGACTTTAAATAGATCAGTCAGGTGCTGCAGTCTTGCAGAAGGAATCAGCACTGATAGCTAAATAAATCCAGGGAGCTGTTGCTGATTCCATTAGTCAGGTAAGTGTGTGAAATTTTTAAGACATAAAATTAGATAGTTTCGTTTTCAATGTGTTATTGTACAGGCTGTTTGTCACACAGGTTTTGTGAGGCTCAAACCATTTCTATGAAAGAACAGCAACATGTTGAAGTCAAGAAGATTAGGAATTTGCTAACTTTGCAAAATATTTAAAATCAACTTCATGATTTCATTGTATTCAGAGGGTTTATGCTACAGGATAATTTGGAACTGTTTGCTTATCTTTCAGTCCCTTTTGGCCAGGAACTGATTTGCAGGGGGAGAAGCAGGGGCAACTGCATCCTGCAGTAGAGGCCTGCCCCCAAAAAACTGTTGTTCTTAAAGTCCTAATTAAAAAAATTAATGAGTTGTTTATCCATAAGCAACTTATTGCCTTGAAGTTGAACATTAATTCAACAAAAATATATAACTGTAAATTGCAAATGTAGTGACCCTGCATCAAACAGTCTGCAAGCTGACGTCCAATTTGCAATAAATGAAATGTCGGCTAAAGGTGGCAGATTGTCATAGTTTAATACGTCCACTCATTGTTTCTCAATAATGGAGTGTATTTTTTCAGAGAATTAGCATATTTCACTCTTTAGCTTTAAATTACAATAAACACAAGAACAGTCCAATTTGCAATAATTGTCACTGAAGGTGACAGACAGTCCTATAATCAAACCTCTTCTACTGTTCTATATCTGAACTTTGGAGATATCTTTTATTTACCTCACTAATCATAATCTGAGCTACGTAGTGTGGAAAGATACCTTCACTTCTCATCAAGAGTGGTTCATGAAGGTTCATGTAAAAGGTTACACAGAACTATCAAGTGCAGATTTTATTATCTTAAATATGATATATATTGAATAATATATATATATATTAAGATATATATTTTATTATTCTCTCCCAGAAATGGCGGATGTCTTCAAAGGCTTAAACCTGATTGAAACTCTCAAAGAGTCAATGGAGAGCAACAAGTTATCTGACGTAAAGGAGGCCGTGGAAGACCTTCTCATCAGTAGGATAAACCTAGCTGTTGTGGGGGATCGTGGAGAAGAAAAAGTCTCCTTCATAAACTCCCTTCGTGGCCTTGGGCCTGAAGATGAAGGTTCAGCTCCTTCTCAGTCTCCTGTTGAACCAGAGGAAGTAGATGGCTACCCACATCCGAAACACCCTGACTTCCGACTTTGGGACCTTCCACCTGTCCCAGCCATATCCTCATTTGAACCAGAGGGATATATGAACAGATATAAGTTCCTTCGTTATAATGCTGTTTTTATGACATTCACACAGATAATACAACCCAACAGTGTGGATGTCTTTTTGGAGGCCCTTTCTCTGCAGCGACAAACAGTGTACTTTCTTCTCTTAACTTCTGTAAAAGAAACAGATAAGAGTCTGGAAGAAAAGAAGAAAGCCAGTTTGAAAGTACTGACATCACAGGGCGTAAAACAACCTAAAGTTTTCCTGGTTAAACCTTCCAATCTTGAGAAATTTGACTTTCCTGACCTCCTGTCACACATGGCCACAGACCTTCCTGAGATCCGAGCTCATGCCCTTCTGCTGGCTTTACCGACATTCACATTAAAAATGGTCACCCAGAAAAAGGAGGCATTTAAAGCACTCATATGGGCAGCTGCCTCCCTATCCGGCGGGATGTCAGCCATTCCTGTTCCCCTTGTGGCATCCATGGTGGACTCAAGCATTGCTGTGAGGATTTTGACAAAAGCCCAGTTATCTCTGTGCGTGGATGATGAATCGGTTGAGCGACTGGCTCGACAGCGGCACCTGGAGCCAGCAAGACTGAAAGAGCTGAGAACTTGTGTGTTGTCAGTGGAGGTCACTAAGGTGGAAGTTAAAAAAAGGCTTGCAGCAGCTGAGAAGGACTTGGCTACAGTTTCGTCAAAGTTAGTGGAAATGGCATTGCCTAGACACGCTCGTTCAGCCAGCCGCTCCTTCACTGCGATGTTGCAAGCTTTAAATGGTGCTATTGATGAAATGGCTGCTGATGCTGAGAAGATAGTGGCAGCTGCTTTGGGAGGGGAAAAATAAAAACAAACACCTGTGTATGTCTATTTCTGTTTCTATGCAATGTAATATCACTTTTATGTTTAAGGCTTTTATTTATGGATCAACAGATAGGTATTGAACACTTCAATGTTGTCTGTACTGAGTATACATGGCATTAAATTCACATCAGATGTTACCCATGTGGCAAAACTAATTACATAATTAATTTTTTGAACCTTGAAGGTGGTCTGACTTTTCTACTTTGATTCCAGCTGAATGATTCTAACAGCTTTTAGTTACTTTTATGACACCAATAAAGAGTTACTCAAGATCCGTGTTTGTCTTGCTGAAAGATCTTCCCTCGTTTCATCTTCAGATTCTTATTGTTCCGTCACACAGCATGATGTTCTCACTTCCAGACTTTTTAATGTTGGTACGGTGCTTTAGGAGCCCTCTGTGGCGTGCTGTGTGCAGTGATATCCAGAATCCAGTTTAATCATATTTATACTCTCAACTAATTAACTTTTCCTAGCATTTCTCTGCCTGGTCTAATAGCAAACAATAAAAAGCTTCAGCATTCTCTTTCTTTATTCAGCAGTGAAGTCTTACACATTCAGTGTGCAGACAGGCATTTACAATAATGTATAATTAAATGGTTTTATGAAAAACATTTAATGCAATTTTCTGAAGCCCTGGGAGTGATCTGTGGCAGATGGGTAACTCTTCTTATTTTTATATTTATTTGCTTTTTTCTTTGTCATCTTCCATAACAGGATCATTTCATTCAAACTGAAACTGTGTTCTTATGGCCTGAGGTTCACAGAAAAATTCAGACATTTAAAAATATATCTGTATCCAGTGTACCAGTGTGTATGAGCCATATAGAGAGTATTTGTATTACCTGCAGCTAAAACAAACCAAAATTAACTGGCATAAGGAAGCAAGATTGCTACATAAATACTGTTATTTGTCTGCTGTTGAACTTTCTGTGCTATTTTGCAGAGTTTTTCATCATGCATTCAATACTTACTCCGTGTGTCTCTTTGTAATTAGGCAGACTTTAATAACCAGTTGAATTAAGTTAATTTGGTTGAACTTAACTACTTGAACTTAATTGGTTCAAATAAGTTCAGCTGGTTAAGTTATATGAAGCAATTAAGTTACCCAGTGTTAACTTTTTTTTTTCTGACATGGTGTGACTTTGATGCCTACAACCATATTAAAATGGCATCATAAAGAAAAAAAACATTGTTAATGTGTTTAATTTTTACATTGAAGCATTGTGCTGGAATAATTTCAAAGTACGCATTTTGACTTGTGTGCAAGATCAATTCAAATTCTATTAAAGACTCGTAAAATAAACACAAATATTGCTCTGTACATATCATTGTAGATACTTTGATCAATGTTGCAGTATCAAACAAGCAGAGGAAGTGGGAGGAAATTTAACTGCGTGCGCACCAGAGCAAGAAAACTGAAAAAAGAAACAGTTTTGTTCAAACGTGCTGTGAAGAATCTGTGCTCTCCTGCTTGTGTGATTTTGGATGCAAATTCTTTAAGAATTCATGCGAACTGTGAAAACTTCCTTTTTTAAAGAACATTTTCATTTCACGAAGAGTGTTCTACATGCTGATAAAGTAGCTCATCTGAGGTAGGAACAAACTTTCCTTTTCCTTTTGTCTAAACATTATTTTACTTAGTTCCCTTTTCAATCAAGTTTGAATCATTTCTTGTGCTGAATGTAGAAAAAGTTTGTATTTTTTCTCAAACATTTTGATGGAGGTTTTAAAATATTTTAAAATATTTCTAATTTGAAATCAGCTTTTACCTGGAGAAAAAAAGTGACATATTTCACAGAAACTTTAGGGGCCTTTTTAACCACACTTCACATTTAGACATTTTGACATATGCTTTGTTAAATTTTGTACTTCAATTCTAAAGTTTTTTCTTTCTGTTTATATAAAACAAAGTATATGTGGAGACGTTCTCTTAATATTCATGTTGACGTGTTATGATTCTGCTTCAAATGCACGCAAAGGAAGAACATGCAAGCAGCACAATTATTTTACAAAAACATCCACCTCTGTCATGTACAAAATAAAACTATTTAACTTTCATTGTGTTTATATAATTATAACCACTGGATGCATCAGAAGGTAATGATTTTGAACCTGTTTTTATCCTTAATTTAAAATGAATACCTTAGCCGTTGTATCTTTGTAAATAAAATGTATTTCTTCATAATGCTCTAGAATGTTTCTAACATCAAGATCACAACCCTCTGGGACCTAGAAAGTGAACATAATACGGAAGAAAGAAAGTCACTCGGTGAAGCATGACAATGAACACTCTTTTTGTAAAGTGGGTGATATTTGTGACCCTGATAAATTGTACGTACACTTTTTTTCCCACATTGCACTTATATACTGATCATATAGTTTTGCTTATGGATTAAAGTTCCTTTCTTGTCTTTTCATTTTTATTTCTCTCCATAGCAGATTTTCATTATTGCCAAGAGATTGAATTCAATTTGATGAACACTGCTGAAACTGCTACTGAGGGATCCTGCATTGAAATCAAATGTAGGTCAAACACACGTATTTCCATGAATACAGATGCTAAGTGGTTCTGGATGAAGGATGCAAATTGGACAGAGGCCACAGGTTTTGTTGGGACCAACATTTTCAGCTCGAATGAAACCGAACATCCCGTCAGTCCAGAGTTTAAAAACAGAGTCAAGTATCTCAGCTCACCGACAAGTCAGAAGAGGGATTCATCAGAAGTGTGCAACATACTGATCTGCGATCTGAAGAAAACAGACAGCGGACAATATATGTTCAGATATGTTTGGAGAACCTTCAAATGGAGCACAAAAACTTTTAATCTAGCTGTCCAGGGTAAGTTTAGGAAAAAAAAAAACTTTTTCAGGATGTACAGAGAAAATCCTGTTGTGGTATTGTGATCAAATTGACCAAATTAGTGAGCTGAATAAAAAAAAACATTATTTTAACTTTTGACAGGAAATACAAATTACGTTATAAAAAGTTATAAAAAGAAGGTATCTTTTTTTTTGGCTTAGTTTTATGAAACTGGTATAACATTTGAAGTGAAAATTCTAACATTTTGGCTTTATCAGCAAAAAAAGTTGATTTTGTGATTAATTTAACTTTAAAAGTCTAAGGATAAATTCAGAGATTATTTCTACAAAGATATGGAGAAATCAATATATCTGAAGCTTTAAATCTGCCAACAGGATTCCGTGACAGTTTTGATAAAAAGCCAGAGGACCAACAGCAACTGATTTTAATGATTTTATGAGTTTATGTCATCAAAATCATGTCTTAAATATTATTTATATTAGTCACAATTTATCTTCAACTGTTTATTAACAAATTGATGTGTTTATTTCCAGAAAACCCATGCCTTATCACGTTTAGCCAACCACCGGCTGTGATGACGAATAATAAAGTGACACTCACATGCTCTACATCCCTTTCATGCAATTCTGACCTTCAAATTGACAATCTGGAGCAGCGGCCTTTACCAAAATTCTTAAGTTCTCACACGATTGCGAATAAAAATGAAACAACCAAAAGCACCAACCTTAGCTTTACTGCCATCTGGGAGGATGATGGGAAAGTGTTTTCATGCCAAACATCAGAAAACAAGAGCAAATATTTGATCCGGACTGCAACCCTGACTGTAGAATGTAAGTCCAAATAACTCCTTTCAAGCCACAACTCATTTTGCTGGAGAGACTTGATTCTTTTTTTTTTTTATAAATAAACAATTTATACCAAATAAATTATGCCATTATGTGGAGGTACACTGCTGTTCCATTTAGCGTGAACAAGTTGTGTTTATCTACTTGATTTACTAAGTGTATAGGTACTTGCTGACTTTTCTAGTAACTTTAAAGTTTTCAGACTCAGGTTCCATCTATCATTTGTGTGAGCTATAAATGTTTGCTATGTGTGGATTTATTTTTCTTCTTGTCATGTCTTGGTTGAAACAGATTCCCCTAACACAGTACTTGCTACGATGAGCCCCAGACACGTAAAGGAAGGAGACACTGTGACTCTGACGTGCTCTTCTAATGGAAGACCCGATGTCACTTTCTCTTGGTTTAAAAATGACAAAGAGCTTCATGTTGAATCAGCTAATCTCATTAAAAAAGGCAAACAGAGTCAAGAAGCTCAACTTAATTTTACATCAATTAAAGAATCAGCTAGTGGATCTTACTTCTGCCAAGCTCAGAACCACCATGGGACTAAAACGTCTGACAAATTCCAAATTGATGTGCTCTGTGAGTATTTTTTTGATTTATATAAATATTTTTTTCATGGCTTTTTATCTATGGTGTTAGTATACAACCGTAGCTTGTATACTAACTCTAGTAAACATTTGCAGTTATATTTTTAAACAAAATATTGCGTAAGAAAGTAAATATTCATATATTTATTGCAAATTTGACATTTATTTTGGTTAGGTAAGGAGTGGCTGTAAAGAAAATAAAACAAACAAATATCTATTTTCTCTGTAGATCCACCTTCAGTTCATATCCAAATAAAATATCTGACCGGAAGAGACTACTCCGACATAAGAGAAGGGGACAAGATTACACTCATTTGTAATGTAAACAGAAGCAATCCACAACCAAGAGAGTTTATTTGGTTTAAAAATACACAACATGTTGGGTATCAGAAGGAATATATTTTCTCCAGCATCAAACCAGAAGACAGCGGCATTTACCAATGTACAGCCGAAAACAGTATTGGCTCAGGAAAATCAAACCTTTCTCAGCTGAACGTTCAATGTGAGTTTTACTCTTTCAATTGTACACTAGTATGTTCTGTGAAACTCTATTTAAACATCTGAAAATCTGCCTTTTTTGTGTATTTTGTTAAGACAAGCCACAAAGCAAGGTTTATTCTACCAGTGCCACAGATAAAGTCAAAGTGAACAGCTTCCTTAGATTTACCTGTGACACCAAGGCAAACCCAGAGCCCTGGTTCTCCTGGTACCGTTATAAACAGTCCGACCCCGACAACAGGACACCACTGAATACTATAAAGAATATAACTTTAGAGAGAGTTCAAAGAACAGACGAAGGCTGTTACATATGCAATGCAAGCAACACAGTTGGCAGAGGGAGTTCCAGTCAACCCAAGTGCATTCAAGTACTTTGTAAGTAATTGTGTTGATTTGTGAAATTGGGTCACATCCATCTTAATACAGACCACAATACAAGATCATCTTTCTGCTGTTTTTTTTCTCCACAGTTCCCCCCACCAACATCTCTCTGTCTATGGTTTCTAAAGTTACAGAAGGCCAGGCTGTAACAATCACCTGTAATGCTGAAAGCTTCCCTTCGTCAACATTTGAGTTGCGAAAATCTTTCGCACCAGACCGTCCATCCTCAGAATATTTTTTTTCTCAACCTGCTAATGAACAAAACTCTTTCACCCACACATTTAATGTAACTTCAGCCCACGCAGGGTTGTACACCTGCATTGCATCAAACAGCGAAGGAAGCAACAGCAGCAACCAGAGGAAACTGGAGGTTGAATGTGAGTCATGTTGTGATTAACGCTATTCTGAACATCAAAGCCTTTTAGTTTACTTTAGAAGCATTTCCTGAATCTCTGGTGAAAGAAAGTTGCTTTTTTTCTAGTTTCTAACCAGTAAGGTATTCAAACTGTACATGTGTATGCATTTAATTGTTAAAGAACCCAGAGTATCAAACTGTATTACAAGTATCACTGGTGGTACTTGCAGTGGTAATCAAGAGAAATTTTGAAATGAATCACATATAAGGTTGATGATCAAGTTGTCTAAGCCCACTGATGTTTGCTCCATACAGAACTATTTAAATGAGAAATGTTATGAAATGTATATTGATAAATCACTGTAGCAGATGTCTGTGACACCTTTCTCCCTGCAGATAATGCTTGATTTAATCATGCAGCATGTTGGATTATAAAGCAGACGAACAAGAAAAAAATACATTTCTTTAGTGGGATTTTGTTATCTGAGGACATTTTATTTAACTTCTTGACTTAAAATATAAAAATCGAGTAAGAACTGAATGCACTATTAAACCGCATCCTTCTGCCTAACACAATGAAAATTAATAAGAACACTATTATTACTCTCCTGTCTTTTTGAAACACATGAAAATGCAAATTTTCAAGTCGTGTTGCAAAATGTTTCTCTGAGGTTGTAGTTTTTAAGAAAGATTTGTGTTCTCATATCTAAAGATCTAAGTAAACTTGACCCTTTCAATTTTTCCATTTCTGACCCACATTCAGATGCTCCCAAAGATGTGAGAGTAGAACCTAAACCTGGAGAAAATGTGAAAGAAAATGAGTCATTTTCATTAACCTGCACTGCCCATTCCAATCCTCAAATAACTCAGGTTAAGTGGATAAGAAGGAATAACAGCAAAAATGACATTATTGTAAGCACTGAGAGGACCTTCACTGTACATTCTTCTAAGCCCTCTGACAGTGGGCTTTACATCTGTGAAGTCCAAAATGTCATTGGAAGTGGGAAATCACAAGTGAATATTAATATAAAATGTGAGTATGAAACAAAACCCAAGAGTATATTTTAATGTAAAAGGCAGATGAAACATCACCTGCCTTGATTTCATCCCTCCTTCTTCCTTTTAGCTCCATTTATTCATTTTCTTATGCTAAAAATAACCCTGTGATTTTCTTATTAAATCTTGCTGTTAGATGCACCAAAATGGACGATAATCATTAAAGGAGAAGAGCAAAAGCACCAAGGGGGACGGCGTTCTGTGATACTTAGCTGCAGCAGTTACTCCTATCCTCCTGCTAATTATAACTGGTACAATAAGACAGATAACACACATGTTTCTAGCAAGCAGAACTTAACGGTGTACTCCCATCAAGCAGGGGAGTACTACTGTACTGCCAGAAATGAGATGGGTCAGATCAAGTCGGACTCAGTGAGCCTGTTTGATGGTAAGTAAAATTTGGAGGGTACAATCCTTTGTGCTCATTGCTCTTTTCTTTAAAACAGTACAAAACTACGGAAATCATTTCCAGTTATCTGAAATCTGTTTGAAGCTAATGCTCCATCTTTTGCAACCTCAGACACATTTATGAAGATTATGAAGGTTGTTGGCTGGCTTTGCTTGATCCTCCTCATCATAGGCCTAATTTTGTTGTACAGGTAAAAAAGAAAAAAAAGAGAGAATTAAAAATATTTTATTAAAAATATTACAAGAAGTAATTATATATGAATTTAACTTTATTTTCAGGCACAGGATGAATAAAGCAAATCGACAAAGGACAACAAATAGAAGGTCCTGCTGTAATCTTTCGCTTATAATTCAGGTATTTTTATATTTCTGCTGAAATATTTTAAGCTATACAGAAACACTTGTATTCTATGTTTGCGTGCATGTATTAACAGAGGCTGTTGTGGAAGTTCTGCTAGGATTTCATTTTTCCAAAAGACCCACTTATTAATCTTTAAAAGAGTATCAAAATGATAAACACCAGCAGATATCTCAGAATAACAATGAAAAGAAAACATATACTAAGTGTACATTGTTAGGCACCAGCACCCCATCCCCCCACAAAGAGGCACAAGGGTGTGCAGAAAATGAATGGAAGGATGATGCCAGATAAAAGCTCTGCAAACCATTCTGGCCCAGAAACTAACGCTTTATATTCACTGAAAAAAGCAATGGTTACAGGCATCTATTTGTGGTCAGATGTAGAAGTAGCGACACCTGCCTTATTTCCCCCTTCCTCTATTGTCTTTCAGGGTTTCTGTAGCTTGTGCCAAAGGCCTAAAAGGAGAAATGCAAGAAATGCGAATATCTTAACAGATACCTCTAGAAGCAGAGATGACTTATTGCCACAGCAACACTGCCGTCCAAAGGCTCAGCATGAACAGCCTCGTCCAGACGTCACGTAAGAGCAGCCTCACGCTGTCTCCACACAGAACAACAGACATTGTGTTTTACAGAGAGACATGGCTGTTACTCCTCTAGGAAAATAATCTGTTTACAATCTCACAGATACAGAATGCATGGAACAACAAGTGTCTTCTAGTAAAATAGACCGTCAGCCAACGTGTGTTTTTTTTTCCTTGTTCTTGTCCTGCAGGTCTACTTCCCATCATGTTAACGTTGTTCATTCTACAGTCAATGTTCCATATGGAAAACAAGTGAGTCAAGTTAACTTCTAGCAGAGAACTAAAATATTTTCAGTGACTAACTAGGTAAACTAATTTCAAATTTAAATTTCAAAAAATATATTTTTTAGCTCCAATAAATATGCATTGATAACTTCTTTTTATGTGGAAAGATCATACATTTCTAATAACTGTAACTTCTTCAAAGTGGAAAGATCATGAAAATGTAGATTTAAACCACAAACATCAGTGAAGGGAAATGTTTTTGGGTAATTTTATGTAATTTACCACTGAGCAGAAGATTTCTAATGATAGGAAATCTAGTATTAGAGTTCATTTGATTCCGGAGCCCTTCTTTCATTTTAAAACAAGTCTTAATCTGTGTAAAGACGCCAGTAAAGCAGCTGCTTATGTGTTGTAGCTGTGTTCTCGCTGCTCATCTGGTCAATAATATTTGCAAAAACAGTAATTATTCACTAATCTCAGCACAGAATAATGAACCAACTTACTGCCTCTGTTTTACTGTATGAATGAACACATTCAGTCACTGCTGCCTTCTGTCTGCATCTGTTCAGGCTCCATCTGCACAAAGACCTGGAGGAAGCCAGCAAAAATGCACGGATGACTCTCTCAACTATGCTTCTCTACACTTTCAGAAAAAGAAGTGAGCAAAAGTATTTTTAGTTTTCATTTTTTGTAAATAAATATATAAATATACAACATTATAATGATGTGGGGGTTTTCAGGAAAGAAGAAGTAGAGTCTGTCTATTCACAAGTGTCTGAGCCAAATCCATACAAACAGGTCAGCAATCTCTTTGCATGAGAAATAACTACAATGCAGAACAAATATGTGAAAAAGTTCTGTTTCTGGTGATCATGAAACCCAACTACTGTTCAATTCTAAAATGTTTCTGTCTTTGCTTTAGCAAGCACAGAAAAAACTGGAGGACTACGAGAACATCAACATGGTATCACCAATCAAAGTTCCATATAATTTTGATGATGACTCAGAGACCAGTGATGAAGAGGAGGTCAGCTATACTCAGGTGGACATTATTCCAAAACCTTCCGGCCAGACAGACTCAACAGACTCCAGCACCTCTGAGGATGAGACTCAGTACTCTGATGTCAAACTGTGATTCAATACACTCTTTAAAATCCCACTGGGAGCTGTAAACCATCATCTTTTTAAGAAGATATGCAAATATTCAATTCACAGATTCAATTTGTGTGCAATAATAAATTATTAGAAGTGATAAGGAACTGAATAGCGTTCCATTTGTAAATAACATGTATAGTGTCAGAAAAAAAAGCCCCTCTACTAATTTCTTCTGTTCCTACTTTTTGTCACACAGATTTAAGGTTATTGAAAAAATTAAATAAAATAAAGAAAATAATAATAATAATATAATTTGTCTTATTAAAGAAAAAAAGCTATCAGAACTAAGCTTACCCCATGTGAACATAGGAAACCACATTTTCCAACCACGAATGAAATGTAAATGCACATAACAAGGTCTTAAGATGTGACCTGCAGATGGAAAATATGTTTAATAAAATATTATTGACTATATGAATGTAGCTAAAAGATTAAAAAAGTAGCCTCTACCAGAAGCAACTCAAGAGCAGTCCCCGACATCTGTCTACAAAGAGCTATAAAGTTATATGTAAGGATTTGTGACTCCAGCAAACCACAGTAAGAGCCATTATTCACAAACAGATGAAAGATTTTCATGAACTTTCCCAGAAGAGACGAAAGTTACTTTGATGACTTTGGTCATCTACTGTTCAATTCTAAAATGTGTGCCAAGATTAACACAGCATTTCAAAGAATGAACATAAAACCAACAGGCAAAACTGGCGGTGATAGTGTACAAGTCTTGGCCTGCTTTAATGGTTCAGGATATAGAGAACAAATCTGTAAGGTGGCAAATACTTTTTCACAATATATGAATAGGTTGAGCTTTAACAAAAATGTAATTCTGTATACAAGAAGCTAAAAACTGAGACTGCTATTTATATTTCAAAGCTATGCTATATTTACAATGATGAGGCTTGTGTCTAATGTATGCAAACTGAAAAAAGATATTGTATTGTATGTTTGTTTTTACACTGTAAAGAACATTTTATTTAGCAACACATGTAAATGTAATAAAAAAAACATACAAAGTCATGAAAAATATTTAGCAAATCTCTCTTTGTTGCTTTTATTTTGGACAGGAGTTTTAATAAAGAAACAAAATTATTAGTTATTAGTAAAATGTAGTATTAAGCAAACAGTTGCTTTACAAATATGACTTATTATTGTTAGTCATTGTTGTTATAATTTTCTAACATCATTGTAAGGTTAAATATTCAGAATCAAATCATTCAGAATCATGTTGAACTAAAACTGAAGTCCAGGATTTTGTTCTCTGCTACAAATCTACTTAAAATTAAGCAGTGACCATTTCACCGACCTCCTCTGTAAGATTATTATCCCCTTTTCCTTGTCCAAAGGAAGTGTCTGAGAAATGTCCTTGCTGTTTTGTATCTGCATCATCACTTTCTCTGGACTGGACGCGGATCTCAGCATACTCAGCTGTCTTTGACTCCAGTCCTCTTATAGCACCATCTCCAAGCTCACCTTCTGATCTGGCCTGCAGTTTAGCAAAATCCACATTGACATAGTTAAGGTGCTCTTCCGTGTCTTCTTCCAACTCTTTCACTGGGGAAGAACTGACCTAGAAAAAGACCAGAGTACAATAAATGGAAGTGAAATCACTTGCATTCATTTAAGGAAGTTCAGGAGTATGAAGGGCCTCAATAAAATGTTCTGTTTCACCACAGAGTTAGTTTATGCATGGATCCCTTCTGGTTTTACCTGTAACCTAATGATTGTTTATTAGTCAGGATTCTGCAAAAATCTAGACTCACCACATTGGTGACTAAACATTCTTCTGTTTTCATCAACTCCTTGTTGAATGAAAAGCTGTCTTTTCTTCTCCTACAACAAAAGAAAAATCCTGTTTATAGGAGGACTAAGAAGAAATTTACTTAAACTGACTCAGTATACATAAAGCATGCCCAAAATGTAATTTTACAGTGTTATGAAGTTTACATGATCTGGATGTACTTGACAAAAATTGACATATGACATATTGACATATCGATACATATGACATATGTATCGATTTTAAAACTGTTTTTGGTCAAAAAGAAAAAACAACTTTTATAGAAAACATTTTCAGACAGCAACATGCATCTACAAAGTTGGTCATATCTCAGGTCAATAATGCTGTCATAGTTCTCTATCAATTTCTTGGAAATTAAATACTTTATTTCATATGTTTAGAAAAGCAACTAGGAATAGTAAGAATAAGAATAGCACAAAACAAACAAATTGGTAACAGTGGATAAAATAATTGTCATTATGTGACAATAGTCTTGAAATGAACACGTCTTTCACTGTTATGATAGTTCTGTTAATTTGAATTTTTTTTTTTTCACCTGCAAAAAAAGATCAGCAGTGGGATGCAAATGACCATCATCCCAAGTGCGCCAGCTGCTGATCCGATCAGCAGAGACACAACGTCAACGCCTGAAAATCCAAAACAAACTTTGTTAGATGACAAATAAAAGAGATAAATGACACATCAAAGAAATAAATGCAGCATCTTAAAGTTTCCCACCCAGCTGAGTTTCACTGGAGGAAACATTATAAGCCAGACTGTCTGAACCCAATGAGTTCCTGCTGATGCACATTAAAGTTGGCGTGTCTGCATTCAGACGGTACAGAGTGATGACACTCCTCATGGTCCCATGTCCCGTGATTATCTCCCTTACTGGGATGTCAGCTGAGTGATTGACAGGTTCTCCAGCCAGTTCCCAAACCAGGGAAGGAAGCGGGTTACCCTGACTGTGGCAGGAGCATCTGAACTGTGATAATATTCTAACGCAGCGAGAAGACGATAGGATTTCTGGAGAATCTGAAAACAAAGATAAGATATGATTTGCTGGAGAAAATTCTGGGATAATTTGAAATATTTTATGGATATCAACCTTACATAGGACATCAACAGTGACGAGTTCTGAGTATTGAGATCCATAAATATTTTGTGCTTCACAGTAATATAGATCTTCTGAGAGTTTGGTCACATTGAAGGTGAAATCCCGCTCTGATCCAACAACTTCCTTTTCTCTTCCAGCAGCTCGGAACCAGGTAACGTTAGCTACAGCTGGATTGGCGACGCTGGAGCAGGTCAGAGTCACAGAGCCGCCGTCAGGAACCGGACCAGAGGGGTCGGCAGACACCGTGGTGTTTTTAGGGGAATCTGAAAGAAATCCGTTGATTTTATTTTAATGTACTGCATTGCTTTCTTATGGGAAATGTAGATTCAATCGAGTTGGAAAATAAAATTTTGAGTTGGCCTTGGTGGTTGCAAATCACTTTCAAAATATTTTACTTGATAATTTCTTCTTTCTAATTGAAAAGGTACATAGAAGTGCATCTAAAAATGACTTTCAAATATATCAAATATGTTTCAAGCATTTTTCCATGGAAATGAAATTTTATGGTATTTTATGTGTTTCTTACATAAAATTAAGATAGTACACTCCATGCTTTGGTAAGATGACGAAAGGAAAAGAAAAACATCCTAATCAGGGGACCGACCAAACAAAATGTTTCCACATAAGTCTGAACATTTGTACAAGTGCACAGCAGAGTCAGTCAGACACAGTGAGGGTTCTGAGGTTGTCACGCAACATGACAATGTGTCACTGTCCATGATCCAGACTTTTATTGTGAATGAGTCTTGGCTCTACTTCATGTTTGGGTTTTCACAGCTGGACATACAGTAGAGCCATAATCCACACAATGTACTGCTCTGTTTCTTGTTAGGACTGTAGCTCAACATTTTTTCTTAGTTGCATAAACTCACATTGAATATCTAGTTGAGTCTTTGCTGAAGCTTCTTCTCCCAGCTCATTTTTTGCAGAGCAGCGATAGCCACCGCTATGGCTGGGATCAATATTGTCTAAAACCAAGACTGGGCCGGTCTCCTGATCCACTTCACCATCTCGGTACCAGGTGTAATTAGTCACTGGAGGGTTTGAACGGCTTCTACATATCAGAGACACAGAGCTGCCCTCTACGACTGGACCGGATGGTTCAACAAGAACTGTTGTGTCCTTTGGAGAAACTGCAAATACAAACAAGAATCAGTCAGTTTTGTTTTAGGTTGTGGGAATACTATGTTGTGTCTGTATGTGTTTTACTCTGACTTACACTGCACATCTATAGAAGTGATGGAAGAGTTCTGGCTTCCCAATCCATTATCGGCTTGACAGAAAAACTGCCGGTCAACTTCTGTTGCTGTGGTGGAAAGTTTATTCTTAAATCCAACTGCTTCCACTTGCTCACCATTAACTTTGTACCAGGTGTAGTTGTCCACCTCTGGATTTGCATTGGTGCTGCAGCTCAAAATTACCAAACTGCCCTCTAATACTGGACCAGAACCACTGACTGATGTGTTGCGTGGAGGGTCTGGAAGGAAGTGAGAAATAGGAAATACAAAATCGACTACATATACATGTTGATAATATGGTGTTTTTGGTAATAATAACTATTCCTCTTTTTACATCCCTATACCAACAAACCATTAAAAAGTTTGTTGGTAAAACCTTTTTCATGAATTACTTTGCTTTGAAACTGGAGATGATCCAATAAATTTGTGATCCATGGATCTTTGTGCGCCCTTAAGGAAAATGCAATATCCACCTAATCAAAAAGGTATGACTGACAGTATCTTTCATTTAGATAAAACTGATAAAACTCCAAATTGGTAGGTTATTATTCCTACTTTTATAAACACAATTCACTCTAGATTATATTTTGAATTAAAGAAAAATAAAACTGTTCACAAATGGATAAATAAGCTGTGATGTCTTTCATTTCTTGTTTTTTATACTGAAAAATGAACTCAAGATTTTTAAACAATTTTTCTCACTCTGTAATGTCACTTTTTATGCATGACTTCAGATTTATAAGCCGACAAAATATTTCTAAATAGATTGCAGTCAAAACCAGAAATATACTCACAAAAAACGTGTATAGTCAAACTTCTGTCATAGACAAGGTCACTGTACCCAACTTGTCTGTTGTAAGCAGCACTGCAGGAAAATTTCTGTCCATGGTGGAGGTAAGAAACATCAAAGTTCATGACAGAGTTTAAAGATTTTGCATCCATATTCTCCTCGATGTCCCCTAAACTGGGTGTCCATGTCACAAGTGGAGGAAGAGTAGGACAGGGGACAACAGCTGAACAATTCAAGGAAACTGCAGTGCCTTCTTCAACTTCCAGCCTAGGGGGAGTTATGGTTGGCTGGGGGAGTGTATCTAAAAACATAAGACAATAAGAAAAAGCTGCGGGTCATAAAGAAAAAAAATATAGCTTTTCATGGTTAAGCCTCAACTAAACAGACCTTTAGTGGTGATACGAACACTTTTTCTAAAGTTAAATTTCAGTGAGTTGTCACACTGCAATCTGAAGTAATAGTTGTCATAGTGGTTAGATGGCAGGTTGGTGAAGATGGTGGTGCAGTCTTTGTCACGCAGATTCCCAGTCAGGTTTCCCTGCAGGAGATTTAAGCTCATACTCGCTCCAGTCAGGCTGGAATCAAACACCTGCGTTTGGCTCCAGCTGCCTCTCTTCCATATGGCTTTACATGACTGGTCCAGGTGTTGATCCCATTCAGAAGGCAAGCTGAAAGTGCAGGGGATGATCACACAGGATCCACTCAGCCCTTCTACACTCTGAGGCATGAAGACTGACCATTGCTGGCAAAAGATGCCTAAGAAAAAACAATGGGTCCATCAACATAGGTTCAACAACTGCAAGGTTTCAACAAAAGAAAAACTTTTATTAAAAACATGTAATATGAAAAATCTTACCTTGAAATGAAAAATATATGAACAAAAGTTTTACAATGATCATCATTGGTTTTGTTCACGTTATTGAACCTAAAATGAAGTAGTGGACAGAAAAGTATCGAATTAAAAAAATTGTCTTATTTTTTTGTTATTAATTTCCAAGTAACTGAAATAAAAGTAAGGATTAGCATTATTAATTCAGATGTTTATATCAAAGCATTGCAATAATAATACTGTGTTACATTAATCTGTTTGTTTTAGTCTGATAATTGTCTTTCATAGGGAGCCACACCAAACTTTGTTTTACAAAATAATCAAAAATAACAATTGAGTTATCAAAACCTTTAATTGCTTACAATGAGATTTGGGCAGAATTATGTTTACTTTGCTAGAATCTGCCCACAGATGTTACAAAAATGGTTCTCTTATAATTAAATTTTTAATAAATAAATACAAAAACATTCAGTAAAATACTATGTCAAATCCAAAATTAACTTTGGTGGTATTTAGCAAAGTTTTTCTATAAAAACAGAAGAGGATAAAGCTATTTCACTTTACTAGCGAGTTAAAAAAAGACTGTACTACTTTATATGTATTTAGTGGAATCTAATATTGAAACAAATTCAGAGATTTACCAGAATTGACTTTGTGATGTTTCCAATTCAGCGAGTGAGTCTTGCCAGTCTCCTTACGTGTCTGTCTGGACGAGACATGCAGCTGTGCTACGAGACACTGGCAACCAGAAAACAACAGGGTTTTGATACAGAGTCCACTGGCTGACACATTTTCTTCAAAGCTGATTTTTTTTTTCCCCAGCAAAACATAATTCTGACATAATATTATCAGCAGTGAGAGAAAGTAGAAAGAATGAACCTCACTCAAAAAGAAACTGTAGGACAGATAAACCTTATAAATTACGATAAAGCAGAGCAGTTAAAATCTAACAATGATACAATGGAAGTTTAAAAATTAAAACTTATATTTCAGCAAGACAAGGTACAACAATGGTCAATAAATTAGGACTTGCTTTCCGATGGAGTTCATTTGTCAAATTAAGTTCTTTTTTGAAAATAATCTGTAATCTGGCATTAAACATATTTTTCATCAAGCTAACATTTCCGCTTATGAAGATTTTTTTTTGTTGATGTAACATTTTAATCTGAAATGTCTTTAGCTGTAAGTGGAACAGAAACAACAGTTTGAAAATAGTCTGTGAAATTAATTTATATAATCTGTTTCAATTAGTGAGTAGAAGTACTTAAATTAACTCAATTTTCATCATTATTAGTATGACTATAACTGCTGACCTACAAAATACACATATTTCACAAAGAGAAAGTATGTTAAATACCTTTAAATATGTGAGCAGCAATTGTCAGAGAGGATGGGTTCAAAGGAAATACAAACAAAAGGAAGAAAATTTCAAAAGCTTGCATGATTGAGGTCAAAAGATTTAAATTCACGTCAGCAAGAATCTTAAAAAAACAACAGGAAATTGCTTACAGGAAAATGATTTCTTAACGTGTGCAATAACGTGAGGAAGTTCTCAAAAGATCAGGAGTTTCACAATTTATCAAACTGATGTACCTTTATATTGCTACTTTCACACTCAAATTAGTGCCAGCAGAAATATGAGGATTTAGTTAGAAAAAAACTCACTTCTGTCTACATATGACTTTATTAATAATTTTGCATGTCACAGTGAAAACCTAAACATGAAAAAAACAACTGCCTGTTGACAGAAGTATCAGGTTCTATTTAGGTAGGAATACTGTAGTTTTGGTTAAACTATGTTTGGATTTACAAGCTTCTTCTAAATGTGACTGTCTAAAGAAATTGGGTGAACTAGAGTGCTCCCCAGTATGGAGGGAGAGTTGAAGAAAAAAAGAAAAACATTCAGGGCAGTCTTGAGTGATGGCTTAAGATGGCTGGTTGTCAGAGTTAAGGGTTTATCAAACATGCATCAAAGAATCAAAGTAATACTCCAGGTATATGTTGATGAGGGAACAATATTACAACGCTATATAAAGCTAAAAAGTAATTTTACATAAATCCCCCTTTAATCTACTGGTATGTATTCACAAAACAGTGAATACTCAGTCAGGCTGAGTATTGATGCTGACCCTGCCCATTCTTTAGTTATCACAGTCAACTCCACCGTCCCCAGATCATATTAAGGCATATCTATGAAGTTCCCAGTAAGAGTATATTTTCCTGTGATATTTAGCATACCTCATATGGGTAATGGACTGTTATCAGCAATGTTCCTGTGGAAGTGTTACAGGTGCATTCATGTTAAGATGCAAACAAATAGGAAAGAAACATTGAAGAAAAGATATCTTCCAATTATTTTTCATGACACCATGGAATTGATCTCACCATTAGCTTTCCAAAGATGCTTCAATAAAAACAGACAAACATGAGCATTTTTATAAAAACATTTAATGTTGCCCTGATACCAGAGTAGTTAAATTTATCTGTAAACCAAAGCCATATAAACCTCAATATAATAAATAATCTTTATAACTTCCATAACATTCCTTTATCTGAAAACAAAGGCAAGGGGTGCATATTACTAAGAGATCACCTCCAGTGTAGTGGCATATTAGAACAAATGTCAGCCTGTAAGAGCTGGTGGTTTTATTGTGCATGTTTCTGGTATCACTGTGTAGTGTACATTACTCCTGTGATGCTGGACTGTTACCAGCAGGGGGAGATAAAGATCCGTGAAAATCCTCCCTGTAACAGACAGCTGAGTCACCATGAGTGAGTCCTTTAAAGATCTGTGTTCTGAGCTGCAACTGATAAACTCCTATCAGTAACATTGTCCTCCACGACTGACCCATGGCACCTCCATGTGGATATTTGGTCTTCTGAATCCACACCCCAAGGCACATTTTCAACAAACATACTGCCCAGACAGGAAAGGGAAAAAGAACCAAAGTGGAGTCCATTCAGTAGCTTCACTTCATTTTCATGTATTAAGTCAAT
Organism: Poeciliopsis prolifica; assembly: GCF_027474105.1. NCBI lineage: Eukaryota > Metazoa > Chordata > Actinopteri > Cyprinodontiformes > Poeciliidae > Poeciliopsis > Poeciliopsis prolifica. The sequence goes on along the minus strand of NW_026562400.1, from coordinate 7,459,345 downwards.
AGCGGCTGTGCTCGTCTGTTGCGGTGACAATGACATCCATCCAGATACGCATAGACACGGCATTGGAAGCCACCAGAAAGAACAGGCGATCGTATGTCTTCACACAGAACGTAAGGCTGGGCCGTGGTGACTATACAGAAGACAGAGATATCAAGAGTCAGCTCACTGGCAAGGTTCCCAATGACTTTACGGCAATATTGAGACTTTAAAACACAAATATTTGTTAGAGCAAAACTTTACAACTGACTGCAATCAAGCATCTGCAATGTCAAACTGAAGCAGGAAAATCCTGTTTGTCTGCTTTCCTAGAAGTATGACGAACATCTTTCCTCAGAAATGTGGAGGATTTTATGACAGAGTGTCGATTAAAAAAAATAAAAATAAAAATAAAAAAAAAATAACTGGTGGCTTGGTAAAGAGCAGAATAGGACTTAAAGTTTACACCTTCCTTAAAAGTTAAATATCTTTGTTGGACATTCGGGCTACCGTTATGCTCAACATAAAAGTAGTTTTATGTTGGACTAGACTTTTGTAGTGTAGAGGTTTAGTTTATTCTGTTAAAATTATTTTGCTTTGCAAGCAAGATTGCTTTTGGAAAAGTTTAAACTAGTAAAATCCTCTCATCTAAAAAAAGTAAATATTTTTCTGAGCTACTTTCTTTTTCTTCTGAGATCACATTTTTTCTGAAAGATTATGCAAACATTTTGAGGTTATTTAGAGATTAATGTCCCAAGAAAATATGTTTTCAAAATGAAAGAGGGGTTATAGCCTCCATCTAGAAATCAAACTTTACTGATTTGGTGGATCCAAATGGTAAATCCCAAAAACTGCAACAGATTTGAGAAAGGCAAACTCACAGAGGTAGCTGTTCGTAGATGGTCGTAGTAAACTTCTTCTATAGCCTGAAAGTACATGACTCCCTTTAGCTTTCTCTCATCGCAGTCTGTAGATAAGGGAGAATCAAGTTTATAAATAAATAAAAAAATACAAAATACATTTTAGGTTGACATAGTGTCTTTCAAATGTATTAAAATGTCTTGAACTTTTCAACATTTTGTCACCTCAAAACCAAACTTAAATATACGTGATGTATTTTATTTAATTGAGCAACACAAAGTAATGTACAACAATGAAATAGAGGACTATTTCATTGTAGCTCTGTCTGTAAGCTGAGGATTATTTTTCTGGTGAAGGATGAACCTCCAGACCAGTCTGAAGTCTTCTGGAACCAAAAACAGCTCCATCTTCATCTTCTTGTCAGCTCCGACTGTGAATCTCTTGAACATTTCCCAAATTACTTTGTTGGCTGTTTCTTTGTTAAATACTCTTGATACTTTATCCGTTAAGGTTGAGATTCAAATCTTGGTAGGTGTGAAATTATATATTTCTCTTTCTTTCCACATTCTCATGATTGACTAAACAGTGCTCTATAAGATATTTTTTAAGTGTTACTACACTTAAAAAAGATATCCCTTAATCTGTTTGCTGTGTTCCTTGGTCTTCATGATGCTTTTGTTCACCTATGGCGCCATATGTAAATGTGACAATTTTAAGAGTTTTATTCATAGTAAATTTATTTATTACGCACTTATGCAAATGTCAAAAGTGCTACAAAATGGCAATAGGTTATTTGTCAGTTAAAAAAAAAAAAAACTACTTTCCTTCTACCTTAAAATTGTTCTTCATTTTGTATTGGCTTTCCACATAGGAACTCAAGTTAAAAACACTGAAATTTGTAGATGTAATGAAACAAAATGTAAAAAAGATTGCTAGGGCAAAAACACTTTTGCATGACACTACATCTGATCTTAAAATATGTACAGTAACAGATGGTTTCTCGTGTATTTTTACAATAATAGCCTCCCTTCAGTGAGCTCAAATTGTGTGGCACACAGAAGCCTTTTATTCATGCAAACACACAAATGTAAAGTCAATGAGCAAACATACACACACAAAACTTTGAAAGCCAGTCTAACCTGTATAGTAGGCCAGTCGTTTGTGGTCTGTGTCAAACAGGAACCATCTCTTCTTCCATGTCTTGACCCTCCCCCCTCGTTTTGTGAGAAAGCCAGCACACCGTCGAGGTGTTAGCCGCAGGTCCGTGCAGCTGGCAACCCCGTGACCCAGTGACTCAACATGGGCCCGAAGGTCAAAGTTTGGAGTAAGGAAAAGGGGCAGGCTGTGCTTCTGGAAGAAAAAGTGGAGCTTAGTCATCCTGTAAATAGTGCATTTTCCATGGAAAACACTACTATCATCCAGTAAATTCTTAAAACAAATGCACTTATTTTTGAACTTAAGAAAGGGGCTCTATGTGTTCACATAATGAAAAGTTTACTACATTTGTATCAAAAATATGATACAAGATATGGTCTTAGAAAATAAGAGGAAAAAATTACATTTTCTTAGCCACGCTACATGATGAAAAATATTTTATAGATGTCACTAGACTAATTCAGAACACCTCATCCATTATCTTTTTTATTGCACTCATCTTTACTGCTCTTTTACAGTACAACAATATTTATTCTATTCTAAGAATGAAATTTCATTATCTTAATGTGAATGACTCACTATTACAACAAACAACATGAATGATTAAAGAACCGAGCAATTTTCAGCAAGATCATTTATCAAGAAACTGGGTCAACATTAAGCTCATAAAACTGACTTACATGGCTAATGGGCTTGGTTTACTTATTCTCATATGTAAAGATGGGATTTAACCATAACAAGTAAAACATGGAAAAAAAAAAACACTAGCATTTGTTTAGTTCTATAGCCACAATTTCTCAACTTTTCTAACCCAAGATTTAGGGTTTATGATTAATTTATACCTCTGAAACTGGTGATGAAAGGACTTGTATGGATTCATTTGCTTCTGGCCCTGGTCTTTGTTGTGTTTCTGATTCTAGTGGTTCTTCTCTGGAGGAGTTTACCTCTCTTTGACTTCTTTCTTCCAACAACAACCGCTGCCTCTCTGCCTGTGTGCACACAGTCAGAAAAAAAAAAAACTGTAACACATTAAAATGTACTATTTTTAAAGCAGCAAAAATAGAAACCCATTGGTTATGAAGCCACAAACAACTGGAGGTTTGAGCTTTCCAGTCTTGGCAGCTGCCAGTGCTACGAACATGCATTATAGGCATGCAAACATCTGCTCAGTGGTTTCTTGGACAATCATGCGCAAACTTAGCTGGTGTCACTGATCAACAGGCCATGTCTAATATAGTGTGACACTGACAATTAGTGAGTGTTTCCCATGGCAGGTGACTCACTCGTTCTCTGAGAAGCCTTTCTCTTTCTGCCTTGGCTTCCCTCAGCTTCCTCTCAATCTCCACAAGATCCAAAAGCGATGGACTGCAGAGACAAGAATCATGAAGCATCAGAATTAGAGAAAATAAATAAATGAATAAAAAAAATAGCAATATTTGTTCTAATTAAAACAGCAAAACCCCCAAAATTACAATTTAATGAAGTGTTATCAAGGGACATGCAGTCAACATCAATCTAGAAAACAGTCAAATAGAAAAGTGAAAAGTGTGTTAGATTTAACCAATATCGTTATTCCATTACTTTGTAGGAAACAGAAAGACAGTTAAGTGCCTTTTTCCAACCAATATGACTTGCAAGGCAATTTCAGTAAACCGGGCTATTCCCCAGTTTATTTAAAACATATTCGTCATGTGTCTGTGTTATTGTCTTTGTAAATAACACATTCTTTTGAAACATGTTGTTTACTACAGTTTTTTTAAATTTATTTTAATAAACAAACCATCAGTAATACTATCTACACCACATTGATATCAGTAACCTCTACATTTTTTACAGATAAGTTACAAAATACCATTATGTTGAACTTGCAGAAGTTGTTAAATATAAATATGCCTTCATTATTTGGAATAAAACTGACCCAAGTTATGCATTTTTGGAATTGAATTAAAAAAATAACCTCATTACAAGCAGTGATGCATTATTCAGAATGTGTTCATTTTTACTTTAGTGATAAGGCATTAGGGCAGTAGCTACCCCTGTTGCTTGTGCATGCTTTTGGGCTACACTTTGTCCTTCTGCACAACTTTTATTATCATGCTAGAGGACCATGTAAATTAAAACAATTATCTTCTGTGACCTACCCTTGGGGAGGGTGTCAGCAGTCTCGCCCATGATGTTATGGATATAATTTATGGCGTTATGCAATATTTAGGCTTCCCCCCACCCCCCCAAAAAAATAATAATATTGGGTTTTAGCTTTACAATATCACTGATATTAACAGACATATAAGATATTTGTGATTCACTTCTTGAACTGAGTTATTAAAGAAATGCACAACCAAAAAAATATTTTCTGAACTTTTTTTAATTGTGGCCAAAATATTAATCTGTCCAATATAACAGTCATAGTGCTCCTTGAATAAAATATCTGGTTGGATATTGTATTATTGGCATGCATCCAAAATCTACATGCCAATAATATTTTTAAAATACTGGATGGACTTTTACTGATGAAAATGCTTATACATTTTTAGTTACCGAGATGCTAAATCTAACATATAGGGTTGAAGAAATGTAAAAAGTAAAAAAAATGTGGATAATCGGAATCAAAACTCTCATCACAAAATTCAGCTATGCTATTACATTTACATGTTTTTCTAATATCGTGCAGCTATGAAATAATCATTCATACACCTCATAACATGCTTTTACAGTAAAGATTACATATGTACAACTGTTGCACCCTCTGATATGATAAACATTTCTGTAGGTATTGATAATAAAAATAATACATTATATATTCAGCATTCTAATGTCAAAGAAGTGCTACATAGGTACCCATCCAAAAGTATCATATAGATTCACATGCAGTGATGAAACCCACCTTGCAGCACGAGAGTTTGCTTCACTGTTGCACGGCGTGAGCAACCCACCGCCATTGCTGCTCCCCGGTCTGTGCCCGTTGCTTAGTCTGTGCGAGCTTATGGGGGAAGTGAAAGTCTCTGTGGTCTGGCTGTCTGGAAGAGTCCTCACCAAACCTGATTGTGGAAAGAAATAGAGAACCATATATATTTTTGTATGTGAAAATAAATAAAATGGAGAAATCTGGGGCAACTCCAATTAAGAACTTTAAATTACCAGTGAGGAGAAAAAGTGGAAAATGGAACTTGGAAGACTTGACTTAACAAATTAGGCGATACAAATATTTGGAGCACAAAACCAGATATCACTCTGGAGATTTTAGGTTTAAGCTCTCAGTTGTTTCTATATGACATGGGAGACTCATGCTCTCGGTCTAAAGACACACCTTTGATTTGACTAAAAGGGCCCTCCCTTAGTGAGAGCAAACAGACAAAATGAGGATACGAGTATAAAGTGAGCATGTTGATTGTCTGGATTGTCATGAACTACAAAAGCAGGAGCACTTAAAAACAAAACACAAGGCAAAAACAGAGTTGGTAACTAACCCTGCACTGAAATCGGCCTGTCAGAAAGCCTGTTGTTCCGATGTGAGCTTCGCCTTCTTGGTAAACTGGCGGCTTCCTTGGACAGTTCCTAAAGAAGAGAATAATATACAGTAAGAGGATCATCACATAAAATCCCATAGAAAGATTATAAAATATGAACAGATGCATTACCATAATTTCCAGATGATCAACAATTTCCCCTTCTTTCACAACTTTTCAGTTGTTTCAGCAGTGAAGCTTATCATTCATAAGACAGATAAATCAACAAAGACCTAACTAAATGCACACCTGTGGAGACTTGTGAGGTGTCAAAGGAGAGAGTGACATCATGCACGGTGCTGAGGTGGTGAAGTTTGACCAATCAGTGAGTGGCTTCTTCTCTTTGGAAACCTGTTGGACCAGATTCAGTTTTGAAAGTAAGGAACGGATATGAGACGGACACTTGTTACAAGAAACGAATATTAAAAGTCTGCTTAAAACAACTGGAGACAAAAAGGTTAAAGATGAAAAACAGATTGCCTTAAAAAAGATAGACATCTCACATCTGGCTTAGAATTAAACTACAGAAACGCATCCAAGATGGATTGGTCATGATGAGATTAAAAAAAATACATCACAGCCAGAGTGTCTTCCCTGAAAACCCTCCCACCATGCCTGAGTCACAAAAGCATGAGCAATTCAGAGACTACGTTCAGTTCACTGTTTAACCCTCGTTGGCCCACTTCAGTTCTTTACACAAACACATGGTGTCAGGAAAAGTGTTGACAGTAAGTATTTATGAGAAATTGTATGTTCTCACAGTAAGTCGAAATCTGCTACAATTCTTCCTATGTCCCATTCCTCAACAGGGTGATCCAAACAGATTAGCCACTCATGCATCATTTTCTATAAGCTGTTTAGCTTTTCACAGCCACAAAGAATTCACAATTTAGACAAGGATGTCAAATCAACCACATCCTGCACACATTCGTTCATTCTTTCTGATAATGTCTCATTTTCAACTCCTCTACAATGCCACTCCCTTTTGCTATGCAATTCTACCCTCTCTCCCCTCTTTAGCTGACATTATGAAATAAAAGTTTGGTTTTAACTCCTATATATAACAGATTTGTGTTCATTCTTTTGGCTTACCCTTGGCTGCAAGGATTTAACACTTCTCTCAGCTTGGTTCCTCTGCCTTGTATGGATCCACACATGCTCAAATCTACACACATAGAACCACAGCTACCACCCTCGCACTGCTTACTCCTCCCTCTGCTCTTACCCTCCCTTCGTCCCTCCTCCCTTGCTCTCTCCCTCCAACTTAAGTTTCCCTCAGTTGCACTTTTTTCCTCTAATTTTTTTTTAATCTTGTCTCCTACAGCTGATACTGTCATGACTCTTTTTAGGTGAAAACTGATGCCAAAAGATTTTAGCCCAAACACTTAAAATATTGTTAAATTACAGATTTTAACAATACTTATAAGAAAAAATGAACTGTAAGTTGCAATACAGTGTTTTATAAAGAATCAAAATGAAGACTCAAAAACAAACAAGTCTGGCTCACCACCCACTGCTTATTCAAAACGAGGTCACAAATTTATCTCTCTATGTAAAGTAGGTAATCCAGGTGCAAAAAGTAATTCCCAGGTCAAAAGAATCATATATGAATCTCAGTAACTAATTGGTCTGATGTCAAAAGTACTGTAGATCCTACTTGATACTTGCAGATTATCCTGCACAAGTGATCAAAAAAAAGAAATATGCAAAAGTTTCTTCAAAACCGGATATTCCATAAGACAAACCTAATTCTGACAAACAACAGTTTGTTTTAAGAAAAGTTATCAAATATAGAATAGTGATCATGCTCAAGTCTAAGAAAGAAGCTAAGGAAAAAAACAGCCTTTGAAAGGCCATTATATAGCAATGCATTTAGGTCAAAAAACATTTCAAAACAAATACATTTGTGCATTTTTTTCTAGCTTGTGTCAAGCACTGTTGACATTTAATGAGCAACTAAAACACCTAAGAACCTAAGAAAGACTTGCAAGGACTTGCAAGTCTTTTGTGCAACTCAAAAAATGCATGTTAAACGGTAAACAATACCTAGGCAGAGTGCACTTTGGCTACATAAAATGTAGATTATAAAATAAAATAAACTGAGAAGTTTATGAAAGAGTTTCAAACAGCACAGAGAAGATTAAGATGCTTACACTTTCATTGTAAATCAGTTTTTGTTTTTTTTATCACCAGCAATTTTTTCCATCACTTGCACAAAGCCAATTTCAAGCTCTTCCCAGCATATTATAAAGCACCATTCTACAGACCACCAACATTATTTTGCATTAATAGTAGTTATGGCAAAATGAATCTTAATATCAACAGATATGTACAATAAGAAAAATCCACAATATTAGAAAACTCTCATACCATTTGAGTTGCATTTATTAGTTCTCTCTTCTCTTTCCTCAATGCATTCAGGTCTCTTTCCTTCTCTTTCTCCATCTCTTTCAGCTGTTTCTCCAACTGCTGGACTCGTTCCTGAAAATTCAGGGAATAATTTACATCAGCTTGGACTGCCAAACGGATTCCTCTTCATAGAAGACATGTAAGTTTATTTAGCTGGGTTTCAATAATTTCTCCAAAAGGTTGTCATCCAATATTAGAATAATGTACTAAATGTACTATTAAGATCCAAGTCCACTTTTACAAACAGAGTTACAATAAAAAACAAATAAGAAAAAAGAAAAAAATAATAATTTTACAAATTATTTGGGACACCACTGGAAATAGGCACACCACCACCAAGTATAACAAATAATAAATAAAAGCCAGAAAGAAGCCTAAAAGAGTAATTTAAAGAAATATTGGAGTATAATTTGCCAGAGTAAGAATGCTCTGTGACAGTATGAAGCAGACAGACAGCCCTGTGCTGCTGGCTGCAGTGCAGCTGAGTCAACTGCAATTCACATCTCATACAATCCCAGTCTTCATCTCATCGCTGCACCCCCACCAACATACTGAGGCTAATTGTGGAACAATTCATCATTATGGAGCCCAAATATGTTTTTTAAATGGATTTCACGAGGCAGTGGGAAAGCACATTTGTTGCCTTAGAACAATGTTTGCATCCAGTGACAGTTTTCAGCATTTTTCATGACAGTGCACAATGTTGTGTTGTACTTTTACACTAGGTACAAGACTGTAGTAGCCATGGTATAACTCACACAAAGTATGAGTTACTATAAAATATCATTTAAAAGCTATGGAAAATCACTTTGCCAAATCAAAATCAAATTTACTTTGTTTTGTGTGACATATAATATTCATATTAATAAACTGTCAAAAGGCAAGTAATTCTGGAAACACCTGGTGATATTATGACTTGAGTAACACACTCCATGTTTTTTTTTTTAGAGCAAAAAGTGATTTTACTTGAAAAAGAAAGGGGGAGCTAGAGAGCAATCCTAGAGATCTATCAGGCAAAGTGTCTTTTTGGTCTAGAATCTATTTCATTGAATCAGAGATTGGTCTAGAATCTCTGATTCATTATAAAATAATGAATCAGAGGGAGACTTTATAGATATTTCAGAGCAAAAACTAAATATTACGTCATTTTTTATCCAACGCTAGTCAGTCTATACTTTGAACATCTGTGTCTTTTGTATTTGTATCACAAAAGAATATGAGGAGTATTTTTACCTTTCATGAGAAGCTTAAAATCCACAAACAGGTTGTGTGAAAAAAAGCAAAACACTCATCGTGACTCACGTGACTGCCAGTGGAACAGTTAGTGAATATTTTGAGGTAAAGTATAAATATTCTGCACACATAATAAAATGGCAAAAATGTATCACACTATTGAATGAAAAGATGAATTACAACTCAAATTTATTAATGACAGCTTCAAAGTAAAATTTTGTAGGCATATAAATAAAAACCAAACTGTGCCAACTGTTTAAAAATGCAGAATATTTTATATGACAACCTTTGATTGCGAGATTTATTAGTCAATAAATAACCTGCCTCTTTGAATAGCTTAGAAATTCTCATGTGAACAATTTTACTGTCTCAAAAAGCCTCACTCATTCTGTGCAAAACTACACAGGAAAATGTTTTACTGCCACCAGATTCAACAAAACTAATTGTTCTTTTTGAATTATTTTGTCCCATGGAGTCAAATTTAATTTGCTGTGGTCATCAATTGTTTGATTCACTGTGTAAAGAGAGAACAGATTTGGATACAGTAAATACAAATAAAATGTTTTATTAAAATGAGTGATTGTTATTCAAGATTAAAGGATATCAGGGCTTTATATCAATGTTTTCAATATGTTCAGCAAAAAACCGTAGTCTCACTTCAAAGATTTCTAAACGTTTTATCTTTTAATCCTTCTTCTTGTCATTCCACCTCTGTTTTCAGTCTATCCTGCTCTGATTTGTTCTCTCATGGTGGCCTGTGATTTAATTAGACTCCCTGTATAGACTCATGTGACAGAATTAAGGTGATGGTTGGAGTAAGGAGTTTTAGCCTGTGCCACCATTGGGGGTAGGGGTGATGAGTTTCGAGGAATAACTCATCCTGATAACCATTCCTGGGATCCATAGAAACAAATACCTATACGCTCATCCTATCAAGTCATCTAATCTTGGGCTTAGTTTATTGTGGGCAATGAGCAAATGGGAACTTGCTTAGCTGCAGAGTAAAAATTTATCAGAGCACTGCACTTACAAGCAAAGCTGTGATTATTGAAGGAGGAGTGCAAGTTTTTAACTTTGAAGTAAATTCTCTGATCTGCCTTCTGCTTATTTTTAATGTCATGCTAATTCATTTTAGCTGCAGAGAAATATTTCAGGCATGAAAGGAAAAAAAAGAAAAGTGTGCAAAATCGTCTTTTTTTAATGTCAAGTTTAACATCCCACTAATCATGACAATGTGAGCACAGCAAAGTACTGGATTTCAGACATGTATTGTTATAATTTTGTCAATTTTCCTTATGCACACATCCAACATCACAGCTCAGCCCTAAGTGGGAGTTTAAGTAAGGATAAGCACAGACACAAAGCATATGACTCACTGATAAGCTGCAATTTCTGTGCAACACTGAAAAAGTCATCCATGAGGAACACTAACTACCTGCGCTGTGTTGACTAGATGCTGCTGGCGGGAGATTTCCTTCTCCATTTCCTCCTCCATTCCTTCCTCCTTTGGTTTCTCCTCTCCGTCTTCAGCCTCTTCGCCAATGCCACTTTCTTGTTCTAAAACACGAAACTCCCAATCCTCGAAAGCCCGGATGGCTGACTCCATCCCCTCCTTCTCCTTCAAGAAGGGTAACAAAAAAGTTCACTTTTTTGTGAAATTGAATTATTTCTGGAATTAATTGGATGCAGTCTCGTTCTGGGAAGAATACTGAGTATTATGAGGAAAACAATAAGGAAGACACCGACATATACAGAAAAATGTATTACAATTTGTAAACCGAATAATGTCAGCTTTCAAAAAAATGTTATGATCCTTAGATCATCTATACTCAGTTGAATTTAAACAAATGTCACATTACAACCAAACACTAAGCGAGATTAGGTGACAATATCTAAACACAAGGTATGACACCATTCAAAACCAACCATGAATTGATGTTTACTTAAACAGCAGCATTATGGACAACCCTGCACATCACCCTTAGTCAGTAGTCTCAAACTGCATTCCTCTATGGCCAAGGTCCTGCAATTCTTTTTTTTTTCTCTTCTTAAGTGCTAATTCAATGACTTTGCATAACTTCATTATTAAAATTAAATAAGAAAGAATAAGATTCTTGCTTTAAGATTTGTATGTATGCAAAATTGTACAGCTGTCTAAAAATTGTTACTTCTGCTTATTTGCTGCTGGGTAGGACACCTTTATTCATGTATGCTAATTCTTTGTTCCAGCAGGTTATGCTAAACTGGTTGGCAACATTCAACATGTTTCAACAGAAGAAAACAAGCCCCACCAAACTTGTCGTTAAACTGCTTTTTTCCAATAATCTCTTTATTCTGCTCTGACAGATTTGCTAAAAGAAATACACATCCTGTTCTCTGTATGAGTGAGTCAAACTCTTAATGCATGTACACAGGTTAAACTGGTATTGAACAATCAAGCGTTGTTAAAACAACAACATTATCAGTATTGATGAAAACACACCCTTTATCCTGAGACATTCTTTATGAGTCAAATCAACCAAGAACCACTTGCAGCTTTATGTTTTATTTGGAAGGTTACCATTAAAGTGGAACTATTAAAACACTGTCAGCCTCCTCATCAATAATTTTTTGTAGGAATATAGTGATATTCAATTCCTTACACGACATTAAATATTTTAGTTAGATTTCAACAGATGGAAACATGTCATGAAACAAACAAATAATTTTTCCACTGAAAAGTTTCTGTGAAACAAAAGAACATGAGGATGTTTACTGAAAATAGTAAGAGATAATGACAATTAGATTAGCAGCATTCAGTTTTCACAATTTTTTTCCGCTCTGCATCTTACACTACATGGATCAGGTTGCTGACCTAGGATTTTCAAGTGAAGTACAGAAAACAAGCTCTTTATCAAAAATCTAAATATTTTAAAACTCTGTGAGAGATCAGGACAATACCACATATGACTTTCAACCAAAATAAACAATCATATTTTGTGCCGGTACCTGAATCTTGTACTCCACCATGATCTTATCGTCTGCCATGCAGTCATAATGATAAAGAATGAGAAATATTTTCACTGAAGGGAGGCCATTAACGCAGATTTAAAGATATCCCTACTACTTTTGTGAGTCCTCCACTCTCAGCCTCAGGTTTTTGTGACACATGGACAACTTTAAAACATTTTATTACTACTGAACATGCTGAAGACATTAGATAAGGTGCCATCTGCTCACCTGCTGCAGCTGCAGAGTTAGGTGCTGTCTTTGGCTTTCTGGTTGACTCGGGATCAGTTTCTCTCTTTCCTCACAACTCTTCTTCAGTTCCTCCAGCCTGTGTCTCTCCTTCTCCAACCTCTCTCGCTCCTTCATTTCCAGACACAACAACAACATACTAGACCAACAGCACAGTAATCCCAGATTTGTATAAAATCTCAATCAAAAACAGGTCACAAAACAGCATTCGGACAATTTCACAATCCTGCTTGCAGACACTCCATCACCCTTTAATGCTCCAAAAGGAGTGTAGCAGAGCGTTAAAGTCTACAAATGATTATCACTCAGCAGTTGACTTATCATTTACAAGATCTTGTTTTTATGTTGATGGTTCACTTCTGGTCCCACTTGTTTCTCAAGGATCCCTTAAGATAATTTTAACTGGTTTTCCTGTAATCCATACACTGAGAAAATACTTTCTCACATTGAAAAATGGTTTTAAAAAAATGCAAAGAAAATAATTCAGGTCCCATTATTAATGTCGGACTTACCTTAAGTCTGTCAGTGTGTTTGTCCTTCTCTCTTTCTCTGGCTTGTTGTTGCAGTGCCAGCAGCTTCTGTGAGTGTCTGTGCAGCTGCTTCGTCTCCGTCTGCAGCTCTCCTTGCAGCAAGGCGATCTCCAGCTGCAGCTGAAAGGACAAGAGAGCTGACCAGGCTAAATCGCATCAACCAGACGCTAAACCAGTCAGAGTCACACATTCTTTGACAATGACTTTAGGCTGTCTGAGAGCTTTCAGGATTTTCTTTTTCTAATTTTCTGAAATTTCCAAATGAAAGCAACTAATATTTTAGTGCTTCTTTAAACAAATATTGAGATTTAGTTCTCATTTTAGTTCACACTGTTAATACCAAAAAGTAACATTGATAGCACCTAAACATTTTAAACTAAGTTCCTCGATATTAACAAGAGACAATCTTAAAAAAGCTTCTCTCATCGTCCTGTTTTAACTTTACTTTTCAGAAAACAAAATAAATGAATAAATGTGAAAATTGATTCAAAAGTTTAGTTTCACTAGGACATTCTTAGAGAAAAACAATGTTGGAATTTCTCTTAAAAATACTCAGATTGTATTTAAAACAAGCAAGGGAATAAAATCTTTAGCTATCCATCTGTTGTCTTCCACTTATTCAGGGTCAGGTTGCAGGGGAAGCAGTTTAAGTAGAGAAACTCTGACTTCCCTCTCATCAGAAACTTTAGTGGCAGGGGAGAGTCTTTAATTTGGCAAAATATAAACATATCATATATTTTATCTATACTTAGCTCTATGATGATCAGAAAGCAAAATTAGAAGTGATAGCATACATGGTGTTCCAGTTTTGTTCCTCTTTTTTCTATGGTTCACAAGCAGGCATTTCCACTCTGTGTTCAACTCTCTCAAATGAACAGCAAAATCCAAGTGTATGGTCAGAGCAAGAAGGTTAAATTTATAGTCTCAGATTTATAGTGAAGACATGAAAGATTCCCAAATTCATTCTTTTTTAAGGAGAACTGTGTTGGGTTTTTGGTCTTACAGAGGCATGAGTTTGTCAAACACCTGTTCCCTCAAAAAGAAAACACTGTTCAACAATGCCAGAAGGAGCAGCACTAAGTTCAAATTTGTCATGTAAAAAGACACCATTGTGAAGTTCAAAGTCTTTCATAAACTCAATTCCTCTTATGAACTTGTTAGTTTGAACAAGCTAATGCACAACACTGCTTCAAACTGTCTGCTTTTGGGATACAAAGGTAATTATTCATCACAGTCTGTAATGATTGCATCAGATTCTCACCTCAATCTTCAGTTCTTCCTTTTGCTGGTTGATTTCTGTAATGCGGTTTTGAAGCATTGAATGAGATGAAAAGACCCTGGATGAGGCCACCTCTGGCTTCTTAAGGCAGGACTGACAATAAAGGAGAAAAAGAAAATGTCCAATGAATCACACAAATCACCCCAGTCTTAAGTCAAGACATGATGATTCATCGTTTTTGGCCTGAATCTAAAACTTTTTCCATTTTAAGATTAAAATAAAGTGAAACAGACTTCAATTTGGCACAAAATAATCTGACTAACTGCTTTTCAACCATCACAAAAAATCTCACTTTAGTCTGTTACCTTTTCACTCTCTGTGCTGCTGCTCTCCGTGTCAGACTCAGCCCCTGAGGAGGCGGGACTCTGAGATGCAGCCACTCTGCTGATCCATGGCTGCTGCAGACTCCGCTGCCACTGGCTCCTGGAGTTTTCCATGTTATGTTGGGGCATCTCTAAAGCCTGAACCCAAATAAGCAGTTAAAATTAGTTAAAGAGTTAGAAGAAAATATTATCTAGAATAAATACTATGACTTATCACACAGTAATGGTGAAAGCATGTGAGTAAATCAGGTATAGTAAGGGGTAATCACACAACAATTATGCAAATTGGGAGGTTAAAACACAGATATCCCCATGGGTTTCCAGAAAGAAGTCTCAAAGTCACACTTTGATGAGGAAGCAAAAGCAAAAGAGGGGAACAATTTCAGGATGTGTGCAGTGGTTTGTGGTTGCATTTCAGGGTCTCAGTGTGGACAGAAGCCTTGCATGCAGCAGTTTTACAAATCTGCAGGATTCTTTGATGTTCAATAACAAAGAGGAAATATATGAAAAACCATACATCTGACAATTACTTTGAAGTACTGTTTTCATAGGGCTTTTGTTTTGTCACTCACAATCATGTTATTCATGTGGATTTACTAAAGCAAATAGGCCTATCATTATAATATCATTATGTATTGTGTTTACCAACTGTTATATGAAAGTGACTCCCAACATTTGGGAATTTGTCCTTCTAAAAGCCAACATTATGCTGCGATCTTTCATTCCTTGTTGCCCTTTGGCCTCAATTGGTGCTTTCTGCATGCACAAATACATGCAGGCAAGCAGACACAAAATTTCAGTCTTTGTGACCTTCAAAACCAATATGTGGGAATTCTTGTGTTGAGAACTTTTTCCCACTGTTTTCCTCCTCGAGTGCTTCGCCCCCTCTCTCTGTTCTGAGATCAATGCCTTATTAGGCTGATGGCTGAGAAGGATGATTTAAAGAAGATAAATATACATTTAAATGGGATTTTCTAATGATGAACGGTACAATGACATCTAGAAAAAAACGGCAATGGACAGAGATCGTAAAAAGCAGTGGTAGTGTTGTAGGACACTCCCAGTGTACTACAACAGTTTTACAGGCATATAGATAAAGAATGATAGAGCTACCACACCAACTATTTACCGCCAACTACAAAGATAAGTGTGATGCGAACATATTTGAAATATGCTTGTTCGTTTCCCATTTGTCTGATAGAGTTATCGCTAACTTTAAGAAAAATATGACTAATGCAGCATAACAGAAAAAAAAAGTATCAATGCTACTCTGTGACTTAGACAAATAATCAATAAATGATACAAAAATGAGATCTAACTCCTTGGAAACAATAAATAAAAGACCCAAAATCTGTCTTTTTTATTTAATGAATAGATAATAACAGTAGTCATCAGGTGCAGTGTCAGTTCTGAGAGTACAACATAACCATGAGATTTTGTGCTTTATGTTAAAACACAAGTCATAAATGAGTAAAATGAATATCAAGATTTATGCATCTGAGTGGCATTTTGTCATACAGGTTTGGACTTCTGGATTTATTGCAATGTCGTCTCTTCAACACTGATTCAAATATAATCAGAATTAATATTAAAACAACCATATATTCACTATATAAAGCATTTTCAGTATCACATTATCATTTAAAAAAAGCATACACAGACCATTTTTACATGTTGTATTATCTGTAAAAAAAACACTCAAAACAGCAGTGTCTGGTATGTGTTACATAGAGACAAAGAGAGAGATAGAGCGAGAGAAAGCCATGTTGAGTCACATTATTATACAAATAGTACAAGTGTTTGACCTCCAACTAAAGTCCAGTTAGATACCCTATCAACATCCCATACAACAGGGAGTTATTCAGGGGTAAAGTCCACAGCTTGATGCTAACATACTACTGTGTTCAAATAAAAAACAAAAGTGTTAGAAGTCTTGACAGGATGCCCCAAAGACGCTCAAAAGAGTGAGACATTAAGAAGCGAAGTAAATATACCAAAATCAGCAGACACAGAGTTCAGCCTGAGAGCGAGATCAAAGAACAAAACAAAGTTTTGTGCCCAAAATTGGATTTGATTGCAGGGAGGGGTGCGCCCCTGGAGAATTAGATAGGAGAAAAACAGTGAACGGAGGTGCAGCTAAGCATCCAGTGAACAAGTTTGTGTGCTTGTCATGCAAACACAGCCTTAAGCAATCACAAGAAACTAAATAAATAAATAAAAAAAGGAATAGCAATAAATTCAGTCTTTCAGCAGATCCAACAAAATGTGAAACTGCTCATTTTCAGACTAATCAACCACAAAAAACTAAATCATCACAACAGGATTTAGTTGCCTCAGACAAGTGTGAGGAAATAACTAATGTAGGTTAAACAGCAGTAGAAGTTGAGAGGGAAAGAATGCTGTCGATGTCATATCATCTCACCATGTCCTCACATCAGCCAGGCTTATCACTCTTTCTCTCAACACCAGGCTTTGCACACTCCCAATATTACAGACTGCAAGATTGAGTTTAACTTCATGCCAAAGATGTTTTAGTAGGAGAAATGTTGTCTGAAAGAAGTGGTTTAATCTGCTAGTCCCTTCTTTCTTTTGACAACATTTTTGTGGTTAAGAGTAATAAAGAGAAGGCGGGTGGTAAATTGGAGATAGAGTTGCAGAATATCTCATCACAATTGTTACAGCAACAACAAAGCGTTGAATATCAAAATGGTTGCAGACACTGTAATAATGGAATAAAAAAGACACAGTAAAGTGAGATATCCCTAACAGTTTGTTAACAAAATATTCAGAGATAGTGTTGCAGTTACTCTGAACTACAGTGTGAATTAAAACACTTATTTTAAATATCTTAATTGCTGCCTACAATGGTGAGTTCACTTGTATTGCAGGATACAAGTGTCATTGCAGGATGTTGTATGAATCCAAGCACAACATCCCAGTGTAGTACTCATTTTAATTCACCTCAAAGTAGGTGGTCAAAAGTCTTTGATGAACCCCACTTTACTGCAGATAGGATTGTGGATTTGGACTTGGCTCCTCTTAATAGAGAAGTTAGAATACCAGGTTGGGAGTCCTTATTTTGCTCATTCAAAGCAAATAGATAAATAAATGTATAGATTCTTCAGCTTTAGCTTTAGCCTGATCATGATGTCAAAGATTGAGATGATGCAATTTGTATTTTACGTGACACATGAATTGCATAAAGAAAAAATTTTATTTTCTTACTTTCTGACATTAGATAAGACAAAATATTTTCTATTTTATGTTTCTTAGAATTCCCCACATTGTTTTTATGAGAAATAAACTCAGAAGTTTACATGCACTCCCTAAGTATTTGGCAACATTGCCTCCTGTCAGACTATTGTAGCAACTGTAAAGCTTGGGTTTAACTTTTTTGAAAATCTGCTTTTAGATTTCCCACAAATAGATGGAATTTTGACCCGTTCATCCAGACAGAACTGGTGAAACAGATTTGTTGGCTGCCTTGTTCCTACAAGCATTTTTAATTCTGCACACAAATGTCCTGTAGGACTAAGATCAAGGCTTTATGTTTTGCTGACTCCAAGTAACATTATAACTAACTTGGAGGTATGCTTGGAGTCATTGTCCATTATAAAGACCAATTCCTGTCTAGACTTCATGTTCTCAAATTCCTAGCTGACATCTTGAGGGTTTGTTTCCACATAATGTTCTTTCCTCATGATGGGATAATGTTCTCAGCCTTGCAAGCTTTCCCATTTTTCTTCCAGCTGTAATATTCATAACGGTCAAGACCATCAGTTAAGTGTTTTTCCTGAGAGAATTGGTAAATTGTATACATTTATGTTGTTTCTGGGGTAATGACTTCACAAGAAATTTGTTCTGCAGTCGCTGCAAACATTTTGCACCAAAACAAGTTCACCTCTGGGACATAGAACCTTCTTGATTAGCATAAAGGTTCAACATTCACATGGCATTTACAATTGCATTTCATAGTTTGAAGACATGACTAAAGCCAAACTAGTAGAGGCATAATTATCTCCCTGGATGATTTTTATTTTTTTATTTTTCAGTCAAACAAGCAAACATTGCCTTTGGGGTGGTGCGTTACAATGCACCCATAGGTATGATTTCAAATAACTGAAATATTGTGAGTGACCATATGAGGCCCTTACAAAGCAATTCAACATCCGCTAGGTCTTCCCAAGTGGTTTCAAAACATATCAAAAGAAAATGTCAGTGTCATTATTCTGGGATTAAACACATATAACTTCAGTCATTTTAAATGTCATAAAACAGGAGGGTTAAGGTTGATTTCATTTTAGACAGTGAGAACAAAAATGGCAATGCCTTTTATTCAAAGTATGTGAATATCTTGTTTCAACTGTACATTTAAAAGAACTGAATGTGGGAAATTAGGTTTTGTTGTCATTGTTGTTAATCATGGACCAGCAAAGTTAAATATTAGAACATTAAACAAAATGTTAATGTTCATCATGTTTTGTTTCAGTGTTCTCTGAAAAGCTCCAAACATCTGGTAATTTACCTGTGACTAATCATTTTTCAAAGTATAACTAAACCATCCCTGAACATGAAACCATCATAATCTTGCCACACCTTAGCTCTTGAACAAAGGCAATAACAAAACCTGCCCATTATGGTTAACATAGCCCTATCCCTTTCTGGATCCCCTCATTGAACAGTGACACAGTATTGTGTATACAGAACCATAAAGTCAACAGCTATATTCCACTTGCTACATTCAGGACAAAAGAGTGGGGACGATTGTATGCTCTGTGTGGGTGTGAATGCTGACTATAGCCTGTCACCAAGGATTCGGTGAGAGGGAAATATAGGCAAACATGTTACAAGTGGAACATGTGACCATAAATGGCCTGTAAAGAAGAAAGGCATAATAATCCATAAATTTACACACACAGTCATCCCATTCCTTCAAATTAATAAAGTAATGAGAGTCTGAATAATTCAGATAAAGTATTAGGACCAAATGCACAAATAGTGGGAAGGAATCACAAATAACTCAGTTGCAAAACAAAGCAATGAATGCTCATCAAAAAAGTCAGAATGCTTAAACTTCTTAAATATTTTATTAGAGGAGCTAAATGTAAGCTGACCCTGTATTGAAAGGGAGTAATATCTGGGTCACAGTGAACTTCAAATGTAAACAGTAGGAAGCATGTTTTTGTTCATGTGTCAGTTTGAAGGAATAAGTTAATTTGTGGAGAAATATAAGAATTGTATCCAAGTCAAACATCAGTTTGATGTAATCCACTCCTGCTATTTGTCAACACATGCTTTGGATTTGGGTTTGACCTGCAAAATTTAGGAAACTGCTGCTAAATATATGTCCACCTGGTCAACAACCTCTCGTCAAACAGCACTTCTGCTTGTCTCTGGAAGAACTGCCTGTTGATAGAAAACAGCTTACTTTAACTGCAATAGTTTCCTTTCAGAAGACTGTCATAATAAATTTCTCATTCTTTTAAAAATCAAGACCCAATTTTGAATTTTGTTGAAAGCAAAAAATCTGGTGCACTGAACCTTATCGCACATTTGCACAAAAAAGCAAAGGAGCAACAACATGACAAAATACTTCTGTAGTCACTCTAATTGGTTGGTTTTCATTGGTAGAAGATATAAAAGCAAAAACTGCTATTAATTTATTTTAACATTGGCAGTTCTGGTTGCACATTGTTTTTAATGGCCATAATTACAACCATTGTATTTACTCATATGGACCAAATGGGTACTTGTTTAAAGTTTTGTGTTTAATGAATACTAGATTCCCAAATCTCTCTCCTATCAACATTTTCACTGAAATAATGTCTCTCTTTTACTTTCCAAAAAAAGTGCTTCCCAGATCAAGCATGCTATAAAAAACAAATTAAGTCATACTTTTGACGGTTTGTAATGCATATAATTTCTGTGCAATAAAGGTGGTTTAATGTTTACATAGGCCAATCCTGCTTCCTTACACCAAGTGAAAATGAAACTGGGCTTGGATATTAAGCTGACAGAACAAAAATGGACTTTCCCAAAGCAACCCCTGAACCTTCGGCATAAAGCTCCTCCTGGCTCAGTCCCAATAACCATCAAGCTGTCATCCCATTATTGAAGCAGATCTGAGTAAATGATGACAATTCAGCAGAAAACCCAAGCAATTTATTATTCAGTTTGTACCATTTAGGAACAGAACAGTGAATATTAGCTTTTGGTTAATTGGATGAATTTAAATTTTAATCAATTTTTATCAAATAGCCACTGATTTAAAGCATTTAACTGCAACGCGAGCTGTACGCTTATGGTCCTTGTCCTGGTGAAATGTTTATCTCCATCCCAAACTCAACTGTTTTGCTCTCTCTTCTGTAACAAACCTGTGAGGCCTTCACATAACAACTGGCTTTATATTGAGATAAAATTACACACAGCTTGGCCATTTAATAATTTCCTAAAGGCAACTGGTTGCAGTATATCTTGATTTAATGCTATCAAAGGTGTCCAAAGGAACAACACACTATTTGTTTTTAAATCACAAAAAAAACTATATTAATAACCATCTATCATTTGCTTTATGTTGTTTATTATATTCTAAAACATTCAAGATTTTATTTGCAACAGGACAAAATGTGAAAAGGGTGCAGTCTTCACAGGGGTTAAAATATAACATTTTGTCAAATATTTCACAGCCTCACATAAAACATTTCATAATTAAAGGCTATAAAGATCAGAAGACTTTAAGAGTAAAATAACTAAGTTGAAATACTGGTTTCAAAGCTCGTGATGCAAGCAATGTTCAGAGACTTGAAAACAAAAGAACCACTGCAACTATTCTACTCATTTCAATCATCACCTGGGAATCTCAGCTTCAGGCAAACACAGACAAAAGCCTGTATTCAAACTCTGGCCAGTCCTTCTTCTTCATGTCTAACTTTTTTTTGTCAATAACTGCATTTTGGTTTGTCAAGATACAGGCCACATAAAGGAAAAATGAAACCCAAAGCTTTAGTGATAGAAATATGAAATTACTGTGTAAAGTGTCTTAATTCTGAGGACTAAATTTGTTTCTCCATTAAAAACCAAAGCTGTCAAATGCTGCATAAGCACATGTATTAATCCATGTAAACACTTCACCTGTATAGAGATTTAGGTAATGATCCTAATAATCTCATTACAGTAATGCATTGATGTCCCATTGCCGTTTTTAATAAAATTAAGTATCCACATATAGCTGCTTAAATTGTTGTACACGGCTTCATCCGACCAGAATGCCCTGCTGCCTCAATACAGGTTTCACAGATGGCTGCAAACCTACACCTTCTGATAGTAACATTATTGTTCTTACTAAACCCTATGATTACAGGGTCCCACAACAGGTTTAGTTGCATTCTCTGAAGGTCACAGAAAGGCAGGTGGGAAATGAGAAAAATTGTTTAAAAAGAAGAGAAAACAAACAAAAAGAGTGCAAATAACTTCTGCCAGAAGTCCATCAGAATGACATTTTACATCACAAGAAAAAATCTTAGAAAAGTTAAACAAGAGACAACATCTAAAACAGATCAAGCTTTAAAACATGAGGGAAAATCTCTCATGTTTTATTATAAGGTACTTTTATTAAGTACTTGTATTATAAGGTACTTGTATTAACAAGTACCTTATAATAAAACATGAGAGATTTCCTTCCCACTTCCCAACCTTTCATTGTGTGATAACTGGACTCACAGAAATTCCTTTGGTCTCAGTATGTCTGTGGGAGCTGTGATGCAACAAAGGCAGATCCATTAATAACAGTCCAGAACTCACAGGGCTCAGACATAGATTTGTCCAATAGCAATCAAAACGAGGCTTCTCCGTGTGTGTCTGAATGAGAACTGAGGAAAAAAAAGGCTAAAGGCAGAAGACCCCAGACAGCAAATCCTCACAATCCTACTCTGTTTACCCACTGAGTGCTGATGGGGGGGATAAAGGGCCAGAGATCGCGAGGTCTGTAAACACGGGAGGGGGGATGTGTTTGTACTTAATGTATTGTCATGGGACAAGCTTTGACAAACACAAATTTAGTTCAGAGAAAGTTTCTGTAAGTAGAGATAGAACATCTTGAAAACGAACTGTGTATTTGATGCGAATCTGATAAATCCTGTATTTCATGAACACTGCTTACCTTCACTAAAGGAGAGGAGTTCAGTATATGACATTACATATCAGGAAGTTGTAATAATTTCTCTTTTGCTGTAAGCAGATAACGTGCATCAAAGAGGTTCCTAATATTACAATCAATTGCCAAAGAACACTACCGCTCCTGCAGTGTGAGCACTTTGTTTGTTTTCTGTTTTCATATACACTCCTGAAGCGCAGTGCTGCGTGTGCGTCTGTTGACGAAAGCTGGGAAGTGAACAAATAGTAAATAAACCCATTTTACCTGGAAAACGCGCTCCCATTTAACGCGCTGGAGATGAGGATTCTTCCGCCCATAACAGAGCGCCAGAGAGGAGGACCGTGCAGTGAAGCGACTTTTAGACTCGCTTCACTTCAAACGCAGGCTGGAGAAGACTCCTCGGTCTCTGCAGTTTGTTTGCGAAGCAGTTTTAGCTGCTTTCTTGCCTCGGTTTCGTCCGTGGTTTGAACCTCTCTCCTGAGAGCTGACAAGTCGGTGTGAGCAGAGCGTCGGCGTCAACAGGTGAGGCTGAGCTGTGAAATCACGCGGGGGAAGGTGACGACAGAGGCGGACACAGCCGAGTTAAACGAACAGCCCGACGTTGGAAACATTGTTCTCGAACAGTTTGATGATATAATGTGTATCTACCGCAGATCTATATAAAAAAAAAAAAAATAGAGAAGTCTTTTTTTTTTCTCTTTCTATTTTCTTTTTTAATTATGAACTGAAATGTGGCGTCTATTCTGGGAACTAGCGCGGTTTTGTCAGAGCTGACTCATCTGGGCTTCTTTCCAAAAATTTGTTTGACATTTTCAACGACTTAAAAACTTCCATGGGGTGTTTATACAGTCAGATTAAAGTCGAATCAACTGATAAAGCTAGACATACAGATACACCTCAATAAATTATTAAAAATAATTAATTTAAATGTATATGGTAGATTGACATTTTGTTACTTCAGCTGTAAGAAGTATGTTTCTGGGAGGAAATGAACCGTCTTTAAAAAGAAACTGAAAATCGTGTGAGGGATATACATTTGTAATATTATTTTATTTATTATGCTTGTCAAAAATTCTTGATACCCTGGTCAATAGTCAGTGAGAAAATCAATAATTGCTGAACTATGGTGGCCGACAGGTGCAAACCCGCTGAAAACGCAAGAATGATGCAAACTGCTAGATACACATGCACAAAAACAAATGCAAAAGAAAAACGCTACACATTTGACACATCAAATGAAAAATGCTGAATTTACAAAAACTGAAAGCAAAAACCTACAATCAACAAAACAAAAGCATAAGAAATATGCTGCAACTTCAGAAAACTGCTGCAATCACAAGAAAGAGAAGCAAAATATCAAATTTTGAGGCCCTCTTCAGAAGCTTGAAGAGATGAGAATTGAGAATTTATTTTTGATTATTATAGCTAGCCTGGCTATTGCCTTCTTACACAAATCCACTGGATTCTAATCTCATTTCACAGCAGTGTATGTGCTTTTTTTTTAGCTAGTGTTGGACCAGTGACACATCTAAAATTTGCAGGACACCAGACCCTGACTCCTGTATTTAAATACTCCACATACATGCAACGCATAGATTTTGTAATAATAATGTTTGTTGCAAATAATTCACATTTTCCTTTTCTTTTCAATCATTTCAATTGTATACCTTGTGGCCTGCCTCTACCTGTCCTTTCTCCACTGGGTCTTGGGTCTGGTAGTGACATTAATAAGTCACTACCAGTCCGTCACAGAATAAAACAGTGACACAAAACCAACAACCTTGAACACACGGACAGAAAGGGAATTTAGAATATCCAACTGATCTCATATCCATGTTTTTGGATTGTGAGAAGAAGCTAGAGAGAACCCATGCAGGTAGAGAAAGAATATGCAAATTCCACGCAGAAAGAGCTCAGACCAGGAGTCAAACTCAAGACCTTCTTGCTGTAGGCAACACCAACCTTTCAACAATCAGTCGGTTGTTACAATAAGCAGCAATATTTTAGCTCTTTTTCTAAAGTAATGCAAAACAATCGTTAATACAGAAATGTGTACTAATAGGGGAAAACAATCTGGACATTTGGAACCTATGTTCCTGATATGTCTTCATATGATGGCTCTTAAAACACTGATTCCATCTGCAGTACAAGCCTTGCCAATCTCCCCTAAACTCTTAACTGGGCTTTGCTTTACCAGCCCCTTAACGTTGCAGTCATTCCTGCCACTTGTGGATATTTTTGCAACAAATTTGTTTCCTTCCAACTTCACTTTTCAATGTTCGGTTAATATTGTTAGACATAGTTTTACATGAACAGCCATTTTCTTTAACAATAATCTTTTCTGGGGTTTCCTCTTTGTGGAGGGTGTTGTGAATGACTGCAAGACAGTATAGTCAGTAATCTCTCCTTTGGTTGTGGACACCTTACCCAGCCCAACATTTCTAAATAAAAGTGCCCACTGAGTTTTATTGATATGGATTCCATTTAGTTAAGCCAAGCATGTTACCTACAAGAAGGCTATCATGAGCCTGTAGCCTCAAGCAATAACCATGGGTCTCATGAACAATTTGGAGGATGAATATTATACTTATTCTATTTTTGACTTAAATGATGCAATGGGATCTTAAATGATCTGTTTAGCAATTAAAGTCTCTTTTTTTAGGTATCTAAAACTATGTTATAAACTATATATATAGGCTTTTCATAAGGACCCTTAGGCTTTTCATATCAAGCTGTATATTCAACTCATGAGGTTAAAATACCACTAAGTCTTACATTGCCTTCGAGTACCCCTGAAATGCTGAGAGAATGTTGCATGAATAGTGAAACAGTACACTCTGAAAACTGAATTAACCACACAGATTCTATTCAGGACTATGTATAGACATTTCTTGAAGGCCCCACAGGCAAAATCAGCTCTCTTTACTCTGAGGAGTTTTATCACCCTGACTGGCCTCTTTACAGCTTTTTCTCAATGAGCTGATAGAGCAATAGATTCTTGCCAATGACATGTGGATGGCGTGAGAAAAAAAAAAAGTGCTGCAGGTTCACTGTGGCATGGCTGCAGCGGGACTAAAAAGAGTGATGGCAGATGGGCGACAGACTGGGTAAAGGACAGCTGGTACACTGCATCTCAAAAACAAAATAAGACATGACTGCTTTACACAGAGATGAATAAAACTTCAGCCTGTGAAAAAAACAGTCTCACAGACACCTCTTGTTAAAAAAAAAAAAAAACAACGCAAGTTTCCATCAGCAAATTCAAAGAGACAAAAGGATGTCTAATATTGTTGTTTGTCTCAAATGCAGAGACAGCTGGTGTGCGGTACATGTGTGGGTTTAAGGTATCAACTTGCATGAGCGCAGGAAACACCCACCTATAGATAACCCTTTCTCCAGCCCACATTTTCCTGTAATATTGACTAATTAAAAGTCAGACATAAAGGACATTACACATTCAGGAACATCAAGATGAATTTTATGATTCAGTTCAATGCAGTTTTATTCAGAAAGCAGCTATAAATAATCAGATAAATAAGTGCTAAAAGGACTTCCAATTCCTTTGTAGATAATAAGGCACTGGGTCAACTTATAGCTGACAAGTGTAGTGGAACAATGTACAAGTACATTTAACTGCTACATCTTTCTATACAAAAGTAGATTGTAGTTTCTACCACAGACTTGAAAAAGAAAACCTGCAGTGCTGTGGCATACTTTCAAATAAAAACAACTTCCTTATAGATTGTGAATGCAAATGGTGTAGATTTGTTTTCCTGCTATGCAAAACACCCTGGCTGTTAACAGTCTGCATATTGTGCATGTGTGTTAGGCTAAGGGAGTCCAGAATCTCTGCAAAGGCCTTCTGAAAGAAGTGGGTTGAAGAAGGAAAACATAATTGTTAAACAAAACCTTTGATAATTTAGGGATGTCCTGATACCAGTTTTTCCATACCGAGTACAAGTACTTGAGTTTAGGTGCTTGCCGATTCCATGTGCTGATTCTGTGTACTAGTGTCCAGTATCAGGCCTGATAATAGTATCGGTATCAGACCCTACTGTCATGAATGGTTCGATTTTCTATCAAAGAAACATCCCATATTGTTCTAAAACACAGCTTCACTGAACAATGTAGAAAACATTGGAATTTACCTCAAAGACATACAGTAATAGTTTTACACACACAATTATACAGAATCATTTTCCATTTAAAAAGTGAATTTCATTATTTTTTTCCTTAGACAATTAAAAATAACCCAACTTTAATAGCTGTACATCTAAAACAACAGTTCACCAAACAAATAAAATTGAGACTAAATGAAACAAAGTTTAGTTTTGGTAAACAACTGATTATGGGTCACTTTAGTATTACATTTCTGGACTCATAATGCTCCGCTCTGCTCGGTCCTTACTAGTCTTGCAATCCACAAAGCAGGTTTGCAGGAACTGCAATATCTGCAAAGGAAGAAGAAAATGTGTTTTTAGAAGTCTATTATAGTTCATAATTGTGGTAAACCTCAACAATCTTGGAATAAAATCAGCCATGACGTTATGACCACCCTATTTATTGATAGCTTCCGTATTATGCTGCCAAACGACACATAGCATGACAGCTTCTTGACTTTTTGAGTTTGTCCCAAAAAAGAAGAAAAAAAATAATACAATTAGGTGTCTAATTAAATAACAATTTCCATCCTTAACAACTTCTCATTGCAACTCATTGTAATTAAAGTAACTTGTGTCAATGTATAAATAGCCTTTTTAGCAAAGGTGTGACAGTTCTCTTTAAATATTGCTAAACATATCCTAATTAAAGGCTAAAATGTAATTTGTTACCAGCTTGAATTATCTGTATTTTATTTTAAAATCTGTTTATAATCAGCAAGACAGCTAAAATAGACAAGGTACTTTTTATCTGAAGCAGTTAGATCACAGTTTTTCCCCAAAGAGTTAAGGCAACAGATAAACTGAGATAACTTCCACTAAAAAGTCACAATAAATGTCTTAAGGAACTATTCTATGCTCTGAATTAAAAGTGAAATTAATTTACATAGTGGGCAATCTGTTTGTAAAGTTGAGGAAAAAATAATAAGAATTAGGTCTTACTAAATGAGATACGATATTTCTGTCATATCTCACAGCATTCCCAAAATTATTCTAGTCATTTTCATTGTTAAAATAGGTTTACTTTCTTCACTTTGATGCATTCGTAATGTTACGGCTGACTAATGTCTAACATTTAGATTTAACGGTATGTTTGTAGAGGTTAAAGTACCAATTTTCTTTGGCTTAGGGAGATTAAGGTTGTCCATGATCTTCACAAACTCCTCCAAATTCTTGGTTAGACGGGGATTGTACTTGCGTTCCTCACCAACTGTAGTAACTGTCTGACCTAGCAAACAGAAAAAACTGTTTAGTTACAAAGTAATAACATTGTTGAAAAACTATTTAAAAAGGAATGCACACGAATAATATAATGTATCTCATTAAAAACATTCAAGCATTTCATTGTTGCATGAAGCCTTGAACAGGACATGAATAAAAACATTGTAATGACTTCTGAGTGTTGAAAACTACATTTTTCAATTACTATGCTCTGACCTGAAATAATTTTTTAAGGTCATTTTGTCACCGTCTGTGAGATAGGACGTAGTTTTAAGAAATCAAGCATGTGGGTTTTTAACCAACCTTTGTAGTCATGTGCTGGGTAGAGGAGGCAGTCTTCAGGCAGCTGGAAGACGACCTCGTGGATTGACTTGTAAAGCCTTTCAGGAGAACCTAAGAAGAAGAACAAAGATTAAACTCTAAAGTCTAAAGCTTGTTAAAATATTTAATCAAAGACTTCAAACTGTTGATAAAAAGACAGTTAAAGAAGACTGAATTATTCAAGTGCTATTTTATTCAATGCAATACTGCCCCCATGTGTCCCTTGTGTTTAATCACACGTCTAAGAACTATGGGAAATATGGGAAGAAGACTACTGACTATTGTAAGAGACGCAAGACGTAATTACTCCAATATGGGAAATTTACAGGTAAATACTACTATGGGAGCATTCTGGGAAAGAAGGGTGAAATACGGTATATTCCTGGCCAAAACAGGACATTTGACAGGTATGAGGAACGACCGAGTGCCTACCCTGCTGGAAGTCGGTTCTGCCACAGCCTCTGATGAGCAAAGCGTCCCCAGTGAAAGCCATGCTCTTGTCCCCCAATACCAGGGTTATACACCCATCAGTGTGTCCTGGTGTTTCTCTCACTATTAGACACTGGTGATTAGAGATTTTAAAAAAATAAATAAATAAAGTTAGACAGACACATTTTTTGCTTAAATCTATTTTATCAAATTATTTCAGCAACAATTTTTCACTTTTTACTATGTATTAAGAATAAAATTACAACATACTGATAAGAAAATAGTAATAATAAATTAATTAACGTGAAAAAGAAGTTGTCCTTACATGTTTTCCGAAGGTGATGTTGTCCCCCTCTGACAGCATGATATCTGCTGAGGCACCGCTGTGTTTAGAAATGGCGCTCTTCAGTCCCTGGATTTGCTTCTTCATCAACCCAGTGCTGGTTATGTGGTCTGCATGGCAGTGGGTATTAACTACCATAAACACACACACACATTAGATTTTGTCATTGGAAGTAATTTATTGTCAGTAAGCAAAGTTGGAAATACTTTAATATTTTATTGAAGGGGAAAAGGTCTAACATCTGTGTGGGCTGATGTTCAGCATGGAGACGCCCAATGGCAAACTGCTATTGGGCAATAAATTATCATTCTATTGGCAGAATGATAATCATATCTGTCTTTGTTAAGTAACATTGACTTTGATCTAATACTGACTAGAGATAATCTACTTTTATTATTCTCAAGGAAACATGCAGGTTATGCAAGCAGATTAACTTGATGAAAAAAAAAAAAAAAAACTTTCAAAAGCTATCTTTTGTGATTATGGCTAGACTGATCACCCATCTCATAGAAAGCCATTGTTTGAGAAAGTTATGATCTCAAAAATGTAAATAATTTCCTTCACATGAATCCAACATTTTTACCCTGCTATTAAATACTTCTATTGAGATTTCAAGGGGTTTTCAGCTGTATTGATTATAGAATAACTGCAGCACTACCTTTCCCTGTTTTGCCGCTACAAGCCAGCAACTTGTCAGCTGCTTTTACATGTAAGGAAATACTTAAGTTGCAAATATAACAGAAACAATTGTGGTGTAGAAACTACAGCAGCTTCACTCATCATTCTTATTAAGATAACACTTTAAAAATGATAATTGACAAGCTACAAGCAGTTTGTCTGTAAAGCAGGTGGTTACAGGTTCACAACTTGTATTGCGAGCAAGTTAATGTGAGAAAAACTAAATTGTGTTTTTACTTAAGGTTGATCATGCCTACCAGTCCCAAGCCTGATTCTTTAATTCTCTGAAAAATTTAATTAAGGTTTTCAGTACATCTGTATAATTTAGTTTGCTTTTCATGCAGATCCAGCAACAAGGATGTAAATAAATTGCAGCACAATAAATTAATACATTACAAAACCACATGATGAACCTTTTATGTATGCAGCAGATTAAATGTACTTCAGAAAATTTATTTTTTTTTCTTTCAAATTGATATATTAATGGAAAGCTTTAAAAAAAAATAAAACAATTTAAAAACATTGTTTTGCATTGATGATACATTTGCCATCTATGCTCATTTATTTAGAGGATAGTTCCCATTCCAATATAATGCAATTTAAATGTTTTTGACTTATTTCCCTTACTCTGAGTGTTAACGGTGAATTTGCCAACACATTTATTTCATGTGGAATGGCAAATCAAATCAGTGCTCATAATTACAACAATCACATTGATTTGTATAATCATGTTTTATAAAGTCTACTTGCCTTGCTGTAATTATTGTCATTGTGTAGACAGAAATTCCCTCTGCATAGCAGGCAGTAGACATTTGAGATATGTCTTTCAGAGAAGTATTTTATTAATGTGTTTTCCTTTCTTGGTAAGTGATAATGCTATTTTTCATAGCAAGATGAACAGTAGCGCCTTGTCCTATCTTTTTAATTTCTAGAGAAGAAAGTGATCTGCTACAGCAATTTAGGATTTGTCAAAGATCTAAAGTTTATTATTATTATTATTATTATTATTATTATTATTATTATATTATTATTAATAATAGTTATACACTTAGCAACTAGGTTGATGTATTTTAACAGGGTTTCAAAATATTTAATAAGAGAACACAGATGAGTTTTTGAGGTCATGCCATGACAGAAATTGCATCTCCCAACCCATTTGTGGTTGCAAAGATACCTGCAATTTTTAGATTGAGCCCCAGCTCCTTCACAAACTTCAGATCTCTGTCCAGGGTCTCCTTCACGGGATCAATGATGACCGACTCCTTCGTGTTTTTGTCTGCCAGCAGGTAAGTGTAGGTGGAACTCTCGCTCTCAAACAGCTGAACAGGAAAAAACAAGAGGTCGATATCAACAGTTCACATCTTACAGCTAGTGACACATGCATTATGTTCTTCTCTAGATAGTAATTGGCTTAAATGAAGCCTAAACAAGTTACTTAAACCGGAAGTTTGGAGTTCAGGTTGAAGAAGTAAAGAGACCAAAATATGTGCTTTTAGGTTAGGATTCACTGTGTGACAACTTGTTTCTCTATACCGAAACTACTTGTGGTCAATATGTAGTTATTCATAATAAAGCTTCGGGAGATATATATTTTTTTAAAAAACGGTATTCAAATATCAAATAATGCTATATTGTTTTTCATAGTTGCTATCGTCGTTGAAAGGAGCAAGACATTCAACTGTGACTGTAGAAAACATCCATCTATTTTGCGTCAACTGCAATGTCAAAGTGACACTAATTAAGCTCAGAGCTTTTTAAAAGCTAAAACAGAAAGAATACATTTTAATCAGAATGATTAGTTAGTTAGTTAGTGATTAGTTAGTTAGTGAAAGGACATTTCACCTGAAAAGCATCAAAATCTTGTCTGACAATCACCTTACTGTACTTACAGTAAGCTAAGGCTAACTCGACAACTTCCTGTTGTGAAGTCAATTTCAGAGCTGCAGCACTGTCCGCAAGTTTGACCATAAAAAAATGTTAAAAAGTACACATACTTGTCTGAAGATTGGAGCTTCGGGATTCGCCATCTTGGAGCCGTTTTACTTGGTTTACGCGAAGCAGCTGGACTACAGAGGTAGATACACCCTCTCAGGAAAGTAAACCAATGACTGGAGCTGCGTCTGGTTGTTCCGCTTACATATAGCCTCTCAGCCACGCCCACATTACCTGACAAGAACTAGTCTGAGATACGTGATCTCCAAGGGTGCGTCAGACCAAACACATGCTGCACAACCATCATAAAATTTTTTTTAAAAAAATGCTTTGTCATTATTACTTCACTTTTAATCTTTACAGAGTTGTATTTATTGCTGTGCTTGTAAAGATAGACTATTGATTGAGGATGTTAATAATTATATCTAATACTATTTGAGCTCTTAACTTATGCAACATTACTATTACATTTAAAAATAGCAGCATACTGTGCACTTGCAAGTCTCTAAATATTCTCCAAAAATAGTTTTTATAATCCTGGGGCTGACTCGAGACCAGAACATTTCTTTGTAAACAAAGAATTATTTAGACCATTTTATATTATATAAATCATGTTAGAGGCAATGGTTAGTTTGAAAAGCAAACTTTATTTAGAGAGCACTTTCCCTACAGTATGCAACACAGATACAAAGGCTAAAAACAAAAGGGCTTCATTACAATGAGGCGACAATCAGTGTAGTTGGGAGTATTGAGATCTAAGAACACCAACAGTCAGTTGCAGGTACACTGCACAGAGTGGGTAGAATAATAAAGGAGTAAATTCAAAATATTTTAACTTGACTACCAATCAATGACTTGATTGGTAGTCCAGGTGTTATTATAGAAAAGACAGTGATTCCAAACATAAAATCAAGTTTTATTTTCATACGGGTCTCAGAAACTATTGTAGGTTACAGTTATTGAGTCAAAGGACTGAAAGCAGCACAATCAGAAAATTTTAAAAAATAAAGAATTCAGATTGAAGGTATTGGCCTTCTTTTTTCAGATATAGGTTATCTACACAAGAGCTAAAGGTCATTACAAGGTTCCCTAGATTGTTCTCCAATGAAAACAACTTCTTCATAATCCTGTGACTGGTGGAAGTGTGGGTGATTAAATAATTTATTTTATTAGAAAAAACACCATTGAATAGCCCATGCAAAAGAAGTCACCTGTTCAAGTAAAGCAACATGGCCATGAAATCAAACATTGAAGGCTTTTATTTCCCTTAGTTAAAAATGTTTGGTTCATTCATTCCTTAAATCATATTACAAGTTAAAATATTCTAGATAAAAAACACACACATTGAACACATTAAGCGTAATACAAAAATTGTTAGTTCTTTTACAACCAAAAGCACTGTTACAATATTTTTCCAATCAAATTAGATTTCATTCCATTTTCATTTAAAGCACAGTTATAGTTACATCAGTAGCTGCACTCCAAATAATTACAGATTTTCAAATACATAACTACAAAGAATAATGACAGCACTTTATGGAAAGCTATTGAGGTCAGGTTTGCTTAAACAAATTTTTGTGCAAATTATTCTGTAGCTATGTCACTGACTTTATGATTTTTTTTCTTGTTTCCTTCTTCAAAACATTCAGAGTCAATGGAGTCCACAAACGAGGTTAGCAGGCAATGAAATATCTGCAAAAGAACGAAAAGAAAATTTGTAGTGTTGCAGTTTTCCCACTGAATTGGCATATTGGAACCCGCATTGGAAATTAACAGGTTATGGCTGAAATGTGAAAACAAAATTGGTTTGATACCTATTTTATCTGGCTTTGGGAGATTCAAGTTGTTCATGATCTCCACAAACTCGTCCTTCGACTTTATGAGACGAGGGTTATACTTGCGTTCTTCACCAACCGTGGAAACAGTCTGACCTGATTCACAAAAACACATCCAGTCACATACATGTCACATAATTTGCAAGACACTTTTTGTAGGACTTTTATGGCACAGTTTCAGCTTAGAACCCTACTGATTAACTACAACATAGTGGTACATTTTGGTTAAGTAGACTACATCTCAAAAGTTAATTCCGTAATGCAATGCAAATGTGTAAACCAAATATTATTTACAGGAGATTCATTATATACACCAATATACTTTAAGCCCTGTTTTACTCTTGGTTTTGACTAAGGATTTACAACTAATGAAGAAAGGCTCAAAATCAGTTTTCCAAAACTAACTGTTGGGGATTATTTTCTACCACAGGTTTTCCTTCCACTCAACATTCCAATGATATACTTGGATAAATCTCTCAATTTTTATTTATTTTTTTTATTATTATATCCCGATTTGTTTATTACTCTATTTAATACATTTGTAAAATAATACTATAAAATTATGTGACATTATTTTTAATTCGATATGATTTTAAACATTAGGTGCATGTGTTTCTAACTAACCTAAGTAGTCATGTGCTGGGTAGACGAGGCAGTCATCAGGCAGCGTGAAGATCTTGTCGTGGACTGAATCGTAAAGGCATTTTGCACAGCCTGTAGCAGAGATGTGACAGTTTCAGAAGATTTAGGATACTTCACTAGTGTAAACGTGAGCATTTCAAAATATTCCACGTTGAAGTTCACATAATAGCTTAGAAACTTTACAATCATTCTACCAAGACAGATTCTGAATCCATATTTCAACGGTTCATTAAAAGGCTTTTTTTATACAAGCCGATGAGGTAACTCACTCCTATCATTCAGGTGGAATGATAGAAATTTAAGAAATGTAGGGCATTGTTCTCTGAGGGCTAGAATTGGGAAACTCTATGTCATGATACATCCATAAAAACATACAAGTCATGACATGCCTACCCTGCTGGAAGTCTGTTCTGCCACAGCCTCGGATAAGCAGAGCATCCCCAGTAAAAGCCATGCTTTCATCTGCTGACACGAAGGTTGTGCACCCATCCGTGTGTCCCGGTGTTTCTCTAACAGTCAGGTACTACAGAAGGAAACAACAGTCAGCTCAAAGAGTGTCAGATCTTTTTTTTTTATTTGGCAATTTCAACTGAAATGCTCCTAATTTTACAGTGTGTGAATTACAAATGAAAAAAATAAATAAATGTAAAGCTCTCAAGCTCATTGTTACACCTGATCTCTGAACTACACTAAGATAAAACTGTTAAGAAAAAGTTTTGCGGTTTTATTACATGTTTTCCAAAGTGGATTTTGTCGCCCTCTGACAGCAGGACATCTGCAGAGGCACCGCTGAATTTAGAGATGGCACTCTTCAGTCCTGCAATTCTTTTCTTCATCAACCCAGAGCTGGTTATGTGGTCTGCATGGCAGTGGGTGTTCACTATCAGAAAAAAGGGGAATAAAATACAGGTTAACATATAAAAACGTATGGGTGAAAGTCATTCTGCCCTTTGCATCTGTTTCAGCTCATTTCACACCAGACTTTTTCAGGTACAAAAAAGAAGTTGTCTGCCACTGGGTGTGTAGAGTCAACTACGCTTCAAGCCATACCCACCAAGAGGACGCTTCCTACCTGCTTTGATAACAGGTTATTTTCATAGAGGATTTAAAATAAGCTGCATTAATATTGTTAGTCTACCATGCAGAAGATGGTTAAGACAGAGGGCATAAGGAATCACTCCCCAGCTCTCTTATCAAGATAAGGCTGTTTTAAAACTGTGGTCGGCCCACTACGAGTGGCATATCTTCTAAACAGTGGGCTTTAGCTACTTGCCCAAGCAAGTAGCTTAACTGATTACCCAGCTAATATCAGATTGTTATACCTTTATTACTCTTTAAAGAAAAAAAAAGTAAAAGTGTATAATATTCTGCAGAATAAGCGCTTCAAAACTATTACTAACTTTAGCAGGTCTTCTGTCTATATTTTTTGCTTTGTCTATACATAAAGATCAATATAAGTACATCTTATAGAAAAGAGTAATATATTAGTTTAGCAGAAGAATGAATAAGTATTGCTTTTCTTGTAAATAATAGTGATCCCATTCTATTATTTGTTCAGATTTTTTGCATATAGTTGTGTAAATAAAGTGAAAAATTGCTAGCCTTTCTCAAGGTTATCAAACCATAGCAATCTCATACAGACACATGCCATGTGACCACAACACATAACACCTACCAGCAGGAGTTCTGTGGGAGTTATTACGGTTTGATCAGGTGTAGTAATTGTCATTTTTTAAGAAACTGGGCATCACTTATCAGGAAAATTTTACTAACTCCTAAAAGGTCTATTTGTTTACCAAAAAAAAAACAATACAAATAAGTTGTAATGTTGGTTTTCAGGAAATAAATTATTAATATAAACTGATATTTGACGCTGAATCTTTTTTACAATTATTTACCTCCATAATTCATGAGACTGCTTGACTACATTGATAAATACGCTCATTTGCCATAACTTAAGTTTGCTGGTTCAAAAATAGTATGAGATGGACTAGGAAATGAGGTAATCGGTAAATGGGCATTTTGATCATATTTTGCATGGATTGTAGGGGATAACAGTGTGACCACATAATTTTCAAACAAACATTTTAAATTGAAGTTTCTGCTTATTTACTGAAAGTTAAAAAAAATTACATGCTGTACTGGACAACTGGCTGTGTTTAAAATATTTGAAATTATTAATATGTTCTCTTGTATGTATTTAAACTCAATCAAAATAATTGCTTTTATCAATGGGATGCAACTGGAAATGTCTTAAATAAGCATATTTAAAAATGTACAAGGCCTACACCGACATGGCCAGTTAGGAAAACCAGGACACAGATTTCTAAAATAAGTCTAAACTCTTGGAAAGTGTTTTTGTAGCTCTGCCACAAAAACACACACACATACCTGCTAGTATCAGCTTTAGCCCCAGTTCCTTTACCAGGTTTATGTCTCTGTCAATTGTCTCCAGCACAGGATCAATGATGATGGCCTCTCTGGTGTTCGCGTCTGCCAGCAGGTAGGTATAGGTGCTGCTCTCCACCTCAAACAGCTAAACAGGAAAAACATGTGATAGGTGTTACTCTACAATAATTTCCAATAGACAATAAAGGTCAAGTACTTTGTGTCCTGCTCCTCTTCCTCAAATAATGTTGGTGAGTGTGATGAAGACAAAGGAGAAAACAGATTGTAACGAAAATGTAGTGTGTGAATGTCAACTTTTTTTATTTTTTTTGCACCATCAGTGTTACTATTTTGATGTAAGCATCTCCTTATTTGGGAGAATGACGAAAAATATGTTGAATAATCTTGAAATGCAAATAATTAAACTGTCACTGAGAAAAAAAAGCAACAAAATATTGTCAATAAATTTAGATACTGGCACCGCATTGTAGAATTGTAAAAATAAAGTCTACTTAGCTGTAACGCATAAACTGAAAAGTCATCCTGATGCAGGCATACTGCATCTGTAAACTTCAGTCTAGCTTGACTGGGTTTTAACAAACCACCAAAAATACTAAACTACTAAAGATTTAAACTCTCCATCAAGCTAGATGCTAACCCTCCATGCTTCCCGTTATCTTACATCAAGAATAAAGGTTAAATATTTGAATAACTAACCCAAGCAGAAGTTAATTTACCGTGGACCTACTTGTCTGAAGAGCAGTCCTTTCGTCTTCGCCATGCTGGAGCAGTAGAGCCTGACGTTCCCCTGAAGGACTACGGGAGAATTCTTGCCGGGAAAGAGGCGCCTGCTTTGGGTTGCCGCATAACTCGAGCCCTCGGTGTTGGCTCCGAGACGAAGCGACAGAGCTACAGCCCGATGGATAGGTCTTACTCTGTTTAATACAGGACACATTGTGGTTTTCTGTCTGAACTCGCAGCTAGGTTTGACTGGATAAGCACCAGCTGGCTGAGCGACACCGAAGAACCAGAAGCTGGTAACCGTAAGATTATGAATTTGTCCTTAAAACCGCGGCAGATACAAACAGATCAAAACAAAAACCTGAGCTGAGTCCCGATTGGAAGCGAAGCTATCACTCGCTGCTGTTTCCCTATCACTATACCCAGAATTTAGACTATATAGCAACAAAATCTGGGTTTTCCTCTTTCATCGGCCAACCCTCACAATGGTGTCTCGAAACTGGGTCAAACAAATGTCAGCTGTCTCGCGCGATCTGTTCCCAGGCGAGTTCAGGGGTCACGCAGGCAACATCAGCTACTATAGACTACGTGACAAATGGAGCATACAGCTCCATACCGAAACCAAACTTACTTTGTTGTGATGAATGTGCATATTCGTTCATTCATAATAACTACGCAATCATACGCACACGAACATTAGTTTCCAAAGTCGTTTGGGGAATCTTTATAGGATATCATTCACCTCCCCATATTTTAAAGTTTTAAAGAGACAGTATCATGTATTTTCCAGGGATATAGTTCCATTTTAAAACACAATCAAATAACTATGTTACCTCCAGCTGCTATAAAAGTGACATTAAATATGACTTGAAATAATTTTGACTTAGTAATTTAACAATAAGACCTCTTTAAAAGTTTCTACTCTTTTTGAAACTCCGCCTTCAGGAAGTTATCGCGAGGTGAGAGGAAGGCATATAAAATACAAAAAGATAAATATAAGAAGGAACAATATAATGAGGAGGCAAGAGGAAATGTGGATAAATAGATTGGGGTATTAGGCATACAAGTTTAAAAGTGGTCTAAATATTATAGAAAAACATCCAGCAGAGTGTGTCTGTATGAGATTGCATTTGAAGAAAAAGGAGTGGAACATTTGATAAATTGCAGAAAATACAGGGAATGGAGAGGACAAGGGTTCAAAAGCAATGTTTAATATTTTAGGGAAGCCTCAATCACAAAGTATAATTCAAGCACTTATCACGTATTTATAACACACAAAGTTAGCTGGAAGAATTTAATTATTTAATTAATTAGTTAGCTAATCTTTGTTTGCTTATATGGTTTAGGCTGTAAACTTTTTCTCACTCTGTTTTCTTCTTGTGCTACTTTCAAATCTGCATTATTTATTTCACCTGTTAACTTTATTTTTTCAACTTTACTCCTAGAAGCATCCAGGTGTTTTGTGATAACTGGATGGGGAATGCCAACTGAGATAATGCTACCAACAGCTCAACATTTTGTCTATCCTGCTATTAACTTTTGCTTTTCTTTCACATAGAAAGTAATCCTATAGCTGTTTCTGTTTTGTGTATCTGCTCTGTCTTCTGGAAAGCCCCGTCGGACATGGCAGATGGCCACTCGTACTGAACCTGGTTCTGTAAGGTTTCTTTTAAAGAGGAGATTTTCCACTCTACTGTCGCTTTATGTATGCTCAGTATGAGGGATTGCTACTAGGTGAACAACAAAACACAAGCAATTGCTAAGAGTTTGAAGTTGTAATGGAAACTCAAGGCATGTAATAAACTATTTTAACTGAATTTAAGACAATAAGTGGGGCCCAAATTTTTAGGGCCTTAGTCAACTGTGGCCCAAATTATGGACTTATTATTATGCAAGTTTTAACAAATTGATGTGGAAATAGGAAAAGGTCAGTGATGTCTGAAAGTGTTTTTTTCTTGTTCATCCATTGTCCTATTCCATACTGTGACCATGATCAAATTGGTATTTTTTTTTAATAAATTTATTTATTTAATTATTTAGAATAACCATCTGAATACTTACAGTACTCACAGTTCAGACAAATACTGAATACTGAATATATGGCATTTAATGCCTGATAAAGAAATTGATGTGGGGTCTGAATTTATGTCATTGTTTTTACTATTACTGTAATTACAATCAACATTTTATGTTCTACTGTTTTCCACAGCTAAAACATGCCAGAGATTACAGAAGACAGATAAGTTCTCAATAAAGTATTACTATCTGTTAGCATTACTATCAGCCTAACAACCGCTATGTTAAATGATAACACCAAAAAACATGAGAGACAGATCTATAACATGTTAATCTTTATTGTCAGTTATCTCAGAGAAGAAATGGTTGCTGTCAAGGTCTCCTCTGTAGCTAGTGTGGTGTCCTTCAATATTTCTGATTTAATCTGCAACCAAAGTGCAAACAGAGCAAATTCAACATCACATTTTAATCTGAAGAAAAAAAAAGACCTACCCCAGCTTGTTGAGTCCATGTCAACAAACTGAATCATTTTACTTTTCTTTGATACTTAAAACCTAAGCATTAACTTTAATATATTTAAAACTGAAACGGACAACCTTGTTATAGACAGTATGGTATTTACCTCTGTGACTCCTTCAACCCACTGGAGCAGCTGAGTTACTCTGCTGTAGACGCCTGGTTTATTGGGCCGGGCACAGCCTTCTCCCCAACTCACCACACCTGCTAGTCTCCAGTCCCCATTAGGTGTCTCACACACCAGTGGTCCCCCACTGTCTCCCTTAAAAGAATAGCAAACAAAACAGGACAGAATACATAACTGTTAAAAACTCAAGACCTGGTGATTCATCAGAGTCCTTGTTAAGCTTTGAGAAGAAATTTCTGAAAAGGCTTCTTGCCCAATGCATGTGTGATTTTGATGTGTCTGCTTTGTTTCTCAAGCCCCCTGTCAGTGACAGCAGATGTCCACTCACTCTGAGTTGGGTTCTGCTGAAGGCTTCTTTCTGTTGAAAGGAAGTATTTCCTTTCTATTGTCACCATAAGAATGCTCGCTCTGAGGGACTGCTGCAAAGTTAATGACTTGATGCAAGCAGCTGTCTTGTTGCCATGTTCTCATTCAGTAGGAGGGATTGCTACAACGTTACTGACTCAGTACACGTTGCTGTGTTTCCTTAGACACCAAGTTGGCACAATAAACTGAATTTAACTGCACTTATAATTTGGATCAAATAAAATTTTAATCTGTTTAAATGATTGAATTTTATTTATCATATATGTCTGTATTTAAATTGAATCAGTTTGTTTTATGAAGTGCATTGAGATGCATTTGTTGTGAATTGGTGCTGTATAAACACAGACTGAGAGAGAATTATGTCACTTGGGGTATACCTGGCAAGAGTCGACGCTCCCTGAAAGTCTGCCAGCACAAATCATTCGTGGAGTAATGATGGCCCCATAGATAGCCAAGCTGGAGCAGACAGACTGAGCTATCACATTCACCTGAGCCTCCTGTAGATTTTCTAACACAAACCCTGAAACATTAGTAATAACAAAAACAAAAAAGATTTAAGAAAC
Source organism: Poeciliopsis prolifica (assembly GCF_027474105.1). Classification (NCBI taxonomy): domain Eukaryota; kingdom Metazoa; phylum Chordata; class Actinopteri; order Cyprinodontiformes; family Poeciliidae; genus Poeciliopsis; species Poeciliopsis prolifica. Next base: position 7,418,406 of record NW_026562400.1, on the reverse strand, counting down.
AACTCCCATATAAGTTATTTAAAATTGCTGGGTGATTACTTTAATCAAAATTTTATAAGCTGAACAGTAGTTGCCTCTCACTTGTTGGTGTACTTCATCACCAGAGGGTAATGAAATATAACTGACAGAATTTTATTAGTCTTTTACTTTTAAAACAATTTGGTTTAGCCTAATGGATATCAGTCTTTGGGAACATTTATGTGTTTTAATTCACCTCCTTCTTGGTAAAATCCCCAGCCTGTGATCCAGCAGGGTGCTCCAGGAGGAAAAGACTCCTTTGGTGTTGGTAAACACACTGGCCGCACTCCACCTACAAAAAAGAGGTACCGACTATCAGATTGCAACATTTTATTATAGGTACATTCTAAGCAGTAAAATGATAAAGTCCACTTAGGTGTAAAGATCACAAAATATTTTTTGTCACATAAAACACAAACTTTTTCTATTGTTTTCTTAATCAGCTTCTTGTATTTTTATTGTATTTTTGTCAAGGTTGACACATAAAAATGTCATAAGTTTTATATAAGAAGTGTATTTGATGGAGTTGATTATTTAAAACTTATAAACATTGCACCAACTACCAAACATGGTGGTAAAACTATCATGCTGAGGGCATAATAAAAAAGAAGAAAGGTTTGCCATAAATATAAAAGACTAAGTGTCCAACCCTAAAATCAACCCTAAACCCTAAAATCATATTCAGCCACTTTCCTTCCAAAGTCTTAACTTCACAACTACACAGTCAGGTAGAATTGGGTTTAAAAATCTGTGGTTTATGTGTCTACCTGTCCAAACAAACCTTGTTGATAGGTTACACTGAAAAGTGTAACCTATTTTATTGAAATAAAATAGGTTACACTTCATACATTTGTGTATGCTTCACCTGTATTTTATTAAAATACCTGTATTTTATTTATTAAAATAAAATACAGGTGAAGCAAGAATTACCACAGGGTCTTATTGATGACTGCGTGTGGTTTTTCTCTTCAGTGAGAAAATCATCAACAACAGCTGAAGTCACTTAGACACATATTTATGAGGAGTATATCTATATATTTGAGCATGTATGTGTAATTTTAACCTGGAATAGATAATGAAAAATCTACAATTAATTTAGACTGCTCTAAATTAATTGCAGAACAAATTTTTGTTTCTACAAATTACTGAAGAAACTCTGTTGTATCGTTAGTCCATTTAAGAAGAAATGACTAAAATAATTAAAACTCAGTATTTAATATGATATTCAAATGGCATGTGTGTAAACTTCTAATTGGAATAGCAACTTTATAAACAACAGCCTCATGATGAATCCAACAAAGAAAAAGGTGTGTAAAAATATGCATGAGTCCTCAGAGCTAATTTAACCTTCCTGTATTTCTAAAATGATGCATTGTTAATTATCAGCTGATAAATTAAATTCCTATGGTGAGTTAAGCGCTTGTTCATGTAACAAAACGTCATAAGATACTTCAGCTGTGTAATTAATCGTTTTAAGGACGTTTTAAAATCTGCCAGTAGATGGAGCTATTTCTTTGTTACCAGTCATGTCAATGTCAGTGATGGTGCGCAGCAGCCCCACATCATAGTCATTGTTGTTCTTGTTGAACTGAGGGTGGTAGTGAATCAGCTGAGCTCTGTGGCGTTTCCCCATGGAGCTGTGTGCGATGCTCACTGTGCCCACGACTACCAACCAGTCTGCTGCTTGAAACATGTTGTTTCTGCAAAGAAGAGAAATAATCTGCGGGTTGACTTCAAGCTCAGGTAACAATACAGACTCCATAAATTTCTCAATAGGTCTGAGACTGAGGCATTTGAAGTCCAAAAGTAGGGTTAGATTTAGGATTTTATTTGACAACATTCTCTAAAGTCCAACCCTAAAATCATATTCAGCCACTTGCCTTCTGATTCAAACTGTGTGTGATTTAAAAAGAATAAAACAAGTATAAGTACCAGTTTGACTTTACAGACAAGTTTTTAGAACTAAAACAAAAATAATATGAAGTTATATGTTGATTGATTCAATGTAATCACATCAATTCCATTATTACAATCAAATGTTCCTTGGTCACTAATTTTTTGATTAACGTCTTATTTTCACTTCAGCTCTACAGATAATTCAGTGAGCAGCTTTGTCTGAAGTGGAGCTCAAAATATTTTCCGTAAGTGCTCAAAACCCCAATTAAACATTAAAGAGGTTGTCTGGAGAGTCCCAGCAGACAAAACACCGTCTGTTTGCTTCAAGCACTTGGTTTCAAAATGTGTGAATGCTTTTGTTTCAGTTTTATATGTACATGCTCATAGATTGACCAACAGCAGCAGATTATTTAAAATTGATTTCCTGATTGAATGACACCTTTTGTCAGTTTTCTATACATTCTCCCCATGAGTCTACCTCTTACTCAACAAAGCAGTGAGCTGCAGTGATGACCCAGTGGGGGGAGATGATGGCACCTCCGCAGACATGCTTCCCCTTCCAGTGCATGCTGACTTGCCAACCCCACTTGCCCTCTGCTGCTGAGGTCCCGCCCACAATACGCTGGCCGTCTTTGACCATAACCTGGCAAGCTATATTTGGGATGACAAAAAAAAAAAAAAATCTATATATGTACATGGAATAGCAATAAAAATGCATTTTAAAAATTGCCTGTATACAAAGGTTATAAAATAGTTTATAACAAAGAAAAAGGCCATAGAGCAATAACTTCCAGGCTGGGGATAGAAATATATTCAGACTAAGGCAGCACAGACTTAGTGCTCTGCATGCATTTATAATCCTCTGACTTCAACTTTCTTTACCCGCAGTGATGTTTCCTGTCTGGTTGACTGGGTTCTTAGACAGAAAAGGTAGTTGACTTGAGACACTGCAGCACCCTCCTGTGTCACAAGGAGGAGGTGATTCACTTGACTCAGATGGGAATGCCAGGAACTTGACTGATAAAAAAAGACAAGAAATGCAGTGAGATGACAGCATTAGTTACTTCACGCTGACAGTGAGGACTTTATCTGTAGTGAGGATTGTTTGGAGAATGAACCAATGCTGAATCTTTTTGAAGTAGATTATATGCTAACATTGTGTTTGAGTTTTCTCAGAATAAAATGAACTGATTAATAATGCAGGCTGATTAGGTGTAACTAATAGCAGGAAGGACATGAATTAAATGTACATCTCACTTTTTTTATCATTGATTTTATGTAACATTCACATTTTCTGAGAAACAAAATTTTTCATTAATTGTAAGCCACAATAATCTAAATTAACAAAAAAAAATTCCTGTAATCATTTAATTTATGTTTTGTTAAACTTTACAACACATATAGCTAATAACTAAAATATAAAAGTTTCAGTTTTAATATAGTTGAACCTTTTAGTAATATTATAATCTATGAACATGCAACTGTAGGTAAAAAAAAGCCCCCCAAAAATCACATATTTGGACATTTTATTTCAAAATCAGATCGCTGTGTAAATGTATATTCAAACATTCCTTTCAGCTTCACCTCTTGGCTGATGACCAATCAACATGGAAAAATGCCATCTCATCCTCCCTGAACTCCTCTTTTGCAATTTGAGCTAAATGAGTCCTGACACTGTCACACCATCTCAAATGGTTAGAAATTAATTATTCAAGGTATGAGATGGCAAAAGGTATCTAACCTGAAACTAGTTTGACTTGTTAAAACCAGATTTCTTTTGTTATGACAATGTGATTAGTTCTATTTTGATTTCTTAGAGAAAAAATAATACATGGCTAGTAGTTATATGACATTTGTCATATGGCTATGATGTAGTTGATTTCATCACATACCTAAGAGAGCAGTAATGATGACCAGCTTAATACAAAGTGGGATTCCCAGGATTGCAAGTAGTTCAGCAGATGAAAAGCGACAGTGGTTTCCACCTACAATATAAAAAAAAAACAAACAAAAAAAATTATAATTCAGGGTGTTAATCTATTTTTGAGAAAACATAACTTATATTTAAATCCAGAATCTGCAAGAATTAAGTCTTCTAGTCTATTCAATATCATTTTTGAGCTGCAAATTAGCTCTGCTGGTCCTTCTTCTGTATCAAACATTGCATGAAGTCTACTTGGACTGCACCTAATAAAATTATTTCATGAATATTTGATAACTATTATTACGGAATATGTTTTTATGCAATAAGAAACCAGATTTTCTTATTGCATGACTCTTTCATCACTCTGCCTGGTTAGCAGTGCTGCCTATTAGAAAGATGCATGCAAGGCCATCTGACATTCTGGTAACCTGTCAGAGAGTGTTAAATTTAGCATTCAGAACTTCTACTTCACAGTTTTACAGTTTTACAATGTCATGTTATTCACTTTTTCAACTGTTACAGATGTAAATTTTTTTTAAAGAAATTTTGGAAATCTATTTAGTTTTTCTGTGTAGAAACTTTTGTGAAAAGTCTTTTGTTTTAACTTCTGATTCAACCTCAAGTACCACATCAATTCATTTTTAAATGGTGTTAAAATCTCTGAATATACTCATTACACATGAGTAATGTGTAATGACTTTGTGTTGTTTGAATACTGTGTGAGGTTTTGTCTAAAGAGCAGTTTGCACAACCAATTTTTAAAAAATTATTGCATATTTTCAAACGAGACAGGCATATTATTTATAAATGTGTTTTTTGATCAAAACAATGAAATTATTATGTTTTTTTTTATCATTTACCATAATGGCAACAATGAAAGGAAACCTGAACTACAGCAATATGAGCTGTTGGATCAAATACACTAAATCTGGTAAATTTATGTGACTTTGTGCTTATATGTCGATAAAATATAACTGCTGATAATGTATTGATAATGATTTTATTACTTTTACAAACCTTATAGCAGGGTGCTTAATGTTTGATTTAATTTCTTTTTCTTTTTAAAAGAAAAGTCATAATTTGCAACAACCAGACTGGAAAAAAATCTAAATTTGACAAGATGGATGCAAGTCATGTCATAAATCACATGAGACAGCAGATCAGTTCCCTATTTAGGATTAAGCTTCCTGAGGTGCTCTGATGAAATAGTATGCTGATCCAAAGACTGCGCCAATGCACAAATATGCATCAAATACACAGCATATTTGTTTTAATATCTAGTAAAACATGAGCTGCATACAGTCGATCATAGGTAAACAAGCTTAATGTCGGTCATATGCTTGAATGACAGCTGCCTGAGGCAGATGAGCACTGGTAGAACATAAAATCTCTCTCAGGTTTATGATGAAAGCCTGTTGACAGGTCGGGTTTTAACAACCGAGGTGATAAATTTTAGAAGCCAATGAAAGTTTAATTTCCTAAAAAAAATAAATAGAATAAAATAATTTTGAGTTGAGTAATATTTTTTCATATATATATATATATATATATATATATATATATATAATATATATATATATATATATATATATATATATATATATATATATATATATATATATATATATATATATATATATATTTCTCAAGGAGAACAGCATGACTGTTGTATCCTGTATATACTACCTACAGTTTTGTAACATAAGAGGTAAATATATAACAGAAAATTCTTCTTCACTTTCCAAGTCTCAGACTAATTTGGGAAGGAGTTAAAAACCTTTGAACTTACTTAGTATGCTGTGTAGAAGGCTACTTAGGTGAAAAGGGATATATTTTTGCTTGATTCTATTTTCTCTTGTCATTTTTGTTAACATCACCTTGGTCACTGGTTGTTGTTTTGTATTTTTTGTGACTTTCATGGATTGTTGTCAAGTTGTTTCTTTGAGCGAATTGTGCAAAGGTTTTTCTTAGCTGGAACTGAAAAAGAGTTTCAGTAAAGTGTACATTTTATTTCATTTGTTTGGTTCATCAGTGGTAAGTACATTGGCTAATAAGTATAACATTTTATTCTTGATTATATTGATGATCACTTTCCACTGAATACAAATGAAATCTAAATTTTGAGGGACACTCAGATTGTTTTGTGCTTCTTTTATCAGAATATTTTCCTGTTAAATGTTCAATAATCATTTTAGTGTCACAATACTGGTTGAATAATTTATATAATAAAAAAAATTCTACATACACCTAATTCATGAGTGCATAGATTGTATTATCTGCCAAGGGATTAAATGTTTGTAGTATAGCTTCAGTTTGTACTATTTTCAGCCTTCACTGCGTGAAGTTCAACAGCAATAAAACACTTACGACCTTTTCTCTATCCCATCCTAATCCTCTTATTGACATGACTTTACTATATCTCTGCAAAACAAACTGATGTTGGAGCACAAACAGATTTTTGAACTGTTTTTGTTGCAGTGAGTACCACTGGGCCCACAATCCATTGTAATTTTGCCATAGACCAGTCCCAACCAGGTTAGGGTTATGGTTAGTTTGTTTATTTATGTGTGGCCTTAATATTTGAACTACTATCCAAAAGCTAGATCAAATCTAAACTGTTACAATACCTGTTTCTTCATTGTGGTCCTCTTTGGGAAACATTAAACTTATGGATTTTTCTTCCAGGATGTGTCCATCTGATGGCTTTGTCTGCTGAACCTCTGCAGGATTAGTGTTCTCAGAAATTTTTGTGGTTGTGGTTTCTTGACCCGGAGCTTCTAAAAATTCAGGACTACAGGTTTTGGAAAGTTTCCTCTCCTCTGTTTCTTTAGCTAAAGGTGGAAATTCAGTGTATGGGTTTCCAATAGTGGCGGTGTCACAGCTGGGAATGAGTGTGAGAACAGTGGAAGGGACCAGAGATGATATACTCAAAATTTCATGCTTGTCTGGACTTTGAAAAGATGTTGATGTCCATTGCAGAGGTGAATGGCAAGGACTCATGTTGTCTGACTGATTCCGCATATCCATAGTTGTAAATAGTAAGCTTGGTCTCAGGTGGTGGAAGACATTTGCATCAATGAAGGATGTTTTATTACTGGTGGATTTGAACAAGACTTAAACTTTAAAGAGACCTGCAAGAGCAAAATATTGGGAAAAAAAAAACAGTACAAAAGTTGAGTTCTGTGTTATATAAACATGAGATGAGTCTTAAAGAAATCTTGACAGAGCTAAATGAACAAATCGTTTCATTCTGTTGTCCAAAGTTTTACATGAAAACCCACCAGAAATCTCCTTTTGGTGGAATTTTTCAAAGCAGTCCAAAAAGATTTTTTACCTTAACTCAGGTGCACACGTCCGCTTCATTTGTATTCATAGGATTATCCATCCATGTGTTTTCTGTACCTGTTAAACCAACTAGTGTCACAGAGAGGAAAAGAAATTCATCACCCGTGGAGAATAAGTGACAAGACTCCGAAGGATCCTGCTTACTGTGGTTCATCCCAAATCCAAACATATCTTCTCCAATGCTGCAGATTCATCATCTTCAACTTGCACATGTTTCAATTTGTCACCTGTGCCGCAGTCTTCCTTGTTAGATAACACTTAATTCACATTTTGTGTCATGCCCTTCTGCCCTTTCCATTATCGTTCTTCTCTGACTGCTGCAGCCTTCCCAGCCGCAGCCGACTCAGTAACAGATATGCACCCAGGTTGTCATTGGTACTCTATGAAATATGCATGGGTATTATTGTGAGCCTGGGTCAGAGTTGAATAACAGACGGTAATGTACACCCCAAACAATGAGTCACTCACAAGGGCAGGACGGACTCACGTAAACAGAATTGAATTTCACATGACTGAGAGATCAGTACCTAATAATCCAATTCCCTTTATTGATTTGAATGGTTGTACCATTGTCGTTTGTAGGTCTTTTCGTACTCAGATTTCGCAAAGGTACTTCTTCGATCTCCTTGAATGAGTCTATAAAGCTCTCAGATTGATCATCTTGTTGCAGAGTCAGTCAGAATTTTTTAGGTCACACAAAACAGATTATCACAAAGGAGAAGACATGAAGGCACCCCAAGCAGACAGTGGATTTGTATGACTCTATTACAGCATGACATGGCATCATTGATTTCTAAAAGACCTCATTTTTTATATTTATATATATATATATTTTTTTAGATTTCTGAAATCTGAAAACATTTGAAAAGATTATACTGGAATGACTTTTTTTTTCCTTTGTGTTCTGTAGGTTTATGAGTATGTATCGTCAATTAAATCCCCATCATAGATTCTCCTTAACAACATAAAATATGACAGTACATTTTTTGTTGAAAAAGGAAATATATCGATTTTCAGGACCACTTATTTAAAATGTTAAATTACTAAGAATCATGCTTCAAACAATTTATATTCTGAGAAACAATTCTTCACACAATAACTGTCAATCAAGAATCAATCAAAACATCTAAAAACTATTTAGATATGTCACATCATGTTTTTTTTCTATAAGATCTTTGTCATTAAAGGTCTGTTTCAAGTAGAAAGGGATTCAATAATTATAATATCAAAGGAAAAGGAAATTATCTAGCAAACACATGTGGATTTAAATGAATGCCTTTGAAGTCAATGAGTTTAGTCAAGACAACCACCAAAGACAAAATGAGTTCTATTTGTGTTCCCTCAATAGTTCAACATTCAAATTTAATTTTACAGTTTATTTGGAATTGCTAATAAGCTAATTTATAAGCTGGTCAAAACAATAAAAATGTATTTTGCCTGTTTTTAATGGATGCACATTTCAGTAAACCCATAAACTGGTATTTCTTTTTAGTTGCTAAAATGTTCTGTACATCGCAAAGAGACTTAATGATATTTTATGCACACAAATGGTGAAGTGTACAAAGTCATCTGTTATCTTCTGTAAAGGGGGAAGGAAAAAGCACAAGCAGAGGTCTTATGGTGTTAAGCAAAATTTTACAATTGTTGCAGCGAGACTTATGGAAACAACTTCATAATTTCAGAGCCGCGGTGTGATAAACTAATAGTGATCAGTAAAAATCACATAGATTTTGTGTGAACAATTCATCATCAAAATAGGTGGACACATTCAAATCACTAAAAGTTAAAATGATTAAAAAATACACCCAGAATGATGTAAAATTACATCACTTGGTAGTGCTGATAAGCTGATGAAAGCAGTTAGGATGTTTTCTCCTCCACAGTGATGTTGAAACTGATGGTGGAAGTACAGAAACCTCCCAGGTACATACAGAAGGAAATAGCAGCAAAGAATAACTTGGTTCATTTTGGCTGAGGGTTTTTTTCCTCAATAGCAAAGCGGAAAGAGATGAGACAAATGATTGATAACATTTATTTACAACACAAAATCTATTGGAAACAGTAAATTATAGATGGCACAATTTATGCAGTGAAGTAGGGTTGGGATTAAAAACAATTATTGACAGCACATATTTAGTAAATGAAAGTAGGTTTAAAAAAATGTCACCAGTACAAAATTAAAACAAATTTTGAGTATTTCTTTTCTTTTTCTTGTGTATCTTATTTGCTCCTGTCATGTGAGAAATACCAGCACATGCAAACACATTGAGAGAAGGTTTGTTGAGATCACAAGTTAATGTAGCAGAATTGGTCAAATACAAATCAAACGTTTGAGTACGTGGGGAACAGTACTTTGCACTGAAATCCACAAATGTGGAGTCTTGAGTCAGATTGATGAAGTATTACCACCTGTCTGAATGTATTTCCTTTATGCACAGTATTTGTCTCCTTTACTGTACATATCTCCACCTTCGTCATTTTTCTTGTCACTGTCTGCCACTTGTCACAAACTTCTTTTTGAAGGATATTTTGTGCCAGCTGTTGTCAGCTTCATAAACATTATTTTCTCTCTGTGGCTTAGTCTTGTCTGAGGCGCTGGTTAATTTTTTTTTTCCCAAGCCTTCCAAAAAAATCTTTATCTTTATGACTCCAAGACACACAGCTTATAGTCTCAGTTCCTCTCAGAATCAAACTGTCACAGAATATTTTTATCTTTGCAATCTCTTCCGAAGTCCCACAACTTGTTTTCTTATTTATTTATTCTGACAACTGATGCATTTTTAGTCTCGGCTAGCAGTGCAGGATCTTGATGAAGGCTTTGCGAAATTCAATGTTGAAAGTTGTGTAGATGACAGGATTTACAGCACTGTTGAGATATCCAAGCCAGGTTACGGCACTGTACAGAGAAGGTGAGATGCAGCAGCTCCTGCAGTGGGCCTTCAGCACATGGGTCAGGAAGAAAGGCAGCCAGCAGATGATGAACACACCTTGGAAACAGACAGACAGCACTGATTACATGTGTGAATGTGAGAATACATAAATATGTATCTATATATATTTATATTCCACTCTAAAAATGTCTGATCATCATTATTCATTTGAAAATCTCTGAGAAGTTCATAAGAAAAATCAACAGCACAGAATATCAGCTCAAAACAAAAGAAAGATATAAAATAGAATTACAGAAGTTCTTCTCTCAAGGAGGAATTTTGTCATAACTCACTCTTTATTGAATGTTTATTTAGTGAAGAACATAATTTATTTATGTTTAGGCTTAATGGTGACCTAAAAAAATATGCATTACTGTTCATTAAATCCTGCTTTAAGAGGTGCTTTTCCTGATCTTTTATAATTATCAGCAACAGCTATTAAATAGTAATAATAAAAAAAAATTACATAACCATCAGATTAGATGACAATCTGTCTTTCATCCTCTGTAAAATGCACAACAAACACAGACAGAAAAAGAGAGAAAAAAAGAATTACAAGATTTAGATCCTTAACCCATTTAATCCCAGTTTGAAGCCATTCTTAGGTTGAATCAACACCCTTTGCATTTTATTAATCAAAATTCATTAAAAATATCAATATATTTTTAATTAATGGTGACTCAATCACTAACACTGTCAGCAGAAGTCAATGTCAACATTTGTGCTTTTCCTAGGGAAAGCACCTCTTAACTTGGCACTTTCCAGTTTAATCCAAGTTACAATCCATCAAACTCATTGTATTCTTTCATTTCAGTAATTTCTCCAGAAACAGGAGATATGAGTTTTCATCTTTCACTGGCTACTTTGGGGATTTCAATGTTTGGGATGAGATGGAACATGTGACTGCTATCGGCAGATCTTGAACATCTACAAGATTGCACCATATACACCATGGAATACGTTCCACAATGTTGAACATAAATTGTGTGCAACAAAAATATAGTTCGCCTAATGCAGCTGTCAGCCTGACTATGTGTGTTTAGTTTGCACAGCAATATGTGACAACTCATACAGGAATCAGAGTAATGAAACAACGATCACATTTCTACATTTTATTATTTCAGTGTCACAAAACTACTGAAGCAACAGATAACCTCACCAGTTCTATTTTGAGAGATGCAGCTATCCATAAAACACGAAACACTCAAGGTTGTAAGAAAGCAGAATGCAATGTAGTATAAAAGTAGTTTCTGCCTTAAGCTGAAATGTGGTACTAGAAGGTTAATGCTAAACAAAAAGCTTTGACAAGAAAACTATAAATGGAGCTACAAAAATAGAATTGTTTGAAATATAAGCCTGTTCAACCCAAATCAAAAGATAGATTTTATTTACACTTAATCTCCATAAAAGTGAGGCAGTCTAAAGAGCCACTAATTCTACGTGGCTCTTTAATTGTTCTTTAAGAAGAACAATTAGTCTGTTCTTCTTCTTCCTCACCCAGCACAATAGCCAGCATCTGTGTTGCCTTCCGCTCCTTCTGCTGTGAGAGCCTCCCTCTCACCCTTTCCTTTGTGGTGCCCCATTTCTCTCTGCCTCCGCTGCGCTCCCTCCACCCCTCTCGACCCCTCATGCCATCCTCGAGGGTGGGGGGACGGGGCGTCAAAGCGGATCGCGCCACGGTTGAGGGAAGAGCCGGAGTCGGTCCTACTGCGATGGAGAGTGAGATCTTAGACTGCAGTGCATGATTGGAAGGCTGTGGAGCGCTGGGAGGCGGTAGATTCTGCTCAGTCTGTGGTAGGAACCGCCCCGGCTCCACTTCGAGGGGGTGAACCACAGACTCCTTCACAAGGGTCTGAGACAGAGAGGGAAGAAGGAGAGAGGTGAGGTAAATAAGCTTTGGGGGACAAATAAGATGCATAGTTGAGAAGAAGAAACAAATGTTAAATAAGGGACAGCATGGTATTTATTAATCATCAGATAACAGCAGAAATTCAGAGCAGAGCCAGGAGACTCAATGGAAAGAGAGCCAAAAATATAGAAAAAAAATAGTCACAGTGTTTAGATGGAAAGCTTGTTTAGGTTGCTCACCACTTTCTTTGCGGTGGCAGGCCTAAGGATCAGGGTACACAGTTTCACATCTTCTGGTTGTGTGCATTTACTCTGAAAAGGGAAGAAAACATAAGATCCTTTCACTCAATTCAAATAAAATGATAGTTTTGCATGACACTTCAGGTGACTTCTAAATTAAATTGTCAATCAATATCTACCTCTTTTTATTAAACTGAAAAAAATAAACAAAAAAACTTTCTAGAATTTTTTAGACCGCAGTAGTTGTTCCACCGTTATTAAATCAATAACAACACATTGTTTTCTAATGGAACATTATTAAAATTTGACAATGTTTTTCTCCTTCTTGAAAACCAATGTTGTTGCTGTGTAGCAAGAAAATGGAAAAGGGAAGTTGTCAGTATATAATAACCAGTTTTAATTTAGTGCAGTAGACCATTTCTACCCCTTGTAACCTCAGTTGAAGACATAAAGCAGATTTATGACCCCTTTTTTTCAAACAAAAATTAAAATCAATACAATACAGAGAGAGTTTATTAAACTGCAATCCACAGTATGAGAGAGTGTTATGCAACATGGAGACACAGTATGAACAATAATGTGCAAGTATAAGTACAGTAATTTTTAATTATTAATTTAACAAACCAGAGAACAATTCTCTTTATAGGCACTATGTACACTTAATCTTAACAGTTACAAATGAAATATTGATTTGATTTATTAAAAATGTTCAACAACTGATTAGGTGCAAATACATTTTTCTGCAGCCTGGCTTTACTGGCCATTAGTATCTTATGCTACATTTTTAAATGTGTAGAATGATTATTTTGGACAATTATTTACTTAAATCTACTGAAATAAATGAATTAGTCTTTACTTATATAGCTTATTAAACATATCTTCTGCCACTAAGGCAGATGTACAATAGAGTGACCTGGGTTTTACGTTTATGGATGTTTACTGTAAATATCAGCCCAAACAAATTAAAACAATTATTAAATAGTGAAGCTTCAGGAAAACTGATATATTTACCTTCCTCTGTCGACTCTCTGCAGCTCCAAGACCACCTTGTGTCAGCAAGCCGTGTTTGCGCGGTGGGGCAGTGCGTCTGCCACGTTTACGCAACACCACGCAGATCTGGGCGTACACCAACAGTGTTACAATAAACGGTACATAGAAAGATGCGACAGAGGAGTAGACCACGAACGCCGGGTCTGCGAAGCTGCATGTGGTGCCTTCCCGGCTGGCTGATGCAGGAAACAAAAAAACACAAGAATTAGCTTTGCAAAATACTCAACTCAAGCAATCGAGGTGCCAGATATTGAATCAAAATTAGAATAAATTATTAGATGTGATTATTTTATTGTTATGTACCAACATAAGCCCTGATTTCAAACAGAATTCAAACACTTTCTCACTGTTATTAAACAGCATCACAAACAGCTTTCAAAAGCATACAAAATATGCTTAATACATTATGCTAAGATAATTACTGTTCTCTGAGTTAACATATAATAAGTAATATAACTAGTTTCATAAAGTGAAAGCCACTTTAATCAACTTTAGACAACAAGACTAACAAATTTAGATGTTTAAATATTCACCCTCAAATGTTACGAAACCAAAAGAAATATCATGTATTTCCGGGTTCCTAACTTTCATATTGATTTGCAGTTTGTTATTCTTTTATAATTATCAGCAACAGCTATTAAATAGTAATAATAAAAAAAAATTACATAACCATCAGATTAGATGACAATCTGTCTTTCATCCTCTGTAAAATGCACAACAAACACAGACAGAAAAAGAGAAAAAAAAGACATTACAGGATTTAGATCCTTAACCCATTTAATCCCACTGTTTGAAGCCATTCTTAGGTTGAATTCAACACCCTTTGCATTTTATTAATCAAAATTTCATTAAAAATATCAATAACAACACTGCTTGTATTTATAATATACCAGTGATGTAACTCAATCACTAACACTGTCAGCAGAAGTCAATGTGAAACATCTCAAGCTGTGTGTGTAATGTACGAGCAACCCAGAGCTGTGAGGAGAGAGATGTTTTTTCACAGTTTGACTTGCATCATTCAGTCCTGCTGTGGTGGTTTGTTGGAAGAAAGCTCTCACATTACTTTGTGATTCACACTCAGCCTAAAGCCCTTTCTTTGAGCTCAGTCTGAACATTTTCAAAGCTTGAGCCCACCCCCGACTGCAGAAGCCTTTATCAGCACAGAAGTTGATTGATGAGCGCCACCACTCCAGCTGCCAAGTGAGGTAACAAACTAATCAAAGATTATCTATGTCTAATCGCTTTACAAAGCATCGTCTTGAGTTACTAACTCAATGTGAACAAAATATTTTGCCAATGCCAGAGTTTAAGCATAGAGTAATTTGTGTACTGGCTAATGTTTCCAGCTGTATGAAACAGTTCTAAAGCAGTATTGCTGTCAGAGGACAAAAAAGTGTGAACATTTTGACCAAAAAGCTCAGAAGGGCATTTATTTATGAGAACCTTTCTAGCATCATTTAATAAAACAACTTCATTTTGTCAGAACCTGGGATGGAAGTGACACAATGTCTCTGAATTGTTTCTCATTGCTTTTCTTCTCACAGAATTGTCTGAAAATCAAACTCTGAATTCATAGCAACAATGGAGCACAATATGTGGAGATAGAACATTTTACATGTATGGTAATAAAGTAAATTGGTCAGTCACTTTAGAATACAATGACAACACACAGGTTATAGATCTTTAGTCAACAACCTTATCTAAAAAAAAAAGGCAGACAGCAGACAACTAACTCTTACTCTGAAATGAGATATGCTCAGGGTAAATAATAAAAAAAAAGATTTTGTCAGAATTTGCCATATATGTTAACATTTGTGCACAATGCTGAGTGGGAATAACACAACCCCTAAAAGATCATCTTTTTTTAACAACAAAGTTTTATTGTTGTGAAAAAACACACTGAATTATGTCCTTAATAGGTGTGATTCTTTTCATCACCACAATGACTACTGATTGCAGTAATGTGAAAGAAGTGCCCAAAAGTTACTTTCACCTGTATTGTTCAGTCCAAACAACAAAGGGCAGGAAATGGCAAAAGAGAGAAACCACACCACGGCGATCATCACTGCCACTCTCCTCCTGGAGCTGTATCTGGTGTTGTAGAGCAGCGGCATGGCGACTGCTGTGTATCTGCAACAACATACATGCACAAGTATAAAACAACCCACTGGTGTCACATTAGCATGCCTCTCGCATGCCTCTTGGCATGCTTCTGAACAAATACGTCAATACAAACAATCTTTGATAAATCCAGTGAGCCAGTTATCCCACAGCCGTGTTCTTACATATTTTAAAGTAAAAAAAAACATGACAATCAAATCCCGGTTTGTTTCTCAAACAGACAAAAGCTGTCACTTCTTGTTTCGCAGGTACAAGGACACAAAACACATAGCTGTCAAAAGCAATTGAAGTTGCCTGCTGCTGTTGGTGGTTTTAAGTGAGCAGCTCAAGTCTCAGCAGCACTCGGAAGGTCACAGACAAAAAATAAGCAGAAATTGTTAAAACATGAGTGGATTCTGCATAGAATCTATTACGTATAAGATTGTTCAGGCTTCAACGCCTGGAATGTATAATCAGATAGTGAGCTTGGAGCACTTCAGATTCTTACAAATAAGTCCTTAAAAGATGCCTGTTCATATTTCATAGGAAGGATTCAGGAATTGCAAACGATGGAAAATCACCATGTCGAGCTTTATCTACAGTTATGTATTTTTTATTTTAACTACTTCTAAGGGTAAAGTTGCTTTATTACATTTTAAATGAATGCTGAGAAGTCTTTGCAGATGATAGCAGTTTGAAGTCAGGATTTTATGGACCTCATCAGAGACAGGATTTTCTCTTTTGTTGCTCTTTCCTTTCTGCAGCTGCTTTCAGTCACTAGTTCTTGTATCTTTCTGTTTGTAATCTCTTCAGCAATAAAACTTAATAAATTAGTACAAACCCGATAAGGACGTTTAAGTAATTATTTGGTGGTTTTGATTCATTTTGTTACATTATTGACTTTTGAAACATTTAGCAAATACTGGTCTCAAGACTTTCATAGCCTCTTTCAGATTTTCTGCCAGAATTTCCTTGTAATGATCTCCATCCATCTTACCATCAACTCTATAAATTATTTTTCTCCATGAACAAGAAAAGCATCCTCAAGCTTTTTAATTTCACACTTATGCTTCACCTTGTAGACTGTGTGCTTAGAATGACATGCAGAAAGTTTTTGATTACGTGCAATATTCTGCATGGCAAAAAGTTCCATTTTGTTTTTATCTCTCCACAACAAAAGTTAAAATTTTTAGTTGCATGAAAGAGGATATAAATATTTTAAGAAGTATTTTATGGATAGACAAAATGTCTATCTATGTGCATATTGCATAAAATGACATATTGATGGGTAAAACACACAAAAAATACATAGGCTCAGTCATTTTTTTTTATGTGAAGCAAAGCCAGAAGTCAAATACCTGGGATTAACCTTAGTTGTTTTTTGTTGTTTTTTGTCTTTTGGACCCTCAAAAATGACTAAAGACTTTGTCCTAGGTTAATGTACCAGACTGTGTGTGTGAAGTAGCGCAACCTCAATGTGTCAGTTTGAAAAATGAGGACACAGCTATAGACGGTTTGCCTGCTGGGTGTCTGGTCACCTCCCTGAGGACGCAGGAAGAGCGCATCAAGTGGAAGATCAAATCATTAAATGTGTTTTTATGGGCCTTAAAAAACTGCCACGGTCACAGATGACTGCGGAGGACATTGGGGACATAAAACCACAGTCTCCAACCTGCTGGACACATAAAAGATGACAGTACACAGGGCCTTTTTGTCCTACTGCTCAGTAATAGTTGGATGATAAAATAAAAACAAACGATGAAGCAGATGTTCTCCCTTAGACAAGAATCTGTCATCATTCCAGCTTTTTGACACGTTTAATTTGTGCAACTTCAAGACACTTTATTTAATTATTAAGCAAATAGGCTAGACAGGATGGCCATAGATACTTTTTGAAATAGTTTAAAAGGAACATATATTTAACAAAATAACAGATGTATTTACTATAAATGCTTATAGCAATTTGACAGGAACAGGGTTTTTTTTTTATTATTTTCTTATCAGTTTTGTTTCATAGCTTGAAGTTTCCCAGAGGTAAACAATTATTACATTTTTAAAAATCTTATAAGTTTCAATCAGTGAATTTTAAGATACAAGGTTCTTTTTAAAACTAGGTTTTAAATACAAAGTATGAAAAATAATTCAATAAAATTTTATTCTGATAATGTATGTAATAAAAGATTTAAAAAATGAGTGCTATTACAAATATGTGGAGCTGTTAAAATAGACTGTACATTAAAAAGGAGTTATGCTGTTTTTCCTCATTTTTGCAGTGTCAGCCTGACCGGATGTTATTTTGTTGAGAATATGTTTTCTCTCAATTATTTTTCAGATTTCTTGAGTTTGATTTCTCTGCTGGCTGTTTTTAAGTGCTAATCTTCTCTGATCTTTTCCCCGACTGTCATTTCAGCACATCTTCTGTTCTTGTAAACACACTCTCCAACTAACTGACTCCTTTGTTTTCTCTGTTATTTTCTCTGATACTCATTGCAAGGTCAATAACTACCTGACCGTGTTTTCTACTCATTTCTCTTTTTATTCTTGGGTTTTCTGCTTCTAGGGTGCCTTTGATTTTGGTAGGAAAACGTATGTCTTTTTCACTTGCCTTCCTTGCGTCATGTTGGATTCACCTTGGGACAGAAAAAAAGAGGAACCCCACCTGTCAATGCTGATGGCACACAGGTTGAGGATGCTGGCGGTGCACATCATGACGTCCAGCGTGAGCAGGATGTCACAGTGAATTAGACTGAAGCGCCACTCCCCAACCACCTTCAGGAACACAAAAATAGATAAAAGTTGTGGCTCAGTCGTTCCCTATAATCTCAGAAGGACAAATCACAGTGGACATTTTTCGCACAATTTAATTACCAAACAAGCAAAAAAGTTGTTCTTTTATAAGTCAAGCATGGTGTAAGTCAGTTATGTCTGAATAAAACAAAACTTTAATTATCATGTTTCCAATATCTTCTTTCTTCTTCTGGTTTTCTTTGACTATAAGCCCAAAGAGATTCACTTTGGCATTTTCAAACATTATATGGGCATTTCTGCAATGGGATGAACTGTTAATTTAAATATTTGATCAATGTTAATATGAATTAATTAGGCAAGCTAATAACAGATGAATATATCATATAAGGCCTAATGAAACTTCACAATCTTGTATTTTGGGCCACTAAGCAAATAGTTAATTTTTTCAACAATTTTTTTTCTTTCGGATTATCTTGCCCACTGATTCACATAGAAAACACAAAAGTATCTCTACCTCTTGACCACCTCAACAGACATTATCTAAATATGTCAACTTCATGTTTTTCCTCCACTCTCACATTGAGGAGACAGTGCTTTGTAATTGAATACTTTAGCAGTGCGATAGAATATGTCACTTCTGTTTTAAAATATGAAAACAACTTCCATTTGTTTTACAATGCCTCCAACCAAAAAAAAAAAAAAAAGCAAATAAAACAACAATCATCCAGTTTGTTCCACTCTGGGTGAGAGAATTTTTTTTTTCGACTTGTTTGAAAAACAAAGTTGTGCATTACCTCCAGGTAAACACCCCAAGGCATGACCAGGGTTGCCAGAAGCAGATCGGACACGGCCAGGGAGACAATGAGGTAGTTGGTGGTGGTCTGCAAGGCACGCTCCCGAGACACAGCCACACATACCAGCACGTTGCCGAACACCACACAAAAGATTAGAAGGACTAACAGCACAGCGTAGAAGTTGTATGGTGGTGAGGAAGATGGTGAAGAGTCGGTGCAGTTGGAGGATGTCAGCAGGGAGGAAGAGGATGTGGGATAGGATGCAGGAGAATAAGAGGCGTCAGGTGTGAAAAAAGATGAGAAATTGTTCCTAAGGGAGGAGAGCGGAGTGGAGGGAGAGATAGTCTCCTCGGACTCGTTGAGTAAAGTCATGTCTTCGCTCCAGTGAACATGATAAAGTGGCTAAAACAAAGAGAGCAGGAGAAAAGTAATTACCATGAGACCTCACACAACCCAGAGTTCATTCAAGAGTCTTTCTTAGCAATTACAAACACTGAGCACTTTTTAAAACAACAAAGGAGATTAAAAGCAGAGGTTTCTAAAAAACCAGCAATGGATTATTCTTTTGTCTCACATCACAGAGAAACACAGAGAGCGCAGAATAAGAAAATCACTCAAAGAACAACAACACAAATGATATACAGTCTCTAAAATCAGACAAGATATTGTAGAGTTTGGCTAATTTATTCTTAAATGATTAAAAGTGGGGCTAAAAAAGATATTGTGTGTAAAACTTTGGTACATATTTTTTAATTTATTTAAAATATTCTCAATTATCATGTTGTTAGTTACTTGTAATTTTTTCTCTGGTTCTGGAAACATCACAATAATTATGACGGCCACTGGTTGTAAAATATACTTAAAATCTAGACATTTTTAACACCATATTGCATCATCTCCTCAAGTCACAAGATGTAGCTGAGAGAAACGTTTTAGAGGGGATGGATGAAAGTTAAAGCACACAGCAAAATGTCAGAAACTGAAACAATGAACCCAAACAGCCAAAAAGGAAGACGGGGAGGAAAAATGGGGAAATGCGAAAACGGTAGCAATGCAGTGTTTAGAAATTCTGAGGCAAATCTCAAATCTTGGATTTTGTAAACCTTTTACCGGCCAATTCCAATTTCTCTCTAAGAATTATATACAACAATAAAACTTGTTTTTTACATTATAGGTACAAAAAGATTATCACAAAAAAAAATCTAACAAAAAAATCCTCCATGTTGAGGGACAAAGATATCTGTACAAATTAAACATGACTAAATAGAATTACATTTTGTTTCATTTATCCCATTAATTATAGGTCATTAAATTAAAACCATAGCTGAAGACACAAAGTGAGTGTGAGGGAGAATATTTACAGTTGCACAGTTCTGCAGTTAATCGGAATTTCCAAGCTATTTCAAAACAAAGACAAATGTTAAGTATGTATTCCCTAAATATAGAGTATACCATAACAATAAGACTTATAAATGACTGAGAACAGTCCTAGACATGTCAAGGCAGACAGAATTGGCATTACCAAAGGAAAAAAAAAAAAAAACAGATAAACTTTGCTGCAATGTGTTCACTCTTATTTGATGAAGTCTCACTTCCTTAAAAGTAGCAGCATGGGGGAATAGCCAACATGCCTCTACAGAAAAGCTTCCTTTCTAAAGGCTTCTTGCAGCTTTTGTGCTTCCTTTGACTTCATTTTCAAACACTTCACTGATTCTGAAAATTGCCAACTGAGAGTCTTTTTCTGTCAGTAGGAGAAAAAGCATTTTCTATTTTGAGTTCATTTATTAGAAAATTAGATTTTTAATAAGCCTCCTGTAGCTAATCAGTCGGTGAAATCAGCAAAAACATAAACTCATTAGATTTTGTTCACTTACTGTTTTCTTAGTGAATTTCTAGAAAACAAAGATAAAAACTGAAATAAATAAATGTGACTACAGACTAATGAAAATACTAAAACACAAGACACACTTAGCATTGTATAGCCTATTGCCTTTGGTGGAAAATAAAATATAAAATCAATCAATATCCCAGATACCACAATGACTATGGTTCTTTTGTGCTAATTTATGAGAATTAAAGAAAATTAATAGCTACATTGCAATGATGGAGTGGAAAAAAAGAAGAAGAAATTACATATAAAACATAAAATAATCTATTCCTTCAAAACAAGTGAATTTTACATCCTATTATTAACTGTGCTTTAAAAAAGAGAATAAGGAAAAAGAATTAAATTAAACTAATTAATCCATTTATAGTATGCTTTTACAATTTCAAGCATTTTCAAGCAGCCACATAGCCAATTAAAGCATTGCCTAACCAATAAACTAAAAAAGCATTTTGTGAAAAACAAGGCAGCATATGTTGTTCCCAAACATGAATATTTTTTATGTTTTTTTACAGATTTATGGACACTCCAACAGATGTTAGAAGTGCCCATACCTTTAGCGCTTATGTGTGTAGCATTGAAACAACTATAAAAACCATACGGCAATTTGTGTTATTAGTTTGCAAAATCTGCCTTGCAGGCTTATGAACAAAAACTTCAAAATTTAGATGTTTGTAGCCATAAAAAGTTCCCTTTAGGAAATCTCAAACAGGAATGTTGCTCTTACTGTTGGTTTCTCACCTTGCTTATTGCAAAATGTCAATGTCACTTACGAAGACAGGGATGTCTCATTTATCATCAGATACCTGAAAGAAACCTTGAAGTGGCATAAGATGGGAGTTATGCTCAGCTGGGCTCTAATCCGTATTTTCACGGCAGTCGCAGGGGAAACCTTGATTTAAGTTCATCTGAATAGTGGAGTTGGGACCGAATGGTCCTTCCCGCCAAAGAAAAGTCAGGCGGCAGGTGCTGTGGTGTGGAAACTGTCCTTCACACTTGTTTGTGGGCAAGCATGGGTCATTTATGAGCAACTCCAAAAAGTGTCTCATCCACATGGCAATAGCACCTATTTATTTAAAAAAGATGGATGAAACATGGAAAACTGGATGGTGCAGAATGTTTCTTTTTTCCTAAACTGGGGCAAATTAAGTAGTTCAGCAGAATAACTGTTAAGGACTCTTCACGCTTTTCTAAATAACAACACTGACAAATATTTAAGGATACTTCTATGACATCAGTTTTATGTGTCTTCTGCTGTCTCATTTTCAGATAAAAAAGAAACTTGGAAGACAGAAGAACATAAAATGTGTGAATACATTTTTATCGAATCATTAATGCCAGTAGACATGCAGAAAAGAGGCATGACTGGGGGAATACATTACATTTTCTCCACTCTCCTCTTTCCACGGCCTTCATCTGACTCAACAACTACAACTTACAATGTCATGCAAACTGGCATATCAGTTATTTATCACCAACAGGATATTGTAAATGACCTATGGCGCTTTATCAAATCTGCTGTCAGCCTGAAGGTGATGAATAAAATGGACATTTTTACATAGCTATACTGCTTACCCGAAGTTTATCTGTAATCAAAACCAATACGAGAAGAGCTAATACATCACCACACTGCCACACGGCAGACCTCGTCAAGGACACTTATAGTTCATGCACCAGTAACTCAGTTATACTAACAAGAATCAACAGAGGACATCATGGAGAACAGCGAACAATTAATACTTTAATAGAAAAAGTAGAAAAGACATGACAGTTGGACGGGAATGTGTCCTGCCAATTTTAATGAAAAGTCAAACCATAAAACAGTCTTTCAGCTTTTTGGGCAACACTTTAGGTTAACATAATGTTATAAAGGCAAGTAAAGGGAAAAAGGAACTACATTAAGAGGTATCAAGTTATTATTACGCTAATGTGACATGTTTCAGTACTTCTTTATGATCAGATATGATATTTCTATAATCTTAACGCATCAACCTAAAACTGTACTTCTTCATTCTTACCAGCTGGGTTATTATATTTGATCTGAAACTCTGTAGATTAAAAACATTTTAGAGATTTACTTTCCTTTGCCAGGATTTAGTGAAAATTGTCCAACAGATTTGACTTAGTAAATCTATACAAAGTTGTCTCCACTTTTAATATGTAGTAACTCTTCAAATGTAGTCAATCTACATGAATAGGCCCACTTTATGACACTAAAATCTCCCAAAATATGGATATTCTCTTTATGTTCTTAGAAACCTCTTCTGGAGCACACAGGAGCATTGTTTAAAATGAATTACTTGTCAAGTCCAAAGAAAAGATGCGCTAATCATAATCAGGCAAAGATTAGCATATAGAAATGTATGTGTACTCTGAGTAAAGTAGATCCCTCCAGGAAAATAAATATGTCCAAAATGTTTGAAAGAAGACTGATGTAACTGATGAGTTTTTTTTAGACAGGACTTCAAATGCAACATGTAGCTTCAAAGGCATTAAATTTGATGATGAGTTGGATGGATGAAGACAACGACAGGGAACAGAAGGAGGAAAGGAGAAAAAGCTCAGGGAGCAGATTAGTGTGTTCAGCTCATAGCAATCAGTGAAAGACATGCAGACATGGTATTTTGTGTCCGTGGTTCTTGGCTGATCTAGCCAAGATAAGTACATAGGAACCTGCTCTAGGTAATAATTATTACACAGAATTGCAAAGAAACAATCTGCAACATAACTCTACTAATAAAATAATGAAAATAATTGTAGTGTAGACAAGTATGTAGACAAGTATAAACACAATGAGAATGTTCATTTAAGGAGGTTCTGTGTCACAGGGAGGAACATGTTTTGGTGTGAAATTTGCATTTCAGTTCCAGAGAAAGCAAATGACTTCACAAAGTTGCTGGGTGAAGCTGGTAATAATGTTGTTTGCCACAATGAGTCTAGTCAAAAAATGAAATAAAGGGCCACTTTGGGATGAAGAAGATATTTCTCCAAATTGGCACAATAAAGCCAGTTAAGTAACAAAGCAAGTTGCAATCTGACAATTAAGGAACAAAGGTTCTAAATTTTTGAAGACATGTCCTGTGACCTAACCCCTGTTGCCCCCTCTCCAAAAAAACTCAACTATGTCTTTGCTCATTTTAACTTTTGCTACTGTTAAAGGAAAATATGGGACGTTATCATCAAAACTCTATCCCGAATTTGGAATAAAGGGGTCCAATCATCATAAGGAATGGGCCAAAATTCAAGCAAACTGTCCACACAATTTAAATGCATTGCTGCCAAATATTAAAAGAATAATGTAAACTTTTTGACTGATTAGAAATAATCTTCATAGCTCTAACTGACCCGAAGTATTGATTTTTAATATTAGAGAGTGTGACAAAAAATGTCTGTCTTATAAAAATGTATTTGGTGAGTGCTAAGCAGTGCAGTAGCATAATGATTGACTTCACACTCACAAGAGATTCTGCAAAGATCTAATTTTCAAAGAATCTTGGAAATCCTGTAGACCAATTCTGGACTCCTCATGTGATGGGAATCCATTATTATTTATACATCATCTGTTGTCTTCATTTAACCGTCACATAGTTCAGGAAGATTTACTGAAAACAAAATATATATATGATTTTATTATTTTTTTTAAGAAAGCTGAAATATATTAACAGCTTTGTTGTCTAAGCTGTGTTTCAAGAAATGTTTGTGAAGTAACTCTCACTTCAGTTTGCTTCAAAATTAATTCAAAACAACAAAGAACAAGCTGCCCTGAGGCATTAAACTAGAGCTAGAAAAAAGCTACAAACTGTTCCAACAAAAAGCAAAAAGGAAAATGAATTATTCCACCAGCACCAGCTCATCTTTTTGCTCATAGCTGCTCAACTGGAACCTCAAATATTTACTTTCAAGTTACAGCAGTAGAAACATCCTCCATTTTGCTCATATGAGCTAAATATAATAAAATTATTTAGCTCATATTAAGATGAGCTATTTATCTTGTTTCATTCTAACACGATAAGAATGAAAAGAAAAAGAAAATTCCTCCAACCAAAAGTTAAATAAATCAATAAATCTTGAAATGCAACTTTGCCTTGGTAACAAAAAATATAATACTTTCACATTTCAAGAACCAAAGATACTTTTCAAAGACTGAAGAAGTAGGACTCTGTTGGACCACCAGCTGTGTTGGTGACGAGAATTAATGTAACCTTACATGTTAAGCATTTTTTAAAAGATAGAAAGTAAAAAGAACAAGGGTGGACATGAATAAGTTCATACATAAAAAGAGGAAAGCGGAAAAAGTTGAGCAAAAATTGCCAACGTTTTCTTAAAAATGAGCTTGAGGTTAACAATGTCAAATGAGGATGATGAGGAGAGTAAAGCGAGATGTACTTTGCTAGCAAACTACTGTTCAATCAACTCAATGAATTATGTTCACAAGCCATAACATTTAATAGTTTTATGTCACAAGGCTCCACAATTGTAGACCTAACATGTGAGATTATAATTACCTGATTTTAATGATAATAGGTTCTTGAAACATGAAACTCCAGGGCTAAAATGTCTCTGTTGTAATTGACTGTATCTGCCTGCATGACTAGAACAAATTGACTGAGACAACTTTTGGTGCCAATTCACACATTTTTTGTGAACTGATATATAGTCAACTGAACTGAAAAAAAAAAGAAGAAAGAAGATTTTCAGGAAATCATAATATAACACCAGTAAAACAGCATTTTTAATACATATGTGTTTTAGCTATGGCATGGCTGACACAATCTCAGGGAACATGCAAAGTGTCGGATTCATGCAGATGGACGTAAAATGGTGTCCACAACCAGCAGCCATGACAACAGCCTTGCAAAGAAAAGCAAATTCTCGAGTTTCAGGGAGATTCACAAGATGTGGAATGCAACTGGAATCTCCACACACAAACCTATTCAAGACATGAGCTATGATTTAGACACTCCTTGCGTTAAAGCCACTCCTCAACACCACAGATTATATCACATGTATCTCAGTTTGGTTATGAAAAATAAAGGATTCCTCTAATGATCTGTGTTCTGCAGTTCTTTTTATAAGTGAAAGTAGATGTTGCATTTTTCTTTTAAATTATGGGAACAGACTCTGGAGAGAGCGTGGAAACTTATAGAATTTAAGTTGCATTATGTCCAATGTGAAGCTTCCACAGTCAGTGATTATTTGGGACATCTTATCTACTTGTGTTGATGCACTTTTTTTTTTTTTTTTTTTTTATGAAGATGAAAGTCAAAGCAGCTACATTTAATGAATCTCTACATTGTGTACATTTCATTCTGTGAATTAAATTAGTGAAATAAATGAACTGAAATCATATTCTAATATATTGCAGTGGGTCTGTAACTTATGCAAAAGATAACAAAACTACAAACTATTCTGAGATCATTCTCTGCTCAAATTATGAAAAGAAGAGCAACAAAAGACAGTATGTGATGTTGCTTTTGAATTTATTTCTACCTCCCATGTGAAACTGAGAGGATTTGAAACGATGACTGTTTCTTGGGAAATAATTCTTAGTGATAGAACAAGTGCTCAAAGCCATGTAAGGTAAAATTAACTTGCCTAAAGTGACAAAAATGGAACTGACTAAATTAAAACAGCAGGTAATAAATATTTCCCCAGGTAAAAGCTTGCAAAAATTACCAGAATTTCCCTGCTTCAACAGATTCACAATCAACTGATGAACTTGCAAGAGAATCAATTCAACACAACGTGAGAATTCCAGTCCTGAGGCAGTGCTCCACACCAAACATCAGCATTTATTATTCAACGTGCAATTTCACATCTCCTCCATCTCTTATTTAAAAAGAGACACTGCAGCTCTTGGTAGTCACTTGCAACTGAAGTGAGTCCAATGCGGACAGACTGTTATGGAAACTCACATTCAGCAGTCAACAGCAGAGGATAAAGTGCTGAAGAGTGGTTTTTAATTGAAGGCCAAAAACAACAAAGTCTGAGAAATACAAGTTTGTCACAAGGCACAGATTGTACACATGCCTATTGGGAATCAATATGACACGGTGTAGCCGTTAGTTAGAAAGTAGAACATACTGTCCACTCCACTGCCGAAAAACCTTTGCCTCAACCTATAGCTTAGTTCACTACTTAACTTCAAACAAGATTGGAAAAAAAGAATTAAAGAATTAAAATAAATCTATCTAAAATATTTCCACACAAGAAACTCACCAATCTAAATGCTGAGGACACAGTGATTGCATTACAACTTTACTGTAAACTACAACATGCAAATTATTTCACAGGCTTAACTGCAAATTCGTACTAGTATCACAATGAAGCCAAAGTCAGAGATATAAATGAAAATTTCTTGGAAGAAATAAAGAAGCTTGCACATTGGAGGATCTCAGATGCTTTAGTTTGTGTGACAGGATGAGAAGAGGCTCTGCTGCAAATGATACATAAGTTTACACAAAACATGGTCTGTCATACAACGACCACTTTATTTTTTAAGTATGGAGCCAGAATTAACAGGAGTTTATGAGTGAATAAAAATAATCATTTATATGCTGCATCTTCAAAAAAAGGACGCTAGTAGGCTCTTTGAAGTTGGGATAGTTATTATTTTAAGAAGTAATTTGAGCACTTTCATCCAAAATAATGAAGTTATAATGAAAAACATTCTTCAATACTTAAAAGTCACATGTTGTCTACAAGAGATTAAGCAAAATGAATACTTTTATTTGTATTTACAAATGTTTTCTTTCCACTAAATTAAACCTCCCCACAGTGTCTAAGAGGAGGGATTGCTGCACAGTCACTCCATGCAAAAAAGCTGGGCTACCTTCAATTTATAACTTTTTTTAATAACGGGCATAAATTGCAGGAGTTTATTTCATACCCAGAATAAAACTGGAATAAATGTTATTACATTTGAATATGTCTAGATTACGTTGATTTCACTTATTCATTTCTACAGATCAATGTGAATTGTTGCAACTTAAAACTACGACATAAACATAATAAGCAAAAGGTACAGCAAACGCTGAAGTTTACAGCAACTTACAACTAAAAATAATGTCTCTTACTCGCCTATATAGGAATAATAAATTCCTGCAAAAAGCATTTACGAACATCTTTTGTTTTTTTATGAATCACGCCTTACCTGCTGCCCCGGTTGAACTGCTCCGCGCTGCCTCCTGGTTGAGCGGCAGAAATGAGCCAGACGCGGCGGATCGCCTCACCCTGACCCCGACCCGTTATACAACGTGAAAATGAAATGGGAGCGTTACTGGTGATTGCTCGCGTCCTTCAGCTGAGCCGCGGATGTGCTCTCCACGGCGCTGAGTGTGAAAGAAGCTGCTGGGCAGAGGAGAGGAGACGGAGAGGAGAGGAGGAGGAGGAGGAGGGGGGGGGGGGAAGGGGCAATAGATGCTCATTTTCACCTGTTGATGTTCATTCGAGCGAGAAAGAGCAAGAGCCACATGGTTGGCTAGAAACAGAAAACATGTGTTTTTGAAAGTGTCACAAGCTCATATTTTCTTAAACACTTTGCAGCACCAGAGAGTAGAAACACCTGCACATAAAGACCTACAATTTAATTCAGGAATACTTCATAGATTCCAAAGAGACTTTATGTGAGCTTTTGAGATTGTAAAAAGTATACCTTGTTGCCACGGTTACATAGCATACCTTTTACCATAGAAAGGTAAAAGCAAAAATCCTTCCAGCTACATCTGTCATCGCATACAGTGAAACATTACATGTCAACTGCATGTCTGTACACAACCTTTATTTAAGCACTCCTCAAACATCACTGACATGTAAACAAAGAGGAGCCCATCTGGAGGAAAGTATACTTTGATAAGCACATCGGTGTTTTAATGTGGGGAAAAAAAATTGTGACATGTTAATTAGTAGAAACATTATCTGAACAAACACAAGGTGTGTTGAGCTCAAAAGATACTGCATTTTACAAAGTTGAGTGCCTCTAAGTATTTATTTTTGTTACAACAGAGAAAGAGTCAGACCTAATGGCACCTTAAGAAGGTTGTAATAGGATGTTTCACAGTTAAAGCCTAAAAGCTGTGATGTGCCGCTGTTCTTTTATGAAAGATATTTTCAGCCTCCTGAGTGACTTAAGTGGAAAAATAATTACACCAACCTTGCTGTCATATTTCTTTTAATGCTTTTCAGAGGTCTACTTTATAAAAAGTGTTTATACTTTTTTAGACATGAAAAGCACTGTTTTGAAAACATCCATCCATCCAAATGGATGGATGGATGGAAAACATTATCCATCCCCTGAAGTCCATCCCCTGAAGTTATAAGTGAAAGAAAGGAAAACTATTTTTTTTCTTGGAGAACTATCCACATGATGAGTCAAATAGCATATCTTTTAGAGTCTGCACACTGCAGAGGAGGAAAACTATTCGTTTTTATCCATCCCCTGAAGTTTGAAAATGAAAGACACAATTTTTTTTTCTCAATAATACACAGTATCAAAACACTGGATCTTTCCCCTATTTCATGTCCTAATTCATAACTACAACATGCAGGTAAACTGTCTCTGGGATTCATAGTATTTTACACTTACAACTGTCTGTCATATGGATTTTTTGGTGAAGTCATTAATGCAAAATTGTTTGCGAAGAAAACGATAAGCTAGTCAATAAAATGAAAGTCAGCCACATTCTACATAATCCGGTGTAGCAGCAACTTGATATAGTTAGACGAGGGGTACATTGCTGTTTGCAGGCAATCAGCAATTACTGAAAAAAAAAAATCAACAGTGAAAGCCTGGGCACTTATCTTTCAGTTTGTCTCTACAATCTTCAATTATAACAAGAAAATATTTTATTTCAATTGGTTGAAGAAAAAAATATACATTTGAGTTATTTGAGAAAGATGTCTGTTAAGAAAAAAAGTCCAACTTCAGGTGTAACAGCAATCTGTGTAGATTTCATTTGGCACTACTAGCATGGCAAGAGTGAAATAAACAGATTTCCTCTGCCCCAAAACAATTAAATAAAACTGACCAGTGGCCATACCTCCTAAAAAAACAAAACAAACAAACATTCCTCAAGTAAATAACTCTCCAATTTGTCTCATGAGCTCAACCTGCAGATGTTCAGTTGTCAACGGGGTGAAAATGTAACTATTTTTAAGGTCAGGATTTGACCTTCAGATGTGATTGTCACCATTTTCATTTAGTCATAATCCATTAATTAATTAAATGAATTACCACCAGTTGATTGCTAACTGCTGCCGCTGCTAGTTTGGAGGAGCAAAGTGGTGAAGTTGAGGCGGAAGCTTGGCTGGAGACTGCAGCTCCAAAACGGAGCTTTGTAGGAATAGGCAACACTTTGTATGAGCAAGTCTTTAAGCACCCTCAAAAGGCTACCAGGGGTTTCAGTTTTACAACATCTCAAATAAAACTAGAAGCAATGGAAAACTACTTGTAATCATGAACATGTTAGATGTGTGGATCATCTATTTGTTACTGGATAGTCTCATTTCCATTTTGTGTATTTTTATGACCTTTCAGATTTTGCAGATCAATGCAAGTGGTTGTAAAGCTAATGTGCGAAGAACATTTCATCATTGTCTGAAAACAACAAAGAACTAAACAGAAATTGCTGCTTTGGAGGATGTAAATTCATCTTTCCCCCTCATGACCTGAATACTAATGTTGAGATTTGATCTATAAGTCTTGACTTTTACAAATTAGGGTCAATTACTTTGGTGATAGTTTGCATCCAGTGATTTTATTGTAACATGTGATAAATGTTTTCCATGCTGAATTCCCTAAACAAGGAGCTCCGCTACTGTTTGTCATTATGCCCTCACTAATGAAATGTGTTCAGATTGATTTAGTTCCTCAGCAACACTTATATCAGAGGCCAGAGGGGAATCTTATCAATGATCGCATAAGTCTAGAATGACATTAAAACCAAGCAACCGGACAGAGATGAATCATAATAATACAAATGTCTTCGATGTAAAACATTTATGTTGCATACGGTGGTTTGACTCTATAAATGTGCTCTTTATGAAGCAAATTATTCTGGTAATGCACATAAAATGTGTTTTGTGACAACTTATCTCAATAAAACTGCCAAAAATTCTAAATTTTCTACAACTATAGGAGGAGCCAAATGCTTTTTTCGTATACATATAAAGCTATCTCAGTAGTGCACACTTATTTTGGGATGTAATTATCTGTCTTGCATGCAAAGTTAAAGAATCATGTTTTACTTTCTGATACTTCATGGTTCATGAATGTTCTTGATGTAGCATGTTACAAAAGAGATGTACAGTGATTCTTTCACCACGCCAGAGATACTTTATTGGTTCTCCTTCTATATATTTATTTCTACTTCTGCAGATATGTTTACCTTAAATGGCAAAAAGTAATCCTGGCTGAACCGTCCTTCAAGCTGATAAGCCTTGTCACCCAGAGCGAGGAGGAAAATAAATAATTGAAAGGAAGGAACGTTTGACTGGAAAAAAAAGGGAAAGTCAACTAGAGAGCAGAGTGACTGTCCAACAAATCCCAGTCTAGCAAACAAGAAATGAGGCCAGAGAAAAAAAAATCTACAAATGAATTTTGGATGTGCATTAGTTACTGTCTGTAAATGAGGTTTTGAGGATTCATAAATTAATTATTTGTTTGATTAAATATTGATTAGCAACATTCACATGCAACTACTTTCACTCAAGTATCATAAGAGACGTGAGATTTACTACCTTGCTCATGTTAGTCGATAAAAATAATTAAATTAGAATACATTAGTAATAAAGACATGACAAAATATTAATAAGAGTTTTTGTAAAGCTTATTCCCTTTTAAAAATATTTCTATAACTTTTTTTTAAATATATATTTTGTCACGTTACTAACACAACATTCCATTTATTTGATTTGTCGTAAATAATTGTCGTAAATAATTGTGAAGTCAAAGGAAACAAATACATATTTAAAAATATTTTCCAATTAAAAGCCTTTAAGGTGTGACAATTTATGCTCATGCAATTTAATTTGATACTTTGCATAAACACCTTTTGATGTATGTGTCCCAGCTTTGCAGCACAGATCAAGCAGGAGAAACAATTAAATAGCGAAGTTTTGGCATGATGAAATTTCATCTAGACATCCTTTAAAAGAATTTACCTTCACAAGATGATGTTTCTCAGAACAAGATTTTCCAAAAATCTGAACAAAATCACACCTGCTTAAAGACTATTTGAATATGAGGAAGAAGGAGATTTTCAGAGAAAACTGATTTTCCAGGAAACAGAAAGAACATAGGAAAAAATAGCACCTCGTAACTTTCGGCTGGGAATTTAATTGCACAAGATGTTGAAAACGTAAAAAGTTACTTTGCACTTATTCCTTTTTTCACCATAACTTATTTTTTATCACACCATCAAAACATAAATCGGACTGTTAAATAAAAGGCCAACTTTTATTTACCAATAATTTTGTTCCAGGAAATTTGTTTCCTGGAACAAATTTCACTTCAGTGGGGTTCTTTTGATTCAGATGTATTGTATTTATAAAGTGAGACTATTCATCACAAGGCACCTGAAATAAAAATCTCTATGCAAAACCTTTCACATTTTTTACCGCATACAGCTCCTGCATAGTAATGATGCCGCCCATCGAGTGAGGAGAAAATCCTTAGGTGATATGCCTTTGATTGAAACTACATCATATAAATTAGAGTGGAAAGAGGCGCTTGGTTCATGTTTATTAAAGACCTCATTCAAGTTTCATATGTGGAAGGGAGGCTGTGTTTAGGAAAAGTTTCCTCTGCAGAGTTGTCTATACCTTGCGAAAGATTGTATAACCCTTGTGGAAAAATAGCTAAGGAAACTATTTGGAGTCATTTTGGTTTTGTTACTAGAAATTGGTAAGAGAAATTAAACTTAATTCAAAAGTAAAGTCTTTCTCCAAGAAAAACGTACAGCTGTGCTCTTTGCAGTCCAACGTTGCTTGAGAGTTAAATCACTGTTTGTAATAGAGATGATATTTTTACACAGCGAAAGATACTAGAATTTACAAAACAATAATGACTAGCATGCTGGATGTATTTGACTGGATAATTCTTCAAAAATAAAAAAATAGTATGGCATTCAATCAGAGAGAATTTTTTCTGTGAAAACAGGTGTTGAACAGATTACTTATTTAAGCAAATGTGCCTTTTAATTTAAAAGCTTAGTAGCATTGTGTCTGATAGCACTGGGGCCACCCGTGGGTCTGAACATATATCTCAGCAAAGGTCTTGCACTTTGACCAATCAAATAAGGATAAATATGGATATTCCTAAATTACTTTGTCACATCAAAAGGAAAACTGTTATTTGAATAAATCTAAACATGTTAAAAATGCCAAAAACTCAGTCAGCTGATCAAAAAGATTTTTAGTGGCCTGTGAGAACAATTAGATAGCCTTTATGTGAAACCAATCAATCAGAAGGAAAGTTACGCCTGAGTTTACTGTGCGTGGTACATTTTGGAAAAAGGTACTGAAATGTACCAAAATATACATTTTGGTACACAGTACATACTATTAAAGAAATCTAATTTTTACAGGGAACATAAAAAAATGTTACAAGTACAAAAAAATCTTGTTGGAACAAACTAAGGACACAAGAATACGGGAAAAATTCCCACTTAAAGAAATCTATTGACACTTCCTGTCACCAAGATGATGGAAATGGAGTCTACTAAAAAAGGGCACTGCAATGGGCTGACATCTTTACAGGCAATAAATGTTCTTACTATGAGACTCTATCACACTACAGTCTTGGTTGTGTGCCTGTGAACGGCCCTCAACCTAGAAGCACAACAGACAATTCAATACTTGGCTGCTTTAAAAATGCATTCTCGCTGAGAACTTTCATCTTTCCTATATTCAGTCTCCCCTGTAACCATTCCTACTTCCATCTCTCGTCCACATACCGTCCTTCTAATCCCCTTGACTGAAGTGCGGGAGACCCAGTGGCTCTGGGCTTGAAAAAGGAGGAGCAGTAAATTAGAGTGGAAAGAGGACTCGAGATCAGAGAGGGAATGAAAAAGAAGAGTCGCTCAAGCAGCAAGCGGAGTCGGAGTCAGGGAGAAATGAGGGCGGCCGAGTGCCAAGCAAGTCGGATTAATAAGCAATGACAGACATGTTTTTAATTAAAAACCCTTCTTTATTTGGACAAAATAATTATGTACCACAGCAATAGGAAAAATATCTTGAGACAGAGAGTCAAAGAAGCCGCTGTACAGTTGAGAACCCAAAATGCTATAGAAGACAGCATAAATTAAAAAAATAACAACAATATAAAATCCAGACTGTTTTTTTAATACACGAGCTCAACTTTTCCAAACACACACAGAAAATAAAACAGAAAACAAACTCACCCCTACTCAGGTCTTCATTTTTATTAGACTCCTGTATTCCTGATGTAACGTTTTCCAATTCTTGACTGCAGCATTAAGTAACCTCAACCTTTCACTTGACTTTAGGTTGATCTCATAAAGTCTAACAGTCTGCAACATTGAGTCTCTTATCAGTGCCACTGGCAGTCAGGACAGAATCATTACTCATTCCCGTCCTGTAGCCAGAGGTTGCAGTGAAGAGCAGAGGCAGACAGCAGCTGCGTTTGGATCAAGAAACTCCAACAAGGCCTGAATCAAGGACTTTGCTTCTTTTCCTAATGTCCAGGAGATGAGCTTCACATGAAGGATGACTGTGACGAACAACTCATAGGAGAAAGGGCAAATAAAAATAAATCTATAACTGATCTTTCACTTAACTCAAAGGAGATTATTTAATAAGCATTTTAGTCCTAGCTCTCTGAAGAAAACATCTAAAGTTATTTTATTACCATCACATAAGTCAGTGTAAAAAACATAAGTGAACACTTAATGGTTTATTGCTCGTTTGAAGAGGCTAATCAGAAAAAGAACCATGGCTTTTCCCATTTGCATTTTCATCAGGACTGGAAGAAAGCGTGCCAGACTCCTCATTGTGCTCTTATAGTGTATTTTTCAGGGGACAACAGTGTAAGGTTGGTAGGGCAGCATTTTCTGACGTTCATTGATTGCATAAATCCATGCAGGCTTCACAAAGTTCAGGTTGCAATTCTCCATCAGCGCCTGTGATCGATGTGAGCAACAAAAAACAAATCCAACAGAAACATGTCAATGATGATTATGATGCTAGAAAGATTTTAAAAAATCACCTGAATTTAGACATTAATTGAAATAAAGCAATTCTTCCTTGACTAGAACTCACAACTTTACATTATGTAAAATCATCAACAGTCTGTTGTTTAAGGAAAATTTACTAAAGGCATTCATATCCATGTAATCCGGTGCAATACATAGAACTGGATTTTCGGTGAACAGAGAACGTCTTACTTCAAAACGTTTGGCTTTCATACATGTTTGAAAGACATTCTAGGTAGGAAAAAATAACTTGCCCCAATTTACCTGATGGTTTTATTATGCCTTTCAAACTTTTAATAACAGATTAACTCTAGGATTGCATCTTTATGGGGGTCTGAAGCTTGTAAAAGGCATTTTTGAGGTGCCGTCTGTATAACTTAGCAGTAACTAGCAAAATTTCCTCCAGCAATTTGTCAGGGTACAGTCTTTTGGAAGTTGCACATAACAGCAAGTGCATCCATTCATTCAAATGCTAAATGTTATGTTGGACATCTTTATTAAATTACATTTCAAATGGAGGGAACTTACATCCTCAAAGGACTCGTGCCATCCGCCACTTGTCACGACAAACTGCACTTTATCTGACATGTACTCCTCGATCACTCTGAAGAAAACACAGCAGTGAGGTATGCACTTATAAAGTAAGCATACATCTTTGCCAGGTTTCTGGTGTAAATGGCGTGTGGCAAAGTCTTCCTACCCGTTAAAGGCAACGATGTACCGTAAAAGTAGTCGCCTCTCGTTGTTTGGGAATTTTCCATAAAGGAAAAAGTGTTTTCTGTGAAGAAAATCTGGAAAGAAATAAAACATGACAAGAAAATCAAAGAAGGCAGGTGCCAGACTAGACGATAAGGAGGACAGGAATTTATAGATGTCTTTTGTCAAAAGGGAGCGAGCACAAACAGAAGACACTTTTGGTGTTTGTGTTTGGCCATCAATTCTGTGAGCAGCTGCAGCGTCCCAAGCTTCCGACCATCAGACAGACGTGTTCTCACAGAGAATGAGTAACAGAGACAGGAAGACACCAAGAAAAGAGCAAAGGCAGATGTACCTGGCAGCTCAGGGATGGGATGATCCTCTTCCGCTTCAGCATCTGTGTTTTCATCCGTCGACCCCCCATACGGATCCTCTTCTTTCACTGATGATTCTTTTGCAGCTGCTTTCTTCTTGCTCTCCACCCTTTGACAAGGAGAACACAATGTAGGCCGCATCTCTCAGTGCTCATCACACAATAGAAGACAATTCCGGTTAGTCTAACGTTTTTTTTTTTTTTTTTTACAGCAAGAGTCCTGAACCAACCCACATTCTCCTTATATTTCCTCCAAAGAATGTTTTTAACATCCTTAAGAGTCTTGAGCAAAATCTGTGAAGACTGTTCAGTGACTGTACCTGGTCCTTTCCAAAGCTTTTTTAATAAGAGCAGAAAAAGGCTGCCACTCAGATGTGACCTATGAATGAATAAATTTGCTCCGAAACAAGAACTAGTACTGTGCCAACAGGCAACGTCCCAGCATGTCAGCCATACTTGTTCCAGGACACACAATGAAAGGCCAAAAGGGTAAAAAAGAGGAACTTTAATAAATGTGCTCAGTCATCCTTTGATTTGCTCAAGTTTCCATAGCTCTAGCACCTTGAACAAACTGCAGTAGTGTCCCAATATGTGGTAGAAAATAGCTACACATTACATGCTTCCTTAACTTTAATGGTAATTAAAATATTTGAGTACTTTTCTTTCAAAAACGACTTCCACACCAAGGAGTGTTGTAAGTATAATCTGCAAATATTTAAACCAACACACTGACTTATTTTTTCTTTATAGTTTCCGGCCAGATAAACACTGATCAGGACATAATAAGCTGAAAAGCAAAACCAAGAAACAAAAGCCGATTTTCCTCTACATCTCTAATTCCTGTCAGTTTGAGACGTTTTAGGAGAGTCTGGCTGACACTAAACTACATTTGTGCTGTATAGTCTAATTGTATTTAGAAATTAATTCATAGAACATTGCTTAAAGTTGGGAAGGGCACTTAGAACATGATGTAAATCAATACATTTATGGCACTAATCCGAGCCAAGCTAAGAACTACAATCACAGTCTGTGGCATTGCTTCCAGTTACCTCTGCAGCTCGTCTTCTGTATCTACCCCCGATTCATCATCACCTTCATCTTCTCCTGCTAAAAAAAAAGTTCTAAGTTAATTTTCAGTGGTTTTCCTGGAATGCCAGATTTACTCTGATGAAAAAAAAAAGTCTTGCAGGGAATTATACTATATTTTTAAGTTGAATATTTGTTTTTGCAACTCAACATATAAATTCAGCGAGGGCGAGATGTGCTGACTGCTCTGTGGCCCTAATCTTAAAGCTAATTAACTTTAATATGTGCAAGAGTTAAATCTGCTTTAAATTCCTTGCCATCTGTGGAGAGGAGTTTAATGTCTCATTAAAATGCCAGGTGAGTCCACATTTCTATGAAATATACATAAGCATTTCATTCCATGTAACCTTGCAGGCAACACGGTTCTTGCCAGGCTGTGTTGTTGGGGGTTTTCGTTGGGGGGGCAGCTCTGTTTAAAATGCAGTCCGCATGTAACGTGGTGTGTTGGTGGGTCAGAGGCTGTTGTCTCTCCTTAATGAAGCACCTCACCACTTTCCTCTGGGTCTCACATTAACATAGAAATGAGAATCATGCACAAGTCCCTTTGCAGTCATTACTGCTCCACTCCATTCTCGCTTTCAACGCAAGCTGCATGGTTTCTTACGCTTGCCCTTTTCGCAGCGACGGTGTAAACTCATCCATTTCCCAAGTAGCTTATAATAGTTAGCCCCTTTGTCTAATCTTATGGCTCTCATTTTGTCCCGTAGCTCCCTCTGTATTCATTCAGTCCACTTCAGCTGTGCTGTTGCCCTCTTTCAGGCTCCGATAGTTTGAGGGAATAAAATCAATCACTTCAAATAAATCACTTAAACTCAGCTCTTGGATTTGTTCCACACAGAGATGTTCTTACTCGTTTATATCAGGGAGATTTATGATTCTGTCATTAAATATGGGTTTTCTTATTGGATTAGATGTCAGAGCTCAATGACTAAAATGTCTTCACATTTTCTTCTTTCAAATTTCAATTCAGTGTTAGACCAAAATGGTCATTTCAACAATATTGTGTCTTTTTATGCTATTGACATAAAATTGAGCTATGAAGTAGTGTGTGACAGGTGAAATAATTTCAACAGTAAAATAAAAGGAAGTTAAGATTTCTATTTCTGCTTTTGGGGGTTAGCTAATAAATAATGAGAATCAGCAATTGCTGAGCTCAGTGAATGGACCAAATTAGCATAGGCTTTGATGTTAGAAACTGGGGTTTTGATTGACACCATGCATAGCTGTCAGTTCCGACCCTTCAGTAAATTTGAATACTATTACAGGCACCATATAAAAAATATAGATATTTACAAGATAAATATTTGCTTATCTGCAGTAAAAATAAATAAATGAAAAATAAAAAACTATGTACAGTTGAAAATGATGTAATAAATTCATGTTTTCGTTTGTTGTTGAGAAGTTAGAGAAGAGTTAGAGGATGGGAAATAGAGCAAAGAAATCGCTTTATTTTGGCAAACAAGTAGGGAATCCATCAGCCACGCATTCTACAGGCTGACAGGAACTTTATACGAATACTCAACTGAGGTATGAATTGCTCTACAACAATGGCAGATTTAGAAGGAAAATTTAAACTAAGCCATAATGAGAAGAGAGCCTCATGCAGTCGCAGAAGAGAAAGATAAAAAGAAAGATACTCAAAGCAATCTGATGCAAAAATAATCTGGAAAAATATAAAATTTGAAACCTGCAGGATTATTCCTCTGTGTAAATCATGAATGAATTTAGTGCATGCAGCTAGAAGGTACTTCAAAGTTCTTTGGACAATAAATGCTTTACCTTTAGTTTTTACTTTTATTTAAAGGGGATGAAGCTGTGTGAGGGAATGGTGCTTTGTGAGGCAGAAGCTCAGCTGGAAGCTGCAAGGAGGAGCTTTGTGGAAATAAATGGCTGCCAAGGGAAATTCAATGATTTCTCAAACATGCATGAAAGAAAAAACAAATACCCCATGTACATAATTGATGAGGAAATAACATAAGATGAAAGCTAAAAAAATATATATTTTTTATGTTGTTACATTTAGCGTTAATCATTCACATAAGCTTACTGTAACTGTTTTTATAAACATATCTCAGCCTTTCTCTACAACTCGCAAAATAATTTAAAGTTAAGAAAATGTTAAAATTCTTGTGGCGTTTCTCTTTATTCAACTAACTCCCCAATTAGATATTTTATGTAACCTATTTCCTCTGTACTTCCCTTTCCATTAAACTTCCACCTCTATAATTAAATCTCCTCATTCTATTAGTCTCAGGTGAACTTTGGTCACAAATCAGCTGAAACCCTACTTTTGACTCAAATTAAAGGGACATCCAAATTAAGGTACGAAGAACGACAATAAGACAGATAAAATAAAATGAGCCTTTACTATTTGATTTTCCTTGACAAATTTGGCTTTTTACCTGGTTCGTCCACATCAGTTGAGCCTCCATATTCATCATCCTCATCCTTTTTTTCCGGTGTCTTTTTCGGGGTGACTTGTTTCACCTGCTTCTGTGAAATCTGCAGGAACAGTCAGACTCTAGATTTGTAAACTTCACATATTTCTTTAATCCCACAATAATATTTATTAGTTCACTTATCAGACAAATTGACCTTAGTTTCGATTTCCTCCTCACTCTGGTCGTCGCCATCCGTTTCGCTCTCGGAGCTGGACTCCGCCCCATCCATCAAGTAGCTGATGGAAAGCAAGAAACAAAATGTGTCAGGATGATGAAATGCCAGAGGGGAAAGAACAACTGGGTAATATATCTCGTTTCCCCATCTGTTTTACAACGTGATTCAAAGTGTAGTGAGGCCCTTACCTGCTTGCCTCTGCAACAAAGAACAAGTTTCAGACATTTTTTTTTCTCCAGATGAATGAGCCCATGTCCTAATGTTTAAAACATCACCAGCACCTCTGAATAATGCACTTTTAAATCTAGCAGTCCTAGGACAGATTTACTCCTCCTCAGAGGGGAGAATCTGTCTGAAACAAAAAAATCAACAAACACAAAAAGGCCTCATAATTAGAAGTATTGTTGGTTTTGCATTGTGCAATGATCAAATCACATTTGTATTTGATCCACAAATAAATAATAAAACTTCATTTCAGATTAAGGTAATGATTACTTTGTTCAATTTCCTCTGGAAAGATTAAAGGGAATAACAGAGGAGATAGTTATACAGAAACTCACTGAGACATATACAGCTGAATCTCACCAAATTAGAAAAGTTAGCAAAGAAAAGTTCATTTATTTCATGTATTCAAAAAATGAAACTCTACAGAATGACCACGCAGTTATATTTCAACTTTTTATTTCTGTAGTCTAGAGCTAATTAAAAACTCAAACTTTAGTAACTTTGTAAATCAAAATATAGCATAAGACCAATAAAAAGGCCAAAGGCATACAGTTCAAATTAAGGATTGTAACCCAACAAATTAATTTTAAGTTGAGTTGAAGGGGAAACATGCTGGTAAAAAAGATTCACAAGCAACACTGATAATCACACCTGTTGTAGAATATAGTGAAGCTAAGTCCATTTAAGTGTATGGGAAGATTAACAAGGCGTTTGCAACAGCTGGAAGAGCCACCACACCCGCTGCAGTGCGAGTGGTGAGATTTCTTCATGCTAAGACACTTTTCTTCATGTTTTGTTGCTCTTGAACCAGACACAACGTTAGTAACGTCTGACCTGAGCAAAAAACTTTGGATTTCTTTTGAAAATAAAGATCCCAGAAAGAACTGCACAACAAATTATATCTAGATGCAAACTAATTATTTTACATGTATCCGTTCTAGAGAGCGCTAGGGTTCTCTATGTCTCTCATATTTAACTTTTCATGGCAGGAGGGGTAAGAAGTTTGTGGTGGTAAGATATTTAAGTTATGAGGAAACGAAAACTGAGTTGTATTAATCCCAAAACAGTTGATGTCAGCCAGAAGCAACTTTATCAATAAAACCTTGTTGTTGAGATAGAAATACTTAGGGCTCCACTGTACAACACAATTCCATTGAATATAACTTTATTCATCCCCATGGGGCAATTAAAGAGGTGTAGAGAGCAGCAGTACATAAAAACACAGACACAAAACCACATAAAAGCAATATAAAAAGTGCAATAAGCAGGCAAGTGCTAAAAAAAGACTTACAATTTTAAAAACTGACATGGAGAAAAACAGTTTTAGGTATG
Organism: Poeciliopsis prolifica; assembly: GCF_027474105.1. Classification (NCBI taxonomy): domain Eukaryota; kingdom Metazoa; phylum Chordata; class Actinopteri; order Cyprinodontiformes; family Poeciliidae; genus Poeciliopsis; species Poeciliopsis prolifica. The sequence goes on along the minus strand of NW_026562400.1, from coordinate 7,377,087 downwards.
GATGGATCTGAGTTCAGGAAATGCACACCTCTTAGGATAAATGTTTTTTTTTGGAATCTCAGACATTTCAGTCTGAGTCCAAATGGAAACAACTGAAACACTGAGAGCAGAAAGTAAGAAATGATTCTTTAAATCACCAAAGACAGATTTCTGACAGGACAGACAATAATTTTGGAGCAGACTTTGATGATTTTCTGTACATGAGTCCAATGTTGGCATAGAGGTGAATCAAAAATTAAAGCTGTTGGAATAAATTGGTCAACTCCAAAAGATATCTGCTTCTTTAGCAGCCATCATGAATTAAATGAATTACTGAAATAAAAGAATACTTTATTCATACTCAATTTTGAGACTCCTGTACAAAACAGGCAAGAACCAGAAGAAACTATCCCAGCTGCTCTGAAACAACTGCATTAAAAAATCATCTGCCCACCTTTCCCAGACAATCCCCATAAGCCACTATAAAGTCAGCTGAAAGTTATCTGGGGGGATATCTGAAGCACAGAAGTGATATACTGGAGATAAGGTGAAATCATTTTAGCGCAGAGTGAAGGAGGACATTTACCTGACCTCTGCTTAGGCCAGGAAATTGGAAAATGACAAATGAGACTGTGGGAAAAGAAAGTAAATGAAGTTGTGACAATAAGAGTGGCTATCACAAAGAAACAGATCAACACATTTGAGTTATTCCTGCCTCTTCTTAGATGAAAGAAATGATTTCTGTGCTAAATCACACATTATGTTGATTCTAACATTATGGATAAGCAGATTTTGTTTAGGATTACCTACATGGGCCTTTTAGACAGCTACCTTTAAAGGGCACATCTGATAAAATACATGTCATGGTGTAGAAATTAAACGTCATTGTAAAGTAAGAGAGCTGAAATGTGGAGGTCAAACAAAATCTGCTTTAAGAGCTTGTTTTAAAAGATTTCTGCAGGAAGATGAAGTGATGCAGCCATCGTACCTAGTGTCTACTGTAGCAGTCTGTGGGGCAGTGCTATGATCTGGGCTGCAGGCTCAGGCTCATGAACATTATGAGCCCAAATAATGGTCTATGGTATGAGCTTTAAATTTTGGAGGCATTGTCTTTTTTTAAGCCATGCATCATATTTTAACTAAATTTGTTTATGTATTTACAAATGTTTACTTAAAATGTTTACTTGGAGCAGAAAAACTAATAAAAATATTTATTAGAGCTCCAGTTGATCAGAACACTTCAGGTTAAAACAAAAATTATGGAGTTGGAGGACAGTTTTCATAGATTTTACATGTTGACCTCAAATAAACTGCAAATATATATAAAATCACCAGCATAATTCACAATCCTCACTAATGCAGCGCATCTAGTATTATTTACTGCAACCACAACTGATGACAATGTAGTTCTAAACTTCTGGCTCAAATGCATTATGTAGGAGAATCGCTTTGAAAGTAAAATCATAATTCCTTTGTGTAGCAGGTACTTTTATGAGCTGTTGATTATTTATGCAAGTTTTTATTTTCAGACTTATTTCCATGCCATTTTGAAAAATACTAAAGCTTGATTATATTAATATTTTGGGTAGTTGGTTATATTGTGTATAATTTGGTTATACTGTTAGCCAGTGTCAGAGCTAGTTGAGTATTTCTCATCCTCTTGCTTAATGTGTTGTTCACTGATTGTTAAATGACTATATATTAAGGGTTGGCTGGGGTTCTTAGCTGATGTCCCAATCTGATTATTAGAAGCACTCCATAGCCTGCCTGCATGTCAGGAGCCGACCAACGCTGCGTGTTTTACCTCCAGATGCTCAGCAACAACAGTTACAGCGTGAGTGTGCAGATTTGTACGGGTGCTTGTCATCATCAAAGTAAGTGGTTCTTTTAATTACCCATAGCAGATGCAGCTTTTAAATAAAGAATACATCATCAAAGCTCCACACTCAACATGCAGCACAATAGCAGTGCTGGACAGTGGAGCACAGGGGTGAGTTCTCACCGGCACAATAGGACATTTACAGAAAACGATGAACATGAGGGAGAATGGCAGGTTGCAGCGAACTTTTTATTTGTATTCTTGAATTTTTCTTTTTAAATAAAGATCAAAGATAAAAACTTATCTGCATAGCAATATTTAATTTAGTCAGCTTAATTTATTGAAATTGCAATTTACTCCATACATCTTTTTTTTTGAAAAATTATGAAAAAAAAGTTATCAAATTACTCTTTCCACAGTGAGCAGCATATTGCTGTCACATTCTAAGGCCAAACTTGAACTTAAACAAGCATTTTTATCAAGCTCAGTAGAAGGATAAATGTAAAACCTTATCAACTGATAAGGCGTTAAATGGTCTGATCTAAATGCATCTCACAGATGATTTTCAGATAGGAACCATTAAAACAAAGTGTCGTACATGGACTTAAGCTGTGAGCCCCCCAAATGTAACTCAAGAATGGTACATATTTGATCTGACACCACAGAAATCATTTTTTAATGAATTAGAGCAATTTTCTACTGACAAATTTAAAGATTACAGATCCCTTTCCCACAAAACTAATAAGTTCTGAGCAGAAAATAATTATAATTAACAGAAATAAAGGTTTGAAAACATTTTGTTTGTAATTAATCCATGCAATATGTTTCCTTTAGTAAATTAAAGTATTGAAATTAGTGAACTTTTCACTTTGATGTCTCAATTTTATTATTCATAAAAGCTCACACAGAGGAGACAGTGAGGAACTTTATGTATGTGGGAATTTCTTAATGAGAAATCAAAAGTCCACACATATAATACAGTAAGATCCCAATTAAATTTAGATCTCCCAATGTCTTTAGCCCTACATTATTCAGTACATACAGATTTATCAGGAATCATGACAGAGGACCTTGAGGTTGGAAATGCACCCCAACCCTATAATGAGCTATTTAATTAGAGCTGCTGGAGCTCAGTGGGCAGAATTTGTGATCACAGCAGGGATCTTCTACTCAAGGTTACAGTGCTCTCTGTAGCAAGAAGTCTTCCCTGCTGTGGTGGGAGTATTTTTGGATGTTTCAATCAGTGAGATTGCTGGGAACAGACTGTACAACACGGAAAAACAGACACAGCCCAAAAGAGAGTTCTCATCAGACATGGAGTCATACTGTAGTCACGTGTTCTGTGCTACTTAATTCTTACCAGCTGCTCGTTTGGATGAGTTTCAACATCTCTGCAGGTCTGAAATGAAACTTGGTGCAGTTTAATGTATTTGATGGTGGCATGAGTTTTGGGATTTTTACAGCTTTGTCCTATATTTCAGTTAGAACTGCATAATACTAGCACAAGATGCAAATGCAGTTTCTCAAACATTTCAAGTATCTAGAAATATAATATCTTGTTGTTTTATTCGATTTCTCATAAAAAAAACGGGCTTTCAACAATTAAATGTTAGGAGCATGTGTTAGGTTCCTGTCTCTTTTTGACAGGTTTCAGATCCATATACTGGCATGTTCATCTCATTACATGGCCTACAATTAAACCCTGCAATGAGATGAACATGCCAGGGTTCAGCCCAGCATTGTGCAGAACTGCAAAGATCAAATTAAAGTCACACACATCATCGTCCAGCAGATTCTTCCATTGATTCACCTGCACCATTATTTTATTTTATTGTATTTTATTTATTTATGTCAAACAGGTTTTTAAAAACAAGAAACAAAAGCAATCAGTAGGACAGAGAAAACATGTACATACTTAATCAAGAACAAAAATAATTTGTTTACTACTACTTTTCCATTTGAAAAGAAGTAGGAAGAAGTGAACACTTGTGTGTCTTTAAGGTGCTTCCGTAAATATAGTTCTATAATTTGGCAAAACTCTAAAATGAAATGCCTTGGCAGATTAAATCAACTCAATGGTGAATGATCAAACTATATCAAAGAAAATGGTTTTACTTCACACTGAAGTGTTAGTTGCAATCGAATTTTTCACTTAAACTGCCAGTTATAGATTACAAACCTCATGTAGATTCATAATTAACATTGTTTTAATTATAACAGCTGTGCTACTGAGAAACCAATAACGGCTGTGTATAAAACATGTCCCACTTCAGAAGCGAGAGGTATCTAAAGATGCTGGACAGGCAAGATTCTGCATAACTTTGCCATAATATCTAAGTTACTGGTGCATAACAACCTTGCATTAGCTGTGGATCATTTGTGCACTCAACAAGAATAATTACATAAACATACCACAGTTCACTAATATTGACAAGCATTTCTCACATAGATGAGTTTCTTCAGCTGCACAGCAAGTGCTCCTTACCATAATCTTGCTTATACTATCTATTCTACAGTAACACTGAAATATATGTTTCAAAATATGTAATAAAATCAACATACATCCATCTTTCTTATGCAAAATGCAATGGTCACGTAAAGGGAGATTAGGTGCTGGCCATGTTTGCAGACAATTATTGACGGCAGTTATGTTTTCAAGTGGAAAGTTAAGTGGAAGGATAGAACTGTTAAACTCATATCTCTGAACTTAATCATCTTCAAATTTATTAGCATTAAGGGGCTGAGAGTGCCTGTCCAACTGGGCAATATATTGTTGGTAAGCAAAGCAAGTTACCAGAATATAAGAGCATACCAAATACTGTAGTGATATTTAGGAATCAATATATTGGAACTCATTTATGGCTTTCTTACCGTTTATATGAGATCTTCTGTTTCCTCTTATGGCAGTCCATCACCCATTCTTTCCGGACAATGATGCCGCCTGCTGATTTCACCTGGCTGTACTTGGGGGTGTTGGCGAAGGCACAGCTGTAGAATAATGGGCCGAGACAGGAGCATGCATCCAGAAAAACAAACAAAAAAGATGTTTATGACACAACAGGGAAGCTAACAAGTCAGTCTGGTCGACTAGCTGAAAAAATTAATGTTCTGACCATGTCAACCATGGATGCATAAAAATCTAGAGGGGAAATTAAGAAAAGCTTATTTAAAATAAACCTTTGTATGTTAAACCAAAAGTATATATATATATATTCTTTAGGAATATTTTTTCATTTTGAATGTGAATACCAACATTAAATGATTAAACAAAGAAAAGATGCTGAGGTGCACCTTTAATGGATTTTTATTTTTTATCTAAAGGCAATTCCCCTAAACAAAAGTGTGAACATTTTAGCTGCAATAGGGCTTTATTCCTGCTCTACTTTCTTTTATCTACACTGTGCAGTTTCTCAGTGCATTGATGGGCTGACTTATCTCTTCGCTCTTTAGCATTTGTTCCTCGTTTATCTCTTTGAGTTCTCTTTGCACAGCAGTATCTGTAAGCAGTTCTCGTCTCCAGAGAAATGCAGCATGGGGCTTCCCTAACAGCTTTGACACGGTGGGCATTATAAATGTGATATCACTGAAGTTTATGGGCTCCCAGCAGGTTTCCTCAGTATGCCAGCTGAACACTCCCTAAATAAAAAGTGATTTATTTTCCTGTTTCTTCTTCTTGTATCTGTCACTTATCCATTCAAATCAGGTGTGCTTGAAACATCTACCAAGGGACTCATTCTTCCTATTAATTTGCACTCTGTTTGAACAAAACAACAAAATGTGTGGAATCTTCCATTTCCTATAAATGAAGAAAAAGTGCAGTGTGATCTTTCTTCTGATTCATCTTTTGATATGAAACTACCACATTTCTTAACTGTTCAAACTTCACCCACATATCTGACCTGAGATGTGCCGGCACTACAGCACGATCTGTTAACCACAGATGCTTAAGTGCATCTTTATATTTTGATTGCCTTTGAACAAGAGTGAAGCACAAAATCAATTCAAGCGGAAAATATAAAAGTAACTTATTTAGTTGAAGATCTTTAATGGAAATGCAAAATGTTCCTAAAGATCTTTTTGTAAAGATAAATGTTTAAAGTTATTCACCAGAGAGACCAGGCTGGCCTGCTTTGTTGAATCCCAGTTAATCAGAACATTATTTAAAAGTTTATTTCAGAAATAGAATTCAAAAAGTGAAACTCATTACATACATAAAGTGATGTATGTTTATGCATGTTTGTTCATTTTAAAAATAAATTTAACAAACATGTCATCCTCCGCACTAATGTGGAAACTACTGACTTTATCGCTATCCAGAAGAAAATCTCAGACAGTAAGTAAGTCAGAAAAGGTCATTGTTAAAGAAGATGGATGTTCTCAGATTGCTGCATTTAAGTTTATAAAATGAAAGGCTGTGTGGAAGTAAAAAAGTATGGTAGAAAAAGATTCGCAAGCAACACCAGGTTGAGATGGTCGGTGTGAAGTTTAAACAGAAATAATTTGAGGGGCCATGTCCTCTACTGGAGTTGGTCTACTCAAGTTCAAAACCAGCACAGCTTTCCAGTTAGAGGTTACAAAAAGAACTTCATGTTTTGGAAATTCAAGGATCTAAATCCCATTGAAAATCTATGCATTGTTGTCAAGAGGAAGATGGACACCAGAACTAATAATGCAGATTGGTTAAGGCCATTACTAAAACATGCAACACCCAATAAAGGAGTATATATGCTTATAAACTATAAAAAATAATGTGAATCTGAATAATTATCTAATTTGTGATCAACCTTAAAGGAAATACTTACATAAGATGTGTGGAGTCAGGTGTCCAGTCGGGCCGGTACTTGGCTCCCATTTCAAGCGCTTTTTCTCTCAGCTCCCCTCTGAATGGGTTCTGAAAGCCACTCAGCACAAACACAACTCCCTCCAAGATCCGGTTAAACGGGACCTGCTGCTCGCTCTTGGGTTTTGTCTTTGGTTTGGGCTTAGGTTCTGGTTTGGATTGGCTCTCCTTCTTCTTCTCAGCAGATTTCTTTGCTGATGGTGCTGCAGAAAGAGCTCTATTTTGAGGTGTGCTTGTTTTATAACATAAATAAATTTATTAATGACCTGCTACCTTTGGCAGTGCTTGGGCTTGGCGTGCTGACAGGACTCGGTTTGTATTTAGGGGTCGCAGCTTTGGTCTCAGGCGAGCCCCCAGGACTCATTTTCTTTGTCGGAGGAGGCCCAGAGGAAGACTGTCGCTCTTTGCTGAATTCAAACTTCCTTTTTGCTGGTGGCTGGATGACAAAAGTATCAAATTACTGTAGCAAGTATTTAAAAAAATGAATACAAAAACACTAACTGGTTCACTGGAGCTGAATCTACTACAAACCAGTTCATTTTGACAAACTTGTATTAAGTGGTTACTTTAGCATATAACTCACAGATTATCGTTAATCAAACCTTCATACTTAGTCTATTTTATGAAAGTTGCATTAAAATTTCCATTATTGAAATTATTCTAATTTTGGCAACTGACATATATGTGAATAGAGAGTCTGTTGGCAGAAAGTCCAGGAGTACGAAGAGAAAGTTTCAGGTTTTAAAAATACAAACAAAGCTTCGCCCAAACCACGTCCAGGTCACACTACTTTGAGCAAATCACAACAACTGCTGTCAAAAGGAACTTTACAAAAAAATAATTTCAATTCAATAATATATAGATTCATATTGATCCCACCTATTAAAGAGTATGCTCAATTAGTTATTCATAGGTGTTTAAAAAGTTTCTATCGAATGAAACCCAGCAGATTTCAACGAGTCTTTAACTTGCAGAATTCACTTCTTCTGCACAAGAGCATAGTAACAATCTCTGGGTGAAAAAAGTCATTTAATTGTTCAATATTTTCTGATGCTCCGTTATAGTTTTTCTTTAAATTGTAAGATACGGTTGCCGTAAAACCCAAGTATTTTTGTATTAAAAGCAGACATGTTGGTAAAGCGAAAGTAAGGATAAGTTAATTTGACTTTATTTTGGAGCCAGAGAAAGGTCATCAGAAGGCAATGAGTATTTATCAAGACTGCAGAGGAAACTTTCCATCAAACTATTTATTGCATCATAAAGCAAACAGATGAACAAAAATAGGTGAAATATTCTGAGTCAGCTTTTTTGAAAAACACTCTGCATCTGTTTGCATAAAAAGAGAAAATAAACACACTCCTCACTCAGAGCACCATATTTTTATTGCATTTCTAATGTGGATTCAAGTAGAAAAAGTTGCTCTATCTTGGCTGTTAAAAGAAACATTGGGCTGATTTTCAGGAAGGCTTTTTTTCTTAATTTATGTAAAAGATAAAAGTAATTTTCAGGTATAAATATATGCATACATTGAAAAATACTTGAAAGCTATTCACTTCAGTTTAAGTTAAACCTACTGGATTTATCGCATATTATTTGGTTGCTACAGCACATAAAAAATTTGTTCTCCATAACCCACCAGGTTAAATAATGGTTAATTAACTCAATAAGAATATTTTTAAAAGTGCATAAAAACCTTCAAACGCCTACAGATCCTGAGCTGCATCAAGTTTTTCTGCCTGGTTTCATTTCCTCTACAGCCTCCTCTGCCTTTTTGGGTCTAAATGAAGGGTAGGGCTACAGCTCACTGATGAACAGGTGTTTGGTGGGTGCCCTTCAGAGCAGAACATGATGGGGGGATATTTAGTACCTGTGGTGAGGAAGAGATGGAGGTGGAAGCTTGACCTGGTGATTGAGAGCTACCTCCTGCCTGCAGAGCAGCAGCAGCATAGCTCAGCTTGTCACTCTGTGGGGAGACTAAAGATAGAAAAGAGAAGCAGACAGTGAGGAAGAACAAGACAGCCATTAACATAAAGAACCCCCAATAGAAAAGCCTGTCTTTCAACTCTCGTCCCTCAGCAAAGTTAGGCAGCCTAAAATAAAACCTAATTAGAGTACGCTCATTACTGAAAGGAATCAATAGGGCTTGTAAATTTAAATAAATGGCTCTACCTTTGAGTGAAGTGTTTGGCTTTGTTGCACTGTCTCGGTTGAAGAAGAGGCTCCCAGGCTGAAGGCTGGGCCCAGATGAAGGAGACTCATCTTTCACCCTGAACTGTCCCAGCTTCGTCAGTTTCTGGCAGGAAGGAAGGACAAGTTCAGTGCAGAAGGAGAAGATTCAGGGACTGAATGAAGTAATTTTTTTTTCCAACTAAAAGGAGGCCTTCAATCTGACAAATGATTTCATAGTTCAACACTTCCAACTGAGCTCACCCTACATTTAAATCAAATCCCTCCATGCCAGCTTTGTGGGTGTTTAGTTTTTTTTTTTTTTCAATCACTGGTGGCACAATTATTGTCTAACCTGCTGTCATTACTCTGCAGAAACGTCCTTTACCAATACAACACTGCCTATCTATCGTATTTATGGGGTATCCAAGGATAACGTTTATTTTGGGGCACCAGAAGCATTCTTGTATTGATTTGGTCGTTTATATTAGATTAACACACCCTCCAACAAAAGAGCCAACAATCCTTTTAATGCTAGAGTCCACGAGATTTTGAACAATATCCTGAAATTACTTGCACTCTTACAAAGCCTTCAGAAGAGGAACAGGCCCACAGCATCACAGATCCTCCACCGTACTTATCAGTGAAAATGTGGACCAGTCCACATATTTATTCAAAATGCTAATCCAAGGAGTCTAAGCTTTTTTTATATTTCTTTTTGACAACTGCGTGCTGATGGCATTTAATGGTTGTCATGGAGACTCGATGGCACCATTGTATCACATAAATGAACACATTTCCAATTTATCAGAAAATGCTTTTAAAATCTCGACAGAAAATTAAACTACAAAATGTTTCACAAAAAAATCAAAATGTTAAGAAATTCATGTTTAATTTCATACAGCACTTATACGCACATGCACACTCCCACGCACACGCGCACGCACACATGCATACACACAACCTGCCCAATGATAATGGCGAGTTACAGCTACATTTACTGGTTTGTTGGCGACTAATCGGTTACAAAATAATAAATGCTATGTGATGTATTACAGCTATTAGAAAAAAAATACTGTGTAATTTAAGATAATGTGATGATGTGTCTGTGACTTCAGACCAGAAACATGTATTTTTATACATAAAGCAAAGTTCTGTTGTTTTATCCTCATTTAGGCAGTTATTTGTATAGCAATGATTAAAATGGAGCACCACAGTGGATGACTTACAGGGGAGGAGGTCGGAGGATCGGTTTTATCAGGCGGTGAGTGGAACTTGACAAAAGCAAGGCCATATGCAATGTTCTGTAAAGTGCAAAAGATAGCACCAATACACATTATTATGTTAAAAGAACTTGTGTGAAGCTTAAATTCTAGATAAACATACAAAGGAAAAAGACTCCTGTAAAAAACATTTCAATTCCCAGGCTGTACTGTTGACTTTATCCACAAAAAACACCTTTTTATTTAAAGGCTCAGAAATTTGTTGTGCCATATTTTGTAAGCGTCAAAAGGATTTATGGTGCTACACAGTGGATCTGATGCTTCCTTTTATGAATATTGAATCCCTACCACCATCTCTACTTGGGAAAAAATATACAACCAATAAATTTGCTGTCACCTAAAAGTGATATGTCAGCTGATTTGAAATCACTGAGTTCCTCACCTTGCTGTACGGCTGGGAACACACAATTTTCACCCTGTCCCACTTCTCCTGAGAGGTGCTCTTCTGCAGCTGGTTGGGTCCGAAGAAACGAACCCGGTTCATGTTGGTGCCATTACGGCTCTCAGTGGGGGACATGAAGGAAGATGTGACGAGAAGAACCTGAGAGAAAGTGAGGGAGATAGAAAAAGAAAGCAGCAAAGTTAAAAAGGAGTAATTTTTTTATTCTTTTTTTAATTAAGCAAAGATTAAAATGGTTAGGAAGTGAAAACTGTCACAGTGTGATTTGTGACAAAAACCTCATAGTCCTGGTCTTTGACAGCTGAAGAATTTCCAACCAACACCTCGATGAAAGCTGATCCTTCATTCCCAATATCAATACTGTGGACTTGCTCCTCTTTTTCAAACTGGAGAAAAAGTAAATACAACATGAGACAGCTCTCGGAGGGAAATAAAGAAGATATGTCGTAAAGAGTCAATAAACTGACTGCTGCGTCAGCCTCACAGTACAAAGATGTTCAACCCCAGAGTCTTATGACTGGAAATTATTACAGTCAAACACTTTCAATCAAAATGAAGAAACTTGGTTATTTAGCATCACTACTCATTTGAGTTTGTAAACACACAATATTTTATCACAGGAAAAAAACTAACTGTTGCAAAGTCCTATTTTATACCCAAAATAACTGGAAAAAGTGTTGAATCGGCTAAATGTCATAATCAGCATTAAAGATCTCAAATTGGCTGCTCTACAAGTGAACTGTATTTGTGGACCTCTACTTGAGAGGGAAAGAGTGAAACCACATTTTAAAAAATGTACTGTTACTTACTGGTAAAAGAAGTGTTTTTTATAAGTTATTTTGCTAAATAACATATCCTGATAAAAATAAGTATTAAAATGAGTAAAATAAACATGGCAAGTTGTCAAAAAATTAAAAAATAAAGGGAGGTGGGGCTCAGAACCGTTCAGTATAGCTAAAACTAATTGCATTATTAGAAATAATATTATTATAATTACTTTTGGGCAGCTCTAAATTCAGGTTTGGCATTACCTCTGAGATGCCCCTGGAACTTTTCTGTTGATAGTGGATCGAGGTGTGTCTAACATTTGACCTGTGAACTTAATGTGCTAGCACAGGTTGGACCTGCTTTGAGTGTTCATTTCTCCCCGAAGGAGCAAACCTGCATTTTAGAAAATCTATGCGATTAGATTTAAGATTTCTAACATCCAGCATAAAGCAATTTACAGAAATCCAGCTGCAAAGAATTCCACATCTTAGGAAAACACGCAATTGCAATATTATTGTTGATCCAGATTCACTCGCTGTTCTACTTGTTTTCCATCATTACAATGTTCCCTTTTTATCTTTTGTTTAGTTTATTACTAATAAAACAGGTTGTATCTCTACGCTAATTTGGTGAAACGTCATTTTAAACAATAATTTAGTTTGTATAATGTCAAAAATTATGGCTAATAGGAATGGGGAAAAAACTTATCAAGAATATTTTTTCATTTAGAGATATTTGGGAGTTTTTAGTAGGCACTGGTCGCTGAGCTATTTGTGAACGTACAAGTTGTTAATTAAGATAAATGATAAGTATTTATTATCCTAAAATATCACAGAAAGAATAAAAAGAAACAAACACCCGAATATTTTGTGTCAAAACAAACCTGAAGGATGACGGACGTCTGCTTCTCACCGGGTTTTGCTGCTTTCCACTTTCTGTATGTGTCTGAGCTCAGCAGGTTGTCTGCTTTATGAGTCTGGTTTGAATTGAAACAAAAACATTAGGCAAAGCGCAGCTAACTTCACGAACATAATGACATAAAACAACTTACGCTGTCCTCGGTGGAGCAAGAAATTACATGCTTGAGTTGAATTTCTGGCATGCTTGTCTTGTTGTTTTTCGAAACGCGATTAATTTCCAGTTAATTTCCGTCAACCGGGCGTTTTTATAAAATACGACGTACAGCCTAACCCTAAAACACACCCAGACTGCTTTTCGTGACTTTACAATAAACTCACTTTGCTGCAGAACAGCAAATAAACGACTCCTGACTAACCAGATAGCATGCTAGTAAACAAAAGACAGTGAACTTCCCCGCATGTGTCGGATCATTCAACACGTCTGAAAGGCTGCAGCGCAATAATCTCCCACGGTGTTTTATGCTTCACATTTAATACAATACTTTTATCGCTACAGTAAATATCTCGATTTATATAACGACCACTTGAATGTAACGTTAAATATGCGCAAGTGAGCACTCATTTTCCCACCAAAAGGCTGCAAATGTCAATGTGTCGTAACTTCCGACTCTAGGCGTCTCTAACCAATGAGAACTTCACGTTCTTCTTCTACTGCAAAATTAGCTCACCATGCAGTTAATTCGCCACCAAGTGGTGGAACGTATGCATTTTCTAAGTCAGAAAAGTTTCGAAGTGGAATAAAATGTGGATATATTTTTACTTCTCTATGATGCGGAGAAAAACATGCGTGTTAATTTTTTTTTTCATTTTATGTAAGTTGTTGTATATTATTATTAAATGAGGTTGCGCTTTGCCTAATGTTTTTGTTTCAATTCAAACCAGTCTCATAATGCTGAGGCGAGCTCATACAGAAAGTGGAAAGCAGCAAAATTAGTCAATAATAGAAAATTACTGATTCTGGGGCATCTCAATGCATGTCAAGGCCAGAAGGGAAATATAATCCAGAGTTCAAAATATTCCTCAAAATGTCCCACTGAAACATAGCTAAAAAATTGCAAGAAGGAGATTTCAGTAACGTTCCACATTCTGTGACCATATTTGATGGCTGGAATGTAGATGAACTGGCAAACTAAACATTCAAGTGCTTACTTTTTAACGTATCTTCTTTTTTCCATAATGGACCAAATTAGTATAATCATTACAGGAGATGAAGTTCTAAAGTTGTAGTCATCTGACTCCTACCTCGTCCTATTTTTACTCAGATAACTTGAATTCATATGTTCAAGGAAAATAGCTGATCTGATGGAAAAAAATTGCTTTTTTTCATAGTTGAGACCTTTACATGGTAGAAGGTTTGAAATACCACAGGATGATTGTTTTCGAAGACTTTGGCTCCAGTTAGGGTTACCCATGGTAAATTACCCTCAGGGGAGAGGTCAGAGCAAGAGTGATTTGATGATTTTCATGAATAGTAGACCACAATTACAAGAAATATGGCTAGGACCATCCTGGAGACAATTCTGGAGAAACAAGCTTGCAGTGAAATACCTGGTAGTTGGTCTGTTTCTCCTGGGACTTGGCCAGATATCACTACGCTACATGGGTCCACAACCCATGGGAAGGACAACCCATGGGAAGGAACGAATGTCTCAATGCTACCTGGACATGCTACTTTCTGGCAGCATAATCATATTTTTTTGGCCTCTGCCTCAAATCCCTTAAAAATAATAATAAAAATATATCCACATAACAATAAACTGAATGTTAATGGTCATAGTTTAATTTTTATTATTTGCTGTCCTTTTAGAATTCAAACATTGATCGATGTTTAAAAAACAAAAACATTCACAAGAATATTTAAAGTATAGTGTAAGTAAAGAATATCATATTCTTAGATTGCAGACTTAAGAAAATAAAACTTTAGCAGGAAAATAACTCTTCCTTGAAAAAAATTCAGAAAACCCATACGTCACAGTATTGAACACTATATACATTGCAGATAGGAAGTAACGCTGGCACAATTGTCCCACACATTAGAAAATCTATTTCCAGTCATTTTTTTGTGTGTGTTTTAAAATTCATAGAATCTCTACATAGATGGCTGTGTCTGGATCATCTGGAGAAGCACTTTGGACCTCTGATGTAGTCCTGAGTCCCACACCGGCTCCTCTATCTCTTCTAGCAACATCTCTTCCTCTTCTCCTCTCCCCACCTCTTCGGCCCATTGGACGGACCTGAAAAACAGGTAAATTACTGAAATATAAAGTGGACAGTATGTAAAAAAATAAAATAAAATAAAACATTGGGATGTATCTCCCATTAAACATGACCTTTTTTTTAAAGAATCAAAATATATAATACCTGCTTTGTATGGACAAAAACAGGTGTGGAGTTCTGGTACACAAGCTGGTAGCTTCCATTGGTGTAAACATTTGTCACTTCAGAGCAGTTAATGTAGAGAGGCATCCTGCTTTGATAAATTCCCAGTCCTTCAGGGAAGACAGCTTGATGTCTGATCATGATGTGTCTAGAAGAGAGAAGACCAAAAGCCTTGTATTATATGTAGAAATAACATCTTCATTTTATAGGTAAATCTGTTTCACACACACCTTTTAGCTCTCCTTCGGTAGAAGCAGACAAGCAGGGACAGAAGGCATACACACAGTGAGATGACCACAGCAGGTAAAATGATCCACACCACATATGCAGTTCCAGGATCTTGAATACAAAAGCAAATTCATCATCATATAAAGCTTTACTGTAAGTCACTGTAATACTTTAGGAAACCAGTAAGACCACTTTATGACATAAAACAAAATCCCTAAAGCTTTTGTTTACAGAGTTTTCTTCATTTTTTAAAACATTTATAGGCTGTGGGAATGTTGTGTACATAGTTCAACACCAGCATCACATGGAAAGAAAAACAAGAGGAAGATGGGGTTTTTTCTTAGCGTGGCAAGAACAGCAGCATACCTTCCTCCCCCTGCAGCAAAACCAGGGAGTCATTTCCAAGTGCGTTGAATGCAAAACAGATTACACTCAATGGTTTGTCCATGTATCCCCTCAGAAACACTGTGAGCATGTCGGGCTCTGATGTTACAGACACGTTGTAATCATAAGGTGGAACAGTCCCATTGACGCTCCAGGTAACAGCTGCCTTGGGGTTGGAGTCGACTGAACAGCGACAGCGCACCTCAGAATCCTCCACAACACAGGTGGAAGAGGGAAGTGAGATGGAAGGCTTATCTAAAAGAAACAAAAGGTAAGTGTTTGCAGTTGTATTCTATCCCAATTGTCACATAGAGCCAAAAATATTGCAGAAATTTGTTTGCATAGAAGCTTTATTTCTTTCAAATAGTTTCTTGCTGTTTTCTATGTACAAAAAATAGACATATTGTTCACCAAATTACCTTGCGCTTTTGAACATTTTGTTTAGTCTGTGTCATATAAAAAATCTTTTGTCTACTATTTATAGTGTTTACCTTTCCACTTAAGGTGTTTACCTTTAAATGGAAATGTTAAAGATAAACACTTTCCTTTAAATTTAACATGCTGCTCGTACGCTTAAATTTCCCTACTGTATGACAAAAAAAGATAGTTCTATTCTATTCTATCCTATTCTATTAAAATCATTGAATTCAGATGTTTCGAAATTCCATGGCCACAGGTACTAACTGCTTCACAAACATTTGTGAAAAGTTGGGAATTTCGTAGGATCTCATTGAATTCCAGTAAGACACTCAGGAAGAGTTCCACTTGTGCAATATGTCAGTGTGAAGCAGGTATCATCTGTGCAAAACCCAACAAAACAAAATAGAAAGATGAACATCCTAAAACCAGAAAAATCTAGCATCTGGTTCTAAGAAAACAATCTTTCTGTTCTTCAAAGTGTTTGGTGTCAAAGCAAAACATTGCAACAATTAAGTAGCATAAAGGATATAATTACATTGTATATTAAGTGAAGTGGGCTGGGATTCTCCTCGCCCAATGGTGTTCTTGGCTGAGCAGCGGACTCTCATGTCTTTGGTCACGTTGAACACTCGCAGACTGTGCGATCGGTGGTGGAGGTGCACAGTGTGGCCGTGTTGAGTGTAGGACCAGAGATACTCTGTCACCGGAGGGTCAGCTTTGCATGAGCAAACAAGCAAGGCGTTGCCCCCCTCCTGAACGATCAGTGTCTGAACCTCCACCTTCACATCTTCTGGTGGAACTAAAAGCATGGGTAATAGAAATTACGTTAAATTAAACTCAGCAAAGAAACAAAGATATAAGGGCCATAGTTTTGCTTACATGTCACATGAAGGTCGTTCACCGTGGCTAACATTTTGGTTTCTGGATATTTAACCGCACACCAGAGCCGGGGCTTCACCTGATGGGATGCGATGAAAGACAAAGAAGCCAGCAGCATCCACTTGCGGGGACCAGAGTGGAGTGTTTGTAGCTCTCCTAACTCGCTGCTGTTGAGTTCGGCTCCTTGGTCCCACTTCCACTGCAGGGTCGGAGGTCTGGAGGGACAGTGGTAGTTGACGGAGCAGTTCAGAGAGACCAATTGTCCTTCTTTGGCTGACAAAATGCCGCTGATGACAGGAGGCTCAGGGTTGTCTATCAGCAAGAAAAAAAGAAAAAAAAACATCTATGTAATTTCTCTTTTATAATTTGTTCAATTAATATATCAGTAAAACTACAATAATTTTCATCGACAGCTGCACATTTTATTTTCGGTCTCTCATGAGCTTCTAAACTGTAATTCTCTCAAAAAAATTTTATTACTTTCCATAAAACAAAATCAGACAGAGCAAAGTATTTTTATGTCACTCACCGATTATGTCTACATTTACACTCCTTGACACACCCCAGAGTAAATCACTGCCTTTCTTGAGAGCCAGTTCAAACACCTTTGGATCATCCGCTCTAAGTTGTTCTATCTTTACTGAGCAGTCTCCATCGGACACTTGGCCGTAGAGCAAAGTCCGGCCGAGGAAATCCCTGCTCACTTGGTCTTTGCTCTCACTGTTAAAAGCAGTGCTCCTGAGAGGGAAAAAAGGCCCACCACCTCTGAACCTGAGCCGCACATCCACCCTCTCCTTCCGTCCCCGGATGGGATGAGGGTCTCCAGGTGTGAAGGAGCAAGGAATCACCATGCAGGAGCCAACCACACCCTGTACACGGTCAGGCACTGAGGGTACAGGCGAGACAGCCTGGACCCCCATCCACAAGACCGCTTCATTAATAAAGAACAGAAAATTATTTATAAAGCAGAAAATTACCATTTCACTTTAGAATAATTATAAGTTAAAGGGGACACTTAAAAAAGACTATGGCCAAGCAGTTGTAAAACAATAATCTTTTTTGGTATTTGGGAATGATTACTCATAAACCATAGAAATTCCTCACATTGATTAATGACAATGTAATGTTCGTAGTATTACATTTAATTGAAATTTTTTGCATCCCCAACACCAGATAGTTGTGCAATCGATATATATAGAAAAAAGGAACAGCGTAATTGTACCCTTAGCCCTAGTAATAAGTGTCCACTCTGCACATTGTTCAAGGAAATACATGTGCAAGTTACAATTTTCTAAATAATATGTTCCATTTTGAATTTAATTCTCTGTACTATGAAATAGAAATCAGAAAAGTTTACAACATAATTCACAAAATAAGTTCACCTTATCCACTGCAGACTGCAGAAAATATCAACGTAAAGCAAAATAAATTTCACCAAATCATGACTTATTTAACCAGCTACATTACTAATTTTATCAGTTTATTATGCGCATTATCTAACAATAAAAGTATTTAGAATTTCTACAAAAAGAACATTCACTCACTAGATAGTAATAAATTCATTCACTACTCACCAATAAGTTGGAGACATTTAAAAAAGCTTGTGTCTCCATGCATGGCTGCAGCACTTTTCTTCAAGCAGACAGGGGAAGGGGATGAAAGGGGCAAAGAAGAGGAAGTTGGCCTGTTTCATTGTGTCACCATTGTCAACCAAGCTACCCATGCAAATGCTATTAACAAATGGTTTATTTGAAAACTGTTTGAATCTTCCATGACATTTTTAATATGAATTTTTGTCTTGCTAACCAGAAAATAGTTCCTTTTAAATCGTACAGCAACTTCGATTTTATTTTTAAAAATATATCCAAAAAAGTGGAAATTATTTGCTTCGGAAAGAAAGACATCAGCAAGACAACACATGACAAGGAGTGAGTCACTCTCATGCTGCTAGTCATTTCCCTAAAGGCTCCAAATGTGCCAAGTTCTTTCCTCCTGTTTTTACATGTTACAATTGTAAATGTGAACATGTTTTATTTGAATGTAATTTAACAAATCAACACAAAGTACTGCAACAGTGTGATGTTTTTATGCATATAAATCTGAAAAGTTTGAAGGGCATTTTTATTCAGTCTCCCTGCCGATACTTTGTAAAACTATATTGTTTCTGTACAAAACAGCTCAAGATCTATCAGATGTGATGTAGAGCATCTGTCACCCACAAATTTCAAGTATTGTCACATATTCTCACTTGGATGTTCATTTTAATTAAGCTATACCAACCTGCAAATATGCTTTGAACTAAGTCTCTTTTGTGGTTCTGGCTGTATTTTTGAAGGTAAATCTCAGTCCTAGTTCTGAGTTGTTTGCAACGTTTAGCAGGTTTTCTTCCAGGAAAACCTGAAACTAAGAACTAAGAACTAACATGAACTAAGCTCCACCTTGCTTCTTGCTGAGGTTGTCACCAACATATTTTACACAGGTAAGGGTGAATTTAAGGTGATGTACAGGAATAGAATTCTGCCATCCAGTGCATTTTGCAGGAAGATAATTTTGGTCTCACCTTACAAGAGCAACTTTTACACCTGTTGGCTTTGGCTTTGTAGTAAGCAATAAACAGGACTGTTCAGGTATTTTTTTTTTTTTGCCTTACTATTCCATGGAGGTCAATGTTGTGGTATGCATCATGAGAATAGTTGTCTTATGAACAGATTGTGTTTGTTAAGCTCAGGATTTCCATCTGTTTAACTGGATGGCCATGTCTTAGGAGGCTTGCATTTAATTAAACACAGCTCTATGGGGAGTTGATTTTATAACTGTAATTGTATTGTTATTAAACTGCATAGAGGAAGGGTATATCAGTCGGCTGGTTGCAATGGATTTTATTTAGACTTATCAAAGTAAAGCCACACTTTTCAGATTTTTATTTGTAAAAACAATAGAATATCTGTTGGTCTATTACAAAAATTATAATACAATGGTATGTTTTTCATTGTGTCAAAATGTTCAAGGGATACATATTCTTTTACAAGGTATTGTAATAAACCGCCAGTGTTGATGATAAACAGTTGTAAAAACGTTCCACAGCAATAAGACTACAAAAACAATGTCAAAATGATTAATAGTTAACCTGTCTGACACTGAAGTTTTGTCATCTGGCATCATATAGAGACGCAAGTAGGTCACTGCTGAAAGAAATAAACAGCAGAAAAACATATTATTTGAGCATTTTAACAGGAAGCCCTTCTCCATCTTCTAAGCCTGTTCAAGAAACATTCTGAATGTTTACTGCTTTTCTTGTTTAGTGGGTGAAAATGAGAACATTGTTCCACGTATTTAAACTAAAACAAATAGGCTAAGTCAGGTGAAAAACCCTGAACATTGAACCTTTGGAGAGTTGCCACCTTCAACTACTACTTAAGACAAAGGCTAACTGCTGTTGCTGTAAATCTCAGCACAAAAAAGGGGAGGGTTGCAGGAGGAGCAACACTCACCTGACTGAGGAGATAATAACAAACAAAGCACCACACTTTATGGTAAGATTTTAGAAGAATGCGCAGACCTCTATCATTTAAAAGTAAAAGTCTGCTATTTCAGCTTTGTAAGAGAAAATACGACTCTTAATGTGAAAGTTTTGAACTGAATCTCAACATTTTGGCAGTATTCTCCAAAACCATGTCCTCGGCTCAGGAGCTGCTTCGATCTCAGAGGGAACTGTTGCTGAACTGGACTTGCGACCATCCAGCTCCTCTGTTACGTTGGCTATATGACGATGAGGTGCTCTCTCCCAGCTTTTACCTATCTTTACTAGAAAAACCCCCATCTGATGCTGTGGCTCAGGCTCTGGAGACAGTATGTGCCTCCGAGGAGAGCAGTCAACGGTTCCTGCAGGTGCTGAAAGAAGTGCAAGATTATTACTGCAAGGATCTGCACATTTGGGTTGATAGACACTGTAGATCTTTTGCAAACAAACAACCACCATCTGAAGTTGTAGAAGCTGAAGGTAAGGATGGTTTGGAATGCTACTCATGACTGAGTCGTATTTTCAAGCTACATTAATGTACAATTAAAGTAGAGGTAAATGATGATTGCAAATTTTACTGTGTAAGGTCATATTTGCACAGGTAGATTATGCTGTTGACTGGTCAGTGATATCAAAGTTGGCCAAACTTTGATGCTCTGCCAAGACGTTTTTGATAATTTTTGCAATCACACACAGATAACGCATCATCAAACTAAACTATTTCTTTAACACTTGTGTTATTAAAGGCACAACGTTAAACTAATTTAAATCTTTCCTGCGGAACAGGTGTTCTTTCAGTCCATTTGTAAAAATCTGGCTTTATTTTAACCTCTGGGGAAGCCACTGCTCATTGGTAGTTTCAATCCTTTGCTCATTTGAACAACACAAATAATCATTTTATTGCTCCTTACTAACCTACTTCTATACTTGAGCTTGGATTTCTAGTTGAACTGAATATTCTTGCTTTTTCAGTTATTGTTTTTATAAATCAAAAATCTATTTTACTAATTTTACTTGGTTGTGTCTTCTTGTTGCATTCTAACCTTAATTTAGCTGTTTACTATACTGATAATATGACTTTCACAATTTGATGATTTTAAAGGTGGTGCATTAGTAAAGTTTGAGGTTGATTTTGTGTGGAGCATTTCAACACTGCAGCACTTTGTTAACTTTGTTAACAATGACTCACTTCACTTTACTTGACGTACCAATATCTATGAAATTAATTTGGAATAATGTGGATTTTCAAGTGAAGTAAGCAGAAAATGTGAAACTATTCAGATCTTAATGTTAACAGTCAACTAATTCTATATGTCACATATGTCTATTTACATAAATTATGTGACAGATAAGCACAAGAAACCTAAAGGACCCATTGCAAAACTATTCAAAAGGAAGAACAAAGGATTCTCCATAACACCAGAGATCAGAGGTATGAATTACATTTTATAACAAGAACCAAAGTACTACCAAAATACTTTTTGACATGTGTAGCAGGGTATGAGAAAATACCAGTACTAATACAAGAATTTAAAATGAAAAGGAGTATGATCCAATGGACTTTCAAATAGAAAAGCCACACTTCTTTCTACTGCTGCTAACTAAGTATAACAATCACAGTTTTTGGTACTGGAAACATTTAGTATGGATGAATGTATCCATACAAAATGTATAGACACATAAATTGTGTCTATGCATTGTTTGTATAGATAGTTTCTTGTCTGAATAATTCTTTATTTAGGCACTAATTATTTATTTATTTTCCTAAATAAATAATTATTTATTTAGGCAAGGAATTCTTGTAGTAGTCTACTTTGAGATAGTGCCATAAAACTTCATAAACTAAAAATAAAATCTGGTCACACATTTAGCAACAAAGACTACTTGCTCCCTTTGATGTCATTGCTGAATATTGGTGTTGTTGTTAATACCATTTAAATCCAGAATCCTACAATAAAGCAATTTAGTAGTTTTAAAACTTACTTTTTAAAGCAATGATATGTTGATATCAATGTTATATTGATCCGATTACTACATTTGTCATTAATTAGGTAAGAAAGATCTAAAACCAACAAGGAGTCAAAGGGTGGCTAACCTAAAAGGTAAGTACAAAACAATACAAAAAGATTTTGTATATCACAAAATTGCAGAGCTTATCCAGTGCTCCATGCACCAACTTCAGCACAAAACAATAGTTTTCTGTGCTGGAGGCATATTTGAGAAGACTAACAATGAACAAAAGTGAATTAAAACATCAGTTTGCAAAGATAGTGTGACAAATGCTGTAATTTATGTTGATAAACAATCTCCTTGAACTACAGTTTTCTACAATTTTTTAGAGATTAATTTAGGGCTGATAAGAACTAGTGGCAGAGACTTTTTAGGTGATATATGGTGATGGCTTCAAGATATGTCACTGGCTGTGAAAAATAAACTGGGGCATAATCATCATCTTTAAAAGAAGCCTTGGTCTGATTTTGAAAATGCAATGATTAAAAATCATGTTAAAAAGAAAGTTCAGCGAAATCTAATTTATTAACAAAATTTCAGAAAATTAACATATCGTGTTCTATTCCAGCTCAAATTTCTATCCACAAAACAACCTTACTGAACCGCATGGAGGACCTGATGTGTTACTCAGAGGGCAGTGGAGAAGCTTCAAACTCAGCTTCTCACATTGAGATTCGCTATACTGACCTCTTTGTGACAGAGGACAACGACTTCACTGACAGCAGTCAACATGAGTACTTTGACTTGGCAAGCAGACGAGCCCGTATCTATGTCCACCAATCATGTCAGCGCATTAGACCAAGCCAACTACTGAGCCCTCAAGAGACAACAGGACAACCGCCTAAAAGGGTTAAAGTGAAGGGTATTGCTGGTATTGGAAAGAGTGTAGCGGTCCAGAGGCTTGTCTATGAATGGGCAATCGGAAAGAGCATGCGTGAATTCACCTGCATTTTTGATCTATCTTTCAGAGAGCTCAATCTAATTGAAGCTCCTATTAGTTTGTTGGAGCTACTGGGAGAGAAGTTCCGGCACTTAAAGGATGTTATTCCTGATCTGTTCACTGCACCAGGATCTCTGCTCTTCATCCTCGATGGCTTAGATGAATTTAGATTCTCTTTAGACTGGAAAAGTCGGGACAGAAACATTGGTATAAAGTCAAAGCTCCCAGTGTCTGAGCTGGTCGTTGCTTTGATTAAAGGAAATCTTCTCCCAGAGGCGTCCATCATTCTCACAACAAGGCCATCTATAGAAGCTCCAAAACGTTTCTTTCAGAGATGCTGTGTGGTGCTGGGTTTTGAGGAAAGCCAGGTCAAAGAGTATACCACCAAGTTCTACAAGGACGGGAAAGTCGCACAAAAAGTCTACAATTACATCTCGAACAATGACAGCATTTTTGTGTTGTCCTTTATCCCACTGTATTGTTACATCATCTGTACTGCTATGCTGGAGTTCTTCTTGGGATCTGACAATGTTGGTGACTTTAAATCTCTGGAGTTAAGCCCACCCAAAACAGTGAGTGAGGTTTACTTCTGTTATCTGTTTACAACAGTCAAACACCATGCACTGAGGGCAAGTGCAGAAAGATCAACTTCAAGATCAGAAGTTCTCTCCCAAGCAAAGCAACAGCTGACAAACCTGGGAAAACTGGCCTACGAAAATCTCCTGCAGAGGAAGATCATGTTCAGCAGAAAAGACCTGGAGAATTATGGTGTAACACCAGCTAATATTCAGAGCACATTTCTTTGTCAGATCCTTCATCCTCTCAAAGAGGAGGCAGTGGAGATGTTCTCCTTCTTCCACCTGACTGTTCAGGAACATTTGGCAGCTCTGTACTGTGCCATCAACCTCTTCAGCCAGGAGGATATCACTCAAGCTTTAAACTTCTGGTGCTTTGGGTTACATCCACCACCTGTCTCTTCTACATTGCTAAAACAAATAGATATCAACATGGACATGCTAGAAAGCCTCCAGATGTTCACAAGATTCTTTATGGGACTCCTCCGAACGAGGTTAGAAAAGCAACTAGATGGCCTTGTTGACCCCTCCAAGGAGGAAGAGAATGGAATCCCCATCAGTTTGGGATTGTGGTTCCAAGACCAATTTAAACACAGGGAGATGAAAAATGAAACCGCTTTGAATCTTTTGCATTGCTTGATGGAGTTTCACATGAACGAGGCCACTACCATTGCAGCACCAGAGATTAAGAAGCTTAACTTGTTTAAAATGAAGTTGAGTATTGTGGACTGTGCAGCAATGCACTATGTGCTGAAGTTTTCTCCACACACGCTTCAGGAACTCAACCTGGGTTACTCCAACATTGGAAACAGAGGACTCAACCGACTGAAGCCAATTCTCCATCGCTGTGAATCTCTCTAGTGAGTCCTTCAATTTATATTCAAAAGGACTAGAATGGAATGAGAAGAAATTTGTTTTTTTCTTCTGTTTCTGTTAGTTGTCTGATCTAAACGTATCCAGTGATCTCCTCGCTCTTCTTTCAAATACATTCTGGCATGTAACAAGTCTATTCCCCAGCAAATAACAAAAATGAAGTGGACATATGTTTTTCCTATTCTGTTTCAGTTTGAGATACAACTGTCTGGATTGGCAAGCAGCGATATTAGAATCCGCAGTTCTGAAATCAAACGAATGCCAAATCAAAAAACTCTTGTAAGTCTTCTCAGAATCTTAATTGCAACAAAAATCGTTAATTTTTGAAAGTTTGGAATTTTCAAATAAACTACAAAACCTTGATCCATTGTTACAAAGCACAATAAGTGGTTTGAAAAAGGATTTGCTGCTGATGGGCATCTTCCTTTCTGCTTTTTGTCAAATTGATATTTTGCAGATCATCAAAGAAATGTCCTAGTAGAAAAAGAGTGGTAAAGATGAGTGAATACAAAATGCAGTTTCCATTCAATGCAGGCAATGAGCTCATTTGCTAAGAGAAAAATATCTATGCAAACGAATATAATCCTGAATGAAAAGGTAATTTCGAAACAAATTGTTTATCCCTTGGCAGCAACAGCTAACATCAAGTGTTTGAGGTAATTGACAATAGGCAAACTGGAGAGGTTTTTAACATGACTGACTAATTTAAGGCCACACAACAGCATCTCAACCAGATTTAAACTCAGACTCTGGACCTTTCAGATGTACATAGACTTAATAACCCACATGACTCGAGCTTCAAATCATGAAGTATTACTCAAGCAGTTTTGTACATCATTTTCTGGTGGT
The DNA here is from genome assembly GCF_027474105.1 of Poeciliopsis prolifica. NCBI lineage: Eukaryota > Metazoa > Chordata > Actinopteri > Cyprinodontiformes > Poeciliidae > Poeciliopsis > Poeciliopsis prolifica. The sequence goes on along the minus strand of NW_026562400.1, from coordinate 7,351,855 downwards.
GAACAGTTTATACTTCTATCAATTAAAGCAAGCTGTCCAGATGCTGAGCGAGCAAAGCAACATCTCACCATAACACCATTCAGCACCAATTTTGACTGTATGATACTGTTTTTCTAAAGTGCTGTTAGTTTTATACAAGTCTTGTCAAGCCTGTCAACATTTTCCCAAAACGTTATACGGATGATCAAAATGTTAAGATTTCAACAATGGTTTTTACCTTACAATTATCCCAAGTATACATTTTTGCCCACTCATTAATTATTATCATAAAATCATGAACACTGACTTTAAAGGGTTTGTAAATAATAATAATTAAAAAAACAAACTATAAAAACAATAAAAGTTCAGTTACTTGTAGTGGACAGATTTGACTTTTTTCTTATCAGGACTTAGAGTCCAGTTACAAATCTCAATTGCTTTAGAAATTATTTCAAGCTGGTCTTTCTTATAGAAGAATGAGAACTATTTAATGATAACTTCACAAATCTTGCTTCAAAAAGTCAGAACTCTCTAAATACATTTTTGCATTCAGGAACGTAGACAGATAGACATTAGATGGTACTAGAGCAACTCCCCTTGACAAAAAAATTGCCCTTCTGATTTGTTTTTATTGCAGTTTTGTTGTTGTTGTTTTGTCTGATAAGATTTCTTTCTAATTAAAATGATCAATATTGAAATCATTTGAGGATCTTGAGTTCCTAAGTTTGATGAAAAACAAATACTTTTTCATAGCACATGTTTTATCTGAAGGGGTTAAGGTTATTTCTACTGTCTGAAAAATCTAAGGAAGAAATAGAAACCATTACATGTCAGAATTAACCAAATACAGTCTACTAACGTATTTAATATATTGTTTTCAAACCACTCTTACAGCATGTGTGGAAACAACCTGGGCCCAGCCGGGGTTAATGAGCTGTGGACCGCCCTGGAGAACAACACCACTGTCGAAGAGCTTTATCTGGACATCACTGGTATCACAGAGAAAGGGACCGAAAACATTGTTAACTGCCTCAGCAAAAACACTTCCCTTAAGATTCTGACGTAAGACAGACACATTTAACCTGTTTCTATGTGGTATCCACAACTGCCATCTAGTGGAGACTGAGTATTCCACCACTGTTTTATTCCCTTTTCTTTAGAATTGTTGGAAATGATATTGGAGAAGTGGGCAGAAAAAGGCTCAGGGAACTGGAGAAACTGAGACCAGATCTAAGGATTATTGCAAACTTCATGGATGACCTGGGTTTGCTCCAGGCCTACCTGGGCTGGGTGGAGGAGATCCGCACAGACAGGGACCAGATGGACTCAGTGAAGAACGTTGATGCTCTGCAGTCAGTGCTGAGAGGCCTGCAGAACTTGGGAGGGAAAATGGAGAAAGGAGAGAATGCAGATAAAGCTATGGAGCTCCAGATAAAGATTGAGGAGTTGCTAAAATCGCAGCTGATTGGAGGGATTTGAACATAAATTTTGTTTCACATTGTTTAAAATCAAAAACATTTCAAACAAAATGACATAATGAATTTAATCTCTTAAAGCAAACTTTGAACCTTCTCTGAATTTTCATGTGATATGTGTTATTCTGTTTTGGTTTTTTTTTGTTTTGTTTTGGTTTTTTTTTCAAAAGAAGCTCTAGAAATCACAGGTAAGTTAAGGTGGTTCTGTAAATGTAGACATAATCAAACTTACTTTTTTAAACAGAATTTCTACCTTATTTAGACATTGATCATGAACTATTAGTACTATTGTTACAGATTTCTAACATAAAAAATGAGTATTTTCTAGTCCATAATTCACTGAAACAGAAAAATTATTGTACGCTATTTTGTGTGCTGTGCGCCTGAATGTTTAGTGGCTGAAAGAGTCCTGAGAACTACAAATAAATGCTAAAAAATAAATGAATGGCTATGTAAAGTAAAAATAAAAAATATTCAAAACTGAACTGACTTTTACTTTTAAAAAAAATCATATTACCTTCACTTTTTTAGTCTTTATTATGTTGTTTTCACTTGTTAAAAGTGGTATATGTAGCCTCCAAATAGTCAAATAGAAAGTCAATCAATCAATTTAAAGGACAAGTTGGTAGAAAGACACACAAGTTTTGACCCAACTTCTGTGGAAACTGCAGTAGCCAGCCCTCTCTCTGCATTATTGTAACTCTAAAATTATTCTTGCAGTGAAGAAAATTTTCCGTGAAATGACAATTAGTTCTGAGAAAAAAGAAGTGTTCCGAAATGGCTGTGAGATTTGCTAGCTGATATCATTGCCAAAGCAAAGATGTTAATATCTTGAGAATATTTCTGACAACATTTTCACACTTTCTGATCAGCTTCTACAGCAAGTCAATATCTTCTTCCTCTTCTTGCCCGTTTAACAGAGTTTATTGTAGTAATTTTAACTCTGTTCTCAGCAGCAGGAAGAAGAGGAGTTTCAGGAAGAAAACTTTGATAACTTTAACTTTCAAAAACTAAAACAAAACCATTTGCTTGATGCTGGTGAAGGAGCTGAGAATGTCAGGCTAATGTTGGCAGTACACAAATACAGTAAGTTCTCCCTTAGGTGGATCGGAGAAAACACAAAAGCTTCAGGTAAACGTGGAACACAGGAAACAAGGCAACTCGAGACTGGAGATACAAGAAACATAAGAAGTTCACTAGAAATCTAGAGCAGACTAGAGCAACCATCATAGTTAATCATAGCTTTTACTTGTATAACGCTTTATGAAGTGCAAAGCACCCAAAGTTCTTCACACTGCACCCTTTTACACACCCATTCACACACTGATGATGGAAACCTACTGGATAGTAGTCCAGTCAGAGACACTGGTGCTACCATGCACAGGTCCTTTGACAACCACTTGCAGGCAAGGTAGGTGTATTGTCTTTTCCAAGGATACCACAACCAACCAATTTAGGGCTGAATCTATAGTCCCTGTGTGGATCAAAAGGTGGATCCTGCTGTCAAAAATGACCCCTTCCCTGGTGACTGTGAAGGACAATTTCCACACTGTTTATTTGTGTTTTAGAACAAAGCCTCTGTAGATTGAAATTTATTATTTCTTTCAACTTTGTGTAATGTATGTTTATGAGTTGTTTGCTCCTTTCTGCAGAAACAACAAAACGTTTTGTGACCATATTGGTTGAATGGATGACATTAAATATCTAAGTAAAAAAAGAAAGGGTGGAAACTGTTTTTGTCATGTTTGTTTTACTTCCTCTTAAAAGTCAGTGCCGCTGTATATACCCGAGTTACTTATAAAGAATGACACCTTCTCTGCAGACCTCGTGAACATGCAACGTAAGTCATTTTCACCTACTCTACGTAAGGAATACTAGGTTAAGAAACATTTTGTTTACTGATTTTAGTTTGGTGTGATGGAAATAAGCACATTAAGAATATATAGAACATGAAGAAAGTTTGATTCACAATAGTGTAAAATAACTTTTTAAAATTAATCTCTTAGGGTGTCTCTGAAATATTATTCTAAATGAAACAGTAATTAAAAAAGTTAAGTCCTCATTACTTTAACTAATTATAATAATTGAGTTAAAAATTGAATCTGGTTTTCTTTTCTACTACATTGCCAGGCTTTATAACTTATTAAATAAAATCATGGCTGAAGTAATTTTGGAAAATCAAACATGTAAACTTGTGCTGTACCTACACCTCTCTATAGCTGAGAAATTGCTGAATTTATAGTCAGTTACAAGCTGCAGCTGTTACACCAACACACCAGCCTGCAGTTATTACTGCGTTAATGGTCCTCTATCCTGCCTTTCCAAGTTGCCCTGCCCCTCCTTGATGCCTCTCCCGAGGCTGTTTCTTGCAGCACCATCACCAGATTTGTGTGAGATGTTACATTTCTTCAATAGATTCTGGATCTTTCTTTGTATGCCGAGATTGGGACAACCCAGTAGCCATACCATTTTTTTCACAGCAATACTTTCTAAGGAGACATTTACATAGCCCTCTAAGTCTTTATTGTTCAAAGACTTCACCACTGTTCCTGTGACAGAACTGGTCAGAGGAGCTTGCAAGAGATTTTAAAAGTCTTTGAAATAGTTAGAGCCCCTTTCATGACGGGACTTCAGATCAAGAGCAAAGCTTCTCAGACAAGATGAAAGAAGGTGGTGACTAAACTTTATAGCCTTGTTATTTTAAGTCTTAAGTGAGAGGAACATTTAATTAATTGCAGCTGTAATGTAAACATCCTTAAGATGCATCCTCTGTTGAATGCTACCCAAGAACTGGTAGCAACAGTGAAATAGGAGCAGATGGTATTTTTACATTAGTAATCAAGATGACAGTAAGCTTCCATAATAGATAAATATGTCATCACCTAACAGCAACAAGCTGTAAGTCAGGGAAGTCTTTGGCTGAATAGCACTTCGGCATTAATAGCCTATATCTATTTTGTTACATATGACTGATATGGAAATTGTTACTGTTTCCCAAATATGCTGTGTAGTCCACCAGTTTCAACAGGGATGAGTGAATGAGGCCAGTTTCTATTAACTGTCTCTCATTATCTTAGCCATTGAAATATAAATCTTCAGATCATCTAAATTATAAGTGAGGGACATGATATTAAGAAGAAAAAATACTTGGAAGAGGTTATTTATTATGCTCCCTTTATAGCCTTGGAAGCATATTGATTGCATTCTTGCTTTATTTTTCCAGGACTCAATTCTCAAGATAATTGTAGATGTAATTATTTTGTAGACGCTCAAGATAAAGAATACATCAGTTATATTTTATATCAACCTATTGAAGAAAGCATGGAAAACAAACATGAACACTGTTTTATCTGTGATTTCTAGTTTAGAAAAATGGCTGGACTTCTGATTTTTCTTCTCATTGGCTGTCTCCTGCATGGTGAGTCATAACCAAAATTTGTTTGTGATTAGTATTATTTAACACCACAAAGATGTTCAAAAGCATAAACTGTATTTGTTAAGTAAAAAGAACTGCAAAATATTCTAGATACCTGTTCCACTTTTAATAAAACATCTACAATGTCTAATATAGGTCAAAAAGACAAATAAACCTATTGTTATGGTTTATTTTATTGTCAAGTTCTTGACACTTTCCTCTCTGACTGGTATGGTCTCAGTCAGTTCACCTCAACCAGATTAATTTTCCATTTGTAAATCTGGTGCGGCTCAGCCCAGTTGTTCTCAGATGAGGGACAGGGTATTGAGAAGTTGCCGGTTCCCAGACTGCATATTATTATTTGTTTCTCTTGTGCTGTCATTTCTGCAGCATTCATTCAGCAAATAAATTAGCTTTTAGTCATGTATATCAGATATACAACCAAGATTATATACACATCATCTTGGTTGTAACAGAGGATACACCAGGAACAATTTTGCAAACAAAATTGAGTGGCTACTGATGATCTATTTCTGTGCGAGAGTAACATTTTTACATGTAAACATGTAACACAGTGTTTTATGCTTCCCTAATTTGTAAGAATTGTATTGCAAGACAGCAGGGCTGTTGCAAGTCATTATGGTAACCTACACAAATGCTTTGTAGTGGTGCACAGCTGCTATGGCCACCGCAGCACAATTATAATTAACTTTTTCACAAGTCTGATTTTTTTCGGTGCCTCCACCCTCCTTCATGTAAAGAGTGATGTATGAGTCAGTGCATGTCATTTATTTGTAGTTCAACACTTTACAGTTTTTGCTTGAAGCAAGTATACTTTGCAAAGAGGAATGAAAGACTCATCATTTTTTTCCTTTTTTTTTCTTTTTCAGGTACCAAGTGTAACAACTTTGAAATTTCTTTACCATGTTATGTACACGTTTTCAAAGGATCCTGCATGACTATCCCCTGCTCCTTTGACATCCAAAATGAATTTGAAGGCCTTTTGATTAGCACATGTAAAGCAAAGTGGGTCATTTACAATCAAGGAACACAATTACTAAACCACACAACAGAAAACCTATCAAAGAAAGACTGCACTACCACCTTCAACAATATGCAGCCTAGTCATAGTAAAACCTATTACTTCAGACTGGAATGTCCCAGTAAGCTCATATGGACCTATACAAATGACTCTGTGAAAATTAATGTCACAGGTATGTTTTGAAAAGCAAATATCTTATCGATCAAATATGTTTGTCTTGCCCATATTAAATGTATTTTGTCTACATAAAAAGGTATTTAATGTAATGCTCAACCACTAAACCTTCCTCTCAGATAATCCTCCCTCACCAACTCTGACTCCATCCACTCTGGAGGTGAAAGAAGGAGCCTCTGTGAGACTGGCATGTTCTGCTCCAGCTCCTTGCCTGTCTCATCTTCCAACTTTGACATGGTTTCCCGAACTGGGAGAAAGTCAGGTGAAACTGCAAGAGAATCCGGACAAAACTCAGTTTCAGACCTCCGTTTTGACCTTCATTGCCTCACGTAGCCATGATGGTGAGAAAATCTCCTGCACCGCTGTCTACAAGAAACAAGATGGAAGCCCCAGTGTGTCTGTTACCACAAATTTCACAGCAAGGATTTTAGGTAAGCTAATTTCCTTTCCCACATTTTAACATTTTACATACTGTTGTGGACAAAAATTTTAGCCCACTGAATTTACATCTTTAACTTTTATTAAAATCACTCATGACTTCAGTAAAATGTCCTTTGATGGCAGTTAAGAATTGAAAGAAAAAATATTCATAGGAGAGCTAAGTATTTTAATAATTTTGGAATAATCTCATAAACACATGAAAAACAGTACAAACTGAAAAGAAACTTTAACACCTGGAGATCATTTACATTTGCATAGGAAAACAATACACAACAGAAACACAAATACTTAAACAAAATAAAAGTAGAAGTGTGCCATACATGGTCATATCTACACAAATGATGTAGTTCATATCCTCAAACTAATAACATCATTTCTTAATATATGCCATGTTTTACACTTTAGTTACATAACTGATTTTTTTTTTATACCTTCACTAAAACAATGCTTTACTATTTTAACTCAAACCTCCTTTGAAATTCGCCCCACGTAGAGGCTAATGTGAGCTATTTTGAAATATATTGCAACTGTTCAAGCAAGCCACTCAGTTATGATAAGGATTTCTCCACTGGTGACTTCAGTTTCTGAAAACATATCAAAAATGTCAAAATACAATTGTATACTTAGACATTTGTATAGATTATAGCTTTTTTGTATCATTTTCACACCAGCTACAACTGAAACAAGTGCTGGACATCAAGGATGAACTGTTTTTTTTTAAATAAAACATCAGATAAAATGACAAAACTTGTCCAGGGTGTACTCCGCCTCTCGCCCGGAACGCAGCTTGAGATAGGCACCAGCAACTTCCAACCCCGTCAGGGAGAAGGGTGATCAAAAAATGGATGGATGGATGGATATATACTGTATATGTATACTATATATATATATATATATATATATATATATATATATATATATATATATATATATATATATATATATATATAATATATATATATATATATATATATATATATATATAATAAATAAAAAAATTCCCTTCTCACCCACCGCAGGTGGTTCTTATCCTCTGAGCTCGGGTCCTCTACCAGAGGCCTGGGAGCTTGAGGGTTCTGCGCAGTATCTTGGCTGTGCCAAGGACTGCACATTTCTGGACTGAGATGTCTGATGTTGTTCCTGGGATCTGTTGTAGCCACTGCTCCAGTTTGGAGGTTACTGCCCCGAGGGCCCCGATGACCACAGGCACCACTGTGGTCTTCACCTTCCAGGCCCTCTCCAGTTCTTCCCTGAGGCCCTGGTATTTCTCCAGTTTCTCGTGCTCCTTTTTCCTGATGTTGCAATCACTTGGTATTGCTACATCTACCACAACGGCTTTCCTCTGATGTTTATCCACTACGACAATGTCTGGTTGGTTCGCCATTACCATTTTGTCTGTCTGGATCTGGAAGTCCCACAGGATCTTAGCTCTGGCGTTCTCCACCACCTTTGGGGGTGTTTCCCACTTTGATCTCGGGGTTTCCAGTCCATATTCTGCACAGATGTTTCTGTACACTATGCCTGCCACTTGGTTATGTCGCTCCATGTACGCTTTCCCTGCCAGTATCTTGCACCCTGCTGTGATGTGCTGGACTGTCTCAGGGGCCTCCTTGCACAACCTACACCTTGGGTCTTGTCTGGTGTGGTAGATCTGGGCCTCTATTGCTCTGGTGTTTAGGGCCTGTTCCTGGGCGGCCAGGATGAGGGCCTCTGTGCTGTCCTTGAGTCCAGCTTTTTCCAGCCATTGGTAGGATTTACTGATATCAGCCACTTGGGTTATTTGCTGGTGGTACATCCCATGTAGGGGCTTGTCCTCCCATGATGGTATCTCTGGCACCTCAACCTCTGTTCCCTGTTGTCTGAGACATTCACTGAGCACATTGTCTGTTGAGGCTTTGTCCCTGATGTATTTATGGATCTTAGTTGTTTCGTCCTGGACAGTGGTTCTCACACTCACTAGTCCTCTGCCTCCTTCCTTGCGGCTCGTGTACAGTCTCAGGGTGCTGGATTTGGGATGGAACCCTCCATGCATGGTTAGTAGCTTTCTAGTCTTAATATCTGTGGCTTTTATCTCCTCCTTTGGCCAGCTAATTATTCCAGCAGGGTATCTGATTACTGGCAGGGCATAGCTGTTTATCGCACGGATTTTGTTCTTGCCATTGAGCTGGCTTCTCAGGACTTGCCTTATTCATTGGAGGTATTTAGCTGTGGCTCCTTTCCTTGTGGCCTCATCGAGGTTGCCATTTGCTTGTGGTATACCTAGGTACTTGTAGCTGTCCTCTATGTCTGCTATTGTTCCTTGTGGGAGTGAGACTCCTTCTTTGCGGATCACCTTCCCCCTCTTTGTGATCAGCCGACCACACTTCTCTAGTCCGAATGACATCCCAATGTCAGTGCTGTAGATCCTGGTGGTGTGGATCAGTGAGTCGATGTCTCGCTCACTCTTGGCATACAGCTTGATGTCATCCATGTAGAGGAGGTGACTGATGATATATAAAAAAAAAAAATCCCTTCTCACCCACCTCGGGTGGTTCTTATCCTCTGAGCTCGGGTACTCTACCAGAGGCCTGGGAGCTTGAGGGTTCTGCGCAGTATCTTGGCTGTGCCAAGGACTGCACATTTCTGGACTGAGATGTCTGATGTTGTTCCTGGGATCTGTTGTAGCCACTGCTCCAGTTTGGGGCTTACTGCCCCGAGGGCCCCAATGACCACAGGCACCACTGTGGTCTTCACCTTCCAGGCCCTCTCCAGTTCCTCCCTGAGGCCCTGGTATTTCTCTAGTTTCTCGTGCTCCTTTTTCCTGATGTTGCAATCACTTGGTATTGCTACATCTACCACAACGGCTTTCCTCTGATGTTTATCCACTACGACAATGTCTAGTTGGTTCGCCATTACCATTTTGTCTGTCTGGATCTGGAAGTCCCACAGGATCTTAGCTCTGGCGTTCTCCACCACCTTTGGGGTGTTTCCACTTCGATCTTGGGGTTTCCAGTCCATATTCTGCACAGATGTTTCTGTACACTATGCCTGCCACTTGGTTATGTCGCTCCATGTACGCTTTCCCTGCCAGTATCTTGCACCCTGCTGTGATGTGCTGGACTGTCTCAGGGGCCTCCTTGCACAACCTACACCTTGGTCTTGTCTGGTGTGGTAGATCTGGGCCTCTATTGCTCTGGTGTTTAGGGCCTGTTCCTGGGCGGCCAGGATGAGGGCCTCTGTGCTGTCCTTGAGTCCAGCTTTTTCCAGCCATTGGTAGGATTTACTGATATCAGCCACTTGGGTTATTTGCTGGTGGTACATCCCATGTAGGGGCTTGTCCTCCCATGATGGTATCTCTGGCACCTCAACCTCCGTTCCCTGTTGTCTGAGACATTCACTGAGCACATTGTCTGTTGAGGCTTTGTCCCTGATGTATTTATGGATCTTAGTTGTTTCGTCCTGGACAGTGGTTCTCACACTCACTAGTCCTCTGCCTCCTTCCTTGCGGCTCGTGTACAGTCTCAGGGTGCTGGATTTGGGATGGAACCCTCTATGCATTGTTAGTAGCTTTCTGGTCTTAATATCTGTGGCTTTTATCTCCTCCTTTGGCCAGCTAATTATTCCAGCAGGTCTGATTACTGGCAAGGCATAGCTGTTTATCGCACGGATTTTGTTCTTGCCATTGAGCTGGCTTCTCAGGACTTGCCTTATTCGTTGGAGGTATTTAGCTGTGGCTCCTTTCCTTGTGACCTCATCGAGGTTGCCATTTGCTTGTGGTATACCTAGGTACTTGTAACTGTCCTCTATGTCTGCTATTGTTCCTTCTGGGAGTGAGACCCCTTGTGACCTTCCCCCTCTTTGTGACCAGCCGACCACATTTCTCTAGTCCGAATGACATCCCAATGTCCGTGCTGTAGATCCTGGTGGTGTGGATCAGTGAGTCGATGTCTCGCTCACACTTGGCGTACAGCTTGATGTCATCCATGTAGAGTAGGTGACTGATGTTGGCCCCATTTTTGAGTCGGTATCCGTAGCCAGTCTTGTTGATAACTTGGCTGAGGGGGTTCAGGCCTATGCAGAACAGTAGCGGGGACAGAGCATCTCCTTGGTATATGCCACATTTGATGGACACTTGTGCAAGTGGTTTTGCAGTTGGCTTCAAGGGTGGTTTTCCACAGCCTCATCGAGTTTGCAATGAAGGCTCTCAGAGTCCTGTTGATGTTATACATCTCTAAGCATTCAATGATCCAAGTATGCGGCATTGAGTCATAGGCTTTCTTGTAATCGATCCAAGCCATGCACAGGTTGGTGTGTCGGGTTTTGCAGTCTCGGGCAACTATGCGGTCTACGAGGAGTTGGTGTTTGGCTCCTCTGCTATTTACACCGATACCCTTCTGTGCCGTGCTCATGTGTTTATCCATGTGTTTGCTTATCTTGGCCGCTATGATGCCTGACATGAGCTTCCAGGTTGTGGAGGGGCAGGTTATTGGTCGGTAGTTGGGTGGGACTGGACCCTTTGATGGATCCTTCTGGATTAGGATTGTCCGCCCTTCAGTTAACCATTCAGGGTGAGTCCCACTTTGTAGCAGCTGGTTCATTTGGGCTGCCATTCGCTCATGGAGAGCAGTGAGTTTCTTTAGCCAGTAGGCATGGATCATGTCAGGCCCTGGTGCTGTCCAGTTTTTTCATACCTGAGACTCTTTCTTGGACATCTGTCACAGTGATGGTTACCGGGCTTGCTCAGGGAGGTTGCTGTGGTCCTCTCGTAGAGAGATCAGCCACTGTGCATTGCTGTTGTGGGACGCCTCCCTTCCCCATATGCCTTTCCAGTATTGTTTCCGTCTCCAGCCTTGGTGGGTCTGCTCTGTTGTTATTGTTACCCTGCCATTGAGAGTACACCTTAGCTGGTTGAGTGGAGAAGAGCCGGTTAATCCGGCTCTTCTTAATATATATATATATAATATATATATATATATATATATATATTATATATATATATATATATATATATATATATATATATATATATAGTATGGTGTGTTTGATTAATCTAACATGAGTTTCACCTTCCAAATTAAATTAATGAAAGATATTTTCAATGGTACTATTATTTATTGATAATACCAATATCAATATTGATATTGGTTATAAACAAATATTGTGTGATTATTTTCACACCTGTTTTTATTCATCCTATGACCCTTTGCATATGCAGTAGTTTTGCCATTTTTATTTATCTTATTTTCAAGTTACAGTTTTGTCTCCTGGTTTACAGTTCCTCCAGTGATCCTGGACTCATCTATTTGCACCAGAACTTCAAATCAAGTCAGATGTTCCTGTGAAACTGTTGGAAGCAGTCTCATGTTACAATGGTTTATGGATGGACAGCAAGTTATCCAATCTAACAACATTTCTGTCTCCACTGACACTCTGAATAGTACACATCTGAAGAGTGTCATCATTGTCAATGAACCACAGGACAGAAATCTGTCATCATTCCTCTGCTATAGCTTCAACTCTGTGGGAACAGCAAGGAAAGAGTTTTGTGCTGAATGCAGCACAATAGATAACATAGCAGGTAATTACTGTGTATCTATTACGACTGCAGTGTGCTTGTTTAAATAAAAATATAGAGTACCTCTGAGTATTTACCTAACAGTTTTCTGCAACTCAACAGTGAGAAAATGTTCTAATTTTCAAATTAAATTTGAAAACAAATAATTTATTCAGCATCAATTTACTGAATTTAAAGACTGGTGAGAGATTTAAATTGTAATACTGGATATGCTTAATGAAACTAAACTTAGCTCCATATTTAAAATTAGTATCAGACAGCTGGTGTGTAATCTCATAATATGAGTTACTTTTATAGCTGCTCCTTGCTCAGTGCACATACATGTGTAGTGTCCCACTTAATATAATTGTGTATGACATATGTTAAACAGTTTATTGCTCAAAGTACTTGTTGTAATGTATTCCTCCTCATAAATAGAAACATGTCACGTGACATTGCAAACCCAATTTTGCTTCCGTCTTTGCATGTCCATGACTATTAGTATAAGAACTACCCTTGTTCAGCATTTATTTCAATGTTTTGGAATGTCATCATTCCCTATGACTTCACTGACAAAGATGTGAAAATATATTTATCTGGATAAAGTGTATTTAATAAGCCCTGTCAGAGTTATATCTTGATCTTTATGTTTCAAATTTGTATTTCAGATAAAAAGCTGATGTTTGTGTTCATTGCTACTACTGTCGTCTTACTAACTCTAGTCTGCGTCTTGCTGTTTGTTACGAGGTAAGCGAGCAGTTTAGAGGAAACCTGTTAAGTTTTACTATATATATATATATATATATATATATATATATATATATATATATATATATATATATATATATATATATATATATATAAATTAAGGGATTGCAACTAAACATTAAAATTGACAAAAATCTTTCAATGTCTTATTCCAGGTCTTATTATCTGAAGATCCAGCAGAACAAGCTAAAGAATAGTGTTGCAAAGAAGAAGAAAGAGGTATATTAGCATATCTTCATGCTTTTTATAAAATTTGTAGTTTTTGAAATAGCCTAATTTGTTTCGTTCATATTTCTTCTTTAACTTTAGAAACGACACACAGAAGAAGAACCCGTCTATGTCAACACAAGGAAGACGAGACAGAAAAAATAAGCTAGATAATTATAACCTGCTTTTTTACTGCTGTGGAAAAACATTTTGCTCTGATGTTTTGCTGCCTTTAATCAAATTAGGAAGAACAGTTGTAAACACACCCACAAACTAACAACAACTTAAAAGTTTGTAATAGGATGAGTTTTTAAAATAATTTGACTCTAGTCTGTTGTAACTGTAGTATTAACTGGTCATATCTAAAGATGTTCAAGATGCTGTATGCTAATTTAAGATTTTTCATTTTACTGGTTTGCTTTGGCTGTGACAGAATATGCTATATTGTATATATATATATACAATATAGCATTTGTAAATGAATTTATACTTTCAGAATTTGGTCATCCAATATCTGTCTGTTACACCTCCACGATCTAGGGGTTCAGGGACGGTAACATAAAGATGTGTCCAGAAAAAATAAGGGGAATGTAAAATTATCTATTACAAAAAAGATGGTTTCACAAAACCAAAACACAATACAACTTAACCCAATCAAAACAAAAGAAAAGGACAAACAAATTCACGAATATTAAGTACAAATTGAATTACAAAATGTTCAAACATGCCAGTCTAAAGTAAACTCAAAACAGCCCAAAATAAAGGACAAAGGCAGCACCAAGCTTCCCATATACAAGCTTCTCGCTAATGTTAAGTGAAACTGCTTAGTAGAACAAGCATGAATAAAATAGTTCAAAACTACCCAAAGCAGTTGTAAACAGCAAAGGTGGGAAACAGTATGAACCCTCTTCCTACAAGATGCTGCCCTGGAGAAAAGGTTTCAGGAGCCTTTTGTAGGGAGCAGGTGAGGCTCATCAACATCTGATTGGCCTGATAATCCTCTGCTGGTCCAATGGGGTGGCTGCTCTCCTTGCATCCTCCAAGCAGCCAATCAGAAAGGTGTTCTGTCACAGCTGACCCTGCATAACAAAAAGAAGCCTGCACAGCTTCAAGAGGCCAGGGGCTGTAAATTATTTTGCCATATGTTATAAAGACTTTTTTTATCATCTCTACAATTTTGTGATATTTGTAATCCATGGCTTTGTAAGGTACACAGATGAAAGTAAATAACATTGCATTACGTTTTACATATCTGATTTGTGTTATGGGCTTTCAAACTATAACAGTTTATTAAAAATGGAGTATTATGCGCTTTCTAGACACATTGCCATTTTAAGCACAGTCAAGTAAATTTACTTTCAGTTGTTGTAAAAAATGCTGTAAATATATATATAAAACATGCATTTAAAATAAATTTGACTTTGCCTTGAATTTAGACTCTATCTCTTTCAGAAGCTTCTACTCTTTTCACCGCTACATTTTCAGCACATCGTCACTAAAAAGCTACTTCATTGTGGCATTAGCAACCCTTCTTAGGAGCTTTGCACAAGTAGTAGTTCATATGATTAGTGATGTGCTGCTCGACACCTCCTACTCAACACAGTTTGGAGCCAAATGAACAGTTTGGAGCCAAATACATGTGGTGGTGCGCTGCACATGTATGTGCATAGTCAACATCCCAAAAATTATGTGACCACTCCTAAAAAAGGCCTCATTTTTTCTGGTGTCTTGGACTACTTGTGACATGCAGCTCCTCATGTGCTGATTTGCAGGAATTCTGAATGGACAGGTCTTGTCTCATTTTAGGCTTTAAAATGAAACTGAATTTATTCCCAAACTGTGGATTTTTGAAAAGGTGGACATGTATTTGCATAAGTAAGAAATCATAAGATATAGTTAGAGTCCGAACTTGAGTGGTTGCGTGCATGGAGTCAAGTCTGTGAGAATCTGAGTTTAGGTACTGTAGACAGTTAGGCTGAGTGGTCGTGTGTGATTTTGAGTGTATTAAAAAAACTTGTGTGAGAGTCTGAGTTTCATCTGTGCCCTGCCAGTGGGTCTTCTCTAATGCTGGAGAGGTAGTGAGCCAGAAGAGGAGCAGATTTAAGCCCAAAACAGTGGAAATCTTTGAATGTTACTGAGAGCCTCTTCTTATATCAATCACTATAATGACATCATCACATGAAGTTATAAGTTCTCAAATAGAAATAAAATGAAAAGAATAATTCATGGAATAATAATTATTTACAGTACAACAGAAAAAAAGGTGTCACATGACCTTGAAAAAGGTCATGTTTATTGTAACATCCTCCTTTCAATTTTATATAAACTACTTAATCTCAGATTGCTTTGGAGAACATGAGTTTAATGAAAATGGTATGAATGAAACAGACTTCTGATTTGAAAGATGTTAATTTCATTCACAACTCCGGTGCATTGAAATTACCACTAGATGTCAGTATTGCAGAACGTAGAGAGTGTTTCGAAACAGTAGGCATAAATTCAATTTGTAGTCATAGTGGTTTTAATTTAACTCCGAGTATGAGCATATGCTTTGTTTTTTGTCTTCAGTTCTCGAGTGGACTGTGTAATTTTCTGTAGTGAGCTAAATCTCTATTGACACTGATATTAACAAAAAGCAGCTTGATTCCACAAGTATATATAGTTCACTTACAACATGATGTAATAAATGTGCTTCACACATTATGTGTTATGTGGTTAATATTTGATCCATGTTTGTTGTCAAGATAACCCAAGGTCATCCCATTATTCCCATGCAGGAGATTTTAGGTTCCCTTTTAGTTCTCAGTCAGCATTAAAAAAATATAGGTTAAATAAGATGATGAATTTTTATTTGATTACTTCTGCTACTGAAATTAAGCTGCACTGACCCTCTTAAAGTTGTATTGCTAATAAAATATTTAGCATAAAGAAAATCTAAAACACTTCGAAGTTCTTTGACGGTTCTAAAATAGCCATGACGCTTCATTCTGGAGAGAAAAAGGTGGAAAAAGTTTTAATAGGTTGCCTTAGCCCAATAACATTCTTGGAATTTGGATGAGTCGCTAAAAATAACCTTGTTCAGAAACAAGTGTACATTGTAACAAAGAGGAAAAGCGGCCACAAACATGTCGGCTGCAGGATGCTGAGCCTGTCTAATTCACCAGGGGAAGCAGGATGCGGCACTCAGATGGAGGCCAGCTTACGGAGCGTTTACCTCAGTTCTGGACAAGGTAATACTCGGCAGATTTAGGAAACTCAATTTAGCTGTTAGATGGACAGCTGGTAGCACGTCTCATTCTTTCAGAAGCAGAAGGAAGCGGGAAGAGGAAGTCGGGGGAGTTATGCAGCTACAATATTGTCTACACAAAATCAGCAGTAGGTTTACGTCAGGGATGGAACATTTGCACACTAAATCAATAAGCAACTGATGCTAGATGTGTGGGTGAGTTTACAGAGTCAAATCTGATGGGATTGTTTACTTTTCTCTGGGGAAGTTGTTATTGTCAGATGGTGAATGTTTAATTTGGTACCTCTTTTTCAGTACCTGCTGCTTCTGAGTAGGTGTGGACTCTTTTAAGGAAGATGACTTTTCCACTGATTGCGTAAACATAAAGTCATTGTCTGTTTGATACTTCACGCTGGAAACAGGGCTTTTTAAACCAGGTTAACATAATCTTCATTGATAATTGGATTTACTGGAATAAACTTATTTGGTAAAACAAACAAGGAAAACAAAGAGTTTTGGGATTTCAATTACAAGGTGAGACATTTGAATTGAATTTTGGATTTTATGGCAAATGCATATCTAGAAGGAAAGATTAAAATCTAATAAATTGCATTAAGAAATGTTTAATTTACTTGTGGTTTTAAGACAGTGTTAGGAAGTTGCTGTTATTTTGTCTGCATTAACCTCTCTTTTTTCAATTTCTTCCATTTATTTTAATTGTACAATAGTAATTTCATAAAACACTAAAATTAAATTATAGGGTTGGCTCTTTTTTGTCAGTTAATTGACACACTATAAATGTTAAGTGTTCTTAAAAAATAAATCATCTCTGAAGCCTCTCATTTTAAAAGCAGTAGTGAAATGTTATTTTTAATAATTTACCATTTTGGTTCATTTTACTACTGAATGACACTTCTTGCCAAATCATGGCCTCAAAATACTAGAAGAAAACGGAATGGTAAAAAGACACAACATAAATCAAAGTTCATCTAGTTTTTTAGATAATTTAGTTAATTTTCTTTTAAAGTACATAAATAAGATGATCACAAATGGTTTATGTTGTTTGCAGAGTAAACACGACATCTGTTCAACAAACATGACTGGATGTCTGATGATTCTTCTCATCGGCTCTTTACTACAAGGTGAATTTCTAATTGGTTACATTTAAACTTTGCTAAAGTTTTCATAACACTGAATATGTACATCATTCCAGATTGGAGTGTTTGTAGAATAATTCAAATGAAATTATTAAATAAATACTGGAGTTTTCATGAGAACACTGTATAATTTAAATTATACATCAAATTGTAAATGTTAACCTTCATCAGAAATTCTCATTTTGTTGAGAATTTATATTAGCAGCATATAAACAAATGTTTGAAAAAAACAATTTTAAAATCATTAAATACCTGAATATTTAATCTGTTTCATTCTTTCAGTGTGTTGTTTACTCCAACTTTATTGGTTGATGAACTCAAATTATCATAAATTTTCATAAATTGCACATTACTGGGAAACATGACTCATATTTACACAGTGTTTACATGAACAGTGTGAACTTTTATGAAACAAGTTGTAAAGCAAAAATCTGAGACAAACCAAAAACTATTTCCAACAATAACCTCTTCACTGTAACAGTATGAAAGATGAACTGCGAAAAGTCTTGATGTTCAACTTATTGCTGTTTTTGAAGTCATGAAAGATTGCTGCATTTTTTTCTTTGAATATTTTTTTTTTCAGGCACCAACTGTAACAAATTTCAAACTAAATTGCCACAGACTGTACAAGTTATGACAGGATCGTGCGTGACCGTCCCCTGCTCTTTTGACGTAGAGCAGACATTTGAACAGTACTTACATGACACCTGTGAAGCTATATGGTGTTCCCCAAAAAATGTTCCACAACTATCTGACAGCAGTCCTAAAACAGGAAACTTAACAATGAAAAACTGCACCACAACTTTCAACAATATGCAAACTTTGCATACCAAGACTTATCACTTCAGAATCGACTGTAAAAATGATCTAAAATACAGTTTTATCCCACCATCTGTAAAAATTGAGGTCACAGGTAGGTTTCACATACACATGCAGAATTTTGATGGATAAATTATGTTGAGGCAGCTAACTTTGAATTTATTGTATTTTACTGACACACTGATAATAAATTAGTCCTGAAACTTCCAACCAGATCATTTTCCCTCACCAACTCTGACTCCATCCACTCTGAAGATAAAGGAGGGAGAGTCAGTGAGTCTGATGTGCTCTGCTCCGGCTCCGTGTCTGCCTCATCCTCCAAATCTGACTTGGACCCCAACACTGGGGAACATTCAGGAAACACTGCATGAGAATCTGGACAAAACCAAATTCAAGACCTCTGTTATGAACTTCATTGCTTCTCATCTCCATCATGAGCAGAACATTTCCTGCACTGCTGCGTACAAGAAACAAGATGGAAGCCCTGATGCAGCTTTTACTACATCCTTAATTCCAGATGTTTTGTGTAAGTTTCTTTATCTTCTTTTAAAATCACAGCTCAGGGTTTTTGTTTACATCTAGCTTTTAGATTTAGACACAACATTTAAAGAAGTTTATTTAGTTTCTAAAAATTAAGATGGAATCTAATGGTATTTAGACTGCATGATTAATAGTTAAATGCACTAAACATTAAATGTGGAGAAAACTAAAGTTAGTATGTTTGTTACCACACAAACATGCTGGTGTTTAACCTTCATCAGAGTAAAAAGAAACAATCAAAACCTATAACATAAGATGTAAAAGTGTACCACACAAAAATGCTAAATCAACTTACCAGTCAGCTTTCAAATGGGAAGAATTGACCTAGTTGGATGACCCTGAGTAGGCACTGGGCTAAAAACTTTTAATATTTATCAAACTTTGTAGAGAATCGCTTTACGAAATCAAAATTAGCTTGCTTCAAGAAGTTCACAACAAATGTAACAAATCACAATCTACATATATCAGACCAGGGAACCGAAAAAACAACCTTCTTACTGAGAAATAATGGAAAATGAAGTTTGAGAAGATGTTTTTTTCAAACTAAGAGTTCATAAGTAATTATAATAATACAAAAACATAATCATTGTAAAATGTATGGTTAGACAATTCACAGAATTTCTTAGATTTATAGATCTTCCGTTGTTCCCAAATTTTCCGACTCTTCCTGTTGACCCACCATGGGTCGATCTTCTAGTTTTGAAACCTAATCTGAAACCTGTAGTTAAACATGGTAGAGTAACTAGAGCCTATCAGGAAGGGCAAACACTAAAAAGGTCATCAGTCCACCACAGGATTACTCATTCGACATATAAAAATAAACCCAAATACACACTTAATGCTATTGATTTAGTTAATATCCCTTGCCTGTCAACCAGCCTAAAATGTTTGTCTTTCCATTGTGAAAAAAGTGCAGGATGACATGGAAAGAAATTAGGCATGCCCAGGCAGGGAGAACATGTCCGCTGCATTTGAAAAGACATTATTGCTGCAAGGAAACAGTGCTCATAACCCCTCTATTTTGAACAACAGTGAAATTATTATTTTCTTTCTTTTCCCCACTCAGAATAGTTTCACAATATACTAGCATATATGTTTTACCATATGCCTGCTATGAATCTCCTGTACATTACAGGGTTTAAATAATTTGCTTACCTCTTCTTGGCTTTCCCTGAAAATACAGAAGTTTCAGGCAGTCACTTTTGTACAGTTCTAGAGACGAGTGATGCAACAATGACTTGCAGCACCATTGCCAAACCAACATTGCAGAATTATACAAATTAATTATTATCAAGAATTAATAATTGTATGGAGGGCAAGATTTTAAACATTAAAGTTTGTGCAGCACAAATACTTTTTTTCTGCAAAGCTGAAAGTGACATTGGACATTAGTCTTCTAACCTCTGACACATGGATGTTCTGTGCAAGGATAAGACTTCATTAGATCACCAATTCATATTATATTTGCAACAACGAAGTTTCCAGAAGTGTCCTTGAGTTGTCACAGCTCTGTAAAGATATTTGATTAGTGTCCATATTAATAATGTGTCATTTGTCTTTTTTTAGTTTGCCCTAAGAATGTCACAGTTTCAGTCAGTCCACTTGGTTTGGTTCTAGAGAACAGCAATGTGACTCTGACGTGCAACAGTGATGCCAACCCAGCAGAACAGAATTACACTTGGCATGGAGTTGATGAAGGACAGGAAATTGTCATTGGAATTGGAAAGATTTTAAACATCACAGTATCTGGGAACAGAAAGAGTTTTGTCTGCATGGCTGAAAATGATGTTGGAGAACAACGTTCCAGCATCACTCACATAGATGTTCTGTGTATGTATCAGATCCAATGGGATCACAAACGTCCATAAAGTTTACAATAAACACCAAATTTTACCAGTTTTTGCAAAATTGGGAAATATCCAGTCAATGTTCTTCAACTGTTTCAACTTTGTAAAGACATTTGATTTGTGCTCAGGTTAACATTGTAATATTTATGTTTTTAGATTCCCCTAAAAATGTCTCAGTTTCAGTCAATCCCTCTGGTCCAATTCAAGAAAATAGCAATGTAATTCTGACATGCAACAGTGATGCAAACCCAGCAGAGCAGAATTACACCTGGTATGGAGCTGATGGAGGACAGGAAATTGTCATTGGAACTGGAAAGATTTTATATATTATATTGTCTACAAACCAAAAGAGCTTTTTCTGCAAGGCTGGAAATGATCTTGGAGAACAATATTCAAACATCACTCACATAGATGTTCTGTGTATGTATACAATTCAGATCACAAACACCAAGTTCACTATAAACATCAGTATTCATCAGTTTCAGCAAAATTGGAAAATATAGAGTCAATGTCCTTCAGTAGTTAGACTTTGAAAAAATATTTGATTCGTGGTGATATTAACAATGTATCATGTCTCTTATTTCTAGATTCCCCTAAGAATGTCACAGTTTCAGTCAGTCCTGCTGGTCCAATTCTGGACAACAGTAACGTGTCTCTGACATGCAATAGTGATGCCAACCCAGCAGAGCAGAATTACACCTGGTATGAAGTCAAAGCAGCCCAGGAAATCGTCACCGGGTCTGGAAAGATTTTAAATTTTAAAACAACTACAGACAGAGAGACTTTTTTCTGCAAGGCTCAAAATGATTTGGGAGAAGAACGTTCCAACCTCCGTCACATTGATGTTCTGTGTATGTATGAAGTTAGAGAAAACCTTCATGTTTGATATGTTTTTCTGATTCCTTTCAACTAATCATTTTGTCAGCATTGTAAAGAACTTAAATCCTGGGAGCTGTTTTTTTTTTTTTTGGTGCTCCATCTCTTGATGAATCTCACTATTGGCAAGAGGTGAAAGTTCAGACTAAGATCCATTTTCATAATTTGAAAAGGCAGGCCACCATAAGAGGGAATCTCGTAAATACTAGGGAATCCTGTGGTTTAGCAGCTTGGGTTCAGCAACTGATGGTCCACCATCTGGAGCTGAGATGGTTTCCCCTAAAGAGACTAGAGTAAGTGACCAGCACCTGGGCCCACCTTAGGTCAATTAATCATCACCTGGTATTGAATGTTGGGGAGGGAAGTTGACAGACCTGGTAAATTAGGAACATCTGAAAGAGGAACCTGTTTAGTAAATTGAAGAAAATTGTTTGTTCAAAATTATATTACTCAAACAGAAATAAAATTTACAAGGCACTAACACTACTTCTAGAAGTTCCTCTTTTGAAAAGGTTATTAAAATAAATTGAATGAATTAAATGTAACTAATGCACACTTTCAAGACTGACTTGTTTTTCCGAAATATAATTCTACAACCAATTATGGTTCAGTTGAATTATGTGTGCAAGATCTCGATCTTAACTTCTAAAAACCGTTGCACAGCAATTTCAGTTAACATATATTCTCAGGTGATAAATTAACCCAGATATTTAATGCACATAAGACATACTCAGGTACAATCCAGAAGGTCAGAGGTCATATTAACACAGGTTCATATGTCTTTGTGCAACCAGGGACAAAGCCACATTTCAATTAAATCAATCATGCAATCAGGGTACTGTACCCATATTTCCTTTTGTACAGCAAACATATGCAGTCACCTAGCTCTGGTATCTGGTATTCCCTGAATGCAGATTTAAAAAAAAAGACAAAAGACGAATCAAATTTTGCTCCTTAAGAATTGTGACATAATTTTGTTTTTACAAACAGTGAATTGACTGTCATCAGATTTATGGCCAATTGTCACATTTATCAACCTTAAACAAGTGTGTTTGATCAAGCCATTTTACGTATTTGCCAAACAAGATTTTAAAATACATTTTTATGTTTTGTTAAAGTTTTTACAATTATTTGTAATATATCTTTGTATTATAGCATTTATTTTTATATGCAGCATCTTCATTTTATCTCTTTCTTTCTTTCAGTTCCTTCACAGATCTTATTTTCATCTAAATGCATGAAAACTTCAAATCAAGTCAGCTGTTCCTGTGAAACAGCAGGAAACCCGTCTCCAACAACACATTGGTACTTGAACGGAAAACCAGTTATTCAATCTAGCCAGATGGTGATTACACATGACTTTGTAAATAGCTCATACATGAGGAGCATCATCACTGTTGATGAACCACAGGACAGGGATCTGTCCACCTTGCAGTGCTTCAGCTCCAATTCTTTGGGATCAGCCAGAAAAGAGTTTTGTGTCAGCTGCCTTGAAAACTCAAGAGAAAATGAAAGTATGTCTTGTCTATAAATTTGCAAATTAAATTTATGATGGATTATAAATTTAATGGAGCAGAGTAATCTTACTTTTTTTGCAGGTCAAATCTGGATGCCATTGTTCATCGCCACTGTTGTAGTTTTTCTACTTATAGTATGCACTTTGCTGCTTGTTATTGGGTAGGATATGCGGTATTTTGGTTTTTTTATGGAAAAGTCTATTATGCTTTCTTTGCAGCTCTGTGTTGTTCACCAAAAAAATAAACCTGCATTTTTTGTAGGTTTCAGAAGACTCACTATAAACCTAAAAGTGTCACAGCTGCTTCAGGTCAACATGGAGCCAAAGAGCAAACCACGGTATATTGACATTGCTTTGTTACAAATTATTATTATTTTTTTTTCTAAAATATTTTTGTTTTTCAAGGCCTCTCTTCCATTTCAGTAGCCATTTAACAATTTAAGAAGTTGTTCATATTCTGTATTTCTTTTTTCAGGCCGACAACCGCGAACCTTCAACTGGAACTGATCTAAGCTCCAATCATCCAGAAAAAATGACTAAAAGCTCAGCAGACAAAAGTGAAGATGTGGCGTATGCTCGTTCAAAATGGAGAAAAAATAACAAAGCGAAGGAGGAAGATATTTACGTGAACCTTGAACTGTCCGATGGCTCTTGTTTGAATGAGAAAAAGTGTGAGAATGGGGAAGAACATTGTGTGAGCAGTGAAAAAGAAGTAGGAAGTCTGCACACTGAAGATAAGACTAAAAAAATAAGAAAGGAATCAGAGGTTGTATATGCTCAGGTTAAATTTTGGACCAAAACCCCAGAGTCTCAGTAAATTATCATTCTCTGGACATAATAGTGAAAATAAACTCAAATGAAATAAAAGTTAAACATTGAAAATCTAGGAGGCCTTAAAAAGAACAAGGTCCTCGTGGCTTACACTTATTCATTTCATTCACCCATTAGTACCCCAAGCATACACATCTAGACTTACACTGTGCATACTCAGTGCATGTAGGATCATAAAATTCTCTGTTCAAATGTTTCCTAAATACACAACAGAAAAAAAAATGTAATGACACATCATACAGCAAGCAGGGAAAGTTAAAATGGAGTATGCTTTACGTGAGTTTGTTTGGCCACTTGGACATTGAAAAGCATGTGAAGCCCTGTGTGACTTTTGGAGCCAATATTATCATATAAAGTTGGAACTTAACATCAAAAAACCCAAGCTGGGATGTTTATGCATGATGTTTGCATGTCCATTGCTTGCAGAGTCGTTTTCTCTGTCTCCTTCTCTCTTCAGTCCATGTTAGCTGATTTCTAAAGACAGTTCATGTAATTCTGTTTTGTTTTAAGTTTGTCCATAACATGGATCTTTTCTCCATGTAATGCACTGACATCCCATGGAACATATTCTGTCCCTCTTAGCTCCAGGCTTTTAACTAAGGATCTTTGCTCCATGACTGCTGATTATCCCACTAATTTACAATATCAGGATGATACATGATAATATCTTATTTGTTAAAATAATAAACAACTTTACAAAAACATACATTTTGAACTTTCTTTATCTGCTGCATTTTACCAGAAAAAAAATATAAGTTCTTGTTACTTATATATTGACAGTTTGTAATTTGCTCAACATTCACAACAAAAAGATGCCTGGAACTCTTGGTTTTACTTCTCGTTACATTGTTAGTGCAAGGTGAATTTAAACTGATATAATTGAAATGTAATTAAATATTTTTAACTGTGAACATGTATTTAAAAGTTTCCAGGTTTCAATGCCTTTGAAACAGTCCCAAATGAAAGGCAGACTAAAAGCATAAAGATTTATTTTGGAGTGAAAGAACATTTTTATTTGAGGGCTGCAATGTCCATGTGGAGGGGGATTGACAATGTTATTTTTAAAAGCTGACTATGTTTTTATTCATAATTTGATACATAGGGCTGCATATCCTCAACTAATCTTTCTCATGATTTATATTATATTCTTGAAAAGATTATATGCTTTTTTATTTGATCGACGTTACTATTTAAACATGTCGTTTAAATTGGCCATATAAACTAAAACAAGACAATGCATTAATTTGCAAATTCAATTTATACAAAAATCGAATTTGTGTTTGAACATCCTCATTTAGCCAACAAATTGCTGACCTGTACACATTAAAACATTGACAATCAGGACCTGTGTGTGTGGCAGTATTTTAAATAAGAAATGATCAGCAAAGTGTTTTGTCAGTGCAGAATTCTCTCAGGATCCTAGGTGACCCTTCCCTGCTCTTTTGACATAAGTAGTGAACATAGAGGCAACTTAAGTGACACGTGAAGCTAAATGGGTTTTCAGTCCAAATTTGGCCTCACAACTGACTGAGACAAATCCAGTAACAGGAAACCTAACAAGAAAAAACTGCATCTCAACTTTCAGCAATATGCAGCTTCATCACAGAAAGGCTATAATTTCAGACAGGAGTGTAAGCATAATGTAAAATACACATTCACAAATAAGAAAGTGATTTTCAAAGTTACAGATAGGCTTAAATATCCACATACAGAATTTTAATTGATAAATTCTGTTAAAATAACTCATTTTGCTGATCATAAGACAAAAAAAATGACTGATCATTTAACAAAAATGAACTCTGAACTTTACTTCCAGATAATTTTTTCTTCACCAAATCTGACTCAGTCCACACTGAAGGTAAAGGAGGGAGAGTCAGTGAGTCTGAACTCTGCTCCACGTCCATGTGTCCCTCATATTCTAGCTCTGACATGGATTCCCACAATGGGGGACACTCACAAAACATTTCAGGAGAATCAAGACAAAACTAAATTTAAGACCTTGGTTCTGAACTTCACTGCTTCTCTCATAATGGGCTCGATCCAGACTCAGAATCATCGAACTATCACAGTGGTTTATCTGCCTAACAACAGATCAGAATGAATTTTGATAGGATGAAAACTTGCTGCTTTCTGAGAACACAGCAAATTCCCCAAAAAAATTGGAGTTGTCTGCTTTTTGTTTAGAAAAAAATAAATAGAAAACATAATGCAGGCATAAATGTGAGATTTAATTTTTAATTATTAGAAAATACCCATTCAAAAAATATAACCAAGAAAGCTTCTTTTTCAGGTGGTCTTCTTCTTCTGGTTAACTTCTGTAGACGCAGAAGGTCTTATTTAAGTCTACAAGTGATGGAACGTGCAAGCGATTAGGCTGTGGTCAAAACTGCTGGACTTAAAAGCAGCAACACACAAGTGGTTCATCACATATTCACAGCAGCTCATCTGACAAGGTAAGCGCTCTAGTAGATGTATGCAGTGAATGAAATGATGGTTTAAAGGCTGCAGTTGTATCCTACAAATCAGATCATCTTACATTAAAAACGATCTCCTCTAAACCAATATTTAACATCTGCTGAAGAACTTTGTCAGTGGCATGAGAAAATGATGTCTAGGCAAAAATGATTGTGATGGACCCAGTCAACATGATCTGCTGAAATATTTCTACATTTATTGTGTTTTAGGATCTTGAGGACTCTAAAAGTGACCACTGTCTTCATGGAACCTGCTTGTCTGCTTAGACTGCTCTGCATCATCAGTGGTGGTACCTTAACCTGTATCTTGTACTGAAGAACCATTTTATGTTTGACACCGATTTTTTTCAAGTATTGGATTCATTTGCATTACACTGACATTACTGCAAATTGTAACCCAATTGGTTATGAGGTTGTTAAATCTGCTGCAATCTAAACAAATGACTGAAATTTATTTACAGAAATATAAACTATCTAACATAATAATTGGGATTTTGTGTCATTTTCTTACTGAAAATGTTTCACATACTGCTAAAAATTCTGGTTACCATTTATATTAGGCTGACAGTTGTACTAAAGAAAATTAAAAATAAAAATCTACTTCACAAACAATGTATACGTCAGAACACAAAAATCTAAATTGGATCCATCTTCCATGCCAGTTCTCCACGTGATCAGATGTTGGACCATCCATGTGCCAACAACAGTCACTGCAGTTGAAGGAAGCTGTGCTGTGGTGATGTGCCATACAGAGCGGCATGTACGTGTCATTTGGTACAAGTACCACAATATGAATTATCCTGTGGTATACGATCAACGATTTAATCAAGTGGAACCCAGTTCAGAGGAAGGACCTATGTGGTGGGTAAAGCTGCAGAGGGAAACTGCACCTTGATGATCCAAGATGTGACAATGGCTGACAACAACCTAAGAGTTTATGTGTGGATCAACCCCGATTCTAAAGCAACCCAGAAATTTCATCATCAAACCGTTATTATTTTTGTTGGTATGTATTTATTTAGTAATTCGAATTCAATTTTTCCTTTTTATCTGAGGTGACATTCAATGCTAAGAACTGTAAGAGTTTAAGAATTGCAACAAAAATGGAACATGTTACCCATGCAGCTGTGTGGTAATCTGACACCGTATTGTCACAGCTGCCGCTGAGCTGTGACCACTCGCACCTGATCGGCATCCGCCTGATCCTCAGCTGCTGCCATATTAGGACGGAACTCCTCCTGCACGGCGTCAGATTGTTGTGAAACCCTCAGCGGTAACACCTTCAGGCCTGCTGTAGTAACTGGAGCTAACTGCACAGTATCTAACCTGTCTGTCTCTACCTAGATTCCTCTCCTGTCCCCGATCCCTGACTCTCCCCGCTGGATAAGGACCTCCTGGCTTCGACCCCCTGTCTGTCTGACCCTGAGACTGCCTGATCCCGATTTGGATTCCCGGTTCTGACCCTGGCCTGTCTGACCAAGAATAAGCAATTTCCCAATAAACGTCTGGTTTGGTATTCACTGTTCAGTCCTGTGTCCATCCGTGCCTGGGCGTGACAGAACAATCTGACCAATTAAACACATGGACCAGACTGAACAGCAACCCCCTGCCGCCTGAGGGACATCATAAGCCGACAAGGAGTCGTGCTTGGGCAAAGCGTTCATCGGCTCGCTGGACTAGAAGCGGCCAGCCAATCTCTCCATCAGGAAATCGTTCAGCTGGCCTCACAGGTAGAAAAACTAACCTCTGCGCTTTCCTCAAGTCCAGGACCGTCAGGCGCGTCAGCTGCTGTTGCTGCAGCTGCTCCTCCACCCGCCTCCTTACCGGCCGATCCTCCTGCTCTCCCCACTCCGGCAAGTTCACGGGGTCCGTATGTTCCCGATCCCCCGCCATTCTCAGGTGAACTGTCAAAATGTCGGGGTTTTCTGTTACAATGTCGGATGGTTTTTAATCAGCAACCAATGGCCTTTGCCTCCGATTTATCCAAAATATATTATGTCATGGGACTGCTGAGGGATCAGGCTTTAGCCTGGGCGCTAGCGTTTGACTCCACCACACCGTTAACCTCCCTTACCTTTAAACAGTTCACTGAAGAACTCAGCACGGTGTTTGATCACCCGGATCATGTTGGGGATGCCTCAAAACGCTTGCTGAAGCTGCGCCAAGGCTCCCGTAGTGCAGCCGAGTTCTCGGTGGAGTTTCGCACTGGCTGCTGACACTAAATGGAACGATGAGGCGCTCAAAGGAGTATATTATCAAGCCTTAACTGAGGCCTTAAAAGACGGTTTGTCCGTCAGTGATGAGGCCAAAGACTTGAACTCACTAATCACAATGTCTATCCGTTTGGACAACAGGCTTCGTGAGCGACGCCGGGAGCGACCCGGCCAGTCTGCCTCAGCGCTTCCTCGGCTGTTTCCACCTGCGGTGGAGCGCAACAGCGCCACCCCTGTTTTCCCGCCGGCCCAGTCACAGGCTCCAGCGCCCCCTGACGACGAACCCATGCAAATAGGTAGAACGCACCTGACAGCCACAGAAAGACAGAGGCGTCTTCAAACAGGAGACTGCCTCTACTGTGGTAAACCTGGGCACAGAATTTCCAGCTGCCCTGTACGGCCAAAAGACAAGGCTCATTAGAGGTGGGGACTCTAGTGAGCAGCACGGGCAAACCCCAACTCTCTACCAGCCGCCTGCTTATTGATGTTAAGCTTTGCCACCAGTCAACTTCCCACTCATTAACAGCCTTAATTGATTCTGGAGCTGAGGATAACTTTATTGACGAAGACTTATCTAAGAAACTTAACATCCCCATTGAACCCCTCAGTTCACCATTATCTGCTAAGGGTCTGAATGGTTCTCTCTTGTTTTCTGTCACATGTCAGACACTCCCCCTGTTGATAACATCAGGGAACCACAGGGAGGTTCTCAGATTTAAAGTAATCCCTTCCTCCGGTTTTCCCATGGTGCTGGGTCATCCATGGCTGAGACTTCATAATCCCCATATTGATTGGGTCGCAGGTAGGATAGTTAGTTGGAGCCTGTCCTGTTCTGATAATTGTCTTCGTGCTGCTCAGCCTGATTGTGGGAGTTTTTGTGACAGTCCAGATCCCCTCGACCTGTCATTGGTTCCTCCCGAGTATCACAACCTAGCTGCCGTTTTCAGTAAGTCCCGAGCCCTCTCGCTCCCCCCTCACCGACCATATGACTGCGCGATAGAGCTCCTGCCTGATGCTCCGCTGCCTAACAGTCGCTTGTACAGTCTGTCCAGGCAGGAACAGGAAGCCATGGAGACCTATATCAATGACTCAGTGGCTGCTGGTGTCATCCGCCGCTCGTCATCCCCACTGAGTGCCAGCTTCTTTTTTGTAGGGAAGAAAGATGGAACATTACGCCCTTGCATTGACTATCGGGGATTAAATAAGATCACGGTTAGGAACAAAATACCATTACCTCTTATGTCCACGGCATTCGAATTGCTGCAGGGGGCAAGCATCTTCTCCAAATTGGATTTACGTAATGCCTACCATCTAGTCAGGATACGTGAGGGAGATGAATGGAAGACCGCTTTTAAAACTTCCATAGGGCATTTTGAATACTTGGTGATGCCTTTTGGCCTAACTAATGCCCCTGCTGTCTTCCAGGCCTTTGTTAATGACGTTCTGAGGGATTTCCTTAATCATTTTGTGTTCGTCTATTGGATGACATACTTATCTTCTCTAGGACGAAGGAGGAGCATGTTGGTCATGTTCGTCAGGTCCTCCAGAGGCTGCTGGAGAACAAATTGTTTGTTAAAGCTGAGAAATGCAGTTTCATTTTTTCTCCATCACCTTCCTGGGGTTTGTCATTGAGGAGGGACAGATCAGAGCTGATCCTGCCAAAACCAAAGCAGTTGTGGAGTGGCCAGAACCCAATACTCGTAAACAACTCCAGCGCTTCCTGGGTTTTTCGAACTTCTATCGTAAGTTCATTAAGAAACTACAGCGTTGTTGCCCAGCCACTGACTCGCCTCACCTCAACTAAGCAGCCCTTCACATGGCCACCGGAAGCAGCAATGGCCTTCAAGGAACTCAAACAACTGTTTACCTCCCCACCAGTCCTCATTCACCCGGATCCTGAGAAACAGTTTGTCGTGGAAGTGGATGCATCGGCCACTGGGGTAGGGGCAGTTCTGTCCCAGCATTCTGGCTCTGCTCACAAGCTGCTACCTTGTGCTTTTTTTTCTAGGAGACTCAGCCCTCCTGAACTCAACTACAGCGTGGGGGACAGAGAGCTGCTAGCTGTTAAGCTGGCTCTGGAAGAGTGGCGCCACTGGCTGGAGGGGTCCTCACAACCGTTTATTGTCTGGACTGATCACAAAAATCTATCTTACATTCAGTCTGCTAAAAGGTTAACTCCACGCCATGCCAGATGGTCATTGTTTTTCTCAAGGTTCAACTTTGTCTTAACATACAGACCTGGTTCCAAGAACTGCAAACCCGATGCACTTTCTCGTCAATTTGAACCTGAGGCTCTGGAAAGTGCACCAGAAAGTGTCTTACCGGCTTCATGTGTGGTGGCTACTCTCTCCTGGGAAATTGAACAGTTGGTGAGGAAAGCTCAGCAGGTCCAACCCGCTCCAGCGGACTGTCCCCCGAACCGTTTGTTTTGTCCCTGAAAGTGTTCGTCCTGAGGTCCTCCAGTGGATCCATGCTTCCAAGTTTGCCTGCCATCCTGGGGTCCATCGAACACTTACCTTATTGCAGAGTCATTTCTGGTGGTCCTCTATGGCTCAAGACACCCGTCAGTACGTTTCCGCCTGCACCATTTGTAATCGGGGTAAGTCCAGCAACAAACAACCCGCTGGTTACTTGTGCCCTCTGCCGGTCCCAGGACGACCCTGGTCACACATTTCAATGGATTTTGTTACGGGGCTTCCCCCATCTGAAGGTAACTCTGTTATTTTAACCATTGTTGACCGTTTTTCCAAGTCTGCCCATTTTGTAGCACTGCCCAAGTTGCCTTCTGCCATGGAAACAGCCAATCTCCTGGTGCACCATGTGGTTCGTCTTCATGGCATCCCTGTGGACATTGTTACGGACCGGGGGCCCAATTCACATCCCGGGTCTGGCATGCCTTTTGTCGAGCCTTAGGAGCCACAGTGAGCCTTTCATCAGGGTTCCACCCTCAAACCAATGGCCAGACTGAGAGGGTTAACCAGGAATTGGAGGCGGCCCTTCGCTGTGTTGTCGGTAACGATCCTGCCTCTTGGTCTCGGTTTCTACCTTGGGTGGAGTACGCCCACAACTCCCTGACCAGTACAGCCACAGGTATGTCCCCTTTTGAGGTGTCCTTGGGCTATCAGCCATCTCTGTTTCCCTCTCAGGAATCGGAACTCTCAGTACCAGCTGTGCAGCATCACCTTCGCCGGTGTCATCGTTTGTGGCGACAGACCCGTGCGGCCCTCTCCCGGACAGCTGAACGCAATCGCCTCCTGGCCAATCGTCGCAGAGCCTCCGCTCCCAGTTACCAACCGGGTCAGGAGGTTTGGTTGTCCACAAGGGACATACCTCTAAAAACAGACTGTAAGAAACTCTCGCCTCGTTTTATTGGCCCGTTCACCATTACTAGGGTCATCAATCCAGTCACTGTTCGCCTTGCCCTGCCTCGCACTATGAAGGTCCACCCCTCGTTCCATGTGTCTCAGATTAAAACCTGTCGTCTCTAGTCGCCTGTGTCCTCCCGTACCCTCGCCCCCTCCTCCTAGGATTGTTGATGGTGGTCCTGCTTACACTGTTCGCCGTCTCCTGGATGTGCGCCGTCGGGGGCGTGGTCTCCAGTTCCTGGTGGACTGGGAAGGTTATGGTCCTGAAGAGCGAAGCTGGGTGGCGCGTTCTGCTATCCTGGACCCCCAGCTCGTCCGGGATTTCTACCGTCGTCGGGGAGACCGTCGGCTGTCCTGAGGGGCGCCTTGAGGGGGGGGACCTGTCACAGCTGCCGCTGAGCTGTGACCACTCGCACCTGATCGGCATCCGCCTGATCCTCAGCTGCTGCCATATTAGGACGGAACTCCTCCTGCACGGCGTCAGATTGTTGTGAAACCCTCAGCGGTAACACCTTCAGGCCTGCTGTAGTAACTGGAGCTAACTGCACAGTATCTAACCTGTCTGTCTCTACCTAGATTCCTCTCCTGTCCCCGATCCCTGACTCTCCCCGCTGGATAAGGACCTCCTGGCTTCGACCCCCTGTCTGTCTGACCCTGAGACTGCCTGATCCCGATTTGGATTCCCGGTTCTGACCCTGGCCTGTCTGACCAAGAATAAGCAATTTCCCAATAAACGTCTGGTTTGGTATTCACTGTTCAGTCCCTGTGTCCATCCGTGCCTGGGCGTGACAAGTATTATCAGTATTTCTGGTAATTCCAGAGATACTGATTATAATACACATTTTTACCTGCTCTTGTCTGCTCTGATATACACAAGCATAAATATACAAAATACCACATTACAAAATATCTCTATTCTAGAGTGTTGCAACTTAATGCCATTATTTTTTGTCTTTTACAAAGTTGTCCGATTTGTAGCTCACAATTCTGTTTCATAAGACAGATAACATAAGATAGTTTCTGTTAAAGATAGAAGACACACTCGCTTACCGATAACCACTGACAAGTTGGGCCATCCTATGTGGTCTGGCTGTTTAACTCTTTGCTACATGAGCAGGGCTTAAGAGGAGGCTTGTGCTTCGTCTTTCAGCTTTATGCTGTTCTTTCCCTTAAATTTAAGGACTTGTTTTGACATAGTTGTGTGGCAATAAGCATTTTGAATAGATAGTATTGTGTTTGGTGCTTAAGGTGACCACAAATAGGAAGGTTCACCAACTTTCCATGTTTTCTCTCTTTGTGGATAATGCTTTTGAATGCTTCTCTGTGTGGTTTGCAGAAGTTCTGAAACCTAAGAAATTACTTTGTTATCCTAGAACTTTGTTTATAATTTGTTACTTGAATTGACAGACTAGTCAATACTCTGGTATTTTTTTGAACCAAAAAAATTGGAAAAATCACACTCAACAGTTTATTAAAAAAGAGGGCAATGATATTTTCACATCAAGGATTCCCATTAAAAACTGCTCAGGAAAGTTTTTCTTCTAACTCTGACTATATTTAATATTAAATCTTTTAAATTTTTTGAAATTTTAAAATCATGTTTTTCTCTTTAGCAGTTCATAATCCATCTCTGGTTTGTTCTAATTGTACCTAAAGAATAAAATACTTGTCACCCTTCAACTAAGTTTGCCTCAACATTAATCTTAAAAAATATATTATGTATTTCACAATTTGATTAATGCTCTCATTTTGATTTTTAGAGAAAAGAGTCCCCAGGATATCGGTTCAGAGTGAAATCCCAGAAGGAAGTATTTTGGAGATCAACTGCAGCATAGAGCACTCCTGCCCACACTTTCCTCCATTAATTCAGTGGTACAGAAGCCAGTTTCTACAGAACTTCACTTCAGTGACATTCAGTTCACAAAGAGGGAACCTGTGGCTCTACGGAGAAACACTGCGGGGCATAGCTACTCAAGACATGCATAAAACCCAAATTAGATGTTCTGCTCAGTTCAAGACTTTGACCACAACGAGTCCTCAAATAACCCTCACCGTTTTTGGTAAGTGAAAGTTATATTGTAAGTTCAAATGAACAACACAAACATTTATTTATCTATGAATTTTATCATTAAAGATTTGTCTTTATTTTTTGTGTCTACAGGTCAACCTGTCAATGTGAAGATAGAACTGGAAAAACCCATAATAATAGAAGGAGGAAGTGTTACTGCAAATTGCACTGCTAACAGTAACTCTCAACCCCACACATACTCATGGATCATAAGGCAGATGGGTATTAGCAGCAAAATGAATTCAACAGAGAGAATAATGTCCTTTCACAACATTACTAGAAATACGTCTCTGTTCTGCATGGCTTACAATAACTTTGGAGTAGGACAATCAGACTGGATGGCTCTACTTGTTCAGTGTACGTAAATAAATATTTTTTTAAATGTAATTATCAATGGATAAAAGCATCACAAATTTTTACAGCAAAGTCTGACAATGTAGTTTGGGCCAGATATTGTCATTCAGGTGTTTGATTAAATAGACAATTATGGCCTCATGGTGTCTTTCCTAAATGTCAGAATAATTAATGATAGATAATGCTCAACCTTTTTTTACTTTGTTAAAATTTAGATGTGTATAGATATACATTCCCTTTGCATTTAGTAGAATCACTCTTTATACTGCACCTCTTTTTCCACATGATTGTTGGAATTTTGACCCATTTCTCCTGACAGAATTTGTATAACTGTCATAGCTACAGGCTGTGTTCATAGGAAACATTTTCAGCTCTATCCACAAATCAATGCTTCGTAGCAACTTCTCCGAAAATTGGCCTTTTGGGCACCATTTTACAACATATTAGTTAAGAGATTTCAGTTTATAATAAATGTCAATAATTTACTCCATCTTGATAGATGCTCCAACCATACTTCCCGAGTCCTCCTGCAGCCTGATGGAAGATCTTCTGAGGTGCTTTTGCCACGTGGAGGCCTTCCCTTTTGCTTCCATATCTTGGGATATTGCTGAAAATGACTCTCTTATTTCATCAGTCACCACCAACAATACAATCAGGGCAAATGTAGTGTCTGAGGAAATTAATTTGCCAATATTAAACCAGAACAGAGTAAAGTGCAAAGCCTGGAATGAATTTGGCAGCGACACCAAGCAGCTGATTTTTAACATTACGTCAGAAACGTGTAAGTAAAATTCTTGGTGACGACTGTCTTTGTCTATGTCCTATCTTATCTTATGTCCTCTTTTCTGCAGCTTCATCACTTACGTTGTTATGGTTGATGATTGTGGGATGTATTTTTATTCTGGGACTCGCATTTTGTATTAAGCGAAAATTGAACATGAGCAGGTTGGTTGTCTTTACTTCTTGTCTTTGGAAAAGTTTACACTACAACAGATTGACTAGTCGTAGATTGTAATCTTTTATGTGTTTTTTTTTTTCTATGAGAATTTTAATTTAATTTGCAACATCAACATAATACCTTTGCTTTATTCTGAAGGGCACAACAGTCTCCAGCAGTTGTCCAACTGGAAGAACGGAACTACATATCACTAAGGTACAAAGAACTACTTTTATGTTTTACAAAATTAAAACAATGAACCACAATTTTACCTAACACTACTGAAATGCATGAAATAAAAACGTATATCAATCTAACCTTCACTGTGTTAACTTTCTTCTGCTTTTTATTAGATTTGAAGACTCGGACACAAACCAACAGACACCTGAAAATAACCTTGAGGAAAACGCATGGTCTTGTGTTTATGACAATGACTTTTTGGAAGACATGAGGACTTCAATGGGACTTCAGCAGCAACACAATAAAACATTTTGTGATGAAACATGAGATAGAGCCAGTCTCAAAGCTCATTTATGGAAAGGTAAATTATTTATTTACAACATATTGGTTGTCATGCAGATTAAAAGATAATCCCTGGAAAGTGATTATATTCTCCATTTATCTGCTTTTGTTTAAATAAAGTTAAACCAATATGCTTTTCTTACTTTGAACAATATCCAAAACTTAATTTTCACTGAATGTTTGAAAGTATTCATCACAGACATTCATTCTGCAGGGTGTATACAGCAACATAAATGATGACTGCATTGAGAAAACCTATTGTGACACAGTTGGCTTCATTGCAGTTCCTCTTCTTTCAAAACATATTTAAAGCAGCCATAGTTGTCTGTATAAGTTCTTTTTGCAAATAAACAACAATGTAAGTGTGTAGATATTTAGAGTGCTGTCATTGTTCAAAATATCAGGTGATATTTTTTAGCATACAGACTGCTATGATTATATTTGGCCAAAGAGTAATGCAAGCATGAGCCATTTCAAAAAGACTGCTATGAAAACCCCAATGAAGATTCTGCTACCACTTTGGGTGTATATAAAGCCTATTCTAAAACAGTCACTAAGGCTCTGAGTTTCTTACGAGCTGAATGTTGAGGCACAGCATTCATTCTCAGGAAAGCTATGTTTCTTGTTTCGCTCAAAGTTCACTCAAAAAGAAAGCAGGCCCATATTAGTATGCAAAGTTTAAAGGAAATGAAATTTTGCATTTTAGTTAATATTAACTGGATGGTGAATGCTCATTACTCAGCTTAGGATGAATGAGGCTCTGTCATGTTTCAGTGTGACTACTGTAGGTGTTTCTGGGTTGCACCATTTTATATTGTGTCATCTTTAAACTGAGAGCACATAGAACAAAGAAATGCTTAACTGAAGTCAGCACCCAAAGACTTGTGACTTATTAGCATTTTACAAGCCCTCAGGTAAGTAAGCTTTGTTTGTCTCATCAAAGAAAATTCTGATTAAAGCTGTAATTTGTATTACAGCTAACAGGAGGTATAACTCCTGTTTGTTTGTCTTAGACCTGAAACGAGAGTAGAGTCAGAAAAGGCCTCATGTAAGACTTTTTCTGACTTTAACCTGTGTACTTCTGCTGTGTTGCTTGAAAACACAGCAGTGCATTTTTTTTTTTTTTATTAAAGCACAAGATACCGTTTTCTTCAAAATTGAAGAAAATGAAAAAAAAATAGGGATTTAATTTGTTTTTGTTTTAGGAGTCAAAATAATTGTTATACATTCATGAAACTGGCCTTTGCCAGGGACTCTAACAGGCATTTTAAACGCTTTTTTTTTCTTATCTTCTTTTGTTCAAGGTCCATAATGGAGTCAGTGGTGAGAAGTGAGATTATTCTGACATTTTATATCATTTCCTTCCTGATTGGCCTTCCAGCCAATCTGGTGGCTCTTTATGCCTTCAGTGTCAAAATCCACTGCAAGCCGCTCCCAACAGACATCCTGCTTCTGAACCTGACTGTGTCCGACCTGCTCTTCTTGATAATCCTTCCTCTCAAGATGCACGAGGCAGCATCAGGGATGCAGTGGAATCTGCCCAACTTCTTGTGCTCCATCACCTCCTTTACCTTTTTCTCTACAATATACACCAGCTCCTTACTGCTGATGGCCATTGCCGTGGTCCGCTACATAGGAGTGGCCTTTCCTATTACCTATCGGCTATTGCAGAAACCTGTGTACCCGATCATCATCAGTGCTGTTATTTGGCTGATCTCAATGGGACACTGCAGCATCACTTTCATCATCCAGCACCACCCATCTCTCTCCAGCATAAACTCCTCTGTCTGCTATGAGAATTTTACATGGAAGCAGCTGGAGATTCTCCTCCCAGTGCGTTTGGAGTTTTTCTTTGTGGTCTGCTTTATACCTCTTATAATTTCCATTTTCTGCTACCTGCGCTTGATTTTAATTCTGTACAGCCGTCCCAGGATATCCTGGAAGCAGAAAAGGAAGGCTATTGGCATGGCCTTGGGGACTCTTGCTGTGTTCCTCATTTGTGTTCTGCCATACAATTTCTCTCATCTAGTGGGTTTCTTCCAGGGTAAGAGCCCTGAATGGAGGTACTACACTTTGCTTCTCAGCACATTAAATACCTGCATCGATCCTATCATATTTTATTTTTCCTCCTCAATCTTCCACTGCACTAGCAAAAAATCTATTTTCAGAAAGCATCGTCTTGATGTAAAAATGGAAATAAGGGACACATTTTCAAACTGAATCTGAATTTTAATCCTATTTGTTTTTAAAGTAGCACTCTAGGGTTTCTTTATTATTTGATTTCGACTCAGTTCTGTTGAAGTTACCTACTGCTGTTTATTATTAGCCCAAAACCTTGGTTAACCTTTTAAGAAGGCTTCGCAATATTACTAGTCATCAGGAAGTTGTCAGGTTTAATTTGGTTGGCATATTAGTTCCTGTCTTTTAGAGTAGGTGAGATACTCTGCACTAATGTTTTCAGTAGATACATGTATAGAATTAAGTAAAAGTATAAAAAGTAAAAATAAATTAATTCATCTTCATTTGCACATAGATCAAGAATAAGTTCTATGTTCTTATTCTTGTTCACATTCAGTATTCAAATTAGACAAATAAACTGCATTTAAAATATGTATTTTTGTGTTGGGTTTGAAGCTATATTACTGTGTGTATCCTAAGAGCTTTAAAAATATAGTGATTTAAAGAAATAAAGTTTTAAATACCAACTCATAACAACAGCAAATGTGGGATTTTTTTTCTGAATGAAAAAGGCACATCATTTTACACTCCCTCGTACATTTTAGCATACTGCATAAATTCCTCCAGTAATATGTGATATCATAAAATTAATTTCTTATGTGTTAAACAACCTTCAAAGAGGAA
Source organism: Poeciliopsis prolifica (assembly GCF_027474105.1). Taxonomy (NCBI): domain Eukaryota; kingdom Metazoa; phylum Chordata; class Actinopteri; order Cyprinodontiformes; family Poeciliidae; genus Poeciliopsis; species Poeciliopsis prolifica. Next base: position 7,313,214 of record NW_026562400.1, on the reverse strand, counting down.
ATGGTTGTTGCTGTGCAATCCTTGTAGAACAAAGATAAACATCATTTAAACACACTAAAAGAGTTGTGCAGTAAACTCACTGTCATATTTGGCCATTGTTATACAGAGAGCTGCTGTGGAAGCTGCTGAAGGTGATTACATAACCCTCACTGAAGTTCATGTAATCACAATGGACTGATGTTAATTTCTAGATTCAGTTGGAAAAAAATAAGACTAGAAGGATAATATCAGGATAATTCTATGTTCTAGTTATTTAAATTACATATTTCAGTGCAGATATAGCCACAAGGCAGCTTTAACAAATGCTTTCTGTAATTATGAGCTTTAGGCATTTTTTGTGTATTGTGTATTCCATGTCTCAAGTTGCAGTAACTAAAAACTTGTAACAACAGAAGAGTTTAAAAACCTACAGGAAAAAAAAAAGTGATTGGGTTGACTCCTTTAGGGAGAATTGCCAAAGGAAATCACAACCACATCTGTGTTTGTCAAAGCAGGACCTTACTAGTCAGAGATTTTGTGCTGAAACAAAACCTAACATCACACATCAGAGGGATTAGAGGAAAATCAACACAGATTTTTACATGAGACTTATAAACTGATTTCTCATGAGACTTATAAACTGAGAAGTGGATCGAAATGACTGAGGGAGGCTGGGTACGGATAATGACTGAATGAACATGAGGGGGAAAACAAAGGGACAGGAAAAAATCAACTAAGCAAAACCAGAGTAAGCACAAAAGTCAGGAGAGATATAAATCATACAAATATTCCAAAATAAAGCACAGTAGGCTCACAATATGTAGTCAAAGGTAACAAAAAAGCTCAGCAAAAAATGACCAAGTACCTAAAGGTCCAAACAAACAAACAAAAAGCAACCCAAAGTTTGATTTAATTCCTACTGTGAACAGTTTTGAATTGAAATAAATAGCAACCTGAAGGTGTGAGAAGTGACGTATGAGTCACAAAAGTCTTTAGAGTGAAGAGCTGTTTCCTGTTCATTCAATACTAACTCATCGTTGAAGTCAACAGGCATATTAATTTTCTTATATTGTTCTACTTTCAAAGACAGTGACAACATTGGATGTTGACTGCTGCATTAGGCAAGTACATATCTTTATCTTGTAAATCAATAAATGTCGGGGTTTTTTGCTTCTAAAATTCAATATTTTCTGTTTAGACTTGAGCAAATTGGTGCCAGAGAAGAGCCATTTCTCTCATAAAGTTAATATATTATCAGTTACAGAAACAAAATGATATTGACAATGAGGTTATGACAAGATATATAAATTAGATTTCTAATTAAAACTGGGAAATGTTTTATCATATATATATATATATTTCTAATGAGTATTTTCATTATTTTAGGGCAACTAGATTACTATTTTGGGGAGTTACACTCTAGTAGCATAGATAGTATTTATGAATAATGTTTTCTATATGCTGTCTCTACAATGTACATTTTGACAGTTTTTATTTTTCTACTGTCAGGATCAAGATGATTTCATCGGTGAAAAGTCAGATTATTCTGACATTTTACATCATTTCCTTCCTGATTGGCCTTCCAGCCAATCTGGTGGCTCTCTGTGCTTTTAGCATCAAAATCCACCACAGCCCTCTTCCAACAGACATCCTGCTTCTGAATCTGACTGTGTCCGACCTGCTCTTCTTGATCATCCTTCCTCTCAAGATGCACGAGGCAGCATCAGGGATGCAGTGGAATCTGCCCAACTTCTTGTGCTCCATCACCTCCTTTACCTTTTTCTCCACAATCCACACCAGATCCTTGCTGCTAATGGCAATCGGCGTGGTCCGGTACATCGGAGCGGCATTTCCTGTTATCTACCAACACCTCAAGAAACCTGTGTACCCGATCATCATCAGTGCTGTTATTTGGCTGATCTCAATGGGACACTGCAGCATCACTTTCATCATCCAGCACCACCCCTCCTTGTCCAGTTCAGACTCTTCTATGTGCTATGAGAACTTCACAGAGAAGCAGCTGGAGATTCTCCTCCCAGTGCGTTTGGAGTTTTTCTTTCTGTTCTGCCTGGTGCCTCTTTTAGTTACTATTTACTGCTACCTGCGCTTAATTTTGATTCTGTACAGCCGTCCCAGAATATCCTGGAGGAGGAAGAGGAAGGTTATTGGCATGGCTTTAGGGACTCTTGCTGTGTTCCTCATTTGTGTTGGACCATACAACTTTTCTTTTTTGCTGGGCTACTTCCAGCAAAAAAGCCCAGTGTGGAGATACTACACTTTGCTCCTCAGCACGTTGAACACCTGTATTGATCCAATTATATTCTATTTTTCCTCCTCTGTCTTCCACTTCACAAGCGATAAATCAATTTTCAGAAAGCACTGGAGTAAATGGAGAAAAGGGACAAATTTAGGGCACTAATTCATGATCAATGTGTATTCCATCCCACATGAAGCCATTGAAATTGGTTGAAATTGATGACAGCTTTGTCATCTTTGACAGGTTATTTTCTGTTTGCTACTATGTACCAGCAGCTTTTTCTGAGTACACATGAAGATAGTACTTGTACAACAATAAAAGTCAATTGTAATGATGATCCTGCCAAGAAATATACACAAAGACAAAATTAGAAATGTGTATTTTCATATACGCTAGGTGGCCTATTTGTAGTTAACTTTAATATGTTGTTTTTTAAATAAATCCTTTAAACAATGACCATCTGCATGTCACAGTTTTTATGTATCATATGAGAACAAAGAAAGTACTTTGCTCTTTTATAATTAAATAAAAGAGCAAAATAATTAACTTATTTCTGAGGAATTGGAGGTTGTGAGATGATTTATTTTACAATAAATCTGCAAGCTCTCATACTGCTTTGGATACAAAGTGATGAATAATGACAGTTATTTAAAGGTCACCTAATTTGGATATTGCCTTAACTATTAGACAAGAAGACATATGTGTTGTCCTATTTTGCATTGGTAAAATCTTTGGACCAGCACGATGTAATTCCTACAGAAATACAATGTAGATGTTGGCTGCTGCCCATGGAGCAGTATCCAGCAATGGTTTTGTTTTGCTTCCAAACAAAACCATTGTGAGATCAAATCTGAAAATATATTTTTTTCTTTCACTAAAGAACATGTTTTCTTTCACTGAGATGTAATTCATAATATATAAATTATGGAAAGCACATTTATGTGCACTGACTATCTCAAGCTACTCACAGTTGGACCCTGCTATTAGACTTAAAATATGTTCAATCACATTTTGATTTACTTAAATGTCAGGCAAAGAAAATTAAATGTGAATTTTAATACAGTGGGCAGAGCAACTCATAAAATCTGGATTAAGTTTTCTTATAAATATTGAGCTATTTATGGCAAAAAACCTAGCCCCATTCTCCTCTGAGAAGTTAATTAAATAGCATAAGTCTTAAATAAGTTTGAAATAAGGAATGAACATTTAAAATCTAAAAATTTATTCAGATTTTAAAGTTGTTTGATCAAAATGAAATCTTCAGACATCTTGGGCCAAGTGTCTGCAGAGGCAGCCTTGAAAGTCTTAGATACATTTTTGGAATACATAATCTTAGTTGCAGCTGTAACCTGACTTTATGATTTTGTTTACTGGGTTTTTTATTGGGTCAGAGTCCTAAATGAAGGGACTACTGGCCTTCTTAGCACACATATTCAATATTCCACTGGAAAGTTGACAAGTAGAAGTTCAAGATCATGTTTCTTTATCTTGTGTTCATTACATAAGAGAGCAATTCAATAAAGAGTGAAGCAAAAGTTACCAGTGTTGGCGAAAAAACAGATTAGGTGTTTGCATTTATGCTCAGGTTTATGGTGTGTTCCACCTTAAAGTGTTGACTTGTTTCTGACAAAACAACATATTTCTGATATCTGCAAACATCCTGATTTTATTTGACCTCAAAAAGTTTTCTAATGGCGTCAATGCGGGTTTCCTTTGTTGCTTTTTGTTTTGAAGTGTCATTTCCTGCTTGTTTCAACGAGGGCTTGCCACTCTTCTGCACTCATGCATTCTGTAGGCACACATGTAGAATATACCTGTAAAACAAACATGAGTTGTAAAGACAGAATTATTAACCCCATTGGGCACTTTTCACAACAAACATGCATATCAAGGTAAGAGAAAAGAAAACATCCACAATCAGAATGAAATAGTATGAGCAGAAATGTCCTTTGATTTGACGTTCAGGTGAGATGGAAGTGGTCTGGAGTTCTTAATAAGTGACACTGGGCATTCTGGGTGTGATGCCATTTGGTTTGAGTTGTTACTTTCATTTTTACAATAGTTCCCTTGCATAAATAAAAAACAAAAGAAACAGGGGCAACAATTGTGTGCTGGAAATCCCCGGGCACAGTATTCTCAATCTATAAAAACATGGAGGGACCAGAAATCTGTCTCTGCTTTAGCCCCTCTAAAACAGCGGGCATAACAATGGGCAACAGTTGTTGTCCTGTTGTGAATGTTTTCTTTCATTCTGCTTTGACTTGAATTGGTTTAGCTTCTGTTTTTTTGTTTTTTTTTAATTGGATTTTGCTATTTCTGATTTCTTGCCATTCCCATCTTGCCTGACAAACATGATGCGGAAGGTATTTATATGCTTAATTTGAAAGATTGAATGTTTATCACCAGTAAAACACAATATTTCAACAAAAATGTTCATCTTAAAAGTGTTAACCAACCTCCAAAAAAGGTCATGAGTAGAGCCACCCAGCCAAGTATGTAGGACCAAGAGAAACGCCAGTCACCAAATCGCTTGCCCAGGAAGTTCACCGTCACTCCCGTGTAAATAGCCATTGCAAGCAGGACAAAGAGAGCTATTGTGAAGAGAAAGATTCATCATAAGATGTCTATCCTTAAAATGAACAGTCTCTTCATTTCATTGTTACATGGCAACTATTAGACAAGCAGATGTCAATGTTCTCTATCATTTCTATTCTAAACAACCTTTGATAAATGTAGCAACAAACAAACAAAAAAAGAATGTGGGCTGCATTTTTATTGCTGTATATATGACTTACTTGAAACAAAGAACATGATGCCTGCAGCAAATGAGCGATTAAACCTCTCAAAAGCGGAGAAGTGAGCAAAGGAGAGGATTCCTGCGATGATGCCAGCAAAGCAGGTCATGGCGGAAAGGATCATGAAAGCTCGAGTGGCATTCCAGTAAGCTAAGTAGAAGAGGACAGGCTTAAGAATGACTCCATGGAAGCTATGCACAACAAGAAATTTAATTAGCTTGACCAGGCAGTACATGCAGTTTAAATAAATGATTGTATTTCCAATCCCTGTGAAACTTTTTCAATGAATCCTATTCTTATAAGATCTTTAAGTGTAGCTTAATTTAAAATTGAAATTCAACTCAGCTTATATGTATAGGGTCATTTCACAACAAAGGTCATCTCAAGAAACTTTACAAAAATAGTTTAGGAATAGTTTGAAATAGAGTGTGCTCAATAATGCAGACATTATTGATGAATGTCGGCAATGTGTTTTTGTGTAGAAATAATATTATGAATGATTTGTTTTGTGAATTTTCTGGTTTGTGTAAGAAAAACTAATTATTACCACTTCAGTCAACCTGGTAACAAATTAGTAAACAAGACAAGTTTGTATTTCAAACCTTTGACTAAGAGATGTGAGAGATTTGAAAAGTTAAACTTTCTCTCTTGGGAATTTTTTTTCCCTTCAAAATCAAGACCTTTTAAATGTTTATCACTGAGAAGAGAATGTGTGTTTTCACAATCAGGGTCATGAAAGTTGTAGCTTAAATTAAAATTTCTTGCAGCCTTATTATTTGGTGTTTTAATGTGATACACAAACTAATAATTATTATTTTAAAAAAATGAAATTCCAATGCTCATTATGCAGATGTTTTGGATTTTTAACATAAAAAATTTCCTTTACGAAACTGAGCTCATAGGTGGAAAACAGATAACATTCAGACGAAGCATGGCTTAGTGATATGACTCTTTAAAGCTGCTTGTTAAATAACACGTCAACAGGAAAGCAGAAATCGCATAGACTAGATGAGGATGTGGCTGTCCTTACTCATTGCACTTCTGAGGCTCCACTTTTCTTACAACTTGAAGAATTTCATTTTTATTGTAAAATAGTAGGGAAATAATTCCATCACATGCTAAAAGAAAGGACAGTGGAGACAAGCATTTCATGGAATGCACTTAGAATGTCCAACTCACCAATGCTGTCAGTTTGCATGTAGCATTTGCCAGACATGCAATATCTCCACAGGCCCTGATGGGCAAAGCTGCCCGACAGGCGGTACTGCATCCAGTAGTCTGTTGCTGTTGAGACCACCAGCAAGATGTTTCCCACAATGGCACAAAACAGGCCCCCTCCCATGAAGCTGTACATCATGAGTGACACTAAAGTATCGGCAAAGGATTTGTGCACTGCAAAAGGAGTAAAAGTATGGAAGTTAATGATAAAACTGACCCTAGCAAATGTATGAACTCAAGTCAGATGCAAGTCACTTCTTTAAAGACCTTATACTTGGGTTGTTGATAAAATCATAAGACTTGGAAATTGATTCGGACCTAAATACAGTGACTCATCATTTCACTTGAACTTTAGTCGGTTAAGTGGAACCCAGGTGATATCTCAAACTAAACACAGTATGTTATTTTAAACAAAGGCTGTTTATATATTTCCTGAATAAACTCTTAACTTTATTAGTCATCATTTGGTTTACACTGGCAACTAAGAGAGAGGCAAGATCATGTGTCACTGGATTTCACAAAATTGACACACCACAACTGTTCTTTTTGAAGTAAAATGGGTCTTCTGAAACCTAAAAATATGCACCCAATCTGAAACCAGGTGTTTTATGTTTCACATCCTGTTTTAAATTATTAAAACCCATTTCCCAATTCTGCATGTCCTTACTTGAGATGTGACTGAAGTGGAGAGGCATAAGGCTGACTTATGAGTTTAATCTCCAGCACCACAAAAAGCTCCACACCAAGTAAACATCATTTCATAATATTTTTATATACACATGTATATTTTCATTGTAGATTTCTTATTATCTCTGCATTGTCTATATTTTTATGAGGAAAACCAAGAACACATTATACAAAACTGACAGAGGAGATGCAAAGACTTCCAGTTAAATTCCCAAAAGCTTTTGAAGGCCTTTAGGGCCCACAAGTAAGACATGCACCTGTTGGCTTGAGTGGAGTCAGCCATTGTTAAAACGGAGACCACTCCACATCAACCTACCTGAATTCCTCAGGATATATGAACCCTCTTAGGTATCAGCCCTTCCTCAGGGAGAGAGTGAGAGATAGTGCAAACCAGGAGTGAGTAAAACGTCAACGAGGAAGCTGTAGGCTGAATTCCAAAAGGTTATCACCCTGACTTTCTGTTGATGGAGGCAAAATCCTTCAAAACAATCAGCACAGAACAAATGCACTTGAGCTGGTGGGCCACAAGTCACGTGACACATTCACATTGAACTACATGGGAATCTTTTGGGGAGAGGGGTGAGGGAATGAGGGGCGGGGAATGGTGATGGTGTGGACACGGGGGAGGCTCTGGGATACGAGGCCACTGCTCTACAGTCCTTGTCTGTTGTTCTACCAGTCATTCTGGAACTGTGGATGTGCAAATGCTTGCAGTACTGCTGTGGTCAATGGAATATGCTGAAGTGCACAGTTTCTTTTAGTGTAGCTGGGGTGTGGTCGCAGAGACGCATGCACGCTTACAACAGACGCATGACCAACTCGCTGATGAAATTACACACTGCATACAAAAAGTGTTAGACGTGTTGGACACTTTATAATGATGCTGCACATACCATGCACTGACAGTAAGAAGGGAGAATAATTATGGACTACTCATCCATCTCTACTGTCTTAGCAGAAAAATCATGTGCAGTTATACATAAAAATACAACCCAGTAACCATTTAGCAACATCATCAAAGGCAGAAGTTTTTCTGGCAGTTTTAGTAAAAATATTGAAGGCCCGGTGCAGGATTTCAGCTCTGATCTGATAACACAGTTTCATATCTGGCCAGTAAGGATGTTGCACAAAAAGCATGACAGGGGTGGGTTTATATAGCTTCTAATATTGATCATAAATTATTAGAAAAAAAACCGAACTTGAACTCGTAAACATGACTTTCTCTTCTGGATAAAAGAGGGTAGTCACTTTTCTTTTACCCATCTCTGACAGTGAGATCCACCCATTGATAGTTTCCACAGGAAGTGAGCAACATCTCAGTCAACTTGTCTTATATAATAGAAAGTTATATTTATTGCTTGCTATTGATCTTATTTGTGTCTCATGATGGAGCAAGTAAATCTTCTAAACTGGGATAGAGATAAAATATTTTCCTCTTCTTTTCTGTACATGTTTCTGTCGTACTCTCTCACACTCAGCAATCTAAAGAAAATGTTACCTTCTCTTGGATCTGGTTCTGCATAGATGTTCCTCCCTGCCAATGCCGCTCTTTGTAATTTGCCTTTATTTTTCTCCATTTGGTCGGATTTGAGATCAACTCGCCTTATTTATCTAAAACTAAATTTAGTTTGTTTCTGTAATTTAACCAATTTTACTTACTGAGAGCTAATGGTTTCTAAAAATATGCCTGATAGATATTGTATAATTAGATTTTGAAGACGTTTCAACAAGAAAAATTAATATAGAGCACATTGATGAAGACAAATATCACCACTTCATGTTTGTTTAAGGTATTACCAGTTCTAACTGACTGGACTAAATTCATGTCATTCATTATTCCACAGCACCATCTGCTGTGCAAATATATGAACATCAGCAGCAATGTATGTTTCAGCAAGCCAGATTAACTTTGAGGCCCTCTATTCCTGATTGATATACTTTGTGCAAAGATTAACAGATTATTCAACTTCAGCATGGAAATTAGTAAAATGATAGATTTTTTGGTTACCTACAAATGTATTTTCAAGCACTTGGAAAAAAAAACAACAGCCTGGATTTACAGTTGTGTCAATTTATTTCAGGCGAAAAGTGTTCTTTATAGTAAATGCAAAAACTGCTGTTGCTTCTAAATGTAGATTTTTCAGTGCAACCCAAAACATTTAAAAATAAAAAAAGAAAAAAGAAAACCATAATCCTGAGTCATTTTGACCAGGGGATAAATTGTCTCACAATAAAATGTAATCTTTTTCCATTTTAAGATTTTTATACAAAAATAGTTGCTGTTGATCAACATCTGATGTTTTGACAGAGAAAATTTTATTCTTTCTTAAATAATCGGCCACTTTTACAGCTGTTTACCTTCTTAAATGTCTAATTCTGCATTAAATATCTGCAAAAAACAATGAGTAGAAAAACTGACTATGTGGTATTACACTATTAGCTAGCACACACTGAAGTCTGAGGACTCTTTTTATAATAATTAAATGTATAAAACATTTCAGTTTTACATATATATATATATATGTCAGTTTTGCAAAAATATACACAATTAGTTTACTCATTTAAACTGTCGTTGCAACTCTGACTGGGGCAGGTGGGACAAACATGGGTAGCGACACAGATCTTTCAGATGGAGTCTGGAATAAAGAATACAATAGAAAAAAAAGTTCATTTGAATAGGATTAGCAATTTTCAATATGTGGTTCCTTTGTATTCGAAAAACTACCTGGTACAAACTGTTGTAGTCTGGAGGAGACCGAAGCCCTCCTTTCAAAATGTTGTGTGAAACTGCCTTAGGCTGGATGGTCTTCACCTAGAAAGCAAAGATGATGAAAACATCTGAAATATATTTACCTCTTGGAACAGATGGGAGTTCCAAAACAGTTAGATAAAATCATCTTGGGGTGGCTAAACTATTTTCATAAAGCTGCAGCCTCATTTAATTCAAGGCTTCTTCAAGGTAGTTATTTAAAATTACTGAAAACATTAACACAATTTCAGGCTATGATTTTTCAGTATTAATCGATGTGCACTGTACTTGTAAAGTAGTGGAGGCTAGTTCCCTCCATATAGGCTCTGGTATATGTATAGGAAGAATTGCAAATGGATGGTGAGTAAAATCTTTACTTTGTACCATATACATGCATGTTAAAAAAATTGTCAGTTAGGGATGTCCATGTTTACTACGCTTACTGAAGACCAAATAAAAAGAACAACGAATGTTTAAAAGATCCTATTGCCTGAATTGACAAACATCTGGAATACTGAATATTGAAAAACTTTCAGGACAATAATCTAAGTTTGGTGTGCAACCCATTTCACAGCCCACCAATTGTTAGCATACATGAATATTTGCTAACTGATTCACATGTTTATGTAGGCATGTAATAAATGAATCAAACCTTCTCAACTGCTCTGGAGACCGGATATCTTGTCTTGTTGCCTAAACAAACAAAAACAAAACTATTAATATATTTCAAACATAACTAATTCTCCCAGAGAATTGCATGCAAAGATCATTTATATTTATTTGTAGGCTACTTTAAAAATGAATCAATGCATTTTGTTCTGTAAATTGTATTGCGAGACATAGTTCCTGATACGAACAAAAATATTTATCAACCCCAGTTTGCTATATACAAGTAAATAAGGTGATTCAACTGCAGGAGTGGGAGACTGAAAATCTCATTTTTGTGACTTATTCAAGTACAAAGCTTGGAACAAAATTGCATTTGGAAGTAAGATTTAACACTAGAATACTGATACGAAAATGTGAATGTTTCATAACAATACTTACTTTTTTTATTGTGGTAGAAAATTAGGAAAATGGAGCCAATAACTAGAATTAGGGCGAGAATGCTGCATGGGATTCCAGCTGCAATGCCAGCAATGGCAGACCCACTCAAACCATCACCTAAAGTCAACAAGTCAGGCAGCCGTCAGTAGTTGGCATGATACAAATCAATCTGAATTATTTGACAAAACAGATTGCCATACCTGGACCAATTCTGTGAACCTCAGATGGCTTTCCATCTGTTAGTCGAGCTTTGGGAATGATTCGAAACCTGTATGTCTTGTCAGGATCAAGCAAAAAGACATCTGCACTCCTGGCATACCCAGGTTTCTGCTGAATGATGCGGTATTCTTTTGAACTTCTCTTAGGAACAGAATAATCACCACCATGGCTCAGAAGATCGGGTCCTTTCATTTGGATGTCAAAACCTTTGAGAAAGCAAAAAGTTGCATTTTGTTCAACTCCATATTTCAATCATTGCTTTTTTAAATTGTCTAAATTAGTTGATCATTTTAACATTGTAAACAAACTGACATTTGCTTTTCCTTGCAGTTTTGTTCTTCAATGTTTTCCCAAAAATACAGTCTTGCTCATCTGAAAACTTCACATGTTGCGAAGTGTTTACACCCCTATATTTTGTGAGAAGTTTCTACATTCAACATCGAGTAAGCATTTTTCCCTGATCACTTCTGCTTATGCAAACAAATAAAGAAAAAGAATGTGGAAAGCCATATTTTCCTAAGAGACCTTTCTGTGACGATAAATCAGCTTAGAGCTTAGTCAGTTTCTTTCCACAAGTCAATTCTGCTTTACCTGTAACCACAGATGTTGGTGGGACCTCCCAGGTCAATGTGATGATGGTTCCATCTTGATTAGGGAACAAACTGGAATCTGAGATAGTCGGTCCTGGAGAGAGATTTTGGAAAGAGGGAGAAGGGGAGTTGATGGCATGTAAAGACTGGAGAGCTTTGTTTAAGGGGAAAGAGCACTCTCAGACATTACTTAGCTCCCAACTGAGAGCCCATTGTGTGTTTTGTCCTAGAAATGCAAGTCATAGAGCAAAAAAGATACATGGAACAGAATCCCTCAAACCTTTGCATGTCAACAAAAGTGTTGGCTGTTTGTGAGGTCATGAAATAAAAAGCATCTTGTGTGGGAATCTTTTAAAAACTGCCTCAAACTCCAGGAAGTTGGATTTAACATTACTATTCTGATCTTTTTCTGCTACTGTTATGTTGGGTCTCTTTAACTGCACCTACTCGCCTGTGTTTTCTCTGAGATAAGTTTTCTCTGAAATTTTAAATGTTAAAATTTCCCAAAGCTAATAAAGCAAACAGTGCAATATTAAAAATTTCAGACCAATACATAGCTATGAAAAGTTTACAGGTCATTTTGGACTGATTACAGACCTATCAGTTATTATTTCAACATAAAACATCAGAATTGGATTTAAAACGGGTAAAACTCGTTTTTGATGTCCAATGAACATATTTCAGGGTTTTTGTGGATCTCATTTGCATAGAACATTTCAACAACAAAGTGCTTTATATATAAACATAAATACATATTCATCCATCCAGCCATCCATCCACAAAAATAAAATGTTGATGTGATATGCAAGACATTGTAGAGCCAAAGAGTTTTCATATGCTGTTTTAATAAAACACCTTTTAAATTCTTTTGCTTATTTTGAAGGGTCAACCATTTTCTACTTTGGGTCTAGAATGTTTTTTTTCCTAAATTAAGCAACAAGAAGAAATTAAGTGTCTTTTCATTCAAAATAATTGCTTGTTTTCCCAAATGTAATAAGTGGTAGAATCCAGATTTTGAGTGGTCCTGCTATTAAACAACACACTGCATAGCAATGAACATTTTCTGTATCAAAAAAGTTTTAGTTTGTAAAAAAATAATAATAATAAAAAATTTTCATCCTAAAAATGTAAGTAAAATGTCCATGTGCATCAAGTGCCTGTAGATGTGGACCAAACTGCGGTCCTCTTTTTTCACGTTATAAAAAACCACAAACCACAGACAAGCGTCCCTCTTTTTTAGGGATAGACAGTTGGTTAGTATGTATTCTGCTTTACCTTGCAGCTGAAACAACTTTCTCTGACTGCCCAGTGGATTGCGACATGTACAGGTGTAGTTTGGCGCAAGCAGGAATGTGCTGATGTTGTGACTGAGAATCTTCAGCTGTGTGGTGTCACTGCTGATCTGATACGTCGATCCAGTGATGACAGACTCATTTCCCTGTGACCATGAAACCACAGCCTGAGGGGATGCTTCACTGACACAGCGGATGGTCACTGCAATTTTTCCATCTAATTCAATAGAGGTTTTCATAGTTGGAAGAAAATTTCTGGGACTTTCTGTGGAGCAAACAGAATCTTTGTAAGGGTTTTTATTAAGGCTAAAGCACAGCTTTGATTGAAAGACAGACGTTCATATAAATTCAATAAGACATAGGAGGGATAATAATGAAATATTACTTGCGGTAATGTTGCAGGTGTTTTGTTCAATTGGATGCTCTGCTAAGCAAGTGATAGTTTTGTCATTGAGATTAGCAGAGGAAGTAACAGTGAGGCTGAATGTTCCAGCTCCACTGTTTATATTACTTAGTTCTGGGAAAGACAACTGGGCCTCGGGCGTTCCTCCTGCCCACATGCACTTATACTGCAGGTCAGCATTGTTCACAGACACCACAGAGCATATTGGACTACCCAGGGGCGTGTCTGTTACCAGAAAAACAAAAATACCTAAGTGATTTCAAGACTTAATCAGACAACAGGGGTAAATATTCATGCACACACTTCATATAAAAGTTCTATGTTCAGATACTTCACGCCAATGCCAAGAAATCCATTTTAAACAATGTACATTTAATAAAATCAGAAGTTCTTTTGACATACCGTAAACCTTTAAAGTCACATTCTTCTCACGCTTCTCCTTACTCAGGTCATTGAGCAAAGAGCACGTGTAAGTGCCTCCTTGACTGGTCTGCACGTTTGTCAGATTTAGGACTCCTTGGTGAAAATCTGGAAGAATTTGACCCCCAAAGATCCACTGAGGAACTGGCAGTGGGAATCCTTCAGCTCGGCAGGACAAAATCAAAGAGTCCCCTGCTTTATAGAAAGGTTGAATTGGCAGTGCCTCCACAATGGGCTCATCCGGCCCATCTACAACAAAACAAATTTAAATAAAACATAGAAGGATGCACACACAGCTTTTAAGAAACATTCAGAGCTGAAGAGGATTCATCTCACATAGAACAGTCACATTCTTATGTATGGTCATGCTGCTGAAGGGGTTCATCAAGGTCACAGAGTATGATCCCTTGTCTGTCCGGTTAGGTCCAAAAATTACAAGGCTGGATCCCTCGATCAAATACTGTGTGCCGTTTTTCAGGTCTCTTCCATTGAAGCGCCATATTTCTTGCTCAACGACACCTTGAAGCATGTTATATCGTAACGTGAACCGCTCAGCTCCCTCTTGAGGAAAAGGAGGCTCTGTGATCAGAGTCACATTCTGGATAATTTCTGAAAACAAAAATATTAATGGATACAATCAACTTTGCAAACTGGATTTATATTATCAGAACTCTTGTTTATTAACAAGTGCATCTCAAAAAGCTGCACTAAAATGTTGTTCATGTGGGATAGCTTCATTACACATTTCAAACGTTCATTTCTTTCCATTTTTATCATTAATGAAAACAAAAATTCTGATTCTCAGTCATTGAATTAAAGAAGATGACTTTTCGCAGACAGCTGAATCCAGTACAATACTGGAAAATGAAGTAGGATGAAAAACAATTGGAGAAACGTACACAAAGAAGAGCCACAGATTTGACAGGATTTCAAAATAAAACCCATTCGAAGGTTTTAGGGAGAGGCACAACTGCAGATGGAGTCAGCACTTTAAGAGCCACCACCCAGAGATGCAAGTCCATGGAACTTGAGCAAAGTTAACTTCAGAATGCTCAAGTTTGCTTGACTTTATTCAGCTTTATATGACCAATGTGAAAAGTTCTATTAAAATTACATATGCAGTCAGGTCAGCTGTATATTTAACACACAACATCCCCCACATTCCTTCCCTTAACTCACCATAAATATTCAGAGTGAATGTCAGTGAAACTGTTCCCAGTCCAGACTTTCTTAGTTCAACAGTGTAACTTCCAGTAAAGCGCTGTGGCACACCTTTAAAGGTAAGAGATCCATCCCTTTCAATTTTGAGCACACTCCTGCTGTTATTGGCTATGTCTGGAGGAAAGTTGGCGTTCATAGTCCAGGTCCCCACAGGCAGAGATCCCTTAAACCAGGTAACCACTGGATCAGACGCACCACTGTAGGACACAGCCAGGGTCAAGTTGGCACCAACTAAAGCATTTACCAGGGTGGGGCCAACAGGAGACACCACCAGTTGGCAGTTAGCAGCTGCCAGGATGAGAGATGAGTTCAAAAATTAAACATTTTTCAGTCTCTAAACTCAGTAGAAATCCCTGCCAGTTATTTACTTAAAATTATTTTAAAAAAATATTGCTTCTCAACAAACCCTCAGTAAAAAAAAAAGAACAGCATATAAAGCAATATTTATTTTTGTAAAACTGAAAACACCAAGACTCACCTTGAGATGTTAGGATAAACAAAACAGACACAATCACTGGCCTCAATTTCTCAACGCCTTCCAACCACGTCATGTCAGGAAAACAGAAGAATCTAGGAGCTCATCAACAAAGTAGAGAAAACTTAATTACGTTTCTGTAAAATCCAACATGTGGGGAAAAAATCCCCACAAAAAAACGTCCTTGGCCTCAGACTGACTTGCGCGAGGGTTCCTGAGAACTCGAGTTGCGCCCTGAGAGGAGGTCACCTGTGCAGTCAAAGCCTTGATTGTTACGAGACCACACCCCTTCAATGGAAAATACAGGAGCCTTATTTCAGGAAGGGGTATGTTGTGCTACACTTTCTTTGTAAATTGGTTTCTATGACTCTATTTCTTCAAGACTGATGTCATGAGCATTTAATCTTCTCATAAAGTTAACCAGAATGGGAGTTACAAATTAGCTGTTAGTTACCTTGGCATTTCTCATCTGGCTGAAAAAAAAGAATTGACTTTATTCTTCATATTCAGATAAAACAAAAATTATCAAAATGATCAGAAATAAACACTTGCTGTGAATCAATCCGGAAGTTTAACTTTTTGGATGAAATTACTGGAATAAACAACTTCTCAATTTAAATTTATAAAGATTCAACTGTATGCATAAAGAAAAGCCAAAATGGATTAAACATATATTAAAGTGAGATTTCTTGTTTATTTGCCAACTTTGTTGTACCAATGTATATCTGCCGGGCCTGTTCTGCCACTTAGGGGGCAAATAAAGGTAAATGTGAGATTTTTCCACTACATTGTCAGTGGAAAAATTTTACCAAGTGTACAATTTTTGGGTACTGCCTCTGATGCATAGCACATCTATTCAGTTGTTTTTCTCCCCCATCATTACTTCTTGATTCTTCATTTGTGTGACTACAAAGGGTGGTTTCTCCAAAAACACAAAATAATGAACCATAGGTTTAACATTAGAACTGTGTGGTTATGTGCCTTAAATATCTTAAGGGCTGTTAAATTGCTGTGCAATAATCTCTAGTGGTTTGCTGACCTCTAGTGGCAAACACAAATACAAAATTTCACACACAAACTCTATTAACCTTATGATTTAAGATCCAAATTGAAAATGTACTTTCTGAAAGCAGAGGTATTTTCTAACATTCTTAATTTTTTGAAAGGATGTGCATATGATCAGAGATATAACATTGGTTTAAACAAAAAAAAGGAAAACAAATTACATCAAATTTCAATGTCAAATTTGTGATTGGATTAAGTTACAAGACTTGAACATTATTAGATTTCCAATTACACAAAAAAACTGAAAAAAAAAAAACACACCACATTGAATATGAAAAAACTGTCTGCTTTATTGTCATGGAGATATTCTGTACAATCAACAGAGAATTGAGGCGCTTATGGTAAAAGTTCAGATTTATTATTTCCGTCTGATTATGCTGACACACACTGTCCAGTCAGTCCAAAAACAAGTTATAGATATATTAATTGTACAGATTAGTGACAGCAGTGAGAATAATCTTGAAAAAATGACATCTACATGTCTGGGTCCATATTTACAAAATACCATTTACACCTCTGAACATGTGTGGCTACATTACCAGATGAAAAGCTAATGTTGCGTCGCTTTCAGATGCATCCTACAGTTCTTACATTTAATCTAGTTTAATTTATTGCATAAAGTCTGTTTCCTTAGAATTTTCCCTAAAATGCAGATAAAAAATATATTTTCAGGATGGTATGACTGATGGACAGTGAGTCTCAGTATTCATTTTTTTCCTGTTAGTACCAACTGCACATGCTCAGGAACAACAGTTGCAATCAAGAAGGACAAGACTGATACATAAACTCATTCGGTTCCTGTGCATGTGGTATAGTCCTAATTCATCAGAGTCCTGTAATGAGAATAAGGAAAACAGGAACAGCAATTAATATTTCACCAATTTCTTGTTACTTTGAAAAAACAGACTAAAACTTACCACTGTTGGGATGTGTGCCCCTGTCCTCTTGAAGCCTCTATACCTTTCCTGCATCCTTTAGTTTTCCCACCAGGTCCTCCACTGTCTCCACCTTCATGCCTGCTTCCCTCTGTGGGGGGTCCTCAACCCTCAGCACCTCCAGTCTTGATGTGAGGTTCACACCCAAGTCTGCAGGCTTCACATTAGCAATCTTCTTCTTCTTCGCTTTCTGAAAGAAAGAGCAAAAGAAAGAAAGAAAGAGGAAAGAAAGAATGAAAGAAAGAAATATAGGAAGAAAAAAAAGAAAAAAGAAAGAAAGAAGGAAAGAGTTGGATAATGCAGGTAAGAAACAAGTGATGCTTAGTATTAAAATATTTAAACTAGAAATCTTTTAATATATGAATTGAATTTATATATTCAGTTTGATAAGCCGAGACAAACTGTGCATAAATATAAAGTGGAAGAAGATTGACACATTGTTTTTACAAAAAAAATATGAAAAGTGTGGTGCGAGTTCTCCAGAGAGAATACTTTGTATAATCAGATTTTACCTTAACTGATCTATAAAATAAGAACAGAGAACATTCAGCAATGTTATCTAACTTTACTCAAAATGGCTGACACAATGTTTGCATTCTTTTTGTCTTTGTGAATATAACTTTCTGCTACCCACCATAATATTAGGCAGGGTGGCATATCTGGGGGTGTTGAGTCGAAGGTCTGCAGTCAACACTGCTGGTGTGTTGATCTTTATTGTTTCCAGCCCACCATCGATTTCTCGGACCACCTTAATTTTATCTCCATCCAGTGTAATCTCTGATGCAAAGGTACCCTGGAGAAGGAGAGGACAGCACATATTCACTGGAACAACCCTGCTAAAAATTAGAATATCAAAAAAACAGAAACAACTTCCTTTTAACAAAAAGGGGCTATGAAAACTGAAGCTGTCAATTGGTTGTTACTATACACTTTCTGCCATAGGTGGAACTACAAAGCTACTTGTGCAAACCTATTTATCTCCTCTTTGGTTCATAAGCTGTAAAGTGATAAGAAATAAATAAGCATATAGCTGCAAATAATCTTGCCCAATCATCAGATTTATTTATTGTCAAAGCAATAAATAAATTGCTTGCTACTTATTTATTCACAAGTAGCAAGTTGTGATTAAACAAGAAAAAAAGAAATCATCAATGAACAACAAGCTGAATGTTGCACCTAATCAGCCTTTGACCAGCTGTGTTGATCTGAGCAGGAACAGTGTAGCACTAACTGAACAGAGCCAGTCTTTGCTCAACCTGATAAGGTTCTGAGAACAAGCAGCCAACCTGCTTCTCAGCACTGACACAACGCACTTGAATTATTTTGATCTCACAAATAAAAATGAGAGACAGATTTGTTAAAAATGTATTTCATTTACCACTTACCTGAGGCCAGTCCAGTAAGGCGGCTGTCATCTGACCAGTTTGATTACAGTCATCATCAATGGCCTAAGAAAGAAACAAAGATTGCATAAGTGACAAACCAACTATTATGTAGACATGTTAAAAATGGAATTTATAAAAAAAAAATATGTAGGATATTAATTTGCGACTTTGACCTGCTTTCCAAGGATGATGAGTTGAGCATCCTCCTTCTTGGCCAAAGCAGCCATGATTTTAGAAACCTGCAGAGGTCCTAGGGTTTCATAATCTTTCCCGCTCACTTCCACATGAATGCCCCGGTCAGCTCCCATGGCAAGAGCAGTACGAATGGTTTCCTGTACCAAGGAGACATAATTACTTTTCAATATGCCTGTGCTAATTTCTCCCAGATGACTTAACATTTGGTTATTATTACTCTCCAAGCATAAAAGTCTAATTATGTTGCCAGTTTCAACTAAGCCCAGTTTAAACACATTTGATCATAACGCACGTTGGTTGCTTAATCAGGGATTTAGCAATTAGTTTCAGCAAGCTCAAAAAACTGTTATTAGTGAGAACTATGCAAAAATCTCACCCTTTATGGAAATGTGACAAAATGACTGCGATTATTGAAAGAAAGCCACAAAAATCTCTGCTTTTGATTAATCACAAGTCATGTATGGAGACTAGCAAATATGTGGAACAAGGTCCACATATTTGCAAGTAAACAAGTTTGATTTTGTTCATCTCACTAGCAAATATGTGGACCTTGTTTCACATATTTGCTAGTGAGATGAACAAAATCAAACTTTTTTACCTGCCTACAAAAGTCTATGTGTGCATTGAAATAGCAATGCAAACATCATGTTAATTGTGAAGCATGGTGATGGCAGCACCATCCTGTGGAAATGTCTTTTTTCAGACATTAAGTGAAACTAAATTCTACAATGTTGTTACTAAGGGAACTTAATAGGCATTTTTAAAAATTGTATTTGCAAAACGCTTTCAAAGCCAGACACAAATGTGCATAGCTTTCTGTTGGTCTTTCACTTAAAATCCTAATAAAATACAGCGAAGTAGTGGGGGTTGTAATCTGGTGAATTGTGAAAAGTTAGAGATCTTCACCATTTCACATTTGATTATGGCAGTTCTTTTCCAGACCAGGCCTAAACTTGGAAAAATTGCAACATTTTTTAACAAAAAAAAAAAAAATGTGGCCAAAATCTAAGTAAATAAACCCCCACCAAATTCAGTGATTGCTTTGAAAAGCAACGGCATAAAATCTAACCACATCTCTCCTACCTGTGATTGCTGTGGCCCACAGCTGACAGCCACAACCTCCTTAACAAGCTTCTTCTCCTTCAGTTTGACGGCCTCCTCCACAGCAATCTCACAGAAGGGATTCATTGAGTGTTTCACGCCATCTGTCACGATGCCAGTGTTGTCTGGCTTTACACGAATCTGAAGAGAAACACAACAGGAGAGAGACGTTGAAGAGCTTCCACACAGTAGGAGTAATCCACCAAATCTGATCAGACAAAAATCACATTTGCAACTTCGGTGATACTAGTTTAAGTATTGCTACAACAATTCAATATGACTACAAATAGTTTGGCTGGGAAGTCTGAGTTTATTTGCTTAGGCTGCTGTGTCTGCAGAGATAATGGATGGATTGGGTGGTCTTGCAGAAATGTATGCTATATGCAGGGATTCAATAACTTCGCTCTGATAAATAATAAACTAGCCGTCTGTCTATAAACACAGTACCAAGTGCAATTCATTTGTTACAGTTCACATTTGTATTAAGACCAAAACTTTTGGTGTTGCAGAGATCAGCAATTCATGTTCACATGTGAAGTTCTTCCCCATCAAACAGGATTGGAAACAGACTGAGCTGAAACAAGAAAGATCTTTCAAAGAAAACAAAACAGAAGACAGTTTTCTGCCTGTTTGTCAATTCACACCATGAATGAGATTTCCATTATATGATCAATATACCAATGACTTTAAGTGATGTAATCTAGCAGTTCATTGCATTACTTTGTCAAACACAAAGTAAAACTAAAATACGTTTTCTAAACTGCTTCTGTTGTGTAATCTTCTGCACAGATCCACTGCCAACGAAGCTGCAACTACACAACTGAGATCCTGCTGGGGGCAGCAGGAACAGGAGAGTTCTTGCTGTTGCTTAGACTTCATGTAGCTTCGTGTGCTTTTTGGTTCTCTTGTGCTCCAACTCCCAGAGAATAACAAATGGAAAAAAATATATACTGGTATTTTAATGGAAAAATAATACTCAGAAATTGCTTCCTGGGAAGACAAACTATGCAGTCAGATACAGATTACACAACTGTAAGATATGAACATGACATAAAATCAATGTAAACTATTCTCCAGTCTTGCAATTTGAGCATTTAACCTTTGCAGCAGGTCATAGTAAACACACATTGTAAAATAAATAGATATTGGTAGGCTAACACTAGCTTTCAGAGTCAATGACTAAAACACTTAAAAATACAGTTAAAAGGGAAATTATATCAGCTGTAAAAATAAAGGAGTGTTTACCTTAACTGCATAGTCAATAACACGCTTTACTCCAACAAGAACACGGGCCGACATTGTGCAAAAAAACAATTAGCAATCAGAGACGGCCACCGTCACAGAGTCACCGCTGTGCACCTTCACTCAAGGAGGACAAACCGGAATTATTTCACGGTGAAACCACATTACATCAAAACCGCCTACCATTGCAGCCAATCATACGCAACTCTCTGGCAACATTCTGAGTGCTGATTGGCTAAGAAACGGTTAATGGTGTTACTGAATTCAACGGGATAGTGTTACGATTTCAATGTCCGGTTAGCAAAAAAAACTGTTATTTCACTTTGGGTGGTGGATAATCGCAATCTAAATTTTCTCAGAAATGAAAAAAAATAATAATACTCAGCGTTTCCCACCGTTTAAATCTACGGAAACTATTTAAAGCAGAACGTTTTATGGCGGTGCTCATATATCAATGGTCGCATGAAAAACCGAAAGAAGAAAGGTTCCGGTTTATGTGGGGCAAAGTTCACGGTTTAGAGTGGCGTTTGACTTTACTGTAATGCAAGCTAAATAGACACAGTTCGTACGTAATTACTTATTGAATGATAGCTGTGTATGAGTCAGACATGTATCTGTCTTATAATTTTGAAATGTGTGCTTAGTGCTTCATTCTAATTTTTCAGGAAGGAAACAGTCGGAAAAAGTGTGCAAAATCAAAACTATTTTAATATAGCGCCAATCTAAAATATAATAGCCTATATTGTTTTACAAATTTGTTTGATTCTTATTTTGTTGTATAGAATAAATAAAATACACACTTTGTGAATATAATTTAGAACAAGTCTGACAATAGCAGATTTCTAAACAACAGAGTTGAGTAAAGCCCAGCATAAGTATTTCTAAGTGTATCTAAAAACAGAGTACTTTATTTCTTAAAGTGGTATTTCTCTAGCATTTATATTTTCAGGAACATCTGCGTTTCTAAAATTAAAATTATAAATTATTTTGTTGATCCAAAGGGAAAATTAAGTGCTGTCGTGACTGTCCTTCAATGGGAGAGTGCATGAAATCTCCGATTAAGAGAATTAGGTGAGAAAATTAGGTAAAACAGCCTTTAATTGTAAGAAATTAGAACTGATGAAAATATTGGAATTATAAAATATACATATTAACTATGATATTTTTTTAGTAACAAAAGATTATTATTATTTAATTCCTAATAGTGTCATATTTTTATTTTGAATTCCACATATAACTCAAAATAATACAGGTTAACGTTTGAAAAATACCAGTAAATGAAAACTAAAGCAGCGCTTCAAAAGCCTTGACTTAGAGAGCCGCTTATATCCGCCCGGCGGAGTCACCGGGCGCTGATATCCGCCCGGCGACTCCGGAATCTCAACCACAGCAGCAGCGGCCTCCATTTTAACTCCGACACCGAGTTGTACCTCACGTGTCCTGGGCTGTCTCTCTCACATGACCCAGTGTTTGTTCCCGTGATCAGCACTCCCATCTCCGTCTGTGACACCGAATATCACTTTTTATTTTCACCCTGATGGATATGCTCGAACAGAGTCTGGACACTGCAAGGTAAGCGGGACACTCAAAATGGCTAACAGAGACAGGCTAGCAACTACATGCTATTAGACACAGCTAGTTTAGGGCGCTTAGCAAGGCCTGACCCTAAAAATCTGCTTTAAAAAAAGGCAGTTTAATGTGAGAACTGCTCTTAAGTTAACAACTAAGGCGAAAGATCTTCTAAGCAGATTATTTGACATGTGGTACTTAAAGATGCAAGTGGTGTATTGCGAGAAAACGTAATAACTAGACAATAACATTTCAGGAGCAAAGACAGCCTAAGCTAACTAAAACATTGAATATTGTTCCCAGCCGTTAAAGGAAACCGAAACCACAGCAAGGTTCGATTTTTTAAAAATAAAATTACATTATTGGTTTGCGGGACTCTTGCATGGGTTTGGTTTAGGAGAAGTTGAGGGTGAAATACTATGTTTATTTGATCGTTGAAACATTTTAACCACTTCGTAGTTTCTGAAAACTGAGTTGTTTGCATTCGATTTGCAGCCAAGAAAAGCAAGAAGAAGAGGTTGTCCAGGCATCTGAGGGTGAGCTTTTGTTTGGCTTGCAGTGGCAGTAATGTGTGTCAAATGTCGAAACAATTTTTAAAAGAAAAATGTTGTATTTTAGACCAAACTTTTGCTTACGAATTCCAAACCAGTTGATGTATGTTTTTTTTTCTCACCGTGAACAAACTAAGGTCATTACTTAAAACTTTTTTTATTCGTGAAATACTTTGCTTTTTATTAGCTCCAAATTCAGAAGTTTACATAAACTTCCATAGTGCTATATTTAATGGAAATGCTTTGAAAACTCCAGAACTTGAATCAAATATGTTATCTTTTCACAGGCAACTCAAAATAATTTGCTGGAATTTTGGCTCATTCCTCCAAACAGAACTAATGTAACTTAAGGAAGTTTGTAGGCCGTCACTTTTTTCACCTTTCCCCACTAATTTTCTAAAACTGAGATCAGGAGTTTCCGATAGCCACTCCAAAATGTTGACTTTATTGTTCTTCAGCCTGTTTGTAATCACAATGTACTATGCTTAGTACACTGCCCATTTGGAAAACCATTTGTACCCAAGCTCTACCTTCTCTAAATATTTTGCTGGAATATTTTCACATAATGATCTTTTCTCATGATGTCATCTGTTTTGTGAAGTGCTCTCGTCCTTCTCCCTGCTAAGCGCTCACACAGTATGCTGCTGCCATCCCTGTACTTCAATGTTGTTATGGTGTTCTCAGGCTTGGCGTTCATCTCGAAATGGACTTTGAGCCCAGTTTGTTTCACTCGACTTGTTTGACTCTGAAAAATGACACTCCCTTTCAGGGCTTGACTCGCTCATACGAAACACATTCATCTTGGGAAAGAGAACACATGTTCCTGAACAGTACGCTGGATATTCTAATACTGTTTACAGTTGTATATAGTTGTTTGGATGAATGCGGCACATTGAGGAATCTGGAAATTGTACCCAAGGATGACCCAGACTTGTGGAGGCCCACAATTTTTATTTTTATTTTTTCTCACATCCTGGCATATTTCTTTAGTTTTTTTCCCCCTACCCTGTCACACAAGGAAGGATGTTTTTGAGGTGTTTCCTTAAAGTACATTGAGTGAGGATGCATGTCTTCTCTAATTAATTGATAAAAATCTTATTGATATTAATATGTGTAAACTTTTGATTCTAAAGAAAATAAAAAAAATATGTATTGTTGAAAATATGTCTAGAATTTTTCAGGTATTCATGAAACGCAATTTTACATCTATTAAAAATTACATGTATACAATAAAGCTTTGATTATTATTATTTTTCAGAGAGTGAAAAACTTTATGGTTATGTGTCTTTAATATCTGGTTTCAACTATATATTTATGTAGAAAACAGAACTTTTTCTAAAGCTGTTGTGGAAAAATATCTTGGTAGTTCTGTTTGGTCTTCTTATAATAACCACTGGCTGTTTGCATTTTCTTTTTTCACTGTAAGACGCAACAGGGGAAGAGCAGACGGCTGTCACAATAGCCAGTGTTCAGCAGGCTACAGCATTTGGAGACCACAACATCCAATATCAGTTTCGCACAGAGGGAGGCCAGGTAGGTACCTTATGGATCAATCAGTCTTAAAATGCTCTTGATGAGTAGAAAAAGCTTCTGTTCCAGAGAAAGGCACAATTAGACTAGAATTTTCACATGTCTATCTGGTGCCTAGCAGTTTGCAGCATGTTTATTAAGGTGGCGGAAAGGACTTGATCAGAAGCATTGTGTTCTAAAAAAAGTGCAATGTGAACATATTCATACCTGCTAAGAAAATATTCACATTACCACCCCAAGATGTTTTATTGGGATTTTATTTGATGGACAAATATAAAGTTGCAAAAATTTTAACATTTTAGGAAAGCGATTCATGGTTTAATGCAAGCGTGGAGTGAGTTTGTTGTTTTCGCTTTACTCTGTTACCCTTCAATAAACTGAATTGGTACCATCTTTCATACTCTATAATTGACTCCAGTTTTGTATAATTTAATGTTGGCCTCAGAGATTTTAAAAGAGTATTAGTGGACAAACTGCATCAGGTAGGCCAGTGATCTGCAACTCCAGTCCTCAAGGGCCAGTATCTTGGCACCTCAATCAAATCACCTCCTTTGTATGCAGTCTTGATTATTTGAGCAGAGACGCATCTAAACGTTGCAGAACACCAGTTCTTGAGGACTGGAGTTACAGACTCCTGATGCAGTCCTGGACATGGTTCTCCATGTAATCTTTCTCATTGGGTAAGGACAGTGTTATTCCGAGAAAGAGGTCAGAGTTCTGCAGATCCGGTGGAAGATTTTTGCTGAAGAGCAATAAGAAGCAAGCCATTGTTGAAAGAGAGCCATTAAAGTTGTGTTTGCAGTTTGTCACAAGATTAAGGTTAGATGAAGCCAAATTAAACTGTTTGTCCTACATACAAAACATTATGTGTGGCAAAACTAAAGCTGCACGTTGACTCAAACACACCCTTCTCACCTTGAAACATCCTGGTGGCAACATTGTGCTTCGGGAATGTTTTTCATCTTCAGGATCAGAGGTGATGGGAAGTTGGATGGAGCTAAAAGCATGCATTGTTTTCTTATAAGAAAAAATGTTAAAGCAAAAGTTTTGAGCATATTAGCAAGTCTAAGTGTACTGCAGTTTCTTAAATGAAATGGTTTATTAATGTGTTACAATGACCTAGTTAAAGTCGAGAGTTACATTTATAAGATAATCTGCAATAAAACCTGGAGGAGCATTTTAAGAACACCAAACCCATCAGGAGAGAGAAATATTATAAAAACACAATGGTTGAGAAGTTTAGATTCTTGAAAAAATTATTTTGTTGGATAAAACACCTCCACATGACTGCAGAGCTTGAGAAAAGAATACAAATGTATTTATTTCACATTTGTTTACCATGAAATCAATCTTCACTGTTTGAACTTTACCTAATGGCTACATTAAAGTTGGAACTTTGAAACACTGAGGATTCTCGTGACCTGGAGTCCAAATCATCCTGCAATGTAAAAATAGAACAAAAAACCCGGTTAAGCTAAAGAATCACTACACAAGCTTAAAAAAGGATCCAAGCACTGTATTTTTAAAGTTTATTCAAGCGTAATTTTCACTCCCAGAGATGTAATTTTGGTTGTAGCATCTATTGTGCCTAGAAATTTCTGGAAGGTTGGAGATATCAAGAAAATCTTTCATGACAAGCCGGTCATATCAGCGAGTATCTGCTGTTCATGTCCTATATTTCTGAGTGAGGTGGGTTGTAGACTAATTTGCCTGAAACAAAGATAAATGTGTTTTTCTTTCTCTGGCTCCCAGAAATCCAATGTGACTATTATCAATTTTTTTTTCTATCCACTTATCTGCATCTCTTTACTTGCAAATGATGGATCTGGAAATGGTGAATAATCTTTGGAAAAATGTACCATGACATCAAAGAGAGTTTTTTCACATTTTGGGTATTATGTTGTTGTTGTTTTTTTTCCTTCTTTTTATTTCATTTTGTTTTTGTTTGTTTTTTGTACTGGAGGGAATTAAGTCAGTGATCCATGTGGCTCATTTGGCATAAACAGGTCTAGCGTGAGCAGTCATGTGATTCCAGTCTGGTCTGGGATTGGCATGGGGGAAATGTCACATGTCAGTCAGAAGGACAGTCACATGATGGAGGAATACAAATAGCGATTCTTGAGACAAACGGGCTCATTTTCTTCACAGCTTCCTTAAAAATTAAATCAGGCACATTCTGAGGCGTAAGCATATTGTGCGGGATGATGCGATCTGTGCATTGCTGAGGTTTGAGCAGCGATTTCAGATTCTGGCTTTTACTAACATAAAGAAACAGAAATGATAAACAAAGCAGCGAGCCAGGTGAGGTTTCTATCTGTGTTCAGAACACCTGAAGTGTACAAAAAAAAAGTCTGCTCTGATTGCTCAACTTTACTAATTTGTGTCTCTACCAAAGGTGACGTATCGTGTTGTCCAGGTGACCGACCAACACGTTGATGGAAGAGAGGAGACAGGAGGAGCAGTCAGCGTCGTTTCAGCAGCTGCTTTTGCTGGGGCTCCTCAGGCTGTGGCTCAGGTAACACAACCGTTATTTTTTTCTTGAACAGAACAAATTGGTACTATGTAGGACCTTAAAAGAAAAGCTGTATCCTTTGTCGTTATTGTAGAAAATGTTCTGTTTTAGCATTTCACTAAGATACTAAAACTAATACAAAACTATCCTTCCTCTGCATTTCGTCTATGTGTACATAATCAGTGTGTTCCTGGAGTCTCTGATCTGTTGGAATCAGGCAAATAAGAAAAGAAATCTTGACAAAAGGTAGTAAAATAAATCTCCAAGACTAGCTCTTAGTCAGAGGAACAGTGAGGTGGAAGTATTAATATTCAGACTAGACAGTTTTTAACATGTTTTTTCCTTTTACTGAAATTTGCACAGCCTGTTAGTGTCATGTATTCAGAGACAGTAACAAATATTTGGAATTATCACAAAATTAAAAACAAGTGATTGAGAATCCATCAGTCCATCATCAGAGGGTTGGTAGGGTAGCAGGTCCAGGAAGAAAACAAAGACGGCCCTTTTCGTAGCTTCACTTCTGTTTATGCTGGGAATCACAAGGTTTTCCCAGGCTACAAGGGATATGTAGGCCTTCCAGCAAGTTCTGGATCTGCTTTGGACGCTCCACTGTCAGATGTTCATGAAAAGTAAAACTTGTAATTTTTTTTTTAGAATGGTACACCTTAGGTGACTGTCTCAAAACGGGCTTTTTTTATATCCAAATGTTTTCACATTTACTGCTGACTTTATTATATTTGAAAATAGAAAAAAATGTATTGAATTTTCTTCATCTAAATTATCACTGTAGACTATGGAACTAATCTGAAACCAGTTCCTTTAACAAAGCATATTTTATCCAAGTCGCTCACAGCGGTTCCTACTTTGCTTTTATTCCACCTGTGGGTATTACAGTGCAGGGACTGTCTGCTACCTGTTGACTGAACTGCATGTTGAATAGCAGAACAAGGGGGTTTCTATTCCCTCCTCAATTAACCCGCTGATCCTTGCTTATCCACAGCTGGTGTGCTTTACACATTACCACAGGGCTTGTTTTGCCAAATAATTATTGTTTCAAGCAAACTGCAAACAGAGGCAACTTGACAAAATAGGAAGCAATGTTATCTTTGATTTTAGGGACTAATTAATGTGTTTAATTTATCTTCTGTTGGAATCATAAACTGCTGTCTCCATCTTGCAATAACCTGCAAGATATTTTTGTTTTTGTATTTTACTCCTTTGCTTAAACAAACATGTGAAATAGGTCGACTTTAAAGAAAATCAGAAATTGGTATTGGCAAGTAATTGTCCAAGTAAAAATCTCTAAATAGCTGTAAGTTGTATAGGTATAATCAAAGCAATAATTCAGAACCAATAGTCATTGTGAACTTTCTTTTTGGGCTGCAACTAAAAAATATTTTAGTAACATATGATTCTGATGATTAATCGGATGGAAAATATTGGCAAATTGGCAGTGTAGGGTTGATTTATAATAACTGGACTAAAGTGGCTTAAAATGAAATTTATTTAGTCAAAACCTGAACCAGGTAAAGCTAAAACTATGCCACTTGAGTTCTGGGTGGAAAATATTTACAGAACCTTTTTTCTTAATCTAAAATCTAGAAAAGTATATGTTTTGTGTACAGTTTTGGTTTGACTACTGCTCTGGGTGTGTTGTTTTAGCAAATGGCCCTCTTATTCAATCTCGCTTCAACAATCAATCAATCACTCCATTAGTTGATAATTATTTAATAATAAAATTACAGAAATTAATTCATGACAATCCAATCAATTCCTTCAACCGCAATCGTTTCTTCTATTTGTTCTTATATTCAAGAGATTAATGGGCCATTATTTGCTTGTTATTTGACAGAAGTTTATGTTCGAATCAGAATAAGATGTCAGTCGCAGCAAAATTTCTATCAGTCATTGGGGCTTTTCCAACCAGAATATATCTAACTTGATCTCAGTCGCAGTACACCACCGGCTCCTCTGACCTTGTTGTTATCACCACTAACGAGATCTGTGCCGCTTCCTTTCTGCTCTTTATCCCTGCCGTCACACCGCTCTGTGTCTTCCTTGGGGGCCTGCAGGAGGGACACCGGTATTGAGTCTGACAGAGAACGAGGTGTGCGTTTACCTGCTGTGACTGCTCCATTGCCACTCGCTCATGCCTTTCCCTCTGTTCCTCTCTTTTTCTGTCACAGGCTGTGATCCAAAACCCTTTCAGTAATGGAGGAAGCCCAGCAGGAGAGGCAGTGGGAGGGGAGACCCGCTTCGCTTACTTCCCCGCAACCGCTGTGAGCGACGGGACCGTGTCAGTGCAGGCCGCTGCAGACCCAACCCTCACACAGGCGGGGGGTGAGTCACTTCTCACTCTGAGTCTGCACTGGGCCGAAGTACATCAGAGTTATACGGCTAATTAAGCCATTATTTTTACAAAAGCCGCTCGTTATGAGTACCCTAAAGCCAGAATAGCATCCCGTCTCTTAGTAGATCTACATAAGCCATTATCTCTAAAGTTCTGGCCAATTTAAATTACAGCAGCATGCTGTAGAGGCAAATTCTCCTGTTTGTTTGCATGCTGTAGTTATAGCTTTACTTGCAGTGAAGGTGAGAGTCGAAAAGATGCTTTATCTATTATTCAGTAAGTGTTTGAAAAGCATGTTTTGGTCAGGCTCAGGCGTCCTACCACGGCTCCTCCAGCTTTAATGTGATCCCACGTGTCTCCAGGAGGCGCATCAGATAATTTCATAACTGGCAAATAAAGGCAATATACAAACCACAAGCGGTGTCCTCAGATGTGCAAGTCTCGATTGCAATTTAGTCACTGCTTGTTTGTCACATGCTACCATACGGCCTCATCCACACGGTCACATGTTGTTGTCCTGCTTTATTACCTCATTGTGTGGTTTTAATGTGCTTCTGCTGATGATTCTTATAAGGAAATCTGTTGATATGGGCTCCTGTTCTTTGCTTTGAATCTGTTCAGAACATTATTAGTTCAGAACCAAAAATTCAGCTCCATTATGTGCAACAAATCTATTTACTGTGTGCATATTGGCCAGGTTTAGATCCTGTGAGTTTTAGTTTGTGCAACTAATTAAATTGTTTATTTCATCCTTAAATATATGGTGAGAAATATATGTTGTTAAGTTGAGAGGTATTTTAAATGAAAATATTTTTGCTCACTCAAACAGAATAGTAAGATGTGCATGGATGAATTAGTTCAACTATGCACATCTGGTAAATTCAGCCTGTAATTTTCACATTTTTTCCACCACTATGGTGTAGGGTTAACTAAATTAAATGATAATCTTGATAAAAATTTTAATATTTTATATTGATTTTTAATGCACAAACACTAAGTAATAGTAAAACCCCAGTTTGGATATTTAACTATATAAATATTGAAAAAAATTGACCTTTTAACAGATTGCATCATATTGAATCTTTCCCTGAGCCATTAAACATATTTGGTTCATTTTCCAATAAAATGAGCCAAAGTTGATAATGTATTATGTCAAAGTCATGCAGAACATCCAAAAGCTGTTTTTATTTTTTTAATCATAAGACTGTGTATTGCATCATGCGCCAGAGCCAGAACTCAGACTACCTTGGTTCCATACAAGTTGAGGTTCCTGCGCTGTGTATTACAGAAGAGATTCAGCTTCTATGGCTGGTGTGAGAATAAGAAGAATTTGAATACAGTTTGTGGGTTTTAAAAAGACTGTGTAGAATAATCCAGATTAGTCCATAAATAATACATTTTATGTTAGCCTAATTTCATCATGGTCCAAATGGCAAAAAGAAAACAAACATTGAAAGTTCTCCCTTTTCATGTTTTAACCATTAGAGTTAAAACATCAAACTGTGTTTCTAAAGAATCTAAGTATTGTTTTGATCTAAGTATTTTAGATCTTCAAATGTGGCCCAGATTCTTTAAAGACTGAAGCTGCTTTTTTAGCTATGTGCCTTTAAGAATTTAAAGTCATGTAAAGTTCACTATCGTCATCCAGATTTAGTGGATGGCCATGTTTTCTGAGAGCCTTTAATATGCTATTTCTTGTATATCACTCTGTTTTTCTTCCTTTTGGTACCAAAACGGTGCCACACACAGCCCTCTTAATGCCGCTGTGTGTGGGTGTTGTCAGCCATCCTGAGGAACAGTATTTATTAGTAAACATTGTCCACACAGAGGGTAACTCGACAACTACTGCCATTCTTGCTTCAAATCAATCATACTCGAATATAGCAGGTTGTCAAACTGAAAGCATCCACCTTCATATCCAGCGTTTCTCATATCAGCTTAAATTTGCTTCACTAGATCAAGTGACAAGCTGTTGGCAACGAGAAAGCGCTTTGTTGCACAGGCTTCATTTGGATTAGAAAATGCAATCCCTTAATGTCGTGAGATTTGGTGCCACAAGTCTAAATTTACATGAAAGACTTGGGTTTGTTCTTGTTTTTATCAAAAAATGTCCTGATTCAAGAAATTCTAAAGTATATATTGACTTGAAGCTGATTACTCACTTAAAAACATCCTCGCTTGATTCCTGCAGGTCAGTTTTATGTGATGATGACGCCCCCTGATGTCATCCAGACGGGCTCACCACGAACCATTGCCCCACGCACACAGCCTTACCCTGCGTAAGTATTTTCTCTCATTCAGTAATATCACATCAGAACTTTTTCTTCCTGTAAAGAAATGCCCCGATCACAGTAGTCTTCAGTCTGACTTCAACTACTTGAGTTTGGCATTATTTCGACTGTTTTCTTTAAGCCCTACGGTGAATCTGCAGGCCTTGATTCAGGCTTCTTTGTAAATCAACAGCCTCTATCCATCAATCTAAAATGCATATCATCAAAGGATGTGAAAATAAACAAAGAGGCCTAAATCAAGTAATGCAAATGCTAATGTAGGAGGAGGCTGTAGAGGTAGAGTTGAAATTTCTCAGCATCAGAGATGTACTTGATAGTGGAGGTATTTTTTCATGCAAGTGTAACAAGAAGTTTAAATCTTCCATCGCTTTTATGACTTCTGTTACTAAATTTTTGCTAAGTGCCATGATTTACTCTGAGTTCCTCATCTGCTGTTCTCAGTTTTGACCCATACTTCTTGTCTGTCTCTGAAAGCAACGCACTTTACAATAATCAGACATCAAACGAGATTCATCTCAGAAGATCTTCCACTGTTAGACACACGCTGGTATTTGTAGTCACTAGGATTATAAGCAGGGTCACTCAAACAGCGTCTGTCGTGTTAATTAAATGACACCAGGCTGCTTCTGGCTTAATTTAGATGCGTACTTAAAAGACGAGGCTTCACTTCCTGCCAAAAATACATTGGCACTGGTTAATAAGTGCTGAGAATTGAAAGATTATTGAATCTCAAGTAGCTTGATTTTTCTGTTGTTTGGTAAAAGCCAACCCAGTCATTAGCTTTCTTGGTCACAAACTGAACACATGACTCTTTATCAAACTGGGTTTGCTCTGAGCTAAATGAATATTCTTATGTTCTAGCCCACTTTACCCTTTTATCATTTAAAATTTGGGTTAGTCCTTTTGAAGATCAGAAGCAAAGGAGTTTCTTGTATTACTTTTTTTTTTTGCCAATATTTGCAGTTGGATAGTACAATATCCATACCCCTTGAGCTGTTTCACATGCAGTCACACTTCAGTACATTTTATTGGGATTTTATGATAGTCAAACACAAAGTAACACACAATTGTTAAGTAGAAGATGGACACGTATTTTATTTTCTTGTTTAAACCCCTTGAGTCACTACAACCATGTTTGCAGTTACAAGTCTTTTTGGTTATGTCTCTATAAGTTTTGCACATATTTAGGTTTTAGATCTCAACCTTTACTGGGCCATTCTAACACATGAATGTGTTACAACCACCATTATACCATTGGTGGTATGTTTCGAGCTTTTGACCAACAAGAAGAAACTTCCAACGCACCCCAGTCTTTGGCATCATGTAAAGGGTTGCCTCCCCAAACATTGTTCCATGTTTAGCGTTGGCCATCTTTCCTTTTTAAGTTTTAAATAAATTTGGTAAAATTAGATCAGTTTAAAAACCATGTATTCTACCCATGTAGTAGTTTATGTTGGTCTGTCGCATAAAATTCATACACGGAGGTCTCAAAACCAGCTCAAAGGGTATGAATACTTGCAATTTCCTGTCAAAAGTATCTTTTCAGTATGTGTGTAATGGAATAAAAATGAATATTTGTGTTTCAGTCATTTCAAAGAACTCTAACTGTTTCGAAGATGTACATATTTTTGATGGGCATCTTTAAGTTTGTTACCCTGACAGCAGCTCTGCTATATATTGCTGCGCCAACACGCTGCTTTACTTCCAAGGTTAAAGAACTAACCATGCTGGAGTTTACGTAAATAAACTGTAGAATATTTTATTTCCCTCTTGTAGTTCCTGTTTGTAACATGTATGTTCCTATTTATTCCCTCCTAAGTTATAACTGTAACCCATTTAAAGTGTTTCAGATATATTTGTGCTAACTAACCAACAGTATGATTGACATGTGAACAAAGTGAATGAAAACCTCCCACCCTATTTGCCGTTCGCAGAGATGAAAACGAGCTGCTGCAACATGAAGGTTTAAACTGGTGAGGACAGTTTCCACATTTCTCCCGCACTCCTTTTTTTTTTCCTTCTTTTTAAACAGCAAATGAACTAATCAAATAAGATCACAAGGAAATACGCAGCTCAAAGTCTCTCAGTCTCTGCCTTCCTCCCCCCACCCTCTCATCCATAAGTCCCCGGTGATTCTCCAAGCTCTTGATGTATGAGACACAGATAATTTGTTCGATGCCGACCCTGATCCATTGTTGCTAGTTGTGCTTGTGGCAAATAAATTTTTCCATTAGGACCTAGAAACTGGGTCATTGTTTTCCATCTGGAAACAAATGCTGGATCCACACTATTTTAGTGTCGTTTCTAAGTGCTCCTTTGTTGTAGTGCTTTTTTGTTCTCATTTAATCTAGTTTTTGAAGTTGGTGGGAGAAATACATGGAGCGTATTTGATGTTAAACACTGTTCGAAAAAGTGTATTTCATTGACCCAACTGTGTTAGTTTCATAAATTACGGTATGTTAAGTAAAATATATTTGGAATTTTTGCAATACCTCACATATGACTGACCACTGGTGACCGCTAAGGGCTTAAAGCTGATCCCCCTAAATCATCCATTGCCATCATTAGAAGTCCAAGCTCCTGTCCGTAGAGTCTCGTTTTATAATTTATCATCTTACTGTCAAGGCCGTAGCTTGGTTAAGAAAGAACCAGTGGTGCAGGAGAATTAAAAATGAATATTTTTGACCAATGTGCACAGTTGTACAAACCTGTTTTACTAATAATTTGGGTAAACTAATTCAGCACTGAGGCTGCTTTTCATCTTATTGTCTTTATTTGTGTGGAAACAATACATCAGGGATATTAAGATGATGTGTGGTTCTATAGCGTAGAAAAAAAGAGGAAATTCCTCTGGGCCTGCACACTTAGTTATTCACACAGTTATCCCCCATTGTTTTAAATGAACCATTGAGATAAATCCAGTTTTCAGCTAAATCCTATTAATAAAGAACGGAAATCATTTTGTTGGCAGACCTGATAATAATTAATCTTTAAATTCAGAAGTCAAAACTTGCAATGAAATTTTTAAGATGATTCCCTCCTGATTTGAGTTAATTTATTCAATGAAGGAGATTTTGACCAAGTCACTGCTGGGACAGTTATTGATAACTCTAACAATCTAAAGATAATTGTAACTGAAACTATTGTGTTAAGATTTTACACAAACTACTAATTTGTAATTCTCAACTTTCTGTTTCTGTGAGGCATAAATATAATGCGACACAGAGGCTCATTTCTTTTAGCCACTGGGGAAGATCCATATTTATCTCCCCGTCACACACAATAAGCAGGATGCTAAAGAAGTACAAAAAAATCATAAGCTGTAGTAGAGAGGTCATTTGGGGTCAATAACTCTACGTAGTTGTTTAGAGGCATTCCAGAAAAAAAAAAAAAAAAAAAAAAAACATTTCTGACCTGTCATCACTAATATATAAGCTATTATAAAGTTTGCTAATCATTATTAGGGTGTGCTTTGGACAGTTTTATCTGTTTGAAAACAAACACTACATAAGGAATTGGTGTAAATTAAAACAGGGCTGTGACAAAGCCCTTTATCCCCACTGTTAAGTATAGTGGAGGATACGTAACACTCCGGGCCTAATTTCCTCTCAAATTTTTAACAGAATAGTGACCTTAAACGTATAAGCGACACAGAAAAATCTCACCACAAGCAAAGCCAACCTTTGCCTGCGGCCAACGTCAAGTCAAGTGACTTGACGTTTATAGAGTGTTTTATAGAGGGACACTCTATAAAATAACACATATGATGACGTCTGTTTTTGGCTCTTTTATACCAAAAAGGAAAATTGGAGCGCTTTGGCAGTTTGTTAGGCAGAGTCCCGGGGCAGGATACGGAGACACAAGGCCATTATGTTGGTCTCCAAACACCCAAAGTTCAGCAGAAAGCAGCTCTCTTTAGTCATTTTAAGCAATAATAGATCAGTGTCCTCCCTTTGGGCCTCACCTGGGAACAGAACAGGCAGTAGAAGTTTGGCCCAGTCTCCGTTTTCCAGTTAAGTGGCTCGAGGCTACGGGTGGGTGCGTCATAGCTGCACACATAGCCTCACATGGCCGTGCATCCTGAAGTGTTTCAACCACAAACAACTTCAGAGGCCTGGTAAAAATAGCTCCTGCATTAGTTTTGAATTGCAAGATAACTTTGAAGAATGCTGCATATAATAGAATAAGGCATAGCTGGATTTGGGGGATAGGATTGGATTTCTACCTGATTGTGTGGTGCTCGGAGATGAGGGATGCAGCAGTGTTTGAAAAGTGTTTTTATTTCCATTTTATGTGCAGGAAAATGGACGGACCCCGAACGCCACGAGATGAAAGAAGACGAGCGCAACATAATGAAGGTGGGTAATTAGCAATGATTGTGGCTTTTGATTTTGTCTGATAGTCCAGCACAATGCAACTGGGAGAATTGAGGGGCCTAATGGAGCATTTTCTGTTGGAGAAAACTTCACCAAACCCTGTCATAATATGTTATTATAAGAGCAGATATCATACTTATTTTTTAAATGGCCACTAGAGGGTAATGCTGAGCTGTTGAACGTCGTAAGTTTGCTTGAAATCTAAAGGATCCAAGGAAAAAGAAAAATCTGGTTCCTCAGGCAAAAATCACCTTCAGTAAAAACTAAATGTAGAGCATATGCTGTTTTAAATTTTCTGCTGTGTTCTCCCTGTTCCTTTTAATTAGTTGAAAGACGACGACGAGACAAAATCAATAACTGGATCGTCACGCTTTCCAAGATGATACCCGATTGCACTATGGACAGCACCAAGACAGGAGCGGTAAGCCTTTTTGCTCTTGCCTTTTTTTTTCTTTTTTTTTTCGTGCAGCCATTTTAAATTTCTGCCTTTCAGCCATGTGACTGCAGTTATGTCCCCCTCAGAGCAAAGGAGGCATCCTCTCAAAAGCTTGTGACTACATCCGTGACCTGCGGCAAAGCAACCAGCGACTGCAGGAGAGTCTGAAGGAAGTGGAGAGGATACAAGTGGACAATGAGTTGTGCAGGCAGCAGGTACTGATATCGGGTCTTGCTTCGAGCCTGCAAAGTGGCATCAAGTGAAGTCTCAATGAGCTCAAGAATACATGAAAAAGACCTATGAATGATAATTCAAAACCTTCTTTTGAGGTGGTGAGGTGTAGCAGATAAATAAATTTGCTCACAAACAGTCAGCGGCAGCGGGCTGCATATGTGGCTGTGAAGATTGCTGCTGCTCTGAATAGATTGGTTTGGTGCTTCATTCAGCAGGAAAGTCTCAGAAGCATGAAATCCAGCCCAGCCCCATGTGCATCTTCATTTCTCCAAAACAAACCCCCTGGGATTCCAGGCTGTGTAGCTAATCATCACGGGCTGACAAAGAGGATCAAAGAGTTTGCACTCTTATAATGAGAAGTGTTACCTGACATCAGTGCTTTCAGAGGCAGTGGGGATAATATACTCAGGGGCTGTATGAGAACTAAGTGCATCCTAATGCATTGAAAGTATTCTGAGATTCTGGAGCTCTTTTTTTTTTTGCCGCCTGTCTCCCCTTGAATTCAAGGCCCGCAAGGTGTTCGGCAATATAATTTTATTCCTGTGCTCAAAGCCTCATATCCTCTGCTCAGTCATGTGCTAAGGAAGCTATGGAGTCAGAATGGTGGGTTTTGGACTGGGGGTGTCTTTGAAAGGGTCTGCATGAATTTTCCCTAATCCCAGGTATTCCACAAAGCTGCGCTCCCATTAGCATAAGCCAGTTTAACTGTGCAAATAGAAAAAAGAAAATTGTTGGCTGCTGTAAACCATGAGTTGCATTTACAGAGGGGCTGCAGTAATATACATTATTAGCATGAAGAAGTTTATATCAGTAGTTCAATTGAAAAAGTGAAGCTTCTACATTGAATAAAGCGTCATACATCAGGTAGTTATTTCAGTTAATTTTGATTATTACAACTTGCAGCTCATGAAGAGCCAAAATTTAGCTTTTCAGAAAATAAAAGAACTTCACCCAACTGAAAACTAGATTCATGTTTTGACCAGTAAATACTCTTAATATTTTGGGCTTTTTTGGGGGGGGGCATGAATTACTCCCATCAGTGCAGCATAGAGATGTGATCAGCCAGTGGCTCTGATAAGAGTCAAGAAGAGGCTCGGCTTGCTTTCACTGCCCTTCAGCTTGTTGGTTCCGGTGCTTCTCATCTTCCTCTTGACCCGGTGTCTGCAATCTTTACAACCTAAAGAGACATTTCTGCTAAACCAAATAAAACTTATGTAGAACTACAAAGTCACATGACTTACCCCCATAAAAAAAAGGCATAACCTAAAGTTTTAGATGACTATAGAAAATTTATCATTTTTAAAGAACCACAATTTTCTTTCTGTTTAGAATTTAAAATAAAGATAAGATAGGAGTTAGCAAAAAGAATGGTGGTTCTTCTTTTTTATTCTGTGAAACAGAAAAATATGTAAAATAAAGCACATAGATACCCATCCATCCATCCATCCATCCATCCATCCATCCATCCATCCATCCATCCATCCATCCATCCATCCATCCATCCATCCATCCATTCATCCATCCATCCATCCATCCATCCATCCATCCATCCATCCATCCATCCATCCATCCATCCATCCATCCATCCATCCATCCATTTTCTGATCACCCTTACTGGTGCCTATCTCCAGCTGCGTTCCGGATGAGATACCAATACCAATCTAACAACAAGAAAATCCGATCTAAAAACATGTTATTCATACTTTGTATTATTTTTCGTGAAAATCTTAATTATTATGATGTCACTGTGTACTGGTACTTTTGGCCACCTGTTCTGATGTCAAGCCCTGTTGGAAAGTGAATCCAGCATCTCCATAAAGTTTGCTAGCAGTACAAATGAAGTGCTCTAAATGCCTGGTTATTCTTTGGACTTGATAGAACTGGACCATCACCAGCAGATGACATTGATTTTCTTATTCAACACTAACTGTAGAAACTTCACATTGCAAAATGTATACCTCTACACTCTCTCACCGGGCTGTGGGACTTTGATTCTCAGATGAAATGGAAAAATATTTTCGACCCACCGGCTTTGTTCTCCTTATTTCTGCAGTGCCACTTTGATTAGGAGAGCAACTAGCGATTATTTATTTGTTTTCATACAACAGATTTTCATTTTGCTCAACTTCCACTGATATTTCTGACCACAGTGACTGTGCTGATTTTTCCGTATGGTTTCATAGCCCATAAATTAATATTTATGATATCTTACGTGTTTAACGTAATATTCTTGGTTTCAGAGAAAATGAGTTTGAGTTCAGTCACCAAAACTAACTGAAATAAACACTTAAGATTTTCCACTGGGTGTAATGGGTCTGTTTCCTGTAGAATTTCACTTTGATCAAATTCCTAAAGTACAACAACTTATTGTTGTTTTGTTGACGATCAAAAATCCTCTGTTTTTAAGATTGAGGAGCTGAAGAACGAGAACGCGTTGCTCCGGGCGCAGCTTCAGCAGCATGGCATCGAGACGGTCGGAGAGACGCCGCCGCAATAACAGAGACGAACATAACAGGGAGGAGCAGCAACCACTTAAACATGTCACTGATGCTGTAGGTGAGGAGAAAAAAAGCAGACAAGACGATTGGAAAAAGACTTGTTGGAGAATCACTTTGTCTTTAGTGATTCTCTCCTTCTCCAGCTTCCGGGGTCACGAACCCTTCACCAGCCATTTGTGGCTGCACTTGACTGTTCCAGTCCTATCGAGATAACCACCTGTTGCAGCTCAGTAGAAGTGTACTCCAAGAAAACATGTCCTCTCATCTCCGTCGGAGTGCTGTACCAGCACTAGCAATGAAACAGAACCTCTGCTGAACTTATCCTGTGATTAGTATTTATGTAGCCTCACTAACGGACTATGGGTTTTGTTGTATAAGTTTGTTTCTTGTGAGTTCCTGTTTCTCGCCATTCTTATTTTTTTCATAGTTCCTGCTTTTATCCTGTTTGTGGTTTTTAGTTCTGTATTAAGTTGTTTTTAGCTCATATAATTTATTAGTCTGCTTGCTGACAGAAGACGTGACGGAGACCAGTTGCGGTGAAAATCATGCACGACCCCCCCAGAGGAGCGGGCTAAATTTTAAAAGCGAGAAAACATGAAAAGTTTGCAATACAGAATTCTGAAAGGCGAGAATAATGTGACACACATATTTTACCTACATCCAAAGACAAACGAGGAGCCGTGCAAGCCGAAGCCTCCGGGCAGATTTATGTAAAATATGACTTCTCATGTTTTAATACAGATGTTACAGAATGTTAGAGCAGATTATTTCTGGGAGTCAACAATCAATAACTCACTAACTCTGTCTCCGTCATACTTATTACCATGAAGTGTGTGCAATCTTGAAGCTTGATTTGAGGTTAAAAAAAAAAAAAAAAAGCGGTGTATACTTGAAATGTTGGGCATTTGGTTGATTGAAGAAAGTCAAAACAAATCACTTGTAAAGTTCCGACTGTTTAAATTCTATTTAAGTAAAAACATACAAGAGCAGAACAAGCAGACAATTTCCACCTGAGCACTTTGGACTGTTAGCTGGAGAGTAATGCAGTACAAGCCTTTGCCAAATGATATTCAGGTACTGTGGGTTTATTTTAACTTTTTATTCACATCTGATTAAGCTGCATCTCAAAATGTGCAGGAATGTTTCCCGATTTGCTTTATTGCAAGATGTTTGCACCTATTTTGGTGGTGCAACTCTTCAGATGGAGCTCAATGCACAGAGAGGGAAGCACCCTGGAGAGCAGCGCTCAAAGACCCTGCTTACTACGAAGAAAGCATGCAGAGAAATCGTGTTACACTTTTTTTAGCCGAGCACGATTTGTTCTCCAGGAAAAACGAGAACAATTCAGATGGAAACTCCCATTTTCTGAACTATAAGAAAATCTATCTGGTTTTACCAGTAAT
This sequence comes from Poeciliopsis prolifica, assembly GCF_027474105.1. NCBI lineage: Eukaryota > Metazoa > Chordata > Actinopteri > Cyprinodontiformes > Poeciliidae > Poeciliopsis > Poeciliopsis prolifica. Next base: position 7,272,189 of record NW_026562400.1, on the reverse strand, counting down.
TCAAGTCAATATTAACACTGTTGACAATTTTTTTAAAATGAATATACATGTTTTTTTTTTTTTGTTTTTGTTTTTTTTGCTTGCAGCAGTAGGAATAAAAATGGGGGAACAAAGCTAAGAGTTGGAGTGGCCCATTAAAGCTCGGTCGCTTCTTCCCTGTATCAACATCTCAGGATTTAGCAAAGCAAAACCAATACTGAAACCTTTGGCAAAATCATGCTGGCTTTCACATTTAAGTATCCAAAACTCTTAAGTTAACAGCTTGTGATCTGACAGTGCTGTTCTGCTACAACTACTATTTTCAAATATAATAAATCTGGTGCAGGTGGCTCATCTAACAAGCGGGACTCTCAGCCAAATTTGAGTGACGGATGTGTAGTAGGAATTTTTATTTTATTATTTTTTTTATGTCTATTATTTTTACACCTCAGCCAGAGGAGAGCGGAGAATGTAAAGAGCTAAATATTTGCTTTAGAAGGTGGATCTCCACAAATGAGCGGTCATTTGTGTGTGATTCCTTTTAATTTTTCTTTGATGTTCTTTTTGTTTTCTTTGACAAAAAACAAAAACAAAAGAAAACAAGCTCCCTTTGTGTAGCAGCCTCACTGTTCTCAGGTTAGAGACATCTTTTCTAAATAAAATGGTGAAAAATAAAACTTTCACTTGCTGATAGCCTTGATTGGTTGTGGTTTATTGTCCTTGCTCAGCCTTTAGAGAGACGGATTAAAATGTGTTATTTCTGTTGTGAATCTGAGGCTGACCTTCTTATGTTCCAGGCTGTTAATTAGCACCAGAGATAAAAAAAAAAAAAGTGTTATATTTTGGGTGGGATAGGAAGAGATCATTTAATTAATTTCCTCACAACTCTTCAACTCCAAGACTTTAGAAAGTTTATTTATTCAAATGTAATCTCAAGGGTGGTGCTGCATGAAGTGAATTATAATTAAAAGAACTTAAAGCTGTATTCTGATTTGTTTTAACAAATCAGCTGTTAAAAAACAAAAAAGGAAAAAAACTCATTCACTTTTATGTCTTCCATCTCCCCACGAGATGAAACTTTTATCCATCAATGGGATCATTTAAAAATGTGATCCCAATGGATTTCATATTAAGCCCTAATTTAAAGACCAAAGGGATTTCTTAATGGCATCTGGGACATTTACTGCAGCTGTAACAGTTCTGTAACTTCTCCAAAATCTATTAGAGTTTATAGAGTGAGTAATTGGTCATCCACTGAAAAACTGAGTCTACCCCTCTGCAAAGCTCAGTTGCAGTTTCTTGCACAATGGTTATGAAGTTATTCAACTTCATAACTATTGAACTTATGAAGTTCAATGGTTCAGAACCATTGAACTTTATCACATTTTATAAACACAAATAAGAATTATTGGAATTTTATGGCCACCACTGATTGCTGAAGGGTAAGCCTACTGACATTTATTTAAACATTTTAGAAGTGTAAATCCGTAGAACCATCTTTCATTACAGTTGCATCTGTAAGTCATTCTGAGTATGAATTAACTTTGCACATGCTTCTGAATTTAATAGAGCTCATCTTTCAACATATGAGTAAGTTTTGATCTAAAAATGTACATTGCTTAGATCAAAACCTATTCCTTCTTTGCCAAAGTTTCAAGTTTAAACATGTTTGTAGAACATTGAAATTTGCACTTGTGATAAGGCAACATGGGGGGAAAAGCTGTTTTTCATTGTCTAAAACAATGAAAGCATATCCATATTGCAGACATTTTGACATGAATCCTTCAAAAAAGTATCTTTTTTTTTTTTTTTTTACCTCAAGAGAAAGACTGCTTTTCAGATTCATTTTATTTAACCAACACATTACCAGGGTTCTCAGTATAATCATTGGATTTGAACCATTGCTAAGAATTTTCAGTATAGTTTGTCACGTTTGAGGACATAAAGTAGCTTGAATGAACTAATCACTGGTTAGATGTGTGAATTATTCAAGATTTGTAAAGCAAATCTAGAGTAACAAATGTGATATTTTTGGACACCGTTTTCTAAAAGAATGTGGGCTCCTCCTGTTAAACTGTTCAACACATAATAAACCGTCACATAATTTAGAGACCAGTCAATGAAAAATTGACTTAAGTCAGATTTCATTTCTTCATGCGACTGAGATATGAAACATTTCTATTTCTCATTGAGAGCAGCAGTGTCTTGACTTTTTAAACTATATTTTTAGGGTTAACCACTGTTGAATGTACGTCTTTTTTCCTGCTCTACACTTCGTCTTTTTTTCCACTAACTTTAAACATACACAGCCGACCAGGCAGGCGTCTGAGTGTCGCCGTGTCTGTTTGAAGTGGGTGATCTCTGATCCTATGTACCTCCCAGATTGGGACATGCATGCGCTTGGTCTCGATAACTCTCTTCTTTCACCGCAAACTAAAAAATGAAAAAAGATGACTTTGAATAAACTTGGTTGGGAATGTTAAATTAAATGCCATGCGAAGAGCGCTATTTCCCAAATATAATATGAGGCAAGTACTGGAGAATGTGACCTTCACCCCTTGGTTCTGATAATGCACTTACAATTAATTGACATATTAATTGAAAGAGGAAAGCTTTGAGCTATGAATTGTTATTGCTGAAATTAATTTTAATTGGATTTAATGCAGAGGTCAGTGGTGATAATTTGCCTGTAGAATGAACCAAAACTATTGCAGAGAATGCTCTATGAAGGTCTGTATGTGTTTGTTTAAAAGCATATCTTTTCAAGTGCATGGCTGACTGATTTCTATTGAAGTCATACTGGCCAAAATATTCTACTGTAAAAGGCACAATTTTATGCCCTGCAGGCTTTTTCTTACCTTTGTGCTTCCTTAGCTACAGGTCGAGAGGGGCGAGCTGACTGCTGCCTCAAACTGGTTCACATTTCTTTCTCTATAAAGTTTTTTTTTTTTTTTGGAAAAGGCTTCAAATCCTTTTCAATCAAGTCTCGTATAGATTTATGTTTCTTTTTACTTCATCTTGTGTTTATGTCATTAGCATCAGCAGCAAAACAAATGGGATGTGGAAACTCCTCAGTTTTTGAGGGTTTAAAATGAATCTCAATGTGCATTTTACAAAATTTGTGCCAAAATGAATGCTTCGAAATAAAGAATCTGGCCTTTTATTGGACAGATTCTTTTAATCAGAAGAATTTCACAAACTGATCGTCAGTATTTCAAATCACCTCGACATTAACATGTTTTCTTTTTTGAATTTTATTCATTTAAAAATAAGTTTACAGATTTTTTTTAAGTTTACTGATTTGAAGCCTTGAAGCTAAATGTTAAAGATAATGACTGTCGCCTCACAAAAAAGACAGCAAATGTAAAAGTGTTTTGCTGTGAGAGAACATTGCTCTAACACAAGAAACTTAAAGATTTTAAAACGGATCCAGAGGATTTCCAAAGCAACGTCCAAACAAGATCAAAGTGGAAACGACAAACTTAGTTGCCACTGTATTAGGTATACCTATTTCTTCAACTGCTAATAAGTTCATTTATTAGTTTATTTATTATAGTGATGAGTGTTGTGGATAAACAAATACGGGCTTCAAAAAATATTGCTAAAGTATTCTGCAATACTTGTTCCCAGCTTGTCTTTTGCAATCACAGTACAGTAGCGCGATGCATTCCGGCATCCATAAGTGAAGAAGACCTTCTTAGGTTTAAACTGTGAATGGAAATGGGATGATTGAAGTCAGCCATTTCCAAAAAACAGAAAATACCCAGTTTTGTGGAAGAACATGGGCAGACTGGTCTGAATTGATGAAATGGCAAAAACAGCTGGAATAACCACATGTTACAATCAGGGTATGCAGAACATCTCTGGACTAAAAACACAACTGATTGACCCTTGAAACATCTGCACTACAGCAGCAGAAATCCTCACTGGCTGCCACTTTTGTCAACTAAGAACATGAAACTTTGAGTCTGGTTCACTCAGTCTGACCCTTGTAATTTTCACAGTGTAACATAACATGCTCTACAGCCTCATCAACTCCACAGTATTCACACTTACCATTGCAACGTCTCACCAAATTAAAAAGAGTGCTACTTAGCCCAGTATGCCTAAATCTGAGACCAGAAATTATTGTCTCTTTTCTCCTCCTCCTCCCTGTGCTTCTCATTTCTCCAATTTTTATTTTGATTTTATGGAAAAACCTGGCTTCCTTTCTTTTTCCCATTACTTTTGCAATTTCTCATTTATGTTTTGTTTTATTAAAATGTCTATTTCTTTTGACTAAAGCTGATAACTAAATCTGCTAATGTGTTTCCAGTGGCCTCTTTGGAGTTCTTTCTGTCATTTAATTCCCTTTAGCACCATAATATGCTGGTACCTATAAAAAGTGAATCATCAGGCCCATATTACTTATTCTGCATAGACTTTGCTGAATTTCCATTAAGATAGCTGTTCCACTTTCTGAATGCATTGTAAACTACTGTTAAACTTGAATCTGAATAGATTTCTGATTCACTCTGCATGGTTTAGATTTTTCCTGACTAACACTCCTGATTTAGATGATTACAGTTCAGTAAAAGCCCATTAATCATCAATAGAAAGCAAACTTGTTAAAGCAGGCAAACACCCAGAAGATTGAGCAACACTGCATTAGAACATCTATTGGATATGATGAATGAAGGATTTTCTCATCCTGGATGTGTACGTGACAAATATGAACCAACTGTACAATGACATCATGTCTGCCTGGACCAAAACCCTAAGAATCTCTACATCTTAATGAATCTGTGCCACTAAGAATTGAGGCAATTCTGATGGAACTGCCCCGATACCTAATAAAGGGCCCACTGAGTGTATGAGACCCAAAGATAGCAAATCCACACAAACATGTCCTACTTAACATTTTAAAGCAGTAAGTTGAGTTTTTTTGCAGCCACAGGACATGATGTACCTTGTTGTCATTGAACTGATCTTGGACTCATCTGTATCCCGAATTATTCTGGAGTCTAGAGACAGTGAGGCCATCTGTCTGACAGCTGAAGCCTGGAATAAATTGGGTCAATAGTCCAATGATCCCAGCATACCGTCAAATATTAAGAGAAATGATTTTAAAAAAGAATCAAGGTCATCCAGACGACTTTAAACTGTTGCTACTGGATAGTTATACAGGCTTCTGGAACTTGGTGCCTGCTTAGTTTTACCATCATTTGTTTATTATTTTTCATTTATTTTCAACGGCAGTTAAGATATTTGGTGATCAAACAGAACAGTAAGAGTTGTTCTAACTTTTTTGCAAAGCAATTTTTTTCTCAGCTGTGTTAGAACTTGCGGATAGGATCGAGAGCTGTTTCATTTTTTTTTACTGATCCACCAGAGACTTGTGTTTGATCTTGAGCCCTGATCAAAATGGCAGAGAAAACTGTTAGCACATGTTAAAAGACATGTTTGACTCCAATTTGAAGCTTAAGAACATACGATTCATATCTCACCCTTTTGATCTGATATCAAAGGGATAAAAATTTAAAATGTCACGGAGCCAAAGTGTATCGGAACTCATGATCTCCACAGTGGTTGGAGAAATCTCAGCTTAAATTCTGATTTTGAACAAATGAGCACATTTTAATCAACACAAAGCCCTCTGCAGCAAGTAAAGCAAAGGAAAACACTTAAAGGGCTTCTGCTCCAAATGGTAGCCGAACTATTATATTTAGATTTTCTTGACAAAAAACTATTTAACAGGAATATGGTATAAGAATGGTATCCCCTTACTGGAAACACAGAAACAGATGAAGTGAGTCATCTTCCTTATCTAAATATATGCAGAAAATATAGTTAGATGCAAATTATAGGAAAAAAAAGGTCAGACAAACCGTAAAGGCAACTGATGATGTTGTTTTTAGTTCCAAAGGTAATAAAACGCTTTTTTTTATTTTATTTGATTGTGTTTTTTTCTTCCTTTTTTTCCCACAATCTATTAACAGTATTTCTGTTTCATGTTAACCTTGATGATTAGCTGCAGCAGTGACTAATTGTCTGCTGAAGCCATTTGACTGTATCACTATGTTTTTACTTCTCTTCCACACCTGATGTGTAGCATTAACTTGAGCTGCCTGCTGTAGGAAATCTAACCCTAGACAGATATGTAGTTTAAGCAATGAGACCAGCGGTGACTTTTGAATCATATCGCAACAACTTTGTTACTGTTGTGCTGTCAAACCATTAATGAGTAAAACATAAACTGATTTTAAATCCCTGGGTTAAGTTTTAGTTTATACGTTCTCTAAACTGTTGTTTCTGCTTATGTTGTATTCCTGGCATGACATTGTCACTCTTTGGGTACTTTTATGTTTTCAACATTTTCATATTTCTTAGTTTCACGTATGGAAATAAATATAATGTCTAAGACAGAAGGAAAATTAAAGAAAATGAAGACAAATGCCTAATAAAAACACACCAGACAAGCTTTTTTCTTTTCTTTAAAGACTTACCGTAAAGTACTTGAAAATTGTTTGTAATTTTAGAATACTTACTGATTTTAAAAAAAAACCTCAATTTCTAATGTTTTTATATTTTTATGATTTACCTCGGGGCTTCAAACTCTAAGTAGCACCCTCTGCAAAACCAGTATAATCAAAATGCTTTAACTGCTCCATAAGGAGTAAATTATAACATTCATCTTCCTAGTTTGAATAAAATGACAGCTGACCGGAATAATAAAAAAGATATAAGTAAAGCATTTTCCATTTTAACACACTAAAAGGGTGCATTAGAAAGGGATTTTAGTGTTAAATCATACATCAAGAAGTTGAGTAGAATAGCAGCGGTCTCGCCACTCTAACGTAATGTCATGCTGTGGTTGTTCATGAGGCTGAAAGATCTCGAAAAAGTCATTCAGACTTTTATTGGCAGCAGTCTGCAATTATGATGTACTTTCAAGCTTGAAAAAAGGAAGGAAGGAAGAAAGGAAAAGACAGGATGAGAGAGAGAGAGAAAGACATAAATACATTTTTATTAGTCATCAAACCGTTGATGGATTTAAACTTTATAGTCATGTAGAAATGTAAAAGAAACCGAGAACTAACTTAAAGTTTTATAAAATCACACTAAGCTCATAATCTTTAAGCCTGCTTTTGATTTGAATGCATATTTCACATGTATCTCAGTTTATGATATCATTTTACTTCCCATGCAGATATTTTTATGCAGGGAAAGTTCTGAGGATCCTCTTCCCATTCTTGTTCAAAGCCATTCACCCTCTGTTGTATTTTGGAAGTTCCTGTCAAGACACTGCAAAATTTCTCATGTTCAGCTACATGTGGGGAAATCCCAGCAATGATTAGCAAACTCTGGATTTACAATGTGTCATTACTTCTTTAAGGTTGCTGGGGGGCAAAAACATCACAATTGCATGTGGGGAAAATAATTTGGTTCTATTTGTTCTGTGATTCAGGTGTTAGTGATGTGTTTATGTGCCGTTTTTAAGAAAAGATAAACATGTGTAACAGTGCCTGGTACATGGGGCGGCGGACAGGGACATGGATAGAGGACATAGATGAAACAGGGACAGACGGGGGCAATGCCCTCGATTGAGAGAGAAAAGGCGGAGTGGCGCCTGCTGAGGTGAATCTGTCCGCCATTCTGGTGCCTGGTTTTGTTTGGCCAGCAGGTCGCTGATGATGGCCTCATCAGAGACGCTGGACTTTCCTGTGAAAGTCAATAGTATATCCATTTCTTGCTTTTTCTAGTTTACAAGACACCCTTAATATCCATTTATTTTTATTTTTATTTTTTGTTTTGCTGTGGTTGAAAATGGTCACATTCACATCACATGAGTCGAGTCACACACTATGAATCCTGGCACGCAAATGTTTCACATAAGTGGACATCCTACGCAAGTGCAAACAGTGAAGCAGAACCCTCTGTTCCACAGAAACAATATGAATCTCTGACAGTGGTGGCAATATGTTGATTCTCACTGAATGCTACAAAATGATGGACAGATTCCAACAGACATGGAGCCATCCCTGATTGTATTTGTTGACACTGACGATGTGGTCACCCAAAGCAAGCACATGGGCCAGCAGGGTTATCAGCGAACGAGACAGGCTGGCGCAGAAATCCTGCAACCTGTTGTACCTTAATTGAGTCGGCTGAGTTAGTTTGAAAAATACTTTGAAGGTATAATGAGAATTCAAATGGTCTCTGATTAATATCAGCAAGCACGGCTCACCGTTTATCAGTTTGCACCTTTGTATTTTGCTGTTATCATTTTTAGCTGCATTGATTCTGCATTAATTCACAGCCTGATGTTGTTGGGGAGGAGATTTCTTTCACAAAAAGGTTAATTAATCTCTAGTTGTTTGTCACTGCCTTCCAAATATGAGTCGAAATAATTGTGATGAATTCAGAACAGTGGCTGTTATTATCATGATTCCATGGTTATTAAACAGGCCTGAGCCCTCCTGCAGGGCTGATGATTATTTTATTAATATTTTCCTAATAAGGCAATATTTTAATATGTCCCTGCTTCCTTTGTCTTCAAGGAAGCAGGAATATGTACCATCAGTTCTACGATGTTCTTTACTGCGTCTTCTACATTATGATATACATGGAAAAAAAAAATCTGAAAATTTAAATAACTTTCGAATAACCAATCTGAAGACACCTTTTAGAAGTTTTTCTTTTTTTCTATCAATATTTGACTATATAATAAGAATACAGACACTTTTTTCCTACATGGATATTTTACCTCAAAATCACAACAAAGATTTGGTTGGCCTGGCATTTCTTTAGGATTTATGGACTTTTTTGTGATCCTTATTTGTTTTTGATTGACAGTGTGGAATATTAATAAAAGTATTCGGAAATTAAAACTACTTGTTTTAAATGTGATATATATGTTGATAATGCCAAAGGCAAAATTTTGATTCTGTGAAGATTTTACAAGGACTCATCTTTTATGTATGGAGCTTTTAGCTTTGAAATTATAAATAAATAAATAAATAATGTGATTCTTTAAAAAGCACTAGCATTAAGATTTTACAGTGAAACATCTCAAACAATCCTAATTTTCTGCTGCTTGAACAGAATATGCCTAATTTTATTACTTTCCTCATCTTTAACTAATACATATTAAAACACCTTGACTCCCAAATGGAGCTTTTTAATCCTCACTACCAGTCACTGCTCTCGAAAGGATTTAATTTGGTTCAACTACAGGTTCCCACACATTATGCAAAATCTGAACATGTCGAAAATCAGGGCTAATTAGTCCATTTGAGAGGTTGTAATTACATCCTTTAGACTGAGCTATGGATATTCCAAAGCGGCTGGTTCACTGTCATGAAGAATATCCTGGGTCGAAATGGACTCGGCTCAGTCATCCATGCACTAGAACGACCTGTGCAGTGTCAGCCTTTTGCTGGGAAATCTCCACTGTTTCTGTAAGATCTGTTCTATTGATAGCCTCTGTTACTGAATACATATTGCACATATATGTGTATCATTAAAAAAAAATATTGTTCAAGTGTGGAATTACATGCTGTCTCAGAGAGAGAAAAGACAAACATTAAAAAAAGAGATAGTTTGGAGAAATCCCCCCTAGGATTGCAGAAGTGCAGAAGGATGAAGAGGAATGAGGAGGTCAAAACTTCCCCAGTGGAGTTAGGTAACAGCTGCCAGGAATGGGCAGGGCCTCCAGCGGAGATGAGGCAACACCGGGCCCATGAGTGTATAAATTCCTACGCTCTCTGCATATTCAACTCACAGATGCGAGAAGAGCTGAAAGGATCGGCCAAAGATCTGAAGAAATCCAGTTGAGAATCGGCATCCGTCTCTGAAGCAAAGCAATAATTCAGGACGCAGTGGTGCTCTGCGTTGGCCTGACACCCATGCGAAAGAAGACCCATCAGCTCTAATCTTCAAAGGACTTATAACCTCAGCCAAAATGAAGGCATTCAGCATTGCAGTTGCAGTGACACTCGTGCTCGCCTTTATTTGCATTGTGCAGTGCTCTGCCATCCCGTTCACTGGGGTAAGAATTTAACTCAAATTCACCTCTCTTACTTGTCAGCTCCAAATGTTTTGTCAGGAAGAATAGATGTGACTCTTAAATGTGCATAATTCATTAACAGGTCGGAGAGCTGGAGGAGGCAGGGGGCAATGACACTCCAGTTGAGGCACATCAAGAGGTGTCAATGGAATCGTGGATGGTATGTTCAATTGACTGAATGAATTAAGCCAATTACCACGAGCAAATTAAAGTTTAAGTGGATGCTGTTTTCCCCACAGAGCAGCCTTGTCCTCTCTCAAACACAGATAGAGAAGGAAGTGCTGCTGGTGACACTTTGTTCATGTCTCTTGTCTTTCACACAGATGCCAAAACATGTCAGGGAAAAGCGCCAGAGTCACCTTTCGTTGTGTCGCTACTGCTGCAACTGCTGCAAGAACAAAGGCTGTGGTTTCTGCTGCAGGTTCTGAGTGTCATGAGCGACGACCACCACTCTCTAATTTATTGTTTTATTTTTCAAGACCCCTCCTTTCATTGCATTTTCTAAAATACATTTTTTAAGCAAAATGAATCCTGGAGCAGCAAAGACAAATCAAGTATTTTTTTTCTATTTATTTTGTATAGGCTACTTCAACTTTTTAACTTTTTAAAGAAGACACATTTCTCACACATATGGATCTATTTCTTACTGAAAATTGTTTCATGTTGAATAAAATACATCTGAATACACTGCCAAAAGGGTTTTATGTCATTTATATTGAGTCAAGCAACAGAAACATATCTTTGCTAAATGTGCTTTAAATAAATAACGTCAGTCTGACATATCCAAAGCGCTGGAGAAACCAAAAGCTATAAAAAGAGAGTTAATACAGCTACACAGGTGAACAGATGTAATTAGAGTTGGAAGCTTGAAGACAGCTCACAGACACACATCACATGATTATAAGTCAAACTGTTTTGCAACCATAAAATTAATTTTAATCTGAGATACATCTATGAGAGTCTGCACATCTTCAATGCAATCTAAAGTCTTTGTAACTACGATCATGTCAAACCAAAGACCAGAAAAAAAAAAATCTGTTGTCAGACATTGGACGTGACACGTTTGAGCAAAGACTCTCTTAAAAGAGTTTTAAAACAGAAACAGTGTGAGGGGAATTTAATGTACGTAGCTTTCGAAAGAGAGAGAAGGCATTGATCACTGGATCTCCTGCCTGGCTTTTATCTGATATCAGGGCCATTCACACCTTGGGGCTTCAACACCTTTCAATTTCAGCTTGAAGTGTGATGCTGGGACCTCTTTGATCAGTCCTTCAGTCCTCTATGCTCACATACCTTGATGTTTATGGTTTGTTTATTGATTGTTCTAATGCACAAACAATGTATTTATACATTCTGATGGCTGGGAAGTAGTTAGTCAACATCCTGGAAAGGGTCGTATCAAAGACATTCATCCCCACAGAAAGGCGTCCTTCCTTCCTCTACAGACTGCATGACTGAACTCTGTTCCAGTTTTGTTGTGAGGCACACATTTTGCATATTTTCTCATTTTTACAGTATTAGAATCTTTTGATATGAAATAACCATTATGTTGCTTTGAGCCAGAAATTGGTGATACAAATAAAGCTTGACTCAATTGGGCAGTCTGACCTTCTTTGAAAAGAATAAATAGTGAAGAAAACATTCTGTTTCCTGTTTATGAATAATTCTCATTCACTGATCCAACTGGGCACATGAGTTTTTTTTTTCCCTTTCAAATGTTTATAACGGCTATTTTTTCAAGCACATCAAAAACTTATTGAATTGTTTTGTAATTTTGACCATTAGTATAAGTGAGCAGGCAACAACTATTTACAAAGAACACACTTTGAAAATCTTTTGTACAAGAAACTAGAAGCAATATAATAACACAGCATTAAAATCATGGATCATGTCCTCTAATAAATAGATAACAAAAACTGTCAACTGTTTTATTAGTTTTGTGTTAGAAAAACTATTTTTCTAACACAATGAACACCAGAATCACAGATATCAAAAGAACACATTCTTTGAGATCTATGTCACAAAGACTGAGACTAGACAGCTAGAATAGCTCTGATTAACAAGAGTCAACCCGTGACTCTTATTCCATGTGACAGGAAGTGAGTTTCAAGGACATTTGTTGACTTTAGTAAGCACAATGCATTTTCCCTGAAGATGGTGTAAAATGTCAGTTGCAAGTTGCTTCAGTCTTATTCACTATTTTGCCTGAACGTTTTGGGTTAGTTTCCTTCAATGTCTTTTTAATAGGCTTTAATGTGTTATTGGTCCTCAAACACCCATTCATATTCTTGTGGACTCGTCCAGAGTTATACTGGAAACAAAACATTCATCATGGCTGTCATTCCAGTCCACCAATCCAGCCCAATCAGCCTCAATGTGTTTTTGTTGCCATAATATATCTGAAAATGCAGTGATTTCAAACACATCTCATGTAAAATTTAAGTAAACTAATGTGAATATAAACACAGAAAAACAGAAATTGTCATCCTTGTGGAAACTAGATATTCGCATTAATCTATGTCTTCTCTAAGACTCTAGGTGACATACATAGAAGACAGTAGATGAATTGTTGTAAGGGTATGTTTTATTTGAATAAATTTTAACAAAATATGAAAATAAACTGACAGTGATATTTTGTTTTACACTGGACAGTATGTGACGTCAGTTTGCTTGATTTTAAATCAAACTCTGGGCAGTATGTTTAACACTGGCTCAGGAAATGGGTCTACTAAGAAAGTGCTCCTTTTAGCACATATGTGATGCATATTTTCAAAGTACCTCAGTCAGCAATTTACCATTTACCTCTACAGAGAATTTGTAAAGAAATTTGGCAAAACAGTCATTGTTTTTTTTGTATGTTTTCATCTCAAAAATTGCCTGATAGTCTTCTGTAAGCTAGTTCTTAGAGATAATAGATAAAAACCATACTGTTTTTCAATAAATAATTAATATGCATAATATTCTAGACTAGTTTTCAAAGAGGTTTTAATGTTAGAAATATGTAAATAAAACATAATCTGTAATTATCATTAATTTAAACTGTAAATTTAACTAAAAGCTATACCAGACATGTTGAACGTTGATGGACTAAAACATATTTATTCTGAGATTTTCACCCACAGCTCTTTCCCAAAAGTTCATCCAGGGGTGTGTTAATTGTTGAGCTGCAGCACCTCTTCTTTTCAAAATAATGCCAGAGTGAGTGCTGATTCCACTTAGCCATTTTGTGAAAACAGCAGCCTGTGATCCTCAAGGATACACAGGTTATTCATGTCAATTAGATTTTAAACTCTCTGATAATATTCTACTTTATCTTTGTTCATGTGAAATGAGCTCAAGTCTAAAACAGCAGCAGAACATCAAATTCTTTGGTAGAGCATCAACTTGTAATGCTGGGTATAGATGTGAGATTGTGCTCAATAACAAGACTTTTAAGAAGTGCTTCGAAGCTGTGCAGTGAGTTCTGCCTGCTCTTAATTTATTAACAATAGAGCCTTTTAGTGCTAATTTTTTAATTTGAAAGAATCAAATAATTGCTTCTCATACTCTGCATGGTAGTTGAACTTCTTTCAAAGTTAACAGTGAGACACTTTAATATTTATTTTCTCCACAGTGGGGCTTTGGTGTATTTTACCTGAATGTTAGTTTTGAAAGGCTCAGCATATCAGCTTCTGTTTGTACTCCATTATGAGACTGACCAGTCAAGAATTAACCTAATAACCTGAAGTTAGTTCCCCCTGGTGCATGTTTTTCTCCTGTTTTCATTCTTTTCTACATACAGAACACATTTTGGGTATTAGAATATGCTGTTGGCAATAAATAATAATAAATAAAGAAGCAAAGCTTGGTTCAGAGAAAAACTGAGAAACTAATGAAGATATCCACAAAGTGAGGTCCATGAGGACCTGAATGGGTGTTTGGTGTGAACAAACTTCCTTGGTCTGCACAGGAGCACAATGTGTTCATTTTTTAAATGCATGCATTTGTCCTTCTTGAAAGAAGATCATAAACAGTATATGCAGACCCACCAAATACACACAGATGACAGCTTAGATGTTATTGAGTTTTTTATTATTTTTTTTTTACATTTTAAGTTTCAACTACAGTATATAATTTTGGAGAATGTTATAAGATATAAGTTATAAGATTTTGACAATGTTATGGTCAGAAGTTTGAACATCTTGATCTGCAAGAAGAACATAAATCTTGCAAAATTATTTAACATCCTGCAAAACAATTTTGCAGGACGCTAAAAATAAGATTTTGAACATCTTCTGGTCAACATCTTATGTTGAAAATATTTTTCTGTTGAACATTTTCAGCATTTCATGTTGGAGGATGTTGCATGAGAGAAGTATTTTTATAATTGATGTCCTAAACAGTATAAATGAATGGACTGTTAACAAAAAAGTTACTGATTGTTGACTTTTTTCCCTTTCAGTATAGTTAGTTCAACAGTAATTATTTCACATTTATATAATTACAATAATAAACCTTTACAGTGTAAAAGAAAACTTATGACAGTTGGTTTGCCGTAAACCCCCCGCCCCCAGAAAAGCGGAATACTGTTGATTGTCTTTTTGTATTGTACATGTTAAAAATGATAAAATGAATTAAATTGAGTTGAATTGATAAATAAAATATTGGTTCATAATGCAAAATAGATTTTGGATTTCAAATTCAAGTAAACTGCTTTATTTTGGGGCTTTTGTTAGGGCGGGTAATTTTTGACCCATAGGACAAGGGGAGTAAACAGAATGTTAAGATCACACGAGGGTTAATAAAACTATGAATAAAAGGAGACACAAAGGCTTTTTTTGTCTGATCTGATTCCTCTGGGAATCAGATCAGACAGTTTAAGTTCCTTTTTGATTCCACACTAATGGTCCAAAGTAAGAGAAAGCTGACTTCCCTAATTCTCAATGGACTGAAGAAGCATAAAAAGCTTTTCTTATCCAATATAGTCCACACCTAATATAGTTGCTGTTGTTCTTGGAATTAAGAGGCTTGTGTGCTTCACATCTTGATATACCTTTCCATTCTTCAGCAGCAGATAATTAAATAAACCCTGGAAGTGTCCAATCCAAGTCCGAGTTCATCCAATAAACTCTGCTGGCCTACTTAATATAGTCCTAGATGAGCCTTTAATTTGTCCTAGAAAGTCAATTGTGAAGGAGAAAAGAGCCATCAAAAGAAAATCAACATTGCTGTGGGCAAACAGAACTTCAATAAGAATTTTTAATGACCCATCAAGAACGACTGCTAACGGCATTACAGGCACATGATGCCTATGTTGCCTGGTCTTTGTTTAGCATTTCCACTGCAGGCAAGTTTGTTTATTGGATTTCATTCAAATTAAAGTTAACTCACTGAGTTTAATAATGCAATGTGTGGAATCATATGCACAGGAGGAATGAGTGATGAATGCGTTCCTGCTCTGGGAATACATTGGGTTAAAGGTCAGAGGTAGTTCATTGCGAGTGTGATGGCGACAAACTGGCTGATATGAATGGTTCAATCAGGACACAATTTAATAACTGCAGATTTAAATGAAAAACTGTCTCCCCTCAACACTAGAAGGGTAAATGAAGACCTGGTTTGGTGGTAAGTGGTCAATCACTAGTGACAGTCAGAAGTCAGCTGAAACTCACTGCCGCCCTCTGGTGGACAGGTGGAATGAGAAGAGGCATAGATTGCTGATAAGCGTGGACAACAATGTGGAAAGCAGTGTGTAACAGTCATACCACCTTTGTGATGGGAGAAAAGAGGGAGGTTGGTTTGTAAACACATTTTTCTACCCCAATGGCTTCTGAAATTGTTCTGTCACAAATATTTAGTCTGGAAAAGGATTTGGCCATGAGGAAGTCAGGTTCCTGAGTTATGAGTGTGTACACTATAAGAAATCGTGAAAACTGTTCTCTTCCACCGCAAATATTTTAAACTGTCAAAATAAAGGAAATTGAAATCTGGATAGTTTCCAAATATCTTTTTTTTGTGTGTGTATGCAGCATATTTAAGTTTTTTGGTTTATCTTAAAACAGGTTTCATTTTTGTCATTGACTGAAAGATTGTAATGCAAAAATGTGTCTTAATGACATGAACTATAAAAATTTAATGAATAAAATGCAATATATACATCCAAAATATACAAACAGAGTGAAATATCACATTTGCATATACGTTCAGAAACATTGTAAAAGTGTATCCTACCTTTTTTACCTTTTTTCAATTGTCCCTGTGATGCTCTTACTCAATATACTGCCTAGCTTTTTCTAATTAAACTTGCTAAATGCATGTATGTGTGAAGAGTGTCTCCTATTCAGTGACATGGATGTTTGCAGAGTTGGACAAGGATATTTAGTGCAATGAAAACATTTCCCTCCCACTTATAGATTTGTTTTCATGTTTCAGTTCACCATCAATTTTTATAATATAGTCAAAGATACCTGCAATAAATAGAAAGTGCCATGTCAAAGTGATTTTATTGAAAGTTAAAAAAAAAATTATAATAATCACTGTTTAAACCAATCTGGTTCTTTGTGAAAAATCTATTTCTCTAATAGTTGTTTACATTTATCTAAGAGTATTTGGCAGTCCTTTTTATGCAACATGACTTACACATCAGCATGTAACAATACAGTTAATGTCAAAGCTGACAATAAGCTACTTAGAAGCAAGCCCACTGGTCAGGTTCTGTCAGAAGGTGGCAGGCCAGCTACCCTTGGGATTCCTCATCGCTGTTCATTGTTTTTCCCATTTGAGAATAATGGCTACAGCTGTAGTTCCACTGCCTTTGAAATGGCCCTTTAACCCTTTCTGTACAGATAGATGTCAGTGACGTTGTTTCTCATTTGTTCTTCAACTCCATGAAACTGGGGTACGATGTGTGGCATTATGGTGCCTTTTAGCCTGCATTGTTTTGTTAGATAGCTTCTATTTAATTAAGTTTTGAATTTCCAGGTCATCAGACTTTTGTGTTGCTTGTGAAATTAAACAAGCAAGCAAACAAATAAAAAGATTATAATTAATTCCTGACTTAATTAGAAGTGGGGTGGAGGGACATTTTTCAAACAGAGACAGATTGGTTTGGATAGCTTTTTCTTTTATAAATAACATTATTTGTAAATATCTGAGTTACAATACATGTTATGCACAAGCCAAATAAGCAGGGAGAAAGAGAGAAAAGCCTGTCAAAATGACAACCATGAGCACAATGCTCCTCCAGTCTGACATTTATGGTGTTGCAACGGGACATAGAACTTTCCTCTTTAAGTGGCTCACTACAGCCTGCTGGGAATTCAAGTAAAAAAAAAATGTGTAAAGAACTATTAGAGCATAGGTCCACAGAATCTCAGTCTGGTGGGAAGGTTTAGAGTTCAACAAGGCAACAACCAGAGGAATACAGCAATAAAACTATTTTTAAGCTCTATAGTGATAGAGTGGATTCAAACTCAGGGGACAATCACTGGAGTGACATGACAGTGGCTGCCCAGCACTCTCTATCTAAGTATTTCTGCCAAGAAGTATGGGAGGGAGATCAAAGAGACCAAACACCCAGAAAAACAAAAGAGAGACTTTCGAAAATGTGTGTCAAGTGAATATTTGAAAATTTCTGTCCGGTGTTCTGAGAGCTTAGGCAAAAGTACAATGGGATCAGTTCCCTTGCAGTAGCAGATTTGGTCTACAAAAGAAGGCAAAGGAGGATATTCCTCTTGTTGCACATGTGACTTTTTAAAAAAATGTAACAAGAAGAGGTTGCGTCTGGTTCAAACACCAAAGAGAACAGGCCAAAACAACTGCTAAAGACACAAAGAGGTAGATGACATGGATAAGAAGAACATATAAGAGATTAAGTAAATTTCTTTAAATGTATTTCAGAATCACCTCTCAAGATTAAAGTGAATTACAATAGGCCAGATGCAAGAAAAAGATTCATGAATAACACAAACAGAATAGGTGGCCAGTCAGAGAAGTAGTAACAACCTTGATAAGACCATCCACCCAAAGTTTAGCTTGGGAGACAGATTCTCCAAACATCCACAGACAACCACCACACCAGACTAGGCCTTATAGTCGCCTCCATAAATACCTACAGCTCTGAGCATCATGAAGCCAAGCCATTTACTCAAAGCCAAGCCACAAGGGCCTCAGGGCCACCTATTACACTCAGAGAATGACCTCTACAAGACACCTATTCCAACAGCAGAGCAGGTCAAACAGTCCCCACAGCAAGGCAAAGATGCCACCAAACCAGCCACCTCACACCCTCATCACCAAACTCCAATACGCCAATTATTGTTGAAGCTAATTAATTAACTTAATTGGGATGGTTGTGGTCTACTGCTACCCATGTGTTCTCTCAAAAGGGCATTTTGATTTCCTACTGTTGTCAGCGCACTCTGCTTCACTGAAGTCATCGAGACCAGCGACGCAAAACTCATATTACTATTGAACTTAAAATGTACAAAACCTCCCAGAGCTCTATTTTTGTTACTTATTAATATTAATAAGTGTATGCAATCTTGAAACACAGCAAGATCCATAAAAAAACTTGAAAATTCCCCAAAAAAACTTTCCATTGGTAGATTGTTTCTGAGTTTCTTTTTATAAAAAGCTCTCTGTTCCACTCAGTGCTGTGGAGTTCATTGTCTCTCACATCATGGTAATCCTTTGATGGAAAAAATATGCAGGAAACACAGTCTGTTTCTCAGTGATACAGGATGCTTCTTCAGTAGGATGTTGGTGAAGTTTGTTCCTTTAACATTTTTGTCTCATAACAGAACTTAGCCTGATACGATTCGATGATATGAAAATGTACTTCAGCGCCTACAGATCCCTTCTATTTTTGCCTTTTGTCACAGTTAAACATAAATAGCAGCTTTCAGTTAATTTTTCAGTTGTAGAATAGAAAAAAGAAATCCAGGCCAACCTCGCTCTTTGCAATAATTCACAAGGAGTGCTTTACATTTGTTTGTAAGGAACTTTGGTCCATTCTCTTTCGCATCTAGATCTTAAGGAAGCAAAATAAAAAGCCCCAAGGTATCACACTGCAACTTCCATATTATTTTCCACTTGATATAAAACAAAAGTCATCATTTGAAAACTACTTGCAGTCTGCTTATGTTTACCAAATATTAACCCAATATTAACATTTATTTAATTTGAAATATTTAAGTGCGACAAATGAAAAAAAAAAAATTTCGTGGGCCAAATACTTCTTCATAGCACTGTACAGCACTGTAAGACTCTGCTTGAGCTAAAAATAATGTAATCTGCAAACCACCATTTAATGAAACTGATTATCCAGAATTAAAGTCAGACATATTTTACATTTGTGATGGTGCCAACAGTATTAAGGAGCAATTTATTATAATTATGGAAATGCACCACACAGGCTGTGGGTTGCATGCTGCACAGTGTGAATTTGTGTGTGTCAGTGAAATGCCAGGATGGTCTATAGACTCTTGAGACCTGCTGTGATTTAAAAAGACAGGGATGGGAATAGACACAGCACTCTTACCCTCTTCCTCTCTCGTATTGATCACCGTATAACTCAAAGGTTGAGGAGAAAATATGTTAATTGACTTCTTCCCTGCCGAGAAACAACCTCTCTCATTGCAAAGCACTCGGAGAGTATTTAAAAGCCCGATCTGGTTATTGACCTGAAGCCCATAATCAAGACATTACCTCTTTTGCTTAAAGAAAAGATCTTCTACCTGCAGCACATATCACTTCTATGCACACTTTTATGGTGTATCACACCCAAGCATTTGCATTTAGATCGCCTCCCCTCACACCCCCTTACACTGCACATTGTGTGGTGGGATTTGAGTCAATACTGCAGCGGCCTCCTAAAGAGAATGGATGGGGGCGGTAATGAAGGCGAACCACCAACACAAACAAGCCACCCGGCAGTTCCTTCGCCCGGTACCATTCAGCACCTGGAGTCGTTAGTTTTAATTAGCAGAAGGGAGTGATAGGAGCTCCTCTACCCTACCACTCGCCCACCCACCAATCCCCTTCTGATGGAGAGCAGCTGAATACCGATGCTCTTTTTTTTCTTTCTTCAATTTTGGATTTAATTGCAATAACAGATGAAGATCATGACAAATTTTGAATCCATAGAACAAAGAAATCTTCAGACATATTGATGAACTCACTCGGGTCAATAAAGAGATTTGTCTGATTGTGCTTTTTTTTTCAAGTGTGCTGCAGTGGAAAGGAATATTTTTTGGGCTACAGGGGAGACGTTAAGGGAGATGGATGTAATTTGGAAAGCGGCATCTATCCACTCATGTTCCATGGAATTAACCTCCTGACAGCTGCAGAGAGTTAAGCAGAGGATTCCAGCATCCCCCTGAAAATCGCCTCCCCTCTCATTGCTGTTCTGAGCTGCTGATAAGACCTAAAGTCACCTACACTGTCCTGACACTCCACCCACACACCTGCACTTCTGCCTGGCGAGCTTGAGTGAGAGGAGAAAGCAGCAGAGCAGCTCTCTCAGTTCAACCAAAACTGGAAGTCAATGTACAGTGATAACAGCCCCTTATATTTAGACAGCGGTATTGCAATTTTCCACTATTTTTTCTCTGAAGATTACAGTTTTTATAATGGCTTCTTTGGGCTTTATCTGTTTCATTCTTATTCAAACCTGCATTCTTGGGATTTGAGTCCAGATAGAATCGCTTGGCTTTATCCAACGCCCTCGTCTATCCCCGTAGAGAAATATTTCGTGATTTATATTACCCATCAAATCTTTCCGACTGCTGCTGTCAGACGCTGAGCACACCTTTCCAGCCTGGAATAGCTAAAGCTCCACCTCATCCTCGCAGTGTGTGGATGCTGAAAATGAACGGGTGAGGTGGGGTTAGGATGTGCATTGGTCTTGACAGACTTATTTCTGAAAATAAGTCTAGAGGTTTGGAGACCTGTAATAGTCTGACAGTCCCATTGGTATGTTAAGTTCCTTCTTGCTTCAGACATGTGGAATATTTTTCACTTTCCAAGGCCTCTTGAGTACCAGCCAGACTGGAAAAAATATGTAGCGTGTTAAACTGTTATATGCTCCATCTTACAGCTTGCACAGAGATATGAGATGACTTGTGCGTAAAGTAATGCATCTGAGAAGAAGCTTCGCCATGAAGCAAACTCCTCACACAGTTTGTCTTGGAAAACACCTGCACAACCTGAGAAACACATGCACAGATGCATCTCAGTAAAAGACTTTATTTCTGTTCATTTTAATTATTGTCTTAAAAAGAAACAAATTTAGTTCTAATAGAATTTTAGACTAATCCAAAAGAGTCTAATGTTTAGTCATAAAGTTTATGTTTTGGTCATTTTGTGGTCTAAACAATCCTGAGAAAGATAGCTGACTTGACAGTTGTTTAGTAGTGAGTCACAGTTCACAATGCAGGTCAAAAGGTAATTGTTGAAGAACCCAGTTTTTCACAGATAATAATGGAAATTTGAGTGGAAAGAAAATATGTAGCAGAAATAGTCTGACAAGCAGGGCATTATCAAGATGAGACCATTGATATTGGCCAAATATGTATAATACTTTAGTTTATTTATATCATCTTATTTGCCAAAAATTGTCCTCTGAAAGCACTTGCCAGAAAAACAAACATTATTTTACAGATTATGTACATAATTATATAACCAAAACAACCAAACCATATAACATGATCAAATTCAGTTATATAGATTTCAATTAAATCCTACAATAGAGATCAGTTGAACTCAGTTACATCAATCTGTTAAACTGTTTTCTGTCTAAGGAAGCCTAGCCAAAATTGATTTGTGTTAAACCAGGCACGTGCAGGGGGGGCATGAGCCCCTGCCCTTTTTACCTTTGATGCCCCTAGTGCCCTTTTTAAATTTTTTATTTTTTTAATTATGATTATTTTTAATCTGCACATCAGAAGGCCTGCTTGTGCCTCTCAGCAATAATATTTTGCTAAATATAACAATTTAACAATTTGTTTGCTTTGGACTAGCATTGCGGTCTCTTAGAGTTTTGCTAATGTCCAAAAACCGGTTGTCTCACAGCTATCACAACTCACAGCTTTGTCCTAAAATCTGCATACATCGTATGTCAGTGGTGCTCAGCTTTATATTACTCCTGGGAGGGCTACGTGTTTGGGAGCTGCACAGAACCTCCTGGTCCATGTTGATTAAATCAAACAATATGCAGCACGGCTGGAATACATAAGTGCATTTTCCCCCACGGCTGAACTGTGAGAGAAGCCTCTTTATCTCAGGGCTCAGTTTAATACTCCAGACTTCGGAGGAGCCACCTTGGGGTGGATAGATAGGACTTGTCATTGTTTTACCGGCTCACGCCCCACTATGGAGCTGTACAGGCTCCCCTGTGTGCTTCAAGTCAATATAACAGTTCTACAAAATCATACAGCATGGATTTGTCATTCTGGCTTTTCATCTTAAACTGCCCAATCTGGGGTAAGATTGTAAAGTAGATGCCTCTTACTGTTAATGTCAGATTAGAAAATAAGGTGACTTTCTATGGGAAATGGGGAGGGTTGCATCTTAAATGAGAGACTCTTTGCAATTATTCTATGTTTTTATATTATATGGCCTTCAGGCCAACAAAAAAGGATTTTGTTACAAAACTCTGTGAGCATGTCCAGACTTAAGAAGTTAAATTAGTCCAGGATTTGTGAAGGACCCTAATAAAAGAAATATACTTGTACTGCGATCATGCATCAGCGCATTTTTATGTAATACTATAATGCTGTAGATGACTTACTTAATCTCTTCTTAGACCCTAAAGGTCTCTCTCAGTCTTTGTCTCTCCCTTGGCCTTCATTCACATCCATCACCGCGAGTGGCCAGTGGCTTGAAACAAGCCTGCCGCCTCATAATGGATGGTTCCGATTAGCCGCCTCTGCGTATATGCTCAACAGATCCACAGCGACTTGAGCACTGTGAGGCTGGTGATTTGTTAGGTCACATGTGATGATACAGTACGGGGAGGGAAAGATATTAGCAGCCGTTTGGCGTCCCAGGAGATGTATTTTTCCTGCTGACACCATCATATCTATAGGGAAATGTGTGCATGCGCGTCTACTGCATCCTCTTAGTCTGTCTAGTGCAGGCAATGGGTCTTACACAAATAACCTCCTCCTGCAGTTAAAAATGAGCTTGGGGTTGCACCATCCATCGATCCGGTATTCCTCCTCCATTTCCTGGCTCCGGCTGTTTGGAAGAATTTCCGATTCCCTTACTCTTCCACTTACTTTCTTGTAACAACTACAAAAATGGTCCCAGTTCTATTTTCTGGAACTGAAACTGCTACTCAGTTTGAGTTAAACGCAAATAGAACAGATATGAAAAACAAAGGATGAGAGTATTTTTTTTCCATAATGGGTAAAGGAAATTTATTTTACTTGCAAAAAGAATTATAAAGAAGAAAATGGAAAGAGTGTACATTGGGGGAAAAAAAGAGTGTGCATTATGAAAGTTCTATTCAGATAATCTAAAGATTAGGGTGATGGCAAGGATGCTTTTCAACCATCAAGACGTGGAAGCTCGTCCTCATGGGAAATTGTTAGTGAGGTTACTAATAGTGTTTTAAATTACCTTTAAACAGGTATTAAACATAATTTTCTCAAAGTCTGAATTAAGAATGTTTTTTTACAGGTCTGGTGAAATGTTTTTGTTGTAAATATGGTTTCATTTGTTTTAGGCAAAAAATCATCGTAATGAACACAAATAACAGCGTTAAAATGAATAATCATTTCCAATCATTACCCTTTATTACAGATAACACAATTTAAAGACTTTTGATTTTATGTGATTATATGTTTGGATTATCTAGGTTGCTATTGATTTATGGCGTGAAATTAATGCCTGCAGCACCATTAGAAACATATTTACTGAAGAAAATATCATCATGTTAAATGGTTATTTTCTCATTGTTTCTATATTTTGGTCAAAGTATCAGCTGAAAATGTACCTTACCTTTGAGGAAGACTCTCTGTGGAGGCTTCAGACCTCTATATTATAAGCAAAGAGATAATGTATTTGAAGATGATGCTGGTGGAAAATCGACTCTGATTAAGAAAATTCTCTTCTACTTCCTTTGGTGTGGTCTCATATGCATGCACCTCCCAAATTCCCTGCATCTCCTTCTGTAATTTGGAACTGATTCCCAAAGAAAAAGCCTCAAAAGGATTTTCTCGGCTCCTCTTGAAAGCGTCACGTTAATGATAACAACCCAGTGTTGTTTGTTTTTCTTATGACCTTGGATGTATTTCAGAAAATGTGTTTCTGTTTCTTTGTAGAGAATCATAACAAAAGCTTTGTTGCTTTTAATAATCGTTTGAATATTTGCGTGTGTGTGATCACAGCACTCTTTGCAGCTCCAATGATCAGGGAAATTTCTTGTTTTGGTGTCATGTCATCTGCAGGAATATATTTGTTCTCATTTTACAAAAATAAAAATGAACAGTCACATGATATCAGTGTGAAGAGAAATGCTTCCAAAAGGTTAGTCATGTCTGACCAGAGGAAGAGTTTATTTATTGCAGACACGTCGAGCATCCTTCTATCCTGCTGATTCAGGTCTATAGCAGTGATCTGCAGCATAAATCCGCAAACCGGATTCCTTGTTTTCTGAACATTCGTCATCTAAGTTTGATAACATGCCCCTGTGAAGATTTGTATGAATGATCCACTGCAACTAAATGCTCTAGCCAAAACCAATAATTTTGTTTGATTCTGGGAGTCAAATAATCACTGTCTTTACAGCCCAGACTGAAGGGAATCCCAAAGGTCCCTAAGTGTGACTTTCCTTCAAAGAAAAGCATCCAATCTGTGATTGCTGCTCCGTAAAGGGGAGCAGAGATTCACCTAGCTGTTTTTCTGAGCTCTATTTGGTTATCCATTTGTTTCACGTTTATCTTCCATGACTCTATCTACCATAACAAACATTTAGACATCCACAGATCTTCCCCAATTCAGCTGATAGAATCATATCAGATCACATCTCGCACAAGTCTCTGTGATTTCTAGCTTTAAATACCGCTTCCTCATGTCAAATTGGGAAATTAAGTTTAAAGGAATCATTAATGCATCTTTAGTACTCATTGCATCCCATCACAATGCTACAGTTATGATGCATAATATCTTGACTCAGGTGTTTCCTCAAAATATGAGAAATTTTTCCATATTTGGGGTTTTTGTTTTGTGGCTCCACCATCAGTTTTAGTCTTCCTGTGAAAGATGAAGCACATTATCTGTAGTTTCATCAGGTTACCAATAGCATAAGCGAGTGCATGAGAGGAATTTTAACTTGACTCAGAGCTTTGTGCACATACCTCAGTGAATTCTGTCAGAATGTATGAAGCTCACAAAATGTCTTTCACAATAGGATAAACACAGCTTGTACATATTTAGACTCCAAGCTGAAAAAAAAAAATAAATAAAATAAAAAAAAATCCTAAATCCCTCTGAGCAAAATCTCACTTATAAGCAACTTGGTGGTTTGGATCAGTTAGTCAGAGGAGGAGGTCTGGGCTTGGACCAGTATTTATCAGTGTAGAGATTGTC
Organism: Poeciliopsis prolifica; assembly: GCF_027474105.1. NCBI lineage: Eukaryota > Metazoa > Chordata > Actinopteri > Cyprinodontiformes > Poeciliidae > Poeciliopsis > Poeciliopsis prolifica. Next base: position 7,246,589 of record NW_026562400.1, on the reverse strand, counting down.
AATTTTTCATTGGTGCCTGCTGAGATCCTTTTGATAGTAGCCAGAGCAGCAGGATGAGCTGAGTATAGCAGATGGTGTGTCAACAGGATTACAATAACTTAAAGTGCTGCCAGCGAAGGCGGGCGTGACAAAGTTTGACTCTGCTTTTGGATGGTGGATCCACTCCCATTTGAAATTCTTTTAGCACCTTCTTCCACCAGGCTGGCCAAAATCACAGTCCTTTACTTCCTGTGCTGCCACTGTAAGACAGACCCACTTTGATGTTATTTTGTAATTTTTATGTAATTACTTAAGGTCAGTCAGGCAGGGAGCTCTCCTGGCTCCACAAAGCGTAATAGAGAGCACACTGTGTTCTTGATGCACCACTGGACACTTTTCCCAGGTAATGAAAAGACCTTCCTGATTCCAGCTAACTTTTCATAGTACTATTTTAAAGTCATAAAGACTGGTGCCTGTAATAGATTATCCTCTTTGAAATCAAAGGAAATCAAACCTTCAGTCCCAGAAAGACTCAAAGCTAAACGATTTTGGGTTACATGTATTGTTAAACTGGAATTATTCAAGCCACATGCAGATATAGATTTAATTTTATTCAACCAAGAAGTTTGTCTCTAATAGCAAATGAGACAAACCTTTATAAAATGATAGAAAAGTAGTGTAAAGGGTAATGGACTGGTGACCTGTCCAGGTCTTGCCTAATGACCCCTGGAGATAGATAATAAGAGGGAATGCTGGTATAGCCAATGATTGGATAGATGTAAAGGGGGCATCATCAAATCTCATTGAATGTAAGTATATTGAGAAATATTAATGTCTTTCTTAATGATTTGTGGAAAAATCCTAATATGCAACACATGAGTCTGTTTTTTTAATTACTGTCTACCTTGTTGAATGCCTCCACAGATATTTTGACGATTTGCTGTTGGTAAGGACTTCCAAACCTTCGAGGAAGGAAGGCATCCTTGCCATCACCTTGATATTTTACTCTATCCATATTCTCTGTCAGGACTCTGATTGGTTCACAAAATATTATTATTACATCCAGTGATCAGAAACATATTAGCAAAAGATTACAATAGATCTAAGTTGGTCAGAGGTATGGATAGTTTCTGTCTGAGCAGTGTGAAAAGAATTTGGGATAGAATTAACTATGAAGGCAAACCATATTTAGATTCTGGTAAGTCTTGAGTCACTAAACTTTTAAATGTATCCAACTCAAAGTCCACTACATACCATCTGTGCGGCAGCTGTCAAGGCATAAACTGAGTTCCTCTATGAAGAAAAATCACTCAGACAGGCTTTTCATTTTCTCTTTGTCTCAGTTAATAGTTTGTGGTAAAATAAGGTCCTTGGAGGAAACTTGTAAAAAAAGTCTAATTTCCCCCCCTTCTTTTTATGCTTTCCATTACTCTTTCAGGGGAAGTAAAAAAGCAGCTTCTACACCTGTAAACCATAACGACCTTCAGCCATTTCTCCAAGTGACTATCAGGGTAAAACAAAACAAATACAGGTCTGTAGACTTGGAAATATATACAAAATAAATCACTTGACACCAAGCGGAGCTTTTTGAACAAAAGAAAAATGCCAATAAGATTTTTTTTTAAATCCAAGCTGGTATATAGTTAGACTTGTCAGGCATCAGATGTATTATTCTACACAAAACAGAAATTTTTGGCTTCATCTTTATTCTGTTGGTGAAACCACACAAGAGCATTACTACAGTTTTACTGACAATAGATTCCGACATGCATTAAATACGTCAAACATAAAGACACATGTATCTGTCAACAATGACACTCAAAAAATGATCAGAAATTGTAGAAATGTCTTTGATGATTTCTGATTTCAGTCATCTGCAAGCATAGAACAACCGTAAGTTGACAATGGTTAAGAGGGATATTTTGAATTTCAGAGGACAATAATATCTAATTATTGTCCTTATATTGACCTTATATTTCATACTTCAAAGAATTAAACATAACACATTGATCCAACTGGCTTTCAAATGAGTTATGCAATTTTAAAATGCATCTTCCTGACATAGAAAAGAATATTGAGTCGCTCCCTGAAAATCTAATATGTATTTCCATCTAATGATTACGTGGCATAGAAAATAATATAACCTGGATATCTTTCACAGTAATCATAGAGCAGAACATTTTCTTGATAAAAACATTCCTCTTTAATAGAAAAATATTAAATGGATTTGTGGCAGGCTGTTGGGCTGCAGTTACAATGCTAAGGCTCTGAATCCTGTGTGCTCTGCCTCTCACCCAATGACAGCTGGAGACAGATGCCACTGCCCGCAATTCTGAAATGATAAGCAGGTTTAGATAATGGATGCATGATCAATGTGTTATTCATTGATAGTCAAATTCTGCATTCTAAGTGTAGTCTTATCCTCTTCTGCCACTTTCAACTTTGTTGTTAGTTGCTTGTATTCATGCACACTTCTGAAAGTTGCATAGAAAGTGTGAAGAGCTACCAGCACAAATACAGGAAAAACTTTAAAAATTATGATTTGTTCAAATCATTCAGTACAATACTATACCTTTGTTATGTTGTGTACTTAGTGCTTGGATTTTTTAAAATTATTTCTTTAGTTGCTGTACTTCTTAAATGTAAATCCTCTCACTTTTTGAGTTTTCCTTGCAATATAAATCTACTGCAAAGTAGTGCGCTCTCCAAGTCCAAAACCATTCCACCTCCTTGCATATTAAGGCTGAGTGATCCACACAACTTAACACTTTTTCTTGACACTGCACTGATTTGGAAACTGATTACCATCAAAAAAGAAAAAAAAAATGCAAGTGATGAATCTGAAGTGAGGTGGAGAGAGGAGGGTGCTCAAGGGAAAAAATGAGGCTACAGAGTTTACTGGCATTATGCGACCACAAAGACGGAGAGGTGGGATAGCTTTTTTTTTCTTAACTGGTTTTACATAAGTAAAAAAAGAGATCAGCCAAAAAAACATTGGCAGATCCCAAAAAAATTTAACTAAAACAATTTTTTTTTTCTCATTAACTAGGGTGGAGGAAAGAGGTTTTCTAGAGACTCTCCGTAAAGCAAGGTCAAACACATTAAGGCCTTACAAAAAGAAAGACAACACTTTGCCAAAAATAAATGTCGTGGAAAAAATTGTGATCCCATGTGATAACGGCAGACTTGTGGATTGGTGTGTGAGAGTGTGTATGTGTGTCTGCTCTCAATCCCAGGCCTGCAGCTAGCCTCCCAATATGGAGCCAGCCCGTAGCCCAGAAAGATCAGGTAATTTGACGGATCGTGCCACTCAGGCTGGTGACGCTTGCAGCTCTCCCTAGCTAGGGATTGTTTCCCCCAGCTTGTTTAGCCATCCTGGCACGCCAACAGAAGATGAATAGCAGCTTCTTTTCCCACCCTGTCTGTCTCTGATCTGTCCTCGCTGCTCGAAGGTCAGCCAGCCAGAGTTGCAAAGAATAGGAAGGTGGGTTTGGGATTGCTGCTTGTCTGACTTAAGAAGGGAGAAAAAGGCAGAGGCAGGGGGGGGCAGACGTAGAATGGGGTGTGTATGTGCATGTTAGTGAGTGTGTATAGGGGGGAGAAGACAGATGTCAGGTAATCTACAAGGCAGGTACATGACTTGGGTCTGAGCAGGTCTGCGTACGCCCTCTGTTTGTCCTGTGGGTTTTCAGCAAGTGTGTGAGTTTTTGGTGTGCAAAAAAAGAAGAAAAGGGCAAGATACATCAAACAAAATCAGTTTGAGGCTGCCAAAATTCAGTTCAGCCCACCTGCAGGTCAGTGTGTAGGTCTTATTTTGCCATATTGGAAAAATAAATAAATAAATGAATAAATAAATAAAAAACAAGGCTATTTCTTGTGTAAAAACCCACGACCTAAAGGAACACATACTGTATATTGATTTTATTTCAGCAGGATTTTCAGTCTGTAGTAGAAAGCTTGTTTTTTTTAAAGATTTCATGATAGGAAAAAAACATTTCTCAAAGAGAGGTATTCCCCACAAATAAGCCCCTGAACTAAATCATCACAGAGAAGGGAGGAGATCCTGGGATGGAGATGGGGGTAGTTGAGCTTTTACTTCAAAAAAGTTATTTCCCAAACAGGTTTATTGTATACTATGAGAATAATCATGGCATAAATACAATTTTTAAATAAACTGAAAATTGCAAATCCCATGTTGACACCTAAATGTTTATTTAAAATAAAAACAGATAAATAGGTGAACTTAAAAAGTATGTCAATCTTGATTTTAGCACTCAAAAATACCAATATAGAAGAAAATATCCAATTATATTTCTCAGCGTCTGTATGCAGACAGTTCTGTAAAAAAAAAAAGTAGAAACATTATACTCAATGTTAGCTGGAGCTGAATTATAAAATCCCTTCAGACTTGATTTAAACCAGTGTACTGAAATTCTGGTCAACTTGAGTTCTAACATGATGACATAGTCTTGTTCATGTCATCATGAACAAGACGTCTAAAGTCAAGTCTGAAGGCTCAAAACTTGAATATTAAGGCTTGTGGTCTGTTTTCAAACCTTATTCAATGAGTGATAAGAAGTTACAGATGTAAGAGCTCGCAGATGATCATTGTGAAGGGATAATAAACTCAAAGTTCGATAAAATAATTTTGGTTAATTTCAGAACAAAACATCCTCAATATGTTGGTGACATTTTGCTCTCTTCCTGTTAAGATACTTTCATCATTACAAAGACTCTCGTTGCTTATCAAAATAAAAGCACCTCTGTTCAGTTTAATCAGAAACTCAAAGTTTTTCTTTGTCCTTCACAACAGAATTTGTATTAAAAAACCCCAAAACAAAACAAAAAACGTGCATGTTGATGCAGGTTCACCTTGGTGGGTGGCACCAACGTAGTCTTTAAAGCCAGGTGCCCACCGTGCGCGCGCATTCACACACCATTTCTTCTGGGCTTTGTGGTGATCACGTGCTGTGGGCTCACGCAATATCTCGTTTGGGGCTGCGTCTTTTCAGAACGTTGTTGATTCCACCATCGTATCCAGGATAGTTTCGTGGTCTTCATTTGACTGGTTCTTTGTAATCCTGCCTGTCTTGGGTTCAGAGTTGCGGTTGGGTTGTGTGACCGGGTGAGCATGCGCTCAGCCACGTGTCGGGGTTTTCACGGGCTAAGTGACTTCATTGTCCAACTTGTTTTGGGCTTAGTGCCATGACTGACACTAAATTTTGGCTTCGAGCCTTGGTTGTTGAGGGCTTTGGCCATTAATCTTCCGCGGCTCTCTTCCTCCTCCTGCGGCCTGCGGGTGCACGCGCCTGACCTGCAGGGACATGGCGCACGTGCTCAGCCCACTCATGGTGAGTTCTTTAGTAATTTTGCTGCTTGCCGTTTTTCTTCGCATGCAGATTGTCATTTACTTTTATGTTTTGTTTTGCTATTTTGTCGATTTGATTACTTTGCGTTTTTGTCTTTGCTTGTTACCATTACTCTTGCACTGCTTTATTCCTGTAGTTGCATTATTATTATTATTATTTTTTTGTTTAGTTATTGGTTGAGTTTGAAGATACCGTTTACTGTTCAAGGGGTAATGTGCAATAAATGTTTTTTATTACAGCTGGGGCAGTCTGTAATTTTGTCTATGTACATACTATTTTGTTCATTGTGCTTTTGAGGGAATACATTACATTACTGAGACTGAAGTGACACAGTTGATTTACTGGACTGATGTTCATTGAGGAGGCTATGCCCATTTTAACTTCACTTTAGAACATAAATGTTGTTTGGTTGGATAAAAAGAAATGGTCTCTTTTGAAAGTCTTAGGTATATCATTAAAATAAATCATTTTTATTATTTTTGCATTTTAAAATGTAAGAAGTAATTTGTAAATGTGTCTGTTTAATTAGGCTTGTTAAAATAAATAAATAAATAAAAACATTTGATTTTATGGACTTTTTTGCCCTCGGAGGCAATTCAATTCACATGGTTTAAATTCATAACCTACAGCAATGCAGTGTTGTTAATTTTACTAATGAGACTTGACTTGAGCTTGCCCCTCAAAGACTATCCATGCAGAGAAAAACATTATTCAAAGATGGGAAGGATGATGCTGTGATGGAGGAAGTTCAGCATGCACATGACTGCCACAGAGAACAGCAGAGAACACAACGATTCTCAGTTTCTAGACCGGTTTGTCAAAAATACTAAATAAGAATAAGGTGTAATTATGTCAACATTTTAGAAAAAACTGAAGATGGCATAGTCTGTTTTGACACCTCGATGTTTATTTGCAAAAGCAGTAAGCTGTCAAAAAAGCTGGCTCTCTGCAGGGTAGGTGACTTTGGGATAAGTGTGGAAAATGTATATTTTTAGCAAAATAGCAAAAATCTAATTAAGGTATTTTTACATTCACAAACTTCAGCAAAAAGTTACTCAGATTTTATGAGTTAGAGCCTCACAACGTAGCTCAAAGTTGTTAATTAGAACAATTTTGTTTCATCTATGAAAGCTGTTATTTTTATCTCGTTTTGAATTCATTTCGGACATTGTAATGAAAAATGACATCTAAAAAAATACATAAAGCATTGAGTATTCTGTGTAGAGACGTATAAATGAATAAAAAAATTTTTCAAAAAAAGAAACCAAGATTTTCTTTCTTACGGATTCCAAGCAAAGTCGCCGCTGAATCAAAAGGACCTTGCTTCGAACACCCTAAAGCCCCAGCATATTTTCTTTCAGACAGATAAAACAATTTTATCTGAATATAGTTTTCCTATTAAATGTTGTTATTGGATATGCATCCAAAAGTAAGAACACACCATGGTGTTTTTAATCAAATATTGATACTTTCTTCTACATATTTTCCTGTTTTGGTCCCAAATGCAGTCTGAGAAGTTTTGTATGATTATCCAACAGTCTGATCCAAACATGGTGCATAGAATTCTAACGTTGCAAATGTTTTTATTTATTTATTTATTTATTTTTTATTTTTTTTGTACTGCCTCATTCAAATCTATTCAAAGCATTCCAATAGGATTCAAATCTGGGCTTTGACTCTGCGACTCCATCGCCCAAGCACTCCTGGATATCATGCATAATTCATTTGCACCTCGTTGCTTCACCGTAGCTTCGAGATTCCTCTTGATCATATTTGATTCATCTGTCCACTGCACTTTATTACTTAAGGTTGGATCTTTGCCTTAATGCTGATTCTCAAGCTCCAGTTCTGCTTAAAAATACATTTTCTGACATCTCTAATAATGTCTCACTTGTACAACACTACTTACAAATTTTACAGTTTAGAATTTTTTTGAAGTAAGGTTTTGCAGGATTATCAGTAATAGTTGTTTACCCGTTTTCAGCAGAAATGTATAACGTCATTGTAAAATTCTAGAGAAGTGAATCAAATTTGAGGAGAGATTAACATTTAGTCAGAAGAATTCCCCAATTTATCTGAAGCTACATTGGTTGATGTTTGATGCAGCTGCTGGCTTCTTTTGTCGGCAGATCAGTGATTGCTTAAATCCAGATTGTGTGATTCTGGTTCCAATCCAGATTATATTTTATTTTTAAGGGATACTCGGCTGAAGATCAGCCAATAGCCATTTAGGAGGGACCCGATTGCAGCTCAACACACTGTAATAAAACTAATTGGCACTAACTAGAATGTTGAAATGAAAGCATTAGGTTTATGACATGTTTTTTTTTTTTTTTTTTTTTAATCCATACATAATTTGCTGTAACTGTGCAGAAAGGATATTAGGAAGCATAATACAATGAATAATGTTGAAACAAAAAGGTAGCAAGATAATGTGGATCAGTACCTCAGCAAACATCCAGTTAAGTAAAAGCATCCTCAGCAAAGGAAGATGTTTATTGAAGACATTTTTTGCTGTATAAAACCCAGTGTTTTAGCAACTAACACATTTTAGACAAGCTGATAGCTTTCATCCCCCCTGAGGACATATTACTCTTCTGCAAACTTACAGCCTCACTACCTGTCTGTTTGTGGTAAGTTAACATAAGCTTTCTTCAACAAAAAAGAAAAGTCTATGCCTTAAGGTAAAGTTGTTGGAGTCAGAAGTCCTGTAATTAATGCAAGCCAGTCACTGCCCACTGCACATGTGGGCAGTGATATGCATGAACTGAAGTTCATGAAGTAGAAATGTTTATTTTCAACTTCAAACTGAAAGATTATTTTAACTGCACAGACCACAGATTGTTCTTGCATCATTAAAAAACCAGACAAGCTGAAAAATCTACCTGTACAGGAAAACATTTTTTTTTTCTTTCATGTTGCTCTTTTCTTAAACTAGCAACTTCCACTTCAATTATGTAGGAAGCTTTAGGTTGCTGCAGATCTCTACCCTTCTATATTTATATGGGGTCCATTGATAAAATCCCGTTTAGTGTCATTGAGGACATGGTGCTCTTCATGTAATGTGCTGTTATTTTGTGACAAGCATAATTTTGGTTTCATCATACCGTGACACTTTTCTAACAGGTACTTTGGGAGGTGAGGGGAGATTCTAGCCAGCTCATGCTTTTTATTGAAAGTTATTTTTCTGCTATCCTTAACACTTTGTTCAGATGTTGAATACTAAAGAATGGTTTTCACATGTAGAACACAACCAGTACTTACCAGATATTGCAGCACCTCCTTCATTACGTCACAGAAAATGCAAAGAGCCTGACTTTAATGTCAGGCTCTTTGCAGCCTTCCTGACCAGCTTACATGTTTTTCTTTACATCAGTTTTGGGGAAACTCGATGTTTTTATAATGTTGGTGTTAAATATTTTTCTCCAATTGCTCTTCTTCTTATTAATGCTTTTTTACATGAAGATAATTTTGAGCATTTGCAGCCTCTGTAAAATATGTTTTTAGCTAAAGAATGTAAACAAATGAACATTAGGAAAGCTGTATATGTGCAGATAAAATTTATTTCTGATTAATCAGTCTCTCTGTATAGTGAACCTCTGATATTAAGGATTGGGGACCAAAAATCACCCATGAGTAACTAAGATCCATGAACACTTGAGACTCCCTTTAAAGATGTTTGTAAATGGTGCTTCTTTTGGCTGCTTTGTAAATGCCAGCCAATAGTGTATCGAGTACCATTGCAACCAGATATTTCTGATTCCTAAGTTGCATTTCTTTACAAAATTTTGGTTAAGTTAAAAAAAAAAAAGGCAAATGTTGATTTACATCAAAACTTGATTCAACAAACAAGTTTAAGGGTTGCACACTTCCAACAGTTTGAAACTTTTTTTTTTTTTTACATCTTGAAAGAATTGAGATTATTTAAATCAGTTTTAATCTGTCAAATAAACTGTTGACTGTAAAAGGATAGGGTTTCGTAATGCTGCATTTGTCTGATATGCGTGTAAGTAAACTTATTTAAACTAATTTTGAGATTTTTTTTTTTTTTAGGCATGGCCTAAAAAAGTTATTTTAGCAATTTGTGCACCTCTTGTCACGTTGTTGAACAAATAAATAAAACACCAGATGTTTAAAAAGAAATGCTATTAGTTTGTATCATGTAGGTTTCATTTCAGTTATGGTGAGAAAAGGTCCATTAACGAAAACAATGTGAAGTATGCTACAGTTTTTTTTTAATAAATAAAATGATCCACATCAGTCCAACATAGGAAATAGAATACAAATAAACAAATCAAAAGAAAACACCATCATCATTCCAGATGTACTGCATGGTTAAAACTATTCCTATATTGGACATATAACCTAATCTTCTGGTTTGGATTCAATTTGATGCAAGCTACTTAACTAATATCAGTGTACAGTTTACAATCTATTAAGTGAAAATAGAACTTGCTTCAAGTTTTGAACAGGGAATGGATTTAAGGGGGGGAAACTGTTAAAGTGTTTTGGAAGTGTTAAAAGTGCATAATGTGACATTTCTAGGGCAGTTTTGCTCAGTTCAGTTTTCTCTCAGCCAAACAGCATTGGTAACACTGATATTTTTCCTTTCCTGTCATTTTTATTCTTTTCCTCTGTGTCACCTGTGGCTTGAAAACAGTCACCTCCATATCATCTTTTGAAGCTATGATTGGACTTTCCACTCTGTGGCCATGCTGAGCTTCTTTTTACTCCCACTGTTTCTGTTTGGGAGAGCAGAAACCAAATGTGACTTGCAGTGAGAAACCCAAATGAAATGTCTGGCTGATATGTTTGAACACTACCTTGTGTGTATCCATTTAAATTTAGCAAATTAGTTTCCATACCAAATCAGAGTGCAAAATAGCATTTTGTTCCAATATGTGCTGTTGCATATTTATCTTCCTCCTGTACCTGACATGTCATATTTTATTCTACATAGTGATAAGCTTGCTTTTGGCTGTTGCTTTTACTTCTTACACCCAGATGTTCAGGTCCATTCCAGGTTTGTGCTATCGTTGTTATGCGTGTCAGTGCATAGGTGAGCCTCATGTGAACATCACTAGATCATTTTGTTGGAGATGTGGCTAAGTGTAGCTCAGAAAATCAATTTTATGTTCCACCAGGGTAACATAATTCTCAAGAACATTTTATTTATTTATTTATTTGTATTTCAGCTAGCTAACCTTTAGTTCTGTTGCTTGAGCCTTTACGTCATGCTGGGCTTTTTTTTCCCCCACTGACTAATGCAAGTAAAAATTGCAGTACATATGAATGCAGTGCTTTCTGTTTTACATAATTTGTTCGCTTTTTACACAATACTGCTCAGGCGCCTCTTTAATTAAAATGTGATTTTTCTTATACAACATTTGATTTGTCTTGGAATCGAGTTTATATAGCAAATGAATTGCTCTCCTATTTGGGGAGATGGGTAAAACACTTCTCTCTCTTTGAAATGCAGTCTTTTGCATTTCATTTACCAGTAATGAGAATTTAATGTTATTTTTTTCTGAGATGTGCAGTCCAAGGCCGAGCTTCTACATTCCTCAACTTACCTCATCAACTCTCACTTCAACCCTGTCCCCCTTCACTCTTCATCTTAACTAACCTTCTCCTCTTCCTCCACACCTTGCTGTGCTGCTTTCTACCTCTGCATCTCCTTCTTCAATCTTTGCACTGTCAGTTTGTGGCTCTCGCCTCTCCTTCAGTCATTGATCACGGTAGCAATAGTGTGATGTTTGCTAGTCTGGAAATGTGTGTCTCAGTGGGGAAGGAAAGGAGATCAAACACTTTAATTACGGCAGGCTTGTAGTCTGGTGCCAGCTACAGGCTGCAGTCATGTAACAAGGACAGGTAGAAGAGAAATGCAGGGGTAAACATGGGATGCAACAAAGCAAAAACCTTCTCAATCTTGGAACTCTTGAAAACGTGCATGGGACAGTCTCATAAATACCTTGACACTGTCTAGAACTCTAGACACTGTGTGTGCTCAGACATCCTGTTGACCTAGATGAGACTTGGATGTGCTTACTAGATGAAAGCTCTACTAAGCTTGTATTTAGGAGCAAAAACCAGTCACTCGTGTGTGTGTGTGTGTGTGTGTGTGTGTGTGTGTGTGTGTGTGTGTGTGTGTGTGTGTGTGTTTGAACCACAGATGTACCAGCGCAGGCAGTCAAATCACAACTCCATCTCTCATCAAACTAACAAGCTTCATCATTTGCTTGCTCACTCAAAATGTAAAATCCTGTAAGACCCTAAATGCCATTGCTATTCAGCCTTTATCGCCTCGCTGATTTATTTGAACTGTCCAACTTGCACTGATCCAGCAGAGTTACACGGAAAGGAGGAAAAGGCTGACACAACTGCTGCTATGATTGATGCGCTGTCTGGCTCGTCTTAGTGCTGATTCAGAAATCTAGACAGTTGTTCGAACGAGCTCTCTACTTTGCTGGGTTTTATTCCTTCTGGGTAATGCTTCCCTGTCACTCCACGCCCAGTCATGACTGCGTACATTGTCAGCCAGTGGATTTAATGTGAAGTTGACAGAATTACAGCATTTCATCCAGCCAAAGGTCAGAGGGCTGTTTTCGGTCAAAAGAAAAGCAATGTGCCCTGAAGGTCCAAACATTCTTACAAAGTGCTTTTTGTCTATCAATTTTGAAAAAAAATAAAAATCAAAAGTGGCATGCCAAAAATTATTTATGCTGACAATAATCAATAGTTTTTTTTTTCATCAACGCAAACCCTTTCATAATTGCTGACCAGCTTTTTTTGCAGGTTTTTACTACTATTTTGACAATTTATCTTTACTAATGAGTTAAACGTTGGAAACCCTTCTTGCCATCACCCCAATATGTAGCTTTCTCAACAGGTTCTCAATCAAAGTCGTGACCCATAAAGTCACGGCTCTTTATGTGCCTATAAAGAATTCCTAATGGTTCAATTACAAAAATGTATATTACTTTAAGCTTATTTTAGTCCCTGTCACTTCACCCACTTTTGCTGCTTGTGACGGTTGGAGGGCTGATTGAAGGGCAATTAGTTTGTTCCAGGGTAGCTGTGGCAACAATGTAGCTTACCCACCATCTGTGTGTGAATGCAGTTTAAGGTATCGGCTATAAACAAAATAAACATCGAGACACATTTTAATTCAAACGTTCAGCTTTTGAAAATATGATAATGGAAAGAAATGAAATGGGTGTCAGAAAGGTTGCATCAAAGAACAAGATCATAAAGAGCCAATATGAAAACGGTTTGGAAAAGGTTGTAATTTTTTCCACCATAAAGCCTTTTGCTGCTGGGATTGTTATAATTGTTAAGGTTGCTTTGTGTTGGGGGTTTTGGCTTAATAAGAAAATTAACCGAGTGCAGATGTTAACTAAGCCACTGAGATTAAATGTTTTTCTTTATGAAACACTGAACCTTGTGGGCAAAATATAATCAAGGAGCCTGATTTTGTCTTATTGTTAGTGAACACAATTTATATTTTTAAGATCCACCCCAGAAGGTGTCTTCCTTTCAAGACCACAGTGCAAATGAAGAGATAATTGCCATAGATATGTTAAATATTACTATGCAAAAAGCTTTTTTTTTTTCTTTTTATAATTTCTTGCTTCTAAAATGCACTGTTTCATCCATTCCCTTGGGGACTGTCTAAGACATATCGGCTTTATGGTTGTTTGGTCTGGCTTGCACCAAAGAAATGGATTTATTTTTTTCATAAAGAAGCGAGGTCTTTGATATGGCAGATCAATTTTTCAGAAGTGTTTTTCTTTGATAAACAAGGGCTTTTTCCTCAGCGGGTGAGCACAGGCGTGCAAGCTTGGACCTCACCCAGAGCAGGTTGGAACGATGGCAGTCAAAGAAATTACGAAGAAAAACGGGAAGATAAGGGAGAGAGATAGACAGAAGGAAAGGGGAAGCGAAGGAATGGATGAAGATGGAGGCAGCAGCAGCGAAGAGTGGAGAATAAATATTTATGTCCTGTAATGTTTCTGCTTGACGGATTCTGCATTATATTTGAATGCAGTGCTACACCTCAACCATGCGGGATGTGTTGGCAGCGAATAGCACAGCACACACCAATAAAGCACATTAGTGGTTTTGGAAAGAAAGAAGGATTATGCAGGGAAGAATGGGGGGAAAGGAATGATGAATGAGAAAAAAACGCAGCAAAAGAGGAAAGTTATGTTAAAGGAGGGGCAGAAGGAGGAGATAAAGCAAAGCGCAGATAGACAAATATTGACATTTTGGGCACCACAAAATGGCACAATATACATCAACCAGGTTGAGATAATGTACACGGAAAGATGGCAAAAGAACGAAAAAGATTTGTGGCCTGTGGAGTGAAGGGCATGAAATGAAGGGAGTCAAGAGGCCCAGTGGTGTGTGTCCTGGGGATATGTGCGACCCGATCAGGGAAAAGAGTGGGCCTCAGAACAGGGATAGTTGCAGGATGGGTTTATAGAAGCGGCTAAAGGAAAGCAGAAGAGATTGACAAGGCCCATTAACTTCCCTATAGTAGCTACCATGATCACCCAGGAAGGGGCAGCACTTTGGCTCTGCACCAGATAGAAAGAAGAGTGTAAAGTGAAAACTTTAGTTTTTCATTTTCTTGAACCTTTGTGTTAAGTGTATATTTCAATCTGCTCCTGCTAACTGATCAATCATTACCGGGTGATGTCACTAATACCCAATCCACACTGTCTTCCCCAGTATGACAAGCGCACCATAGCTGTGTTAACATAAAGATCAACCTCAGATTTACTTTCTTTCATGTTTTTGCTGCACATTTAGAGGAGTGGAGTCATTTCCAATCACCCTCATTTAAACTTTATGCGTCTTGACTTCCCTGTAAATCCAATCGCTGTTCTTGACAATCTGAAAAAAAAACATCTCGCTTTTCAAATCAAGATAAAAATGTAGAATTTTACTATATTTAACAATTTCACTAATCAGGTGTGAACAATGCATCTTTCCTCAGTTTGTTCTAAAGCTGGTGACAAAAAGAATGAGTGGTGTCAAACAAAAGATGAGTTCTCAACTTCCAAAATGAATCTTCCCATCCATTGTTATCCCTGTGCACTTCCCTGTTTAAAATGGACTCATCTCTGTGTCTGGCAAAAATGGGATCGGCTCTAATTTTGATGGATACACAGACATTATAAATGTTTTCATTGATTATAATGGCTGCATATTCATTGGGAATCACAAATTGGAATTTTTTGATGGTGGAAAGACTGTAATTGTGCTGTTCCGACCGCCAGAAAAAAAAAGCCAGAATGGGGTTGTTGTGTGGTGGTCTGTTCTTTCAGAGCTGCAGCGTCCACCAAAAGGCATAGCAGAGACCTGGAACTGTTGGTTCTCCAATGGAGGATGGTTTCAGGCAGGTCCTCATTGAGATCATCAGCAGGAGGATAAGAGGAGCTGGATGCCTGATGCTCTTTGCCTGAGTGTGAATCTGTTCAGCAACCCAAGCCATCTGTGTCTCCTTATCTTCTCTGTGCCTGCAACCAACTCTGACTTCTCTCCTTGTGTTTTTTTTTTCCTTTAAATATTTCCTCTTCCTTGTGACTGATTTTTTTTTTTTTTCTTAATGAGTTCACCTAGATTTCCTCACTCAAATGATTCCTATTGGACTCTCATCTGGCATCCTCTACACTCCTCTTAGTCATCTTCATCCTCTTGTGAACCACCTGTTTGCCCTCCAGAATTTCACTTGGTAATTCTGTTCAAATCTCTAGCTTACCTATGTGCTCCTCATTCCAAGTCTCCAGTGTCCTGGGGCCTCTCGGTTCTCACAGTTCTGAGACTCGTCGCTCCATCTGACAGTCATCGCTCAGCCAACAACACCCATTCCACTCATCTCTCCCTTTTGTCCATCAGTCTACTATCACCGTCGTCAGTCCTCAATCTCTCACCATCATTGCTCCTCAGCGTTTACATTTTGTTGCAGTCTTCTCCGTCCCCTCAGTGTACCTGTTGTCCAAGTCGCCAGCTTGCTGCTTCAGCAAGCTTTCACTGTTCATTTTCTAAATAAATCTTTCGAAACTTTGTGTAGCCTCCTGGGAGTGTTTGTGCATGTGGGTCCGAATTAGTGGTGCAAGAAGAGGGTATATGTACCATATATGACACATAGGTGCGCCACTTTTGCTAGAGAGGATGCAAAAGCAATAACATAAGTCAGCATTCTTTGTATTGAACACCCATCTGTTCATGTGATGTATGATTAGGCCCGCCTCTGCTTTTTTACCATAATTTCAGATTTCCACAACAGAATATTTGAGTACCACGTGCTGCTACAGTCACATTTTATTATTACAGATTTTTTTTTTTGTTTTTGATGAGATAACTTACAATAATGCATGGTATAAAATAAAAATTTGTAATAGAAGTCTTGTATTTTATAAATCTATGACTAATACATATTTATCCATCTGTAAATTGCAAATCCTTGGCGGGGGCACCTATATTATTTTACACCTCAAAATATTTAGTTGTGCATCTAGTCAGCAATGTATCTAAAACCATGACATAAAAGTTGGTTACAAGGGAGCAAAAAATGCGATTTGGATCAAATTTGCTTGCTCTGTATTGTTACTGTTTGATATGGTTTTATAAAACCACACTTTTTTTGTTTTGTTTAAACTAGGCTGATGAGAAGAGATCCTGTGCAGACATCTTTGGATATAATTTGGTGGTTAGGACCACTTCTAGTTTATTCATCTTGCCTGCTTAACAAACTATCTCCAAGATCAAGTGGGGATTAATATCAGGTAATTGGGTAAAAACAAAATATGAAAAAATACTTGTTTTTCTTTTATGTAAACTAGTTTTCAATCTCACCGTTCATTTTATTAGCCTACCATATAACTCTGATGCATTTGGCATTTAGACGTGGCGAGTAAGAATTGAGGATCTACGTGACTTTGTACACTGTATGGTTTTTGGTGCTAGACAGGTTGGACTGAGTATTTCAGCAACTGCTGATCCACTGGGATTTTCACAAATCTCTTCGGTTTATGGAGAGTGGTCAGAGAGAAAATAACCAGTGAATGGCAGTTGTGTGGACAACAATACCTTATTAAAGTCAAAGCTCAGAGGGGAATGGGCAGGCTTGTTTGAGATTATATAAAGACATAAATAGCTTTAGAGGAATGTGGATTATTATCTCTAAATGCTCAGCATGTTGACCCTTAAAACAGATGGACTACAGCAGCAGGAGACAAATCTGTGCCGCCTGTCTCAGAACAGAAAACCAAGGCTAGAATGTGTCCAAGATTGGAAGAAAAAATGTCCAGAAAACAATTGAAAAATGTTTTCTGTTCAAATGAAAATGAATGAATCTTAGTTGAGATTCAGAGGGCAAGGTCATAATTTGGTGTAAACAATAATAAAGGATGACTCCATTTGGCCTTGTATCAATTGTTCTGGCTGATGGTAATGCTGTAGCTGTGTGGGAGATTTTTTTCTTTGCACACTGTAGGTTCCTTATTACCAATTGAGTATCTTTAACCATCCAAGTCTACCTTAATATGATTTAGGAAGCATTGCATTTCTGGATGAAAATATTAGATTTTTACTGCAACTGTCAAAAAGCCTTCCATGGTTTATTGACCTGCTGCTAAAACAACACCCACAACCTCACAAACACTGTTCAAAGACTTAGTTTAGGAGGCTTCAGGACTCATGTTTGAGAATGACTCAAATGCTCTCAGTTGGTTTTAAGTATGAAAAAAGAAGCACGTTATTATTGCTCTGGTCGTCTTCGAGATCTTTACATTGTTCATATCCTTGCAATCTTGAAAATATCTTTATAAAACATTGTGTTCTATTTGTGATGCTTCAGGCGGTGAATCCTAGTGAACTGTCATGACTGAATGATTGTTTTTTGTATTGTGCCTCGAAGCATTTAATACCTTTTTTGGCACTTCAAGTTACTCACAAGCCTGAAATACAGCAGACCTTGTGGATATTGAGTTCAATGTGAGATTACTAAGACAGCTTTCATACTAGATCTGTTTGGGCCACATTAACCAGACCAGGATTTGTTTCTTCAGATATTCAGCTTCGTTTGGGCAGATTTGAAAGCTCACAGATAGATCCATCCATTCCCAAATTGTCCTAGCAGGGTGATGGGGGGGCCTGCTGCTCTTATCCAGTGGACTGCACAACAGACCTTGTGGATATTGAGCATACAAATGTGATCTTTTAATTCACTCGTACTGTGTAATCAGAGCAGCATGTCTTAACATCTGCTTTTTTCTGTCTTGCTGCAGTCGCATCATGTACACAGAGCATCATGCTGGATAGCTCATTTCTTCGCCTACTGCTCATGGGCAGCTTGTTGAGACAGCTCTGGGATGTTGTCCAGGTGGTTTTGTCTGCTTTCAAAGGTGAAGAGCAAGTGGGACCCAAATCAAATGAAAGTGTGATTTTCTGTAATCTCCATCTAATTGAACCAACTTCCCTGGGTTATCCTGGTGTGAAGGCACTCTAAGGTTTACTGTACATGTGTCTGGCTGAATGGTTCCTTTCTGACCCAAACACGTGTAAAGCCAGTAAACAAGGTTAAGAAAATGTTTATTGCGAGATTAGTTTTGTATTTACATAACTGGGAGAAACAAATAAAACATCAAGAAGAGAGTCTGAGTCAAGGTGGGATTATTTGGAAAGGAATAATATTTGTATGCAACTGTAATTGTTACCAGCAGGGATGCAGGGTGTCTATAGATCCCAGGGTGGGTGGAACTGGCAGAGACATGCAAGATTATAGTTAGAACAAATGGGTTGATTCTGCAGTGAAATCACATGGATGAAGTAAAGTTTCTCAGATTAGTAATGCAGTCATGATCTGAACCAAGAACCAAGGGAAGAGCTGATTGTGCCAAGTTGTGGTATTTCAACAGCAAAAGGAAAAAGGGAGTGACAATAACATGAGTAGCATACAAGTCTGTAGACTGGATTGGAGTGCTGCTGGTTCTTCTAATGAGCATTTTGAATGTAGCTTTATTATTAATTCAGCAAATGTTCCTGCCTTGTTGAGTATTCACAACAAAACCACAAGTATGTAGAGTAGTCACAATCAGTTTGCATTCAGCTCTTATTTTTCAGGATCACTTTTTGTTTAACTGATGTGAGCTGATGATTCTACCCACCAGCTTTGAATATATGTGCAGATATATGTCACTTTAGGTGTCTCTATTTCCTGAGATATAGATGGATATAAATTTTACAAAATTAAGTTTCTACAGTTTGGAGTTGAAAATTGTATACAGAAATAATGCTGAGGTAAAATAACCTTAATTACGATGTGCACAGTGTAGTTTTTTTAGAAGTCACAACAGAAACAGAACCCAGCATCGACTAGAACAATAAATTTCAACTTGCTCTCACGCTGATTAAATATTTAATTTGTAGGACTAATTGACAGGATAACATCAATATATGCCCATTAAGGCAAAACTGTTCAATGTTTTACCAAGATTTAAAAAATTTGGATCCATTAAAATGATTAATACCTCAAGCAGTGATAAAAGCACAATTAAAAGTACACAAGGGTTGAAGATGAAGTGAGATTTAGAATAAACAAGAAAAAATGAAGTGCTGTTGATTACGGAGTGAAAAAGTTCCTTTCATATGGAACTAATTTCCTTTGGCGTATAAAAAGATTTGTAATGATTGTAGATCTCAGTGCTGCTTTCAATCCACAGGGACTCTGCCACGTCTACTATTTCACTCTTTCTTGTTCCATGAGAAATGAAGGCAGGTAGCGGACGAATCAATAAAGGGATTTTTGCTTTGCTTTTCACTTTACTGAATCAGAATGACACAAAAGGGGAGAATTTTAAAAATAACCACTGTCAGAGAAAATATTTCATTTGAAAGTGTATTAAGCAAGAACGTTTTTAACAATAAATCAACTGACAACCTTATATTGAATTATTGCAACTGCTGCAGTTTCACAAATATTCAGAGCCTGATTCCTTCCTTGCTTATTTTAGTGACTCACTCTGAAGCAAATCTTGAAAATTAAACTGCGGGCAGCCGCTCAGTTCTCCGGCACACAAGAACTGATTGTAGGCCCTCTGCCCAGAGTGAAATGATGGGGAGCCAGAATACCTTGAGTGCTTACTGCAAACAGATGACGATCCAATTCTTAGAAGAAAATAGAGGGAGATGTTTATTTTTTTCATTAGCTAGAAAACAGAAAAATTAATTCCAGGGAAGACTGGACTTCCTTTAACAGGTGGTGATACAGCAGTCAAGTTAAAACATCATGTGTTATTTTCCCTTTTTTGACAGACAATTTCTATTCTCTTGTACTTAGCATAGAGAGAATGACTGGTATCCAGTATAAAAATCTAGCCTTCCTACAATCCACCGGGACATGACCAGAAAGACCTCCAAAGGAACCTCCAACGCCCTGGGGACATTCTTATCAGATGCCCAGACAGCCAATCGTTGCAGACTTGTTTAACCCAGAGCTTCTCATCCTTTGGTTGGGAAGCTAATTCTGGTGCTTGTATTCATAACGTTGTTTTATTTCCAATTACAACTGATCTCTAATGACTGTAGGTGAGGATTGTGATACAAATGCAAATTGAGTGCTTCTCTTTTTCAAAATAAGTAACAAACAGCATCAGATTATTTCTAGAAAAAAATGATTTAAGGCATGCTCTCGAGAGTTTTGCAGCTGTCCATGATCAAAACAGCCACTAGATGACCCTGCAGCAAATACAAAAATATTCTCTGCTTAGATCAGTTTTCACATCTGTCCATTTTACTAGTCTATAATATATGAATGGACAATGCACAAGATGGCCCACACAGTTTGTGTTACACCAAGAACAAGCATACCGTGTGACTTAAATTAGTTGCTGACCATCAATGTAAGCCCGCCTTATCGGTAGGAACGTCTTTTCACTTGTTTAAAATGCACAAATACATTTCGACAAAAGCAAAGTCAGACCCTGCAGACTGAATCCCTGAGAAGTACAGCCTTGGGGCACAGACTTGAAAGTCAAAAAGTTTTTGTGCAGTGTAAGTATTTGGAGCTCTGTCTGTTTTGTTCATTTAAAGACAGTCAGGCAGGTCAATACTGCAGTGGTGCAGAGCCTGACATAAGCCGAATTGGAGCGGTGAGATTTGGACAGTTGGACCACTGCTTGAAGTGTCCTCTGTCACCGGAGAAAATATGCTGGTATTAGTGTGGATTTTACTTTTTGTGTTTTCATGTTCTGTTAGTCCATAGCAAAAAGAAAGACATAGCATTTTATTTAGAGTTGCAGTTTCACTCGTTGGAAAGGCTCAGCAGAATAAGAGTAGATAAAGCAGTTTGCTGAGCTTTGGAATAAGTGAGTCAAAGGAAAACACGCTAGTTGTGTTCACACTGACGGTACACCCCTACATTTATTCGGACATGTTCCAGAAGGGCTGGAAGTAAACATTTTCTTTGAAAGATCCAAACGCAGCTGTAAATTCATTTGTGCCAATGATGATGTTGTAAACTCTTCACCCTTATGCCAAGAGGGATTACATTTGCTCATTTTTTTCCAAAGTAATTGTCCATAAATTGGCATGCTGCATATTTAGGTTTGCTTCCCGACTAGCCGTACATGCGTACTGTGTTGGTTGGCTTAAACCAGGATCTGGTGATATGTGTGGGAGAAGGGATGTACCTAAAGGTTATAGGATAGTAGTTCTTGTGGACTTGGGTTGGGCACCCCTGATCAACCGTTTCATTATTTTTACAAAAAGAAATAACTGGAGAGTAACACAAAATGTAATTTGAAGATGTAAATATTTGTTTAAAGTGACAGAAAATTCAACAACATTGCAGGACTTATAGTTTCAGTTTGAAAGATTCATGATATCTGAAGTGGCTTTGATAATGTCCACATAAAGGGACTCTCTTTGGGAAACAAACTGTAAAAATCCAATGAACCCAACCTGCCTATCACCAAAAAGCAGACAGACACAATTAGCAACTGGCATGTTAATATAGTAGAGTATTTGGCAGCTAATGATCTAAGTCTTTCCCAACAGTTGGTTGGGGTCTAAAACAAAGCAACCAAAACATAAATATTTCATGTCAAGAATACCATTGCTACTCAAAATTACTCATTGACATGAGTTGTATTTTATGCAACTTTGAATTCAAGTCCACCTAAAACAGAATAAATTTGGGGGGGGGCTTCAGTTAATTTTAATTTTCATTTAGCTATGGCTCTTCATGATTAAGCTACTGGATAAGTCAGTGGTAATTGAGTTTAAAAAAGATAAACATTCTTATACCAATAATCCTAAAATCATTTAAATGATAAACAATGCTTTCCATGAAAATGGCATGTTCTGACACCTCATTTTAGTTCTCTACAGATACTCCAGCTTCCTCCCACAGTCCCAACACATGCGAGGTAGATTAATTACTCTTCCTAATTTGCCCTTGGGAATGAGTCTATATGTACACGGTTGCTTGTCCTATATGTCTCTGCATTGCCCTGTGACAGAATATCAACTTTTTCCGTGGGATTAATTCCAATTTCTGCCGAGAGATTTTGATAAATCAAACAGGCTTGTGATGAAAGTTAAATAATATTTATGGATCAAAAATCAATGATTAATACTCATTAATCACAATCAACCCCTTTAACGGAGTGAGGCATCAGCAAAGAGTTCATATTTTTTGCCCAAAGATGTTTCATTATAGTTTTAATTTGATTTCTCAGAAAGGCCAATGAGTTAATGAAAAAATGAAACGGTGACTAATTATAACACTCAAATGATAACATACTATTACAAATAAAAATGTCAACTCATGATAACATTTAATTAAATGGAAATATTAGAAAGTTGGACCTCTTTTGTACTAAACATGTATTAAACTTTAAGACCATTTCGTGGACAAAATCAGAATTGATGCTGGCAAATTGTAACAAGCATTGGATAAAATATACTTCGTTTGGGTGGTAATTCACTCACCACAGTAGCCGGAGCATGACAAAACGAAGCACGTTCCCACAGAAAGAAATGTTTAAAGAATATCTTGATAATCAAAGAGTTATTACAGAAGGCTGAGACACTTTGTGCCAGATGTGCCCGCAGGGTTGGAGGATGAGTCAACTTTCAGTAGAGCTAACAGGCTCTATGTCTAGGAGTGCTACCTACAAAATCAGATTAACATACTTATTGCTAATTAGAAATGTGATTTATTTGCAAAATATACTTGTGGTGATTAATGTACCTGACTTGTTTGAATAGACACAATCTAAGTGTGGGAAAAACAGTATGGAAAGAGATTCATTGTGTGGATATATAAGTGGATGAATAATTGTTTGTTTGAAGAGTTTAGAACACAACCTGAAAATATTTTAAAAATGCAGTCAACGGATGGCAGAAACATAATATTTTTTGTATGTTAAAGTTTTAGTTAAACATTGCTTCTCCTGGAATAACATTTATTTTTAACCTTAGGTTTTGCACCTGGTGATGCTCAGTGGTAATCCATTATTTAACAAGTTTGTGCAGCCTTCACATTTGTAGGCTGCACTGCTTTTAATCCTAAAACAGAAAAGAATGCAGCTGTATTTCTTTATGTGGTCTGTGTGTTGCCCTTCAGCATGTCCCCATGAGCACAACAATGTCTGGCCATTTTATTAGCTTACACTGACTTGTAAGATTTTCCATAAGATCAACGAGAAGAAAACCAACTTATGTGGAATTCTCAGGTTTTCATCTCACAGAAGACAAGTTGAAACAGCACAGTTTCAAAAACATGTTGAGCAATGTACTTCTACAAACTAGTTAAGATGATCCATCCATCCATTTTCTGTGCTGGTGCCCATCTCCAGCTATGTTCCGGGCGAGAGGCGGGGTTCACCCTGGACCGGTTGCCAGCCTGTCACATAGTTAAGAGGACATTTTACAAAATAAGAATGTCATTCAACATGACTCAATAAATTTTGTTGCTTCTCTTCCTGCTTAAATATTACCGCAAAAATAATTTCCTCTACATGAGTAATACTCAGTGTTCAGCTTCCTTTCCAGGATATTATATAAAATGAGCTCATAAAGGAAAAAGCCCATTCAGCAGAGCAAAATGCCAAGAAGTGACTCGCGCTCAGACACTAAGGTACTATTCTTTATTATCCAAGTAATTCCTCATTTTATTTGTACTTGCTTTTATTTCTTTTTTTGATGGCCTGTCGCAAAGCTAGGCTCTGCCATGACACACTTCTTTTTCCGCCTTATATAAACCCCTCTTGAGATCCACTTTATTATCAGGCAGCAGAATGACTCCTTGTCAAGGACCTTACGACCCTTGATGTTCTCTTACTTTGTCATTTATAGTGATGGTAAAAGGACAAAACTAGACATCAAGCTATAGCTAATCACAGCTTAATGTTGGCTCAGCATGCAGAAACGTCAATAATGCTTTTGTGTTCTGCAGCTGCTTTTTGCAGTTTCTGTTTAGAAAACAAGAAAAAAGAATAGAACTTTAATCTTAGAATTTTGATTTAATTTCAGAACAGTTTCCAAGTATGCAATTAAATTTTTAAGTATGTTTCTGTGGGTCTTGTTTTTTCCAATGGATTTAAAAATTACTCATTCTCAGTGAACGTTTCCATTTTTTATCATATCAAACCACAACCTTTAATATATATTATTTGTGGTTTATAATTTCATGACACCAAAACAAATAGTGCATATTTGTGAAGTGAAATGAAGGTATGCATTTTTGAAAATGTTTTCCACATAAAAATCTTTGATTCTGAAACCCCTACGTAAAACCCACTTCACTCATGGCTTCAAGGTGTTGAAAGAAAACTGTCAGATCCATTGGAACTAATCAGTCCCATCTCTGTCAAGCAGACTGTCAGCTGTGCAATGGCATCAAAGATGGTATGTTCCTGTGCTTTACAGATCATGCAACTTAAAAAAAAATTCACATACTTCCAATCAGCAACATCCACCATATAAGCAGCTGAGCTAAGCTCAATCAACGCAACTCTATAGAGGAGGAGTGATTACATATCAACAAAACCTTGCAGCAAACCTGTTAGACGCTGTTGAAAATGTTGATATTGAGGTTACATTTTCAGTAGAATAGCGATAAGCTATTATAGATGGCTTATAGCAAAGCATGTATTTGAATCGCCCACTCAAATTTCAGCCTTAAATCCAAATGAGTATCTGTGAAAAGATTTAAAAATGGTTAGCCACAGACACACTCTATCCAATCTGAATGGACGTGAGCTACTTTCCAAAATCTTTACTCTGGTAAAGACATACCTCAAAAAGACTTGCAAGTGTAATTGCAGTGAAAAGAAGTTCTATAGAGCACTGACTGATGGGAGCTGGATACAAATACAAATCACATTTTTCAGATTTTCAATTTGTGAAAAAAAAAAAAAGAACTTTTGTGTCCTTTACCTTCCACAATTGTCCCAAGCATAAAGGCTTCAGATTGAAATGTGCAAAGGTTCAAGGGGATGAATATTTTTGCAAGGCACTGTATTAAAGCTTTTATATATACTAAGGTCACAAAACCACCCAAAAATTAGCACTCATGGGAGGATGCTACTTAATCGGTCTTTCACACTGCTTTTTTGAAGACTTCTCTTCACCTCCATCAAAGAAACAATGTATGACACATTTTGCAGACTACAAAGCTTTTTTCTTCGCAACCATCTTTTTTTATATAACATCTTCCGCTTCTGCTGCAGGGTATTGTAGCAAATTTCACACAGAAAGTATTGCTAACAGTGTGTGGCATTTTGGTGTGAATGCATGGTGGCCTTTCAGGTCATTTAATTTATTATGAAGCTTAGACCATAGGGAAATGTGCTCTACAGCTGTTAATACGTGTCACCTGTGTTGTCAAAGTGGAGCTTAAAAAGTTGAAGCAAAAAGTTTTCAGAGCCTGTAGAGTTCAACATATGTAATTATATTCAAACTTCAATTAAGATTGTTACTTTTTCATGAGTCTACAAACATTTGTTTGGATGGATTTTTTTTAATGGCTTTTTTTTTGTCAGTTTTGTTGAAATCTTCATTTTGAAAAAATGCAAGCCTTCACTTAAACCTCAGCACACGAAGAAACTTCCTGATCTTTTATTTAACTGGCTCCACAAGGTCAATTAAGTATTGTTATTCACTTCCTCCATGTTGGAAAGTATGCACCGCTTTTAACAAACTTCTTAAATGCTTAAAAAATGACGTTTATTTATACATCCCTGCTCCTCTGAGCCTGGACACAGTGAAGTTGCAGTGTCAAGAGACATTTCTCATCCTTGTGGCTTGTTTTTGACTTGTGAGCTGATCTCAAACCCTGGGAATGTGAGATGTCTTAAATATTTTCAGTAAATTTAACTATGCTTTTATTTACTCCACTGAAGTTGTTGAAGGATTTCAAGGATCACTTATGAGTTCAATGCACCCAGTGAGTGTTGCAATAGATAAAAGGGTTCAGAGGCACCTGTTGAACTTTTTTTTTTCTTCTTGTTGACAAGCCGCCTTTTACATAAGATGTGAACAAAAACAATCTTGCTGTTGTTGATAAAGGAAAGTTAAATTTTTTTGTTGCTAGCATTGGCAGATCTATGTTCCTGAGGTTTTTTTTTCTTTTATATACAAGTTAAAATGTTTACTTACTGAGCCTTTGTGGATTGTTGCTTGCTTAGTCAAAGACTCTGCTTTTCAGTTTCATTTTTTTAACAACAAAAGTACCATCCATAGAAGGATCTTTTATTTATTTGAAAGTAAAAGTTCTGTTTCCATTCATTCTTCTAACCACCTATGAGGCTGTGTTTGGCGCCTCCAAATGTCATAACACCCAATTTCTAAGTTTTGGCAGGGATATACTTGCCTTCTGGTAATGGAGTTTAATGTTCCACAGAAAAATCCATTTTATAGTACAACTTTGGCACTCCACCTCTTTGTAGTAAATCTACAAGATTTAGCTGTGAGCAGATATAATTTTTATGCAATATAAATGTCAAGATTTTAGGCTTGACATAAAATCAATTATTTAATTTGATCATCCCAAATCAAATGATGTAATACAAATGCTGAATTCACCATCACTGATAGAATCATAAAGTTGTAGGTGCCGATTAAGATGGGGTAAATTACTAAGGACCTATCACACACATGTACAATAGCAGTCATTGTGGTGTACATTCAATTTTCCCTTTGCAGGATAATAAAGCCAGATTCTGATCTGGCTTTATTCTGCTTCTAAAGATCATTAACTCTTAAGCTGATAAAAGGCGTGCATGTTTTTTCTCAAGATCAGCATGGATTAAAAAATAACTTAAATTTAGCTAAACCAAAGGTGGTAAAAATTTGACTTGACTACTTTTAAAACAAATCAACCCCAGACTTGTTACAGGGTGCCAGCGAACATAAAATTCACAGCACGGACATAAATGGTGGCATTCCCACCAAATGAGGCACAGATCCCAGCATAGTGCTGCAAGCGAGACAGAAGGACAGAGTGATCAGCAGCATTAAAGGCTGCTGTGAGGGCCAGCAGCACCAACACAACAGGAAACCTGCCATCAATGGACAAAGCAATGTCATTGTGTGCTTTTAGAAAGGCAGACTCTGTGCTGTCATTGTTTGAAGGCAGACTGAAATTTTTCAAAACATAAAACTTTCTTCTTAAAAGGAATGTAGCTGGGCAAGAACATTACAGCACTGTAAGGCAATACTTTGTTTCCCTCTGCATTCTGGCCAAAACCAAGGCTGAGACGTGGATAAAATCAAACAATCCAGTTGAAGTAAACTTTAATCAGCAAAAACCCAGACCACTTGAATGAACAAAATTGCAAGAATTATTTCACACATACAGGTGAAATACCTAAAAAGGTATTCAGAAAAATATTTATATCAATATATATATATATATATATATATATATATATATATATATATATATATATATATATATATATATATATATATATATATTTTTTTTTCTAAAGTTACCTTGATATAATGTATAATTTCAGTTAATTAGCTGATTATTGTGTTAGACCACAAGTTCCCAATATTTAATTTTTTCAAAATTGCTAAAGATAAAACCTTGAAATATGTTAATCAATGTGATGATTCTGATTGTTTCATTTTCTGAAATGGCTCATGAAATATCTAGCTTTTTCACAGTATTCTAATCTTGTCAGAAGTGCCTGTCACTTCACTGGGAAATATCTGTACAATTCAAATATATTTTGTAATATATTTTCTTTATTAAATGCAGCACTAAGTTCACACTGACTTAATAAAATTATTTCTGTACTGTGAGATTTTGAGATCATATTTAAATAGACACATTTCATCAGCTCATAATCTAATTAATATTTGTCAAATGTAGATTTTTTTCAGCCAAAGAAAACACGAAAGAACAACACTGGCTGTGTATGTAGCCATCTATGAGCATATTGAGGGCACATTCTCCGTGAAAATAGAAGACAGATTTACGAGGGAACCGAGCCGAGCAGAGAGAGCCATCCCATTTGGATGGAACCCTAGAAGAGCATCTTGAAGCTAAGCTTTTGGAAGCAGTCTGGTGCCTGAAGCAAGAATTATACTCTTGCACTCTTATAGTCAGTCTTAACTATTAGGATACGGGCACTATTGGCTTCCATCGACCGGCTCAGCATCTGACACCTGCTACAGTCTGTTTGTACAGGTGCATGTTGTCCCTGAATGGCTTTGGTAAGAAGCTCATGCCAGTTTTTTAACTGTGACAAAATAAATCTTTAAGACTAATCTGGTAATTACTCTGGGCACATGTCGTGAAATCAGTTGTTTATTTTGATGAGTGGTGGCACATAACTTTTGGTAAAACGAGAAATATACGAGGTGCACAGAGAGATGGTCATGAATTGGGCTCTGAACCTTTTTTAGTTTTCCAATTTTCTGCTTTCAACATGTTGAGATTTTCACAGCAAGCCCAAACTGCTTGTAATTTAGCAAACCATCATTCGGCCAACGGCATATTGAACATTTAGGGATTCACGCATTTCTCTTTTACTTTCGAGTTCTGTTTTGTGCTGAATTCAATTCCTTTGTTCATTTTATGCTTCTTTTTTTTTTACCAAGATAAACAGAGAGATCCTGGAGGAGTTAACTCCTCCAATTTTAATTTTGTCACCTCAAAATCACTGCTGCATAGAATTTCTACCAAGTGGACGGTGGTGTGGGAGTAGGACTGTTATAAAAGCACCAGGAAGGGAAAAAAATAAACTGCCAGATAAGATCAGCGAACAAGCTGCAGCTCTTTTCCAGGGAGGAGTTTCCCCAAATGTCACGGCATCCATTCACACTTCAATTTACATTGATAAACGTACTGCACAATTCTTATGCACCTTGAGGGCCAAGCAGAAAACCCAACATAAATCAACCACAGCTCTAAGATCAGGTCAATTTTAAACAAAGAAACAGCAGAGCTCTATTTTCATCAACAAATTTGGTGGCCACATTAAACAGCACCTGTTACCAATACTGTGTCTTCAACTGAGAACAAAACATACATAGAGTCAAAGACATATTAAATACATATGCATTTAATATATATTTAATGTTTTTTGGTTCTGGGTAAAACATAGTTTATTTAATTTGTGTTAGATAAGTTTAATATTATTATAAAAGTAGATTATATTATTACAAGAAGACTGGACAAAGAATTCATTTGCGGTTGTTTCCTTGCTGCAAATAAAAAACACTGGGGTATTTGAGGTCTGTAAAGTAATTCTTTCTTAGATATATTTATATTTGTAGGAGAAAATGATTAGCAGAACAGAGACTCCAATTTTAATAATTGCAGGTCCCATTGTTAAAAGACCAAAATTATTATAAAAAACCTAAATGAAAAAATAACCCCACAAAATAATAAATAAAAAAATATTTTATTTTCACAGTCTTTGAAACGGTGTCCTTGAACAATGTGAAAGGAAGAACCGAACTTTCATGATTTATTTAGTAAGAAATATTAATAATGTAAGATTGAAAATCAACACCTTTTGCTTCTGGAGCTAGTATAACTCAGTACCAAGACAGCTTCAAAGCGAAAAAAGATTTTGTAGCTTTACAGTTTCCATAGCAAGTTGTGTGGCATGTGCTGGGTAATTTTACCAAGTGTCCAAAGAATAAGAGATAGTTCTACTTAGTGAATTAATGATTCTTAATTGACCATATGTGTTAGTGGGCATACATGGTAGTCTGTTTGTTTATGTAATTGATGTTTGCCTGGACACTGTATTTTCTAAAGGTACAGTTGGACCAGTTCTCAGCAAAATAGTTGTTTTGCACTTACTGTAGATACGATCCTGAAAGTTAAAGATTGTGTGGCAATGAGACAAATATAACTATAGCACATCTTCTATTGTTTTATTATATGAAATTATTTAATAAAAACACTACCAGGTGGCACGATGCTGTGGACCTGGGGCCAAAATAGATTATCGAGAAGGTAATGCAATTTTTCAAATGCATAATAATGAGAGCCACGCTGAGTTGCAAATCTGTTTTCCTCCGAATGTCAGTGAACTACCGTAGAACAACAGCTGCTGGCCTGTCAGGACAGCTCTATCAGACAAGACAAAGCATTCGTTCTCGGCGTTCATTTTTGCTCCAAATCGCTTCCCATAATTTGGCTGAGAATATTACATATTTAAAAAGTACCATCCACAACATGGCACACAGGTTCTGATTAGACATGATCAATGGGTGGTGAGTGGGGACGTATCGAGGGAGGTCAGAGAGGAGAAGAGAGAGAAAGCTGGAGGGGCAGGGAGAAAGATTGATATGTGCAGAGTGAGTGAGATGCACCGCAACAGGGACAGACAAGCTGAGAAGCAGGTAATGCATCACTAATTGGCACTGTCATAAAGCCACGTCAGCACTCAGATGATAACAAGTATTGACAAATGTCTCTCATGCTTGGGAAATGGAAGAGGTGTTTTATTAATGGACAAATCAAAATGTATGTTTGGGAATTTAACAGACGCAGCACCTAGAGGTTGGAAAAATTTCCTACAAATTACGGAGCAGCTTGACAGTGTCTAGAATCAATACATTAATTACAGTGGTGTGTGATAATCTTGCCAGGATGCTGGTGACAGATCTACTTTGATTAACAATTTCACTGGGATTCAGTCCAAGTGTAAAACAAATGTGCCAGAACTGGTACGCTGATAGTAAAGCATGTCCTGTACACAACTGTTTAAAAGCGCATTGATGGGCCGTGCTAAATAGGTTAAGGGACAGGCTGCAGAATGAATGGCAGCAACATAAACAATCACACATTTAATTGTGCATTCCACTCCACTTAGCTCCTTCGTTGGGTGAAAATAATCAATTTAAAAAGCCACAGAGGTTAGACAGAGAAGTGTTGTATCTCTTCTTGGATGAGTTTACTGCACTGTAGATGGTATCAATACCAAGTTTAAATCCCTAATTGTATCTTTTTCTCAACCCCCAATCCTCCCTTCAGAATCCTGCTTAATTCCTTTCCTTTTTCTAACACTATTTCCTTGAAGAACACTATGAATCCAGCAGAAACCTGCTGAGAGAATGAGGCATGGCACAGATTGATTATCGCTCTGTCTATGCATCGGGGAATGCTACGCTGTAGGAATGTTGCTGAATTTTGAGAGGAAACGGATAGCTCTGCCTGCATATGCTTGTGTGATTACACTGCACAAACAGCTGAGTGCAGCTTGTTTTAAAATTGTTTTGTATCTACAAACTGATGAGACTGTTATTGTACTGATGAGTGTCTGTTGCCGTTGTATACATCTCTGTCCGTCACTCCGAAAGGTGTTTTCATTGTCTTTTTTTCCTCCATCAATCAAATTCCCAGTATTGCATTTTATGAGAAAAAAATTGTCTTGAGGAAACTGCCTAACAGGCCAGAACTGAGAAGCAACCATCAAAGAGAAGAATAAAGTCTGAGCTCATTCGTGTGCAGGGCCATTTAACTTCTTCTTTTATGCACCTCAGGGGGTTAAATTGAAGGAATCAATATTTGCCCTCTTCTCAACCTGTAGGTATAAAAGCTGCATGAAGCTAATGATGGAAAGAAGTAAGTGCATGTCTGATGTCTCTCTGCAGGCCTGAAATCTTAATTCATGTCTGAAATGTTAGCAGGTCAGTTTCATGACTGCACTTATTTTTCTTTACACAGTGCCTTCAAAGGTATTAATACATCATCATGTACATACAAAATTCAGAAGTAAATATTTTACTCTTGAATTAAATCCAATGCAACTAATTTGTTTTAATAGAGTCCACTGGTAATTAAATTCCAGAATAAATCCAGCTGTTTTGTGAAGGTGACCAAAGTTGTGCTTGTGAGAATTGGTCAGCAAACAGCGTCATCAAGACCAAGGAATATCAGTGATAGAATTGTTAAAATTTTAAACCAGGATTATTTTACGAAACAATGTCCCAAGCCTTGAACATCACTTTTAGTCTTCAGTCCATTAGCTGAAAATGGAAAAAGCATGACATAACTGCAAATCTACCAAGACCAGCAGGCCAGGCAAGGACAGCCTTAATCAGATAATACAAGTGTTGCATGGCAAAGCTTAGGTGGGAAAATCCATTAGCAGAGCAGCTATTAGTTCTACACTCTGCAAACCTTGCCTCAGTGGCAAAGTGGCTGAATTGTTGAGTAATGACAACAAAAACATAAGCAGTCCCATTAACATTTGCCAGGCGCCATTTGGGATATAGCATATGTGTAAATGTCGGTGATCTGGTGGTCCAGACGAGAAAAAGGCTGGCCTTTGCCTTCCCATGCAACAATTCCATGGTTTTTACCAGTCTAATGAGACCAAAACAGAAATATTTGCTCCAGATGCAAAAAGCTGTTCAGCATGTCACTGAATTATGTTTTTTTTTTTTTTATTAGTATTTGTTTGGAAGAAACTTGGAAAAAGTTGTTACTGGGTAAGCCTCGAATCTAGGGGAGTTTATCGAACAATGAATTACAACCCAAAACTTTTTGCAGCAAATGGCAACATAATCATTGCACAACCAACCCTATGTTCATTGAAATATCATGCCATTCTCAATCCACCTCACAATTTTATTATTTTCTGTAGATTTCAAAAATACATAAAATCCCTCCCCCTGGATTGTTAGAAATTTGTATTAGTAATGTGACAAAATCCAGAAGTTATTAGAGTGATTGTAAAAATATTCATAGTCTAAAGCCTGTCTAAAGCTGACTAAAACAGTTTCCTGTAATTTTAAAAGATTTGGCTCTCTCTAGTTAAGTTCAACTGATGATGATACATATGGTATCTGTCAGAAAATAAATAGATTTTTCATTAAGCCTTAAACCTAGAGTCAATATGCTGCTTACATATTTGGCGAAGTTTCCTCCATGCTTACAAATTTTCTGCATGTGTTTCTACTAATCACTTGGCAGAGTGAAAGCTCTCTCTCTCTCTGTGCTTAGGCACTGCTTTTACTGGCTGTTCAAAGACTATACCAGTGTTGTTTTCAAGGTTACTGTTTGTTTTCAACCTTACTTGAAGCGTAGTGTTTCTCAATTTTTCCCAGGCCAGAGCCCCTATCCATTATCCAGGTCCCTCGCCACTCCCATCAAAGAATTTGTAGGCTACTTTGCACTGAATATTATTTCATTATTAATATCACTATTACTCTTGTTGATGTTTTGATTTTTATGGTTGTTTCTGAAGTTGTCGTCAAAAATAATTTCCCAGAAAACAAAGGAGCAATGTGGATAGAAATGATTTTTACAGGCATCTAAGAAAAATGCAATGGACATTCAACTTCAAATTGGTAGGCCTAACAGGAGCCAATCATTGTGGAAAAAATATTTTTGTTCTGAGCCATTTTCTAGTTGTTAGATATTACACAAAATGACCAGATACAACAATGCCAGTTTAAACTTTGAACTATTGACAAAAAAGGACTGAGCTCTGCAACATTAAAACATGGATAGAACTGCAACTATGTCAATCATAGCTCTTCTTCTCTCCAAAGTTTCTCTAAGTTTCTGGTGATGCAGCTCTGTGGTGCTTTCAGGAGGATGGGACATCAGAGTATCCTCCATAAAATTTCACTAACATGGCATTTATTACGTAAACCAAAGCTTTCAGTGAAAAAACAAGGAGAGCCATCATCGATACAGTTGCAGCTAAGCATGTTTTAATGTTGCACAATACAGTTTAAGCAAGTTGCTCAAAGTTTAAACTGGTATTGTTGTCCATTTAAGGTGTAAAGTTTACCTCCGAGCAATCGTCCCTCAAAAGAATTGCAGCATCCCCATTTTGTAAAAGTTTCTGCTTGCGCCCCCTGCTGTCTGCTGAACGCCCCCCGGTAGGCAGTACCTCCGGGGGGCACCGCACTACTCTAGCATGTACTTGATTTTAAGGGATTTCAGAAACACACAAAAAATTCACTCCATTGTGTTTCTGAATTGATAACCATAACAAATGCAGCATGTTAGGCTTGGATTCAAGAGGCTTTCATAAATTCTTAGCTTCTATTTATAGTTTTGCTCAAGCAAACATTTCAGTTTCCTTTGTTTTTGTTCTACCTCAGTCAAAGATACAAGAAAGTTCATGTCTTACCAAATAAAATGGTGAAATGGTTCACATCACTGATTGGTTAGCGGGAAATTCACCCTTGTTGCCGACACTTCCAGTGCCACAGTCACATTTGCCAATTTGTGGGCAGTTTGAAGTTGTTGCAGCACTAACTGAAAGGCAAAACCCAACTGTGATCTGAGACGGTCCATTCTTGGTTTTGAGTTCAAAAATTGGTTGCTTCATTTTCTAACAAGAATTGTCGATGTATACAATTCCATATACATCTACAATAATCTAATGAAAAGCTGTTTTAGTTCTTGCTGTTACTGGAAAAAGATGAATACACTCTAAAATAATTTAGAAGAAAATGATTTAGAAAATTCAAACGAGTGCAGTTTAAAACATTCTTAGATTTTATGTGCAGGAGCTGCACATTCATGAGCCTAAATTATGAAACAAAAGGCACATTTTGGTGTCAAATAGCATCATGAAATCATGACAGGCAAAGTGAATAGTTGTAATTATTCCTTCATCACGGCAGCTGTTAATGGGTGGGATTTTGTACATAAAGGTGATGTTAGAAACAGTAAATATGGTCAAGTTTGAGCGAGCTTGACATGGACCAAAATGTGAAGGGTAAATGACTGGGTTAGGTTATCTACAAAACTGCAGCTCTTTGTGTGAGGTATTTCTGGTCTGTAGTGGTTGGCATTGGTGAAAAAAAATCCAAAGGAGAAATAATGGAGGTCCATTGACCGGTGCCAGGGGTGGTGTGTTGTACCATTTTGACAGATGGCCTGCAGTGGCTAAATCTGTTTGAGTACATTAACTGTGATTCAGATGGAAAAGTGTCAAAATACAAAGTGTATCACAAATGGACTGGATGGTATGGAAGACATTATTTTATAAGATCCTCTGGTAGCGTGTATGTGTGTGCTCTTATTATTCAATAAGATTGAGGCAACAATGTTCAAGAGTCATCTTTATCAAATCCAACTCATGTCTCAAATCTTTAGAATAGATATTTTTGCCACTTGTACAACAGGAAGAAGCCCTTTACATGCATATAAATGTGAACAGTACAGTATATTGTCATACTTTCATAATACATTTATGACATATAATGTACCTTTACTGTACTTTACCTTTCACAGAGCATTTTGTGAAGCAACCAGAAAATACAATGTGACCAAAAGAAAATTTCAGGACATATTTAGGAACTTTTAGTGTTAATGTGTTAAATTAGGTTCTGGAGTGGTAAACTGTTTAGCTTAGTTTACCATGTTTATTCCTACGTTAACTTTTCATCCCTTCATCCATCATCACTGCCTCTTTCATTCCTTCTGACCTCATTTGACCTTTACTGTCATTAATTTCTTTTCCAACTTTCATCATTCCTCACTGCATCCTTCTTCATCTTCTGTATACCTTGTCTTTTTATCCTTTCTTCATCCCACTGTCCTAACTTTTCCTGTCCTCCTCCTCCCTTTATCCATCCCTCCTTTCACCACATCTACTGTCTTCATCCACTACCTATAACTTAATCTATTCATTTTTTTCTTTTTCTGTACCTTCTTCATCATTTATTCTTCTATTGTTTCATCCCTCAATTTAACTTGAATCATCAATCATCGCAACCTTCATCATTCCAAATCCACATCCCTTCATTTTTTATTTCTACTTTCTATGTCCCTCACCACTCACCGCTTTCATCACTTATCCTTCCTTCTTTCATCCTTTATCCAATTAATTTAATTTAATTTCAATTATTATTTTACCTTTTTGGGACTTTTGACAAACATTTTTGGCCGAAACTAATTTGAAATGTTTATTCTCAGTTTGACATTTGATTATATAAAAACAAATATTAGGTAAGGTTTAAAATGCAAACAATAAACAGAAAAACTACACCAATTAAGCCAAAATCTAAAATGTTAAAAATGCATACAATAACATCAAAATAAGCAGTAAAAGGTGGAAATCTGCCACTTTCATCTCTCATCCTCAGCTCCTTTACTAG
Source organism: Poeciliopsis prolifica (assembly GCF_027474105.1). Taxonomy (NCBI): domain Eukaryota; kingdom Metazoa; phylum Chordata; class Actinopteri; order Cyprinodontiformes; family Poeciliidae; genus Poeciliopsis; species Poeciliopsis prolifica. The sequence continues at coordinate 7,210,629 of NW_026562400.1, read as the reverse complement.
TCAGCTCTAATGCATCATTATTCACCTCTACCACTCTTCCCTCTTCCCAATTTTTTTTAAATCTCTATCCCTTCCTTCTTCCTTGATCTCAATCTTTTCCTAAATCTCCATCTTTCCTACCCCTTCCATCCCTTGTTGCTACCTCCTCCATCCTTTATTCCTGGCTTCTTTGTCCATTGTTTCTTCTTCTTCCATCGCATTATCCCTCTTTCATCATTTAATCCTTCATCACTCATCAGTACCTCCTTTACCATTCATCCTGGCCTTCTTAGTCTCTCATCACCATCTCCTTTCTTTCTTTTACTATTTGTTTCTATCCTCATTTCTATGTCAATTTTAACTTGCCCCTATGTATTCACTCATCTGGCTTAAGTTATAGAACACTTGCATCCTGAAGGTCCATGTCGGCAGCAAGTCTCCCATGGCCTCCACAGTTCTCTTCAACAAATGTTTAAAACAGACATTGTGGTATGGCACTTCCTACTAAAACCTATTATGCTACAACTGTGTGAACATGACAAAAAATGACTCAATACGCTTAATTTGTAATGAGTCACATGGGGCAACGCATAGCAAGAACGATAGAGAACAAAACAGGGTGGTGTTAATCAGCAAAGACGGAGCTGAGCAGAATCAAATGAGTTGGCAAGAGAGGACTGCAGAGATACATAAACATTTAGAAATACCAAAATCAATTCTGGACCAAATGAGAAAGATTGATTTGTGAAGAAGAAGATGAGGCGAGTGGGTGTGAGTAAAGACAGATCAAGGTGAAGGAAGAGATGACAGAAAAATAGATGTCGCTAATAGGTGACTGCAGGTCAGAAGAGAAATTGAGGGCTTGTCAAATTCAAGAGGAGGGTGTGCAGGTGTAAACCACTGACATAACAGAGCATTTTATGTTTTTGAGTCCTGCTTTGTGAAAATCAAGTTTTCAACCTTCTTGCCATATTTTTGTAACCTTTTCTATCTGAGTTTTGTCTCAGATCAAAACTCAGAAATGAAACAAGCTATCAACACAGTGGCAGAGACTTTTTCTATATGCTGTTCCGTTGCTTTCTCTCTATTTATCATGCTCTATTTGACATGCATATGTGTGTCTAAAGTGCTTTGCAAAGATATTGTATAGGTCCATTTTAACTTTGTTTGGTTTATTTTATTGGTTTATTTTACTGACTCTAATTGCAGAGTCAGGAAGCAGAACTAAGTTGTATGCACAAGCAGGAATATAATGACCAAATTAAACTGAAAATGAAGGTGAACCTTGCAAAATAAAGAACCAAGACAAACTCCTAACCCAGGAAGAAAAAGAGACCTTCATCTGTCGCACTGGAGTTAAATTTTGAGACGTAAAGATATTATTTATTAATTATACTCTTAATATGAAATTTTAATGAACAGAGATTAATTTTCAGATGTTTAGTCAATGCATAGAGAAGGACTCTTTGAAGTTAATTTAGTAGTTTTTGCTTTAGTCTAATTTTGGATTGGAGCTTTAAAGCAACATTATTCATCAGATGTTTCTAACATTTCTTTCTTTTCTTTTTTTCCATCTATCCATTTTTTCCCCTGCTAGCATTATCAGTCCTAAGTGCTCTTTCAGATGAATAGTCTCAATAGTGGCATCATTCAATCGGCTCCTCTTGGCATAGCTGCTGAACTATGTGGACTGAGTTTTGTGTTTGAAATCATGTAAGTTTGATTTTTATATTTTCTAACCCACAGCAGCCTTGGCAATGCTTTCCAGAGATTGAGCTAAATCAAAGATTTACTCTCATTATTTTGACTCTTAATAATACCGTACAATTTTTAAAATTTTAAAATATTTTCTATTGCAAGCTTTTTCTTAGTAATTCCATTCAAAAATCCTGTATGTAAGATTCAGCACTCACAGAGGTAAAATCAAAAACATTTAATCTGTGTTTTTATCATCCAAGTTCTTCAGATAATGTGACAAACATTCAAATTGCACGGTGATGACCAAAGTTAATCAAAGATGCAGTTTTTAAATGATAGTTTTCTCTTAGTAAGGACATCAAAATAATACAAAACTAATCAAATCCTAAAACTGCTACATAATGTTTCTAAGAATAGGTTCTGTGGGAGAAATGATTCGACCCTTCTTTGTAGAACTGTTTGAATTCAGCCACATTGGAGGATTTACAAGCATGAACAGCCTGTTTAAGTTCCAGATTTAAATTTGACTAAGCTACTACAATTTTAGTGCTTGAATAGTCACAAACTATTAGCCAGTGTCCCCATCTGGATTTACTCCCTTCCATTTTCTTCTCAGCCCAGATGAGACACTTCTGATTATTTCTCTTCTTCAGGATCACAATAAAAATCCTAACCAAAGTAAAAGAAAAGAAAATGATACAAGTGCCTAAGCATATCTAAATACAGATTTTTACATACATAAACTTACACATCCAGATTTGCTCATTCATACATGAATGAGCATACATGCACCGACCCACACATTTCTGTAAAATAAAAATGTTGCAGCCAACGTCCAGCACACATACACATCGAGTCACTATAAAGCAGTGACCAAGTGGACTTTACAGTCTTCTCAAAGCTGCTGTCATCCTGCTGTTTGTGCACTAACGTTTTCTTACTAATTACATGTGTGTGTAATTAGTAAAAATTATACACACAAGTATGTATGTATATATATCTGTAAAATCAAATATCAAATACGCTCATGCATAATCTATCAAGAAACAGTTATTACTGTAACAAGGTTACACTGCCCTTATTAATACACCTGTTTGTCATTCATATTTTGACATCAGTTGGTAGTCAAACTGTTAAGCATTACATTCGTGCTTTAACTTGATTTACTGCTGCAAATGTTAGACGTATCAGTGTGTGTGTCTGGTTTTCTTAATTTATTTTCCGTCTCTTTAATGCCCCAGGCAAAAAAAAGATGTTTTGATCCTCATTAACCTCTCTGCTTCTCAAACTCACCTCAGGCCAGCCCCACCTCAAGAAGTCCTCATAACTGCTGAATCAAGCTGGGGAGGTAGAAACTGAAACTCCAAGTGAGAGAGAGCCAGTGAGACAAATAGCCAGCTGGAGATTGGACATTGCCATAATGGGTGACAGACAGGAAAATGAAAAAAGATGGGCGAGACAACAACAACAAAAAAAATCTGAGACGGGCAGAAAAAGCAGTGATTCACTTTACTGTGGTTAAATGAAAAATGGATAAAAGAGACAGAGTGACACAGACAACAGGGGTATAGAATCCATTAGGGAGGTTGGGAGTGGCTAAAATGATATGTGAGCCAGACATAAGCACATATTAGAGGTTGAATTGCAGCACTTGAGGTGGTTATCGCTGATACATATCTACCTTCAGAAACCAGTGATTCATCAGTGTCATATTTGTGTTGACTTCAGAAAATGTATTTTCCTAGCAACAACCAGCAAAGAAATTCATGGGAACACAAATTCTTTTATAAAATATATGGAATGAGTTTATTCATTTCTATGACCCTGTTAGAGTTCTGCAACTCCCAAACACACCACTGGTAAATTACCAGCTGTGTAAAGTGTTTTAGACCCATTGAAGCTTGATGTCACAAGTGCCTCCTCCACCCATGGCATCTATGCTTGGCAGAGGAGTACCATTGCTATACTGAGGTAAAAAATAAAAACCTCAGAAAATTTTCATTTCAAAACTAGATTGCTTAAGAGTTATTTTGTAAAGAGACTTTGATGACTTACAAACCTTCAGTAAAGGGTATTGAGACTTTTTATAACAGGCCATTGATAATTTGCTCAATTTGAGAATATGTTTAATTTTTGTGTCTTAGCAAGAAGATAATATGACATACAAATGTAGGAAGGTGCTCAGCTTTAAGTAAACAAAACTCAATTTTCTTCTTGGCATTAAGACAAGGCTGGAGAAAATGGCCTCATATTTCTTTGCCTGTGTAGAAATGTCTGTAGTCAAAACTGATATCTAAGCTCAGTGCTTCCATGTCAAATGCTGACCACTCCTTTAGTTCATCCTCCGGAAATAAAAAGAGTAATCTCACCAGTATGTCTGTCATCAATTGATGAAGTCCCCATTGCCTCTTTGACACGGTCACTCTACTGTACGTTCTTCGCCTTTAAGCATTGGGAACGCAACTTCTCAATCTTTGCTCTTGCAAAGCAGTGTCCTTCCTTCACAGTCAGATTGCGTCTTTAAAAAGACAAGCACAGTTGTTCCAGCTCACCTAAAACATCTCCCAGAGCAGTGAGAGTAACCTTGCACTTGCACTCAGCTTTTTGTAGCAGTACTTTGCTGCTGGATCTTTATCAGTGAATTCTCTTTTGCAATTTTCTTCAAGGATGGTGTAGTTCCTCAGAACAGCATTCACAGCTTGGTGCCAGGACAGCCATCGCACTTTGTTCAGAGGCCTGAATGATAGTGTATCTTCATCAAGAATCCTTTCTGGATCCTCCATTTTGACCCTCTTAACAACTGACTGGGAGAAGTTCTAACACAGTTCTAAGAAAACTGTCTACATCGCTCATCTTTCCAGGTATCATCAATGCCCAGGTCCTCTCTATGGGCCACACAATGTTGTTCAGGTAGGTGTGGTATTTGGCACTTTAACAGAATTGCAACTACCTTATTTTCGCAGCATTACTGAAGCATCATCAGAGGTCAGCATCACCATTCTCTGCATGTCCAGTCCTTGTTTGAATTAAAATTGAGTTATTGCCTCCACAATATCCTGAGTAGTGCATGCTGTCAGCTAAATAATGCCACCAACCACAGTTCTCCTCACTGTACTTAATATATATGACTAGCATTTTGTGTATGGTTATGTCTGTGCTCTTATCTACTGTGAAGGTATGCCAGGGAGCATTTTTATCATTGTACATGGTCTCATTCTGCACAATCTCATTGATTGAGTTCACAAATTCAAAAGCATAGTTTTTGTTTCGCCAGCTTTCTGGTATACTCACATTCTTTGCCATGTGATGATGAATTTGTTGAACTGACAGCATTGACGCATCAATTTTGATAGCAAGTAAAATATTACTAATGAGTACTTAAACTTGCTCTGGATCAGATTTTTTTGTGTAGCAGCTTGTTCCTTTTCTCCCTGGCTTTTGCAATAATGTACCAATCCCTTTTCCCATCTTTAGTCTTCGCACAATTCCAACAGCAATCAAATGACTTTTCTGCTGAATGTGATGCTTGAGGTAGTCCAACTTCCATTCAGTCCACATTTTTCCCTCTGAAAACTCACTTGCTACTTTGGCTTCGCAACATGTTTTGCAGAGTAAACCTTTCTCACTCGAAAAATTAAACATCTCACCTAATTTCTCCCCTTCTTCTATTTGCACAAACTCTGACAGCCATTCTATCTTAAAAGAAGCGCATTTCTTTTTTACTTTGGCTTAATGAGTGGGTGTCTCACTGCCCATTCGCTTCGCCATGATAGGGTGTTAGGTTTTGTGTTTCTTAACTCTGCCGCACTTTTCCTACCTAGTAAATCTGCACAGTGCCACAGCACATGTGGACAAAGCATGTACACACAATAGCATGCAATGATTGGCTGTGTAACATAAGTGAACTGAATCGTATCATTGGTTGGACACTTGTGACTCACTGAGTTAGATTGTTATGTCATTGGTCCGTAGTCAAAACTGATGTCTGAGGTCAATGTATAGTTTATGTTGGATTTTATTTTATGCCTGGTAAATCTGGCATAGATTTTATTGTGCGCTGGAAATTTGCGGTGAGAATGTGCGAGCAATGCTCGATTGCGCAAGCGCGCAGCTTAGAGGGAGCATTGCATACAAGAATAAAGTATGATGTCACTGCAACTACAACACACCATTTTTCAAAGCAATAGAATGCTGTTAATGTTTTCCCCTTCATCTCAATGTAGTATGCACACTACACAAAACAGAGGTTGAAGAGATAAAAAGTCCCTAAATACAACAGGACCTGATGTCTGACAAAATGTGCGTTGGAACTAGGTAAGATCTTTCTGTGTGGATACAGATGAATAGTTTTTGGGGGGAGTTATGATATTGAAGGACTTTTTATAAACTCGCTCTAGATCAAGAAGATGTGTAGATGATTAATAAATGAACCAATGCTCAATCAAACAATCATTATGTGTCTTTTAATTATTGAGGGATGGCTTGTAGAGAGAGATGCAGCCTTCAAGGGAACACAAGAAGAAAATCTAACACATTGCTGCAGCAAAAGAAAATCTTTATGGCCAGGAGGTAAATGAGAAATCCATATTCATTAGAATGAGAGTCCTTTTAGATATATCTCAACTTTGTTTCTGCTCAGTTCACTGTATCAACATAATATTGACTAGCTGTGAATGTCCACTCCATTGCTTTTTTTCCCCAGATATTTTAGATGAAGCTCTTAATTTTGAGTATGATATGCCGATAGTCAAAACAGTTTGAACAGATGTTTCTTTTTCTTTAACGCAGCCTTTTCAGGTGTTTGATTCCTTAATTACCCTCATTGAAAGAAGTTGGGCTCCCTCCCAGTCACTAAAACACAAGGACTGGTGTTTTTGTTTGTTCAGAATCTTGCAAATGAGATTTTAGAAATTATCTCTTACAAATTAAATCAATTATGTCTTACATCACCAGGTTGTTTGAAAGAGCAGCTTTTCCAAATGAACTAATACAGCATGTTGTTGTTTTTGCACATTAAAACCAAGTAAAATTGTGAAACAAACATTTTAGTCGTGTTGTAAAATTTATTGAAATTGTGCAGCATGGAAAATAAAGTCATTGAATTAAACTTTATGTACTTGTTTTACTGCAATAGAACATAGAAAGGGAATGTGAGACAGTGTTGGGCAGCTGACATGATTAAATTCCATCATCTATTGCAGCCCGGATTGCGACTTTGATCCGGCTTCAAGGCCGAGCTCTCTGATGCGCTCCAGCTCCATTTTCTGCTTAAAAGGTGACTCTACCCATGTCTTGTTTCATTATTAACAATCCATCATTTTCCACCTACAGCTAACCAATTTGAAGTGTATTTGCTCACCAACACCTACGTACACTTTCCAGCTACTAAACCCATAGTTAAATTAAAAACCTTTGCTAACAGCAATGACATTTTCACCCTGAAAGAAATCTTTTTGGTCATATTTTTCTCTTTCCTTCTCGTATAAGGTTGCTTTTTCATAACTTTGCAAGTCCCCTTTGTCAACTCAGTTTCAGTTTCAAAAGACGTTTTTTTTTTTCCAGCATGAAAGCACTTAACAAGCACATCATGTTGCAGCAAAAAGAAATCAGGGTTGAAAACAAGTGTGCCTTTAAGCAAAATGTAAACAACATAAGATGTTCTAATTGCCATTAAAAGTGGCAATGAATCATATTAATAAGGAATCTGACTTTTAAAATCAGAATGAGATCTTTGCTCCTGCCTATTTTGAGAGTATAAACAATGATTCACAGGAACTCGTCGAAGGCTAACATGGTTATGTCTTCAATTTCAAGGAATCATAAATAAGAGAAAAACATAATCTCAATGATTTCAAAAATTACCATTTTACTGAGAAGCTTGTAAAAAAGAAGCATCTGGAACCAGAAATCCCAGAAATGTCTTTCCAGCTTATTGTGTGGATATTTGTTCTTTTACGTCATCACCATTAAACATTCAGAATACAATGTGCACTGCACTACTGCACAGTATCTTGTAATGTATCACGCATGTCTTTTACTTCTGGTGTACATTTGACAATCACTAATATTTGTGGTTTTCTGGAATTTTCCACTCACCTTGAATACTGTTTCTACATCATACTTTTCTCATTACGGACTGTGAAGTTATTCAGAGTTCTGGGAAGTGCGGGAGAGCTAAATACAATGAGAGAACCTTGACAATTTTAAATCTTGAAAATGTATATCCATAGATCCATTCCTCAATGAGTCTGATTTAACTTATTTTGGGAAGATGAATAGGCAAAATGCTAGTGTGTGCAAACCAGGTACACCCAAACTCTATGATTCATGTAGGGGGAATAGCAAGAAAACTAGCTTGATTCAGGTCAAGCTAATTTTCTTGTTATCCAGAGTATAAAATTGAAACTGGTTAGCACATATCAGGCTTTTTAACTACGTTTTCAATTGAACTGCATGCGATTTATCTGGTCGTAGAATAGATTAATTGTGTTCTATTAAAAATGTTCTTATTTGTGGTGATGCTATGTCTACTTTGTCATGCATCACTTCAGAAACATCAAAAGCAAGGCAGGATTTATTACTTGGAACTTTGTTCATTCTCAGCTTGTTACGGAAGGAAGAAATATTATGTGGGTACATGTGGATAGAAGGGCTGAGGGAACTGAAAATGCAGATCAGATTGCTAAATATGCTATTAGTAGAGACAATGTAGACTTAAATATTCAGTTATCTAAAAAAGAATGTAAAAGTATTGTTTGTAGACATGTTAACCAGCTTTTGCAACAGCAGTGGGAACAAGAGACAAGGAGAAAACCTCTTTTTGCATTGCAGAACACAATTTTCAGAACCAGGTATTGTGGAGGAAACTGGGGTTGGAGGGAGTATTCCATATTAAGATAAAGAAAAGGTCATACATGTCTGAACAGCACTGTATTTATTATTGGGAAATATGACAATGGAAGTTGTGACTGAATGTTTTCTTTCAGCGGAGTAGCATCTAGGCTGAAAGGAAACATCTTTTGGACCAAATTGCAACCTAAATATCAAGAAACGTTTTCTTGATGTGTTTAATGGATTGGGGCCTACTAAAGGAGATTTAAGAAGTCAAAGGTCTAGTACCTGTTTGTGGCAGTAAGACATGTTTTACGGGTGTAAGCTGCAACTAAACTCCACAGAAGATAGAATGGAAGAAATGGCATTGAATAAATGGGAAATGTAGTAAAAAGTGAACAATCTACAGTAATTACATAGATATAAAACCAACATCATGACATGGTTCACCATAACACATCCTCCTGCTTTCCAAATCTAAGAGTATCCTGAGTGGTATATCCTGTAACACATAGACTCCTAAACAGGCACCAAGACAATATCATCTGAACTCTGCAGAAGTTATGTTTGATTTTAATCTTTGAAATATATTTCACCTTCTTGGAAGGACATTAAATAAATGTCTTATAAATGTTACTGACCATCTCTCAGTCAAACAGTTCTCGTTTAATAGTCGTTTAATTGTTTGCAATTGGATAAATTATTATCAAATCAGAACACTTGCTTTAGAATATACTGACAATGGGAAGGGAATCAAGTGCATTGTCAGTATAAACTAGGATAGGATATAAGCAATATGGTGGGCTCTTCTGGTAGGTAATTAATGGGATTACATGCCTTTGTGGTTTTCAGAAGTCCAAATGTCATTTCACACTGGACACAATTAATGTAGGTTAATTTTGAAAGTCAGAAAACTTTTATTATCTTGTGTTGACCTGGAATTCCCTTCTGCCTCCATTCTTCAATGCAATCAAAATCCTAACCTTTCCATCTCTCCACAGCTTTTCTAAACAATTCAATCTCTGGCAGTAATCCTCTGCATGAGTTTTCTTTTTCTGCCTACGTTCTCCTCCTGTTCCAATATTTGTCATCTATTTTTTTTTTCAGAAAGTGCTCAGCACAATTTAACAATTTCCCAACTACTTTTTTTCCATTTTTCTGATTGTTCCATGTCCTTCCGCCTCGCTTTCCCACCCTATCTTTATGTTCATCACTTCTCAAAGCATACCATATTTCAGAAGACAAGCCCTTGGAGACCAAGGACTCTCTTTCAATCTTCCTTCACAGCTCCCCCTTTCAATCCTGCTCAGTAGGGCTCTCAGAGGGACAGTGATTACAACCAAGGTACTGCTGCCCCTGCCATGCCAATTAATGTTGGAGGCTTAAAGATGGAGCTGTGGGAAAGAGGGAAAAAGGGTCTGTGGCTGCATCTCCATACATTACCATGCTGAACAGGCTGCTGGGGTGTCTCAGCCCAACTGGTAGCTCTACAGCAGACACTTCAGGGACACATCGTCCCAGCCAGACGTACTCTAAGTCAGACGTGTTTGCATAAACTTTCCCTCTCTTTGAGAAAGCTCAGCGATGTGTCCTTCAGTGTTTGTCCTACTACAGTCAAGATGCCACAATCTGACGTCATCGAACATGATTTTTTGTGTACTGACCAGGTGTGAAATAACTATTGGGACAGTTTGGCCACTCAAAGTGCATCTTGATGTTGGTATTAGGTGCAGTATACCAGGTCTTCATCTGATTTGCATGTAGTTTATTTGAAAGTTGGTTTTGTTGCTTTGTAGACAGTGTATGTATCTTATGCTAGAAGTGTATTATTAGGTCAAATGCTGCATTTCTCTTATTTCAACATGGCTTATTAAGGTGATGTTAAAGATTTTGGTTTTTGTAACTTCTAATAACACTGTTTTTCATTTTTGTTGGAATGAGTAACAGAACCCTACACAATGACCCTCATTAAAATCAATGGATTTTTTTGTGCTAGTGCTATTATTATGGTCAAGTATAATCATTATCATTTATAATATGTTGCATAATACATATAGTAATGACAGCTGGTTTAGCAAACTTATAAAGTTATTAAACAGACTAATGGGGTGATAGATGATTGTGTGAAAGATAGATTTTCTTTCACACAATAGTCATGAATGACACACAGACTATAAATAGGGTAATGTTAGCTTAGAAAATTTACAAAATATACAAAATGAATTTTGAATGGTAAATGCGGTCACACTATAGTGATGAGTCATACGAATGAATGCGCGCACACACATTTCGAGAAGGTTAGTTTTTCCTCTCCATTGTCGCTATATGGAAACTCAGTATGAGGGATTGCTGCCAAGTCAACAACACAATACAAGCAATTGTCTCCTTTTGCTATGTGCTTATCCAGGAGGAATAAATCCTGCAAGTCAATGTCTCAATGCAATCTTGTAGTTTCTGTAGATAGAAAATGTTTTAAATTGATTTGGATATTAAACTGCTTGATAAGTATATATCAGAATGGATGTATTATCAGATAAAAATATTTTTTGTTGTTTTGCAAAGTGCTTTTAGATGACATAACTTGGTGCAATGTAAATAAACTGAATTGAATTAAATACAATTAGCTATCTCGGTTAGCTAGTCCTATAGAGTTGCATTATTTTTAAATTGCTATACTTGTTTTTGCTTGTTTGGATAAATAGTTTTAAAAAGTTAGCCAGTCTTAACTTCTCCCTAACTCTCCCACACAATACATATACATACAGATGTGGTTAAAAAAAAAAAAAAAAAAAAAAAAAAACTGAAGATAATACATAGATGTATTAGATGCATGTGATGTGTTGCTGATAGTTTTTTTTTTTTAAATACCTCAAGCTCATTTCTGTTACCTCTGGACTTAGGTTACAGTATGTTTTGTAAAATGTATTGTAGTTAGAATTAATCATTTAAATGGCATAATTTCAGTCACCCTCTGAGGAATAGCTGGAATGTGAAATAACTAAAAAAAAAAAAAATATGGCAAGAAAACGACCTCACTGAGTCATTTTTTTATCCTCTAATGCATCTAATGGATAATTAAGATTTTCATTAGCAGATTTGTCCATGCCCTGTACATTAGCCTTCTATTGTAACAGGCTGCAAGATCTCCATTATTATGTTACCAAAGGTGTTTCTAGTGAATGTGACCCCAGCTGGTTCAGATCATTAACAAGCTTCTCTTGTATTCATCCCTCACCTTTCTCATGATCTTTCTCACCCCATGAAGCGAGACATTGAATAGTGCTCCGGACTGAGAGCTATTGGTGGTCATTTCATGTTTAGCTTCTCTCCCAGGTTCTTGCTGATGGAACCCCTGATCCTTTCCAGCTTTGTGCAGATGAGTTATCTTGTACCTGATGTCCTTTGACACCTCTATGGTGTTGCCCATGGTAGTATAGAGCTTAGAATGAAAACTCTGGAGAACTTTTTAAACATCACAAGTTACGGATAGCCTGTCTGACCTCACTTAATTGAAGCCACAATAAAAATCAGAGGCTTTGTAAGTGAGCAAACTCACAAAATCAACAGGGAATCTCATAATTATTTCAGTATTCTGACCCGAAAGCTTTATTTTTGCGTAAAACTATGGATAGGACCGCCACAAAGGCCTGAGAGCAAGTAATGTTGGTACCATCCTTCAAACTGGCCTTTCTGGTTCTACCTCTGATGAGTAATGATGCACTCAGGTCCACTGTGTCCAGTCACACTCAGCTATTGTATACATTGCCGTTATCTGAAGGTACCAAACAAGAGATTAGGTATTTGGTGGTCAAACAAAAGCAGCGACAAACACAGCAAAGTGAATAAAGAATGACCAGATGTTCAAAATTCACAAACCTGAATGTATCAGCTTTGTTAAATTATGGTTTTATTGCATGGCTAAAATTGATTAATACCAACTTCTTTCAAAATATCACAGCTATGTTTTATCATGAAAATATACAAGTTACCCTGCAAACTACAGTCCAAACTCTGCAGCTAGTTAGTTAAACCACAATTTTCTTTTACAAAATTCTTCCAAAAATATAATTATCTTTTTTATGTGTGGATCTGCCTTCTTGGTGTGAAATACAAAACTTTTTCTTTTCTTTTTCCAGTGGTTTTGCTTTGTCTTCATGAGCAAGGCTAATAGTTGTACTGTTGAGAGATTTTGCCACATGAGTTGTGGCTCTCTATTGCTCCTCCAGAGCAATCAAGGGCATCTTGGCTTCTTCGCTAAGTAAACATGTTTACTAATAAAGTAGTAGGTTTAATAGAATTTTATTTGGGATTTTAGAGCAATGTAGACTATGTAGAAATGCACAAAATGCTGTTCTGAAGTCTCGTATAAAAAGGTAAAAATTCAACTGAAAATTTAATTTTCTGCCCAATTAACATGCACAATTAAAGAATAATTACACTGTGTTATTGCCAGCTAACGGTACATAAATAAACCTGGTACTTGCACCACTAACAGGTTTACAACTTTGAATGTGTCAGCCCAATGCTATATGGGTCCTTTCTTTGATCAACATTTTTTATTTTACTGCCAGTGCAGCAGGATCTTCCAGTGCTGATTGTAAGATAGATGGGTTTATGGTCCTTTTAAAACATCATCTGTGGAAGAAACTATATCAAGGTAATTGGCTTGAGTATATTGGCTCTGTATAAGCATCACTCAGACTGATAAGAGCTTCGCAAGACCAAATATATGCATTTTGTATTGCTAATATGCCAGTTTCAACATCAAGGGCAGTTTGGAATGATGCACAGAAAGTTAATTCAGATGAACACTTTTAAAAGTTTTAAGAGTGAGAGTGCAAAGTCTTTGTCTTTGCACTCTCACTCTCATGATTTCTTTTTCATTTTGATTCCCCAGTAATTATCCTAAACATCCTTGGTACTCAAAAACATATTAATTATTACATTTGGTTAAATACAGAAATATTTTAAAAAGTGTCCCTTTCTTATATCTGAGAAATGACTCAAATACTACTCCAAAGAAGTGAAAAGCAATCCAAAAATGAAGGAAACTGTTTTTTCTGTCACAGTAAGCATTCAAATCATAAAGAATTTATAGATCTATTTCCTTCAAACATTTGACTGCTTTGTGTTAATAGAAAATTTTCTTGCTTAGTTCATTTTTTATACATTTCTGTTAATTAATATATCTATAATTTATAACTTTAGCATTTTTCTGTATGAAACCTGTAAAGTACTTTTTTAGAAGATACCAAAACATTCCTAAACATTGTGTTTCTAAGAAATTACCACATGGTCATGTGTTTGGAGAAATTGTGATATTATTAATCAATTATTTGTTATTCTCATTGATCTTTATAATGTATCTTTAATTGATGCTTTCCTTAAAGTTAATCTCATTATAGAATTAAGAATGTTTCTTGTATTGTTGATTTACTCTGATTCTTTTCTCAGAAGGCCTCACTGACAGAGAGCAGAAACAAAATCTTCCTGCAGGTTTACCTCTTGGTGAAGAGCTCTGCTTCGTTTGAGTTGCTGGCCTCCAATAAAACCATCATTGCTAAGATCACTACATATTTTATTAATCTTTGTGCCTGGAAGGACATTATCTAGTACAGAATGATTGTGTGTTAGTTAGTGAATAACATTTGACGCTGTAGCTGTTTGCCCCCTCCCTTTAGAGCTACAGCGTCCTTGTGATTAGGGATCCTAGAAACAATAAAATAGAGGAGCAGACAAAATGTGCTTCAGAGCGGTAGGAGATTGTAACTGAAGCACATCTCTGTCCGTTCTCCTCGCGAGTGAAAAAGAATCTAACTCTTTTGTCTTTTCTGTCTTTGTTAATGTATGTTTAACAGGTGTTAACCCTAACATTTTTGGTCCTTCGAGCCGGAGGTCATATACTGGAAAGATTCCGGCAGGTGTGGCGGACCCCAGTAAGACCGTGCGCACGGCAAGAGAACCTGTTAAAGGACTGGGCTCGGCCTGCCTGCTGGGATCTGAAGGTTGACGACACTCCAGGGAAAGACAAGAGAGGGTGAGTGATTCTTCTTTAAAAAGTGGCGAATGATGTTTTAGAGAGTAAGTCATTCTTCTGTGTGAGAGAAGAGTGACTTCTTCTTTGACTGAAGGTTGTTGCGCGCACAAGTGAAAACCCTGTCAATTCTAGACTCTAACAGGTAAAAGTAATGCACAAAATCCGTGGATAGGCTAACGGAGCCTGGTGCTTCAAGGCTGGAGGCCTTGTCCTGTTCTGGGGAACCAACAATTGTACTATTGTGGGCAATGATAGCAGCCCAACTAATACTAGAACTGTTCTGGGTAATAGCAGCTCAAATAACTAATACCAGCACTGTTCTGGGTAATAACAGCAACTCAAATAACAATTGTACTATTGTGGGTAGTAACAGTAGCCCAACAAAATACCTGCACTGTTTTGGGCAGTAACAGCAGCCCAATTACTAATTGTACTATTGTGAGCAGTAACAGTAGCTCAACTAGTACCTGCAGGCTAAACGGATTGCGGAGTCCGGCGAAAACAGGCGCTTAAGTTCCGTATCAGTATGTAAGAGATAAAAAAAAAAAAAGACAAAAAAAAAAAAAAATAAAATAAACTAGAAAATAAGGGTTGGTAAACCTTACCTCGCTGGAGGTCTTGTAAAACCCTACTGGGACGAGGACTTGCAACCTCACCTGGTTCGGGGTTTTGCAACCTCACGTGGTTTGAGATCTTACGAACCCCACCTGTTGTGGGAACGGGGCCCGACGAATACCCGTGGTTAAATGGACGGCGATAACAGGCGCTTCAAATCCGTGAAACAAAAAAAAAAAGGTGTGTATGTGAGCGTGATTGGAGGTATAAATACCACTTGGTATTTTATCTCATGTAAAACAGTAGGATTGTGAGCAGCAAACCTCTTGTGGATGCACAGGCAAGAACTCTCCACTCGAAAGAGTTGAAGTGAGGGTTACCACAACAGGTTCTTTCAATTGCTGGCCTACTGAATCAGATCTCCAGTTTCTAGGACTCCCTAGGAGTCGGCAAAAACTGGTCCAAATTTAAATTAAAAAAAAATGGGGAAATGAATAAGTAAAACTAAGCCAACAGACAGTCTAAAATCAAACGACTGGAAAGTTATTTAAGATCAGGATAAAAAAAAACAAATTCAAATAAAAATTGTACGAGGAAGGGTATGATGATGTACAATTAGTAGCGCAAAAACGAGAAAGTGGGGAGAAAGAAATTACAAAAGAAAAGGAAAAGGTTCCAGGAGCCTTTTTCCAGGATGAGGAACAAGTGTTTTATGAGGACAGGAGAGGAAGAGAAGGCTTTAGGGCAGAGGTCAGAACCTTAGAGGTTTAAAAGGGAGAAGTGGGAGAGGAAACTACAGGCACAGTTACTCGGGGTGCTGGTGTTGCGGGCAGGAAGGACATTTAGCCAGAAATTGCCCAAGAAAAGAAAACAAAAAAAAAAACACAGGACAGTCAGCATGATTAAGATCAGAGAAATTGGGGAGTGAAGAGGTCCAGTTAAATCTTCAGGATTTACTTTCTATGGACAGCATAAGACCTGAATAACTCTCCTAATAAATGGCAAACCTGTAAATTTTCTCTGTGACACGGGTGCATGTAGAACAACATGTAGAGAAAACATTCTTGGGGTAAAATATTTGTGGTGAAAATGTCAAGATCAGCTACAGGAATAAAAGAAGGGATTTCTTTGTTGTCCAGGGACAACAGGGAACTGTATTACTTTATTCATTGGATGTGCCCAACAAACCCCCACACAACACTGCACAAACACTTCTGGCAGAGGGGCATAAAGCCATTTCTGCCCTACAGGATCAAAAGTCTCCTGATGATTTGCATGTCACACTTTGGTTCAAAACAGTTCCTGGGCCTGATAGGAACTATGAAGCGAGACTCAACAAGGTCACCCCAGCCAAGATAACTGTGACCTATCTGTACACAGACACAAAAAACATGTGCCTGATCCACACACATTGTTGAATTCTCTTAGATCAGATGCAAAAGTATTCACGGTTGTAGACATCAGTAAATGCCTTTTTCTCAACCAGTAGAGAATGAGAGACAATATTGGTTTGCTTTTACTTTTGAAGGGAAAAGATACACATACACCAGACTACTTCAAGGCTACTGTGAAAGCCCTACAATTCTCTTTCAAGTAATGAGTGCAAGTATGTCAACTTTTCAACCCCCAGGAGGGAGCCAAGTTTTGTTGTATATAGTTGATGTTTTATTGTTTTCTCCAGACAGGGAAACCTGTAAGCAAAACACTTTAGCGCTTCTGTAACATTTAGCTAAAGAAGGTCATAAGGTTAACAAAATAAACTTTAACTGTGTAAACGACAAGTAAAATATTTGGGTCATAATTTGAGTGAAGGAGGATGAACCTTAGCGGAGAAAAAAACGACAATTCTCCAAGCTCCCAAACCACAAACAAAAAAAAACAGATGATGTCCTTTTTGGGGTTGACTAACTATTGTCGAAACTGGGTGCCTAATTATGCAGAAATTGTGGCAGCTCTGAATAAATTAATGTAAAAAAGATTTTAAAATGTCTTCTTCTTTGTTGTGGGCAGATGAAGCAGAAGAAGTACTTTGCAAACTAAAACAGGCCCTCGTGTCAAGCGCTGCGTTAGCGTTACCAGATTATCAATAAAAAAAACCTTTTGTTCAGATGGTGGATTGCAAAGGTCATGTCATGACCTCGGTGCTAGTCTAACAGCATGGTGATAAAATGAGACTAATAGCATATTTTTCTTCAAAACTTGATAGTGTAGCGTGTGCCTTACCACATTGTGTGAGAGCTGTAGTTGCTGCTTCTATGGCAGTAGAAGTTAGAGCTCCTATAGTTCTTTTTCACCCATTAACATCAAAAGTAACACATGCAGAATTATTAAAAGAATTATTACAAGTCGTGCACCTACCAAAACAACTAGCAATCTGTAAATGTGCGGCGCACACTGCAGGGACAGATAAGGTGTCCCTAGGGAATGCTTTCGAAGACAAAATAAAAAATAAAAAAATAAAAAAAAAGCAGCTGAGGGAGAGATAAATGAAAGAAACTTTAAGAGACATGCAACAATTAAGTCCTCAAAATGAAAAGGATTTATGGATAAAAAAAATGGAGCAAAATTGGAAAAATTATATGAAACTGAACCTATTTTACCAAGAAAAAGATGTGTATAAATGGGCTGCAATATTGAGCCATGGCGTTTCGCATGTCTCAACAGGGGGGATGGTAGGATACATCAACATTACACTACTTATGGATTTATTTCTTATTTAAAAAAATTCTGTAGGACCTGTTTGATATGTGCAAAACATTACTCTTAGGGCAATCTAAGATCACTTAGAGGAAAGTTTCCTACTCTGCAATATCCATTTCAAGTAATGCACATGGACTTCATAGAATTGAATAAAAGTGAAGTATTGTTTAGAAATAATTGATGCTTTTCTAAATGGTTTGAACATTTCACTAAAAACCCAGATGCAGCGGAAAAGCCAACTTGGATACATTTAACACACTGCAAAAAGGAATTTAATTTCAAAAGTAATTGGGAAGCAAGCTCAAGACGCTCACCGACCTACAGGGCAAAGTCCAGGTTACAAAGGGGGTTAAACCAAATAGTTTTTCCGTCTCAAAACTGGTGAAGATTGTCCACAACCCTGTAGTGTCTTTAGGAGCAGAACGGACTTGCACATTAATGAAAATAACAAGCGAATATATCTTTGTTTTTATTTTGTGTTTTTCATCTGGGAACAATTCATGTCATAAATGAAAATGTATTTCTTGTAGCACAGTTTACAGAATGAGGATGAGTATTCAGGTGTGTTTTCCACCTAGTTCTGTTATCATTGTTTTAGTCTCCTGGGCAAGTATGACGTCGGCAAACTACAGAGATTAAACTTGATGTATGACAAATGATGTTTTAACACCGGACTGTTCTCTCTGTGAACAATGAATTTAACCCTGTCTTTCGTGCAGATGTCTGGTGGTGGTGCAGTGGTGACAAAATTTTTAATAGATTACCTAGGAAGGTAACAGGGATGTCTGCATTAATTTCTTTATTATTGTCTGTTTCTGTTTATCCTATGACTGCTGATCATTTAATTCATGCTTTAACTGATGTTGTGCCTCAGCAGTGGCGTCAGTTGCAGAAGCGAGACCTGACCTGGAGGAACAATGATCCTACATACATCGATGCCATTGGTGTTCCCCGTGGTGTACCAGATGAGTATAAATTGGCCGACCAAATTGCAGCAGGATTTGAGTCCACAATTTGTTGGTGGTGTACATTAAACAAAAACGCTGACAGAATCAACTACATCCATTACAATATACAAAAACTGGGCAACTGGACACAGGCAGGCTTCGAGGCGGTGCATGAGCAGCTGGCCGCTACATCACTGATGGCTTTCCAGAACCGTATTGCACTTGACATGGTGCTGGCTGAACGAGGGGGAGTGTGTGCAATCTTTGGTGAAAGATGCTGCACTTTTCTACCCAACAACACAGCGGCTGATTGGCAGCCTGACAAAGGCCATTGAGGGGCTCCGTACCCTTAATGGTAAGCTGAAGGAGTTCTCTGGAGTGAATACTTCCAGGTGGGACGACTGGATGAATGTTTTTGGAAAGAACCGAACCCTTGTGTCCTCTGCTTTAGTGTTGATGGCTGTCTTTGCTGCCATTCTAACCTTGTGTGGATGCTGTTGTATTCCTTGCCTGCGTTCTTTGTTTAATAGTCTCATCACTACAGCAATTTAGCCCATGGGGAACCAGATGACGCCGATGTATCCCTTATTGGCGAGAGAACCTGAGTCTGACAGAGAAAGCTCTGATGAGGACTCTTTTGATGTGTATCCTGATTCTAAGTTTTGGACTGAGTATAAACCTTGAGTGTAAACATGTTTGCTTTCTTGAAAAAATATTAACTCCTAATTGAAAATTGTTTGAAGTGGCTGTTTAGGAAGGATATGAGAATTAGAACAAATATTTGATAAACAGGGGGGAAATGTTGGAGAAATTGTGATATTATTAATCAATTATTTGTTATTCTCATTGATCTTTATAATGTATCTTTAATTGATGCTTTCCTTAAAGTTAATCTCATTATAGAATTAAGAATGTTTCTTGTATTGTTGATTTACTCTGATTCTTTTCTCAGAAGGCCTCACTGACAGAGAGCAGAAACAAAATCTTCCTGCAGGTTTACCTCTTGGTGAAGAGCTCTGCTTCGTTTGAGTTGCTGGCCTCCAATAAAACCATCATTGCTAAGATCACTACATATTTTATTAATCTTTGTGCCTGGAAGGACATTATCTAGTACAGAATGATTGTGTGTTAGTTAGTGAATAACATTTGACGCTGTAGCTGTTTGCCCCCTCCCTTTAGAGCTACAGCGTCCTTGTGATTAGGGATCCTAGAAACAATAAAATAGAGGAGCAGACAAAATGTGCTTCAGAGCGGTAGGAGATTGTAACTGAAGCACATCTCTGTCCGTTCTCCTCGCGAGTGAAAAAGAATCTAACTCTTTTGTCTTTTCTGTCTTTGTTAATGTATGTTTAACAGGTGTTAACCCTAACATCATGAATACCTTGTTTACAGCTTTGGGGTTTTGGTTTGGTGATTATAGTTTGTTAGGTTAACAAACTATAATGATTATAGTTTGGTGATTATAGTTTGTTAGGTTAACAAACTATAATGATTATAGTTTGGTGATTATAGTTTGTTAGGTTAACAAACTATAATCACCAACTATAATCACTGTTTTTTGTTGCATTTTTTTATTTTTGAATATCACTTTTGCTGCTTCTTATAACAGATAGTGACTGTTTTTCAACAGACACCCAAACCTTGACATTTGATTTTTAGTTAACAAATCCACATTTTTCTGAGTCTGTGTTTACAGCAAGGGAGCTGAAGAAACTTTTGCCTTCTACATCTTTTCAGCTTGTACTATGACAACACCATGTAGCTTATTAACTTTGCTCAAAAATAGCTGGAAAATGGTGATTCACTGAAGTAATGACACATAAAGATGTTGATAGGGTAACATTTCTGAAATATCACTAAGATTAAGTCAGAAGTTTGGTTACAATAATTGGTCAGTGCAGTTAAAAAGAGCCTCACTAAAAAACTGCTGCTGAAGGTAAAAGAAATGTGGAAAAGGTTTACACCCTGACACTGCAGCGCTAATTAATGTTACCATGGAAGACGACGAAGTTCTCAATTTCTACAAAATCTCTCCTCCTCTTCTGTGAGTAACTGGGCTTTTGGGGGCCTTTTTTCAGCAGTACTATTTTCTTTATATAGAAGCTGTCCTGTCAGCTGTCTGTAATGATCCAGCACGGCCTCGTCTGCTTCCCCCCGTCCTTTAGTAACAAACGGGTTTGGTGGATTTGGAGGACACAAATGAAGGCAATTGAGACAGAAGGTGAGCAAAAATAAATCTGACAATGCAAAACAGTAACTTTTAGAAAGTTCAATGGTCAAAAAAATGAACTGATGTTAATGTCACTAACTAAATTTAAAAACAAACCAGTACTATGGAGGAAATATGATGGGGAATAGAATTTCATAAAATAGAATATAACAGGATTGAGCAGCATATAGCAATAAAAACCAGTGATGCTGTGTTCCAGTTATTTGTTCAATTTAGAGAAGAACATATAACATTTATACAAGTGTGTCTCATAAAGTCAACATGTTTATATCATAGTTTATCACTATTTATGTGAGGAGATGCCATATTGTAACACAAAATCTGCCTCACAAGTTGCAACTGGGCATAGTTGGAGTTGCTTCCCTTTCGCATCTGGAAATCCAACATCGGAGGGTTGTTTCCCTTCCCAAATGGGAAGCTGGTATTTTCCAGCTTCCCAACTGGAATGCAGCATAAGCTTGCATGCTGAGGGAAAAGTGAATTACATTCTGTGCAGGTGAGTTAATTAGGGAGTAGATATTGCTCTGGAGGAGAGCAAATGGGTAGACTGAGGGATGATGAATAATGAACTCAAAGTAACCTGAACTAGACAAAGAAGGAGACAATACAAACCAAGGAGAAACTAACTAAACCCTGGTCTAAGAGAATTAAATCCAAATCCACAAAGAAAAGAACAATTATAATGGCAATAACAACTGAATGTGGGAAAACATTTTCTAACAATAATTAACCCAGAAAAAGGAATGCAGAAGAAAACACACAAACACTCCATCACATATTGTCACTCTATTTATTTCCAAATTTACCCTTCTTCACCAAACTCCTATTTCACTCTTCTACTTTATGGAAATGCTGCAACCTCCTGGACATTTATGAGCACATTTCCATAAAGCTGTGTTTGTTGAGGACTATATATCCCCTTTGTGGCATTAGAACATAAGCACTATTGTGCTTCAAGCCAAAAACTTGCAAAAGTTAAGAAAAATAATTAAAAAAACAAATATATATTTACTTTGTAAGCTTGGGGACAGCAGTCAGGAGCCCGAAAATATCTTGCTCCTAATTTTAAGCCAAGGTAGTAAAAATTCAATATAATTTTTTAAAAACTGCTTCAAACCAGACTTTCCTAACTTGCGAACTGCCTCCTGTCTGCTCATTCGCTTTCATCGTGCTCAGGTTGTCACACAGCTTGATGGGAGCCAGTGAGGTTTGAGGGTAATTGCCTTTTGTAAAAAATCGGAGTCAAAATGCAAATTTGTGTCAACATTTTTTCAGGTGTTTCTATTTTTGCAGAATAACTGGAAAACAACAGATTACAAACAAAGTCTGACATATGACAGGTGTATAAATAATATTTGCAAGTACAACAGAGCCCAGCTGAATCACTGATTGCAATAATGGGAGCCATTAATGAAAGCCGCCCAAGTGCAAATACCATATCTTTTGTTTGGATCTCAGTTCTCAGCGTCACACCAAGCCAATATTTCTATGTTAATGTGGGAGCTGTCCTGCAGCATTTCAGTGGAAATACTGAACTACACTTGTACTGAAAACAAAGAGGGGGGAGGAGGATATGCTGATTAGAGGAAAGGCAAACCATAGTGTGCTTGGAGTTTTGTTTAAAGAAATAGCATGCAGTTAAGCCAATTTTGAAACAGGGTTTCCCTCTGGCCTGCTATCTTTACTTGAGATAATGTTTTTTTTGTTGTTGTTGAAATTAGCACCTTTCTGCATTCATAAATACAAAAATTTGATATTGTAATCATCTTTACAACAGATATATAAAGTGCTTTGGAAAAATAAAAATAAAACTATTTATTTTGTTTGTTTCTCACATTTAGATAGTGAAGTCCTGAAAAAATCTGAGGCAAAGATTATCTGAGTGAATCCCAAATTCCCAAAGGACTTCAGGTACTGTCATCTGGACCCCCTCATATTCAAAGCCTTAATTTGTCTATGCACTTGTAGTTGGTCCTGCTGGTGTACTTCTGATTACTGCTTACTGCATAACCCAAGTCCAAGTGAATTTAAAATCACAAAATGTTGGTTGGATAATATCCTTCAAGAATTTCTTTGAGAGCAACATTTTCTGTTCTGTCAATGTCATTTTTTTTTATATAGAACTTTTAAAAACAGGTGTAAAAACTGCACCAGTGATATACAAAAATGATAACCCAATAGAATTAAATCTGCCAATAACGGCAAGTATAAATGTAGTTAATCACAATGAATTGACATTAAGAAGAGTGGGGTTAGTTTTTCAAATAGGACTAGATTTTTTGGAATTTTTTTTCACCTTAATAAATTGAAAGTCTTCTAATTAGGATTTTTATATAATTAAAATTTTGCTGACATATTTAAAAATAATTTTGATGACCTGAAACATTAAGGTTTGCAAAATGAAAGCAAATACAGATGAACGTTCTGAAGGGGAAAAAAAAACAAATTCACAACACTGTGAGGTCTCCATGTCCTTTCAAGAAATCACACCAAGATAGATAACAAAACATTTTAAAAACTACAACCAGTAAAGGTCAATTGCAAAAACAAATTGATTGACTTTTTTTTTTTGCCTCACCAAAAATAAAACTGTTTTAATAGTTCAAGTGTGAACACTTATTTATTAATAATGTAAAGGCTTTTGTCCTTCCATCCCACATCATATCCCAGATATGTGGAGAAAACAAGTGTTCCCTTCCCTATTTAAAACCCTAAAAGATTCTTCTGCTCTCTTTCACTGACAGGTATCATTCAACAATGAACTATTTCTAATTCTTTGGAGGCTCAGTGTTGTGTGTGACACAGAAAATGTTGAGGAAAAAAACAGCTGAACTTTATTTGTGGTTAACCAGGAGTGATCATTCATATTATATCGGACAAGCAAACAGTTATGTTATAACTAGTGCCCTAATGAGTGTCTTCAGATGTTCTCTGCTGCATCAGAGCTAATTATAAGGAATAATATAAATTTCCGGACCAATCATTCACAATTTGTCGACCTCACTAATCAGTCCTTGGTTTTATTAATATTGGTCTATTCCTCTTCTTGGCCTATTCATCTTTCATCAGAGCCAGAGATGCACTTTGTTTATCCCCAACTGTATTTGTTCTAATTTTGTCTGAACAACATAAATCAGCCAGCACTGCTGTATTACTTATGTACTCAGCAGTTATAAAGCATTAATTGGCTATTCTGGGAATAAAAACAAAGCAGCACTCAAAAATGGAAAAAAGAAAAAAAAAACTTAATATGGAAATAACCTATTTAGGGATACTGTATATAGAACAGAAAGGCCAATATGAGCTAAATAACAAGAACTATGTGATGTTTTATGACTGTAATGAGCTTTCAGGTGTTTGTAATCTTAGCATAAATATGCCATGCAAACTTTCCTGTCGGTGGTTGACGTCAAGCTTTTAAATAAGATTACCTGCTCACTGTGACCCCTTCCTAAATGCAACTGCCTCTTATGTAATTAGCACCAGATGCAGCAGAGACAAAAGAGACTAACATGCCTACAAATGGCTCATTAGTTGTCTACTTCTGCATAAATTGGAGATGTCTACCCAAATGGGTTTATGTCGACGTCTTTTAGAATGAGATCATTACAGACACAAGTCAGTCTGCTCGCACGCTAAAGATATCCTATTGTTTTTCTCCCAGTCACCTTCTTTGGATGGCTGACATTCAACATTTGAGTCATGTCAGGTTGAACTTCATGCATAAATTATAAAAAAGGATTATGACCATTGACAATTAAGGTGAATAACATGGATTATCGTTTCGTCATGGCACCTGTCAGAGCAAAGGACTATGTAAGGCAGCAAGGGAATATTTTGTCCACCAAGTTGATGTGCTAGAAGAGGAACAAATTGTCAGGCAAGAGGATTTGAGGGAGTTTGACAAGAGCCAAATTGTGAAGGCTGGGTCTGAGCATCTCCTACACAAGATGTTGGACAAACACAGTTCATACCACTGACATAACTGTGGTACGAACAGTTACCACAGTTCATACTGTGGTAACTGTATGAACTATCAACCAAACCACGGTTTGGTTGATGGTCAACAACCAAACCATCATACTGTCGCAGTAGCTGCTTGTGCGTGTGATGTTTATCTGATAGAAAAAGACAAAATCTGCTGATGTTCATGGATCATTTTAAATTACTGCTTAGTTTGCTAATATATTCCACTAGTATTCTAGAGAAATGCAGGAGCTGGTCATTGCTGGTCAGATATGAAGCAGAAATTGCATGCTTCACCCTAATGCTGCAAAAAAAAATAGTTTTATAAATTATAATATTTGTCATAAGCAGGCATTCATTTCCATGGTGAATAATGTAAAAAAAATAAATAAATAAATACAACAAAAACAAACACTAAGCTCACCATAGATGGCTTTTAAATTTCTTTCGGGTGGAGGTTTGTTTAGTTTCTCTCAGACATTTTCCCATGGCTTCCTCCACCTCACCAGAAAAATCTCCACATAAATCTTCACATTATGAACTTAAATTCAAGCTGGAAACCTAATAATTATTGCTTTTGTTTTTGGTGGCTGACATACATAGATACATAGATCCCAGAGAAACATAACATCATTGTTCCTCATCTTTTAGGTCAAACACTAATGACGGTGGTCATAATGTTCTGCCTCGACTGCTACAACATGACCACTGATGTGAGGACTCCACCTGCTCCTGACTCCATCCTCCTCCTCTGTCCCTGTAGTTATCACGGCTGCCCGCCTGTCCCCCCGCCCCAGTGGACTACCTTCTCTGAGTACTGCAGCAACACCAAACTGGCTATAAATCACATTGCATTATCACCGCGCCGCGCTTTGCCTCTCTATCCTCCCCGCCCACCGCGCGCTTCCCATTGGTCTGCTCGGCTCCTCGCTCTGCCTTTCTCTGCGGGACATCGGTGCAATCGTACATCCCGCCTCCTTCCTTGGGGCCAGCGATTGGGGGAGACGGCCTCTCCTTGAGCTGCCAATCAAGCTGCGCGCTGTGCGCCTCGCGTTCAACGCTGCTCTCTGCGACGCGCTTAGTGCGGAGCGAGGAGACGCGCTGCATACCAACAGAGACACAAACGGAGAGGCTTGAGTTTTTTTGGCCAGGACGCACAGACTCCATCCTGCTCTCTGAGAAAAAGATTATCAAATCAGATTATCGGACGGTGTGAATGTTTACCTTTCAGTTTTCATGCGTTCTTAGAGAAATCCTGCCTGTTCTTCAAGGCACTGAGAGCCAAACTAAGTCTGTCTGGGATATTTGGGCTTTCTGCTGTTACATTTTTTATCTGGCAGACAGAGACATTTAAGAAAATCTCACTCATTCTTTTTTTTCCTATCCTTTGCTGGCTGTCTCTCTCTTTCTCTCTCTCTGACGGGACTTATTAAAAAAGTCGGATGTAGAAGAGTTGGACTATTTCTGCTGAGATTCATCCAGTGGGTTGTTTTTACACACACATAATTCCCGCAGCGGCTCCATAACGAAGGAATACCCCAACATTTGAGCAGAAAATCAATCAGAACTCCATCATGGGCTGCCCTCTTTTGCAGAACACATTGGCTGGTTTGATCCTGGTTCTTCTGTCTAAAGGTAAGTTTCTTCAGTGAGCTTTTGCTTTTTAACATTCTGTTAATGGTTGTGGGAAGGGGGGGGGGGGGGAGGATACTGATGATGATGAGAAGGAAGAGGAAGAAGCTGGGGGTCCAAGCCTGCATGTGGATCACGCGTGTCTGCTGTTTTCTGTTTGCTTACACACAGATGTGAAGAAATGCTGTTTGTACGCATGCACACAGAGCGCGTGCGTGTGAGCGCGGAGCAGTGTGTGCAGCTACTAGTAGACATCGTGGCTTAGCGTGGGCATCGACTGATGCATGTTGAGATGTTTACAGAAGGGGGAGGAATTGACTCCTATCCCTCGGTTCTCGGTGAACATTCCTTTACTACGTGACTTGAATGGGCCGGCGGCATCCCCAAGCGCACGACGCATTTTGTGTGCAGGAGGGAGGCGGGGCGGGGGAGGCTGCGTGGAGTTAATGTGAGTACGGGTCGGAGCAATGCAGAGAGACAATGTTTTTGTTCTTTCCTCAAACCAAGGTCGTGGAAGAATGCGAGATGGATGGGAGGTTTTGGGATGCTGAAGTGATCCACCATGAACTGCCTGGGTTTTCTCTTTTTAATGCCGGCATAAAACATTTTCATTCAGCTCATCGGGAGGCAAGCGCACGTTAAGAATATGCGCCAAAATTTCTTGCCCCTATAAAAGAGATAAGATGGTCACTTAGCATTTTAACTGGGTTCCTACACATTCATACTCAATATTATAGAGTTCACATTTTTGGAGTTTTTAGTCAGTTTTGCCTATTTTAAAGTTGACCAATGTACTGAATACAAATAATTCTGTCAGTGACCCTTGTGCAAGAATTGTGTAAATGAACGAATAGTTGGATGGATTGATACATAGATTTATGGATAGGTAACATAAACACGGCAGGCTGGATTGGTAGATGAATGAATTCATAATTACTTCTTAACATGGGTCAAATTGTGGTGGCCAGACAACTGGATTAGGGCATCTCCAAAATCTATAGCTCTTATAGGGTTTGCAGAGGTCAGAATCATTACTGATCTAAAGAAGGAACAGTGGTGAACAGGGTAGGCTGTTACACATCAATTCACATTAATTCCAACAAGTAGCTGCTGAGCCTCAAATTAACTTCTTCAGTGAAGAAGTTAAAGCTGGTTCTGACAAAAAAAAAAAAAAAAAAGGCATCTAAATCTACAGTGCAGCTTGTTTGCTGACCAGTCAGGGTGTCCATTTCCAAAAGTGCAATCAGTTGGCACGTGAGTATCAGACATAGACCATGAAGCAGCGGATGAAGTGTGGCCTTGTCTGATGAATGACGCTTCATTTTTCAACACATGGATGATGCATTTGCATTCCATCCCTGAGGGAACACCTGGAACAAAGAGACACAATTTGAGGAAGGACAGTTAATGCAGTGGACAATATTTGTTTAGATCCATGTGAATTTTTCTTTCACCCATATCATCTAACTAAGCATTGACCGAGCACACCCTTAAAAGGAAATTATTTTCATTAATGTCTATATCCTTAACATATCAGAAATATTTCATGATTGCTTTTAGGTGGGAAAAGTTTGACTGTTGAATTGGATTTAAAATTTCCCTAATCTCAATTCAACATATGTAACCTCCATTATATGCAGCTTGCAGGACTTAAAGGATCTACTGCTAACATCTTTGTGCCAGAAATCACTGCATTCATTTGGGACTCTAATGCAGTAAATACATACATTTAAAAGTCAGGGCTGTTGTGGAAGCAAAAAAAGGAGCAACACATAATTAGAGAGGTGGTCATAACGTTGTGCCTTATTGGTGCGTCTTTATCATCATCCACTAAGTTCTCACTTTACAGCTGGGCGACCCACTACTCACGAGCTGTGCATATACCATTTTCAGCATATCCTATTATTTCCCTTGGCCCATCAAGCTCAAATCCTCACACCTGTCTCAATTAGTCCTGCTTTAGTCTGGTGGGAAATCAGTATATAAATAAATTACTCTGGCTGCTTAATAACAATAATTGATGTGTCAGTGCAATGAGATATGAGGTTAACAATCTGCAGATACAGACAGGCCTGTACCCTCCTGCTCCTGACTTTCTTGCGGGCAATGAAAGCCCAGCCGGTCATGCTTGGCTTCCTGCAGCAAGCTCCCCCGTATCCAGCCCAGGCACAGCAGACGGAAAGCCCTGCAGGACGTACACACAGCACACAAAACCACAGCAGGCTTCAGTGTCACACAAGGCAACCCCACGACAAAAAGCGAGCCTCATTTCAGATATCATTTGTCTGAATTTGTAACCTGTGGCATTCTTTGCGATATGAAGGTGCGATCAATCATCTCAGGCATAGCAGAGGAGTGATTGGACGCTGATGTAAGCACATTGCCTTACATGTGAATCAGAACCATCTCTGAGAGGGATGCTGCCTTCTTCTGCAAGGTGCTTTAAGGCCTTTCATATGTCCATCTATTTAAGGTGGAAAACATGCATTATAAAGGAAGAACAGAACTGTTAAAAGGCTGCAGCTCAATGCTTTATAAATCATGCAGGAGCAGAACAATCCTTCAAATCTGTGGCCTCAGGAGACATGTGCACACTGTGATTGCCTAAATACTTCACCGACACTGTTTAGTAGATTGTATATGAGTTATTATTGACGGTGTAATGATGTAGAAGACACATTTCTCTGTATTGTAGAACTATTTCCACTGAATTCTGTTTATTTAATATTTAATTCTCTCATTCTCAAAGCATAAAGCTTTACAAGAGTTGTGCATATTTTGCACATGCACTCAAACAGTAAAATATGATTCAGACCTGCACAATGGCATGCCTGCCAGAGGATTTTTATGAGCTGCAAAACACCATTAAGCTATTCAAAGGTTTCCCACAGACTTGGCCTGTGAATGCACAAACCACACCACGCATGTGGTATCCAGGTCCTGGCATGCCATCATACCTTTCTCTTTCTCATTTATTTGCCCTTATTATGTGAAATACAAAATTTGGTTAATCTGGATGGATGGCCAAGCACCTCCTGAAATTCACGGCAAAATATCTGTGCATTCTTTGCACGCACACCGCTTGTGATTACTCAAAATCTGTTTCATCACTGAAATCAGAGTAGGCACTGGACATCATAGCCGGAATATCTCCATACAAAAATACATATGCAATTAGAGAGAGACTTCTGTTGTAGTGGAATACTTTAATATTTAATGTAGTTAATGATTCCATTGCTTATTCAGGAGAAAATGGAGGTAAGAAGATAATTTGTTCAAAATGCAAAGATTCCAACAGGGTAGATAGCAGACAAGGCAGGAAAAAGCAAGAAGGGGAATGTCCTTGGCATCATAGTGGACCTCTTCTTTGGAAGTGTTTCCCAGTGCCCTGCATGTTTTAGGTGTTTCCCTGCTTCACTACACCTGGTTCAGCTGATTAAAGTTAAGTAAACATCTGTCAATTGGAATCACCTGGACAGGGAAACGCCAAAAACATGCAGGGCAGCATATCTTGAGGACCAGGGTTGGGAAACACTGTTCTATGGGGCCTGTTCGTGTTAAATGAAAGCTTTAGTGTGAAAGAAATCTTGTTATGATTTCATGCTCCCTAAAACAGAACACATAAATTTCCACCACTGCCAGTTTTATTTTGGTCTAGAATGAATCTCTGTACTAAAAGTTTATTAATCCTCAGAGTTTATTTCATTGTAGAAAGTGTCTCAGGGTAACATTTATCTTAACTTTTTAAATTATGGTTAGCGATCCTAGTGGTTGTTTCCCCCTGGATTCTGAAGATCTGATTTGTTGCTTTTGATCAGCAGCTGGGTTAAGAGGGTTCACTTGTTTAAATTCTAAATTAGGATCTTCAAACAAGATAATTTCTCCAGCTTTGTGTTTTCCACTTAAAGTAGTTAGGAGTTTACCAGTTTGCTGCCTTGCAATTCTTTTGCAAGGCAAAAAAATAAAGTAATAGCTCCTTTAAAGAAAGACCCCAGCAAGCAACTGATCTCTATTTAGACATTATCATACCCAGAAGTTTACATTTTGTTGCTGCTAGATAACAACCAAAATATTACATTTGGACCTCTGAATTTAGTTTTATTTATTGTGAACAGCATGCGCCTGTCTCTGCTTTGTTTTGCAGTCAGCTTGTAGTGTTCATTTCCGTCTTCTGATCCTTTTTATTAAGTCTGCCACAACCGAAAAAAAAAAAAAATGCATTTAAAGAATTGGAAATTGTTTTTAAATTTTAGTAAACCATTGTCGTCCATACTGGAAATAACAATATCCTATAATAATCTAACATCTTTAAAAGTGTGATTTATGAATTGACATCTTTAATTTATTTGATATTAGAAGTTGAAGAGGAAGTGGGATGAAATTTAAAATGGTTCTTTGGACCCCCCCCCCCAAGACAATAGAGGACAGATGAAATTTTCGGACCATTTTGGATGCAGGATGCTGTAGATTTTTTTTGGGGGCAGTTTTTCATAAAAACAGTTGGTAGGTGAAATGATGATGATGTGTATTTTTTTTTTTTTGGCATTGAATTACTGGATTGCAAATAATTAATAATATTCTCTTCAAATAGACAGGAAGAAGTCGACGCCCTCAATTAAGTCCACTTAGTCTTGGTTTTAAAAAAAATGTAAATTCAATCAGATAATTTTATTTTAGTTCTAATTTTATAATGAACTTCTTTTTCCTTGTTCATGCCCTTAAATGTCAGTTTCACAATGACATATGCAGAGATCATATTACATATATTGTACTGAACCAGTGCAACAGACGGGTTTTCCTCGCAGCATACTGGAAGCTTCGGTAAGAGGAAGTGTAGAAGGTAGGAACGCAGGTGAAAACATGAGAGGTCGTTTTGTACCCCACCATCCTTCTTGTTTCAGCAACATATGGAGGCCAAGTGGGGTCAATGCGCATTGCAAATGTTAGCACATAGACATCCCTCTTCATCCTGAATGCTCAAACACACATGAATGCATAAACACACACACACAAGTCCTCCACTGGATCAACAGTCTTGGCTTGGAGATGAAGAGAACAGAGTTGCCAGCATCAACAGATGCCTCACGCTCCTATTCTGGAGGGGCTTCTGGTTTTTCTCCCTCCCTTTGAAATCCGCGGTTTCTGTGAGCTGTTGTTCTCCATGTTTGGCTTAGAAATGCTCTGCTGGTTTGGCAGATTTTATTTATCTGCTAGTGTTCAAGTGAGAGGGCTATGATTGGTTGTGAAGAGCCTCGGGGACAAGGGTGGAAGGTATAACCAGACCTGAGAGGGCCTATGGTCTGGAAATTCTCCCAAAGGTTTCTTTTTTTTTTTGTCTCCTTCTTTTTCTCTGTTGTCGTGTGATGGTGTGCCAAATTTGCTGCCTTTAAGGTGAATTTGTTTACTTCCCTCAGATTCTGATGTTGACGCATCTTTTCTAAATAACAACAATGCTGAACCAACTACATGTGCAATTAATTCTATGAAAACAGTAAAAGTAAATGTGTTCGTGGATGTTTCATGTCCTGACATGAAACTTCTTGCATCCATTGAACTTGTGAGTTGTGAGGAAGACAGACTCAAGATGCCATTTAAAAAGGCATTTTCTAATACAAATATGCTACTACAGTCATGCACTCTTTAACAATCCCTGAGATTGTCAAAATTTATATTGGCACAAGTTTTAAGGTTGCTGCTTAGCTGTTAGTGCATATTTTCTGCATTTTATGACACCTCTCAGATTAGGTAGTAAAAATATTCATTCACTTTTTCCTATTTTGTCACATTTCAACCAGAAACTTTAGTTTAATATTTAATTTGATCAACACACAATAGTCCATATTTGTAAAGCGGAAGGGGCAGAATATGATTTCCATGCTTTTTTTTTAAATCTCTAGTAAATAATTGTAGTGGAAAACAAATTAAAGGTGCAGCATGTTTGTTCAGGTAAGATTCCTTCTGCACGTCATCTTAAAGTTGAAACATGTTTTCTGTATCATGTTGTGGGAAGGTTTTTCTATATAAGATATAGAGAAGACGATAAGTGTAAGAGAAAAATATTGGAGGGCTAATTCTGGAAGAAAATCTGTTAGAAGCTACAAAACACTAGAAACTTTGGCAGAGGTTACTATTGACTGAATACATATGGAAACCACACCTTTCGGATTTTGGGAGTAAAACATCTTGACTAACCTTTTCTACTACAGTATTATGAACTAGAATGTTTATTGATTGACATGTTGGTAAAATACATTTAAGTTTAATACTGTCATGTGGCCATATGTGAAAAAGTTTAAGATATGCATACTTTACAAAGCACTGCATTCAGCTCAGGATATAGTGGGTATGATTATTCAGTGACCCTGATCACTTGTCTTTGAACATATGAGGCACACAAGGTTTAAACTCTTCATAGAAAGAACACATTTGCGGTCTGAATAATAATAAAGAAATATATATATGTTATTTTTTTCCCCCTAAATTTTTAACTCAGTTTTAGCATCAGTCTTGTGTGTCTTGCTCTCTGAATCGGCTTGTGTGCCTGAGCAGACAGCTTCAAGGGTTCTCCTGTCATCCTCAAAAATCGCTCTGCTGCGACTGAAAAAGCTGAGTCGCTTTGAATGGATTACCCTAAAAAATATTTCACTGAAGTCTCAGAGCAGATCTGGATCTGAGTGTGGCGTTTGGGTCTGGATCTTGACAGTCTAGAAATTGGTGACCTAGGATTTAGTAAAAATGACATCAAAGCTCAATGAAAGCCTGGAATCAATGTTAAGGTTTTATTACTGTGTTCAGGGATCAGAAAACTTTGATACTTTTCTGTACATACTCTTTGTATGAGGATAGATGGGATATTTTTGCCACAAGCTTGTAAGAGACGATGTGTAAACCTTGAGTAATACCACAGTGTTTTCACAAACTGTTAGCAAAAAAATATAATATGACATATACTGTGTTCCAAATTATTATGCAAGTGCTATTTTCTCTGATTTTCTTAAATAGTCAATGCAAATGATGGTCAGTATAATTTTCAAGTCATGAACTATTACAGGACAAATCAAATTTTACTGAACAAAGCTCCCAATGAGAAGAGTATTTCTTCAAAAATAAAAAATAAAAACTCAATATGCACTTTTCCAAATTATTATGCACAGCAGATTTTCTAAACATTTTATAATTATAAAGAACTGAAAACCATCATTCTTTGAATGTGCAGCATTAAAGGTCACATGTACTAAAATCAAAAGCTATTTCAATCAAAAACATCTTAACAGTAAAAGTAACGTGGAGTCATAAAACTTCTTGCATCCATTACATGTTATCATAGGACCCCTTCGTTGGTATCACCTGCACAATTCTTGCATCCATTGAACTTGTGTGTTTGTGGAAAGTTTCTGCTTGAATTTCTTTGCAGGATGTCAGAAAACCTTCCCAGAGCTGCTGTTTTGATATGAACTGCATCCCACCCTCAGATCTTCTGCTTGAGGAAACTCCAAAGGTTCTCAATAGGTTTGAGGTCAGAGGAGGAAGGTGACACACTATGGGTTTCTCTCCTTTTATGGCCACAGCAGCCAATGACACAGTGGTATTCCTTGCAACATGGGTTCCAGATGGTGCATTGTCATGCATGAAGATGATTTTGATACTGAAGGTACGGCTTTTTGAACCATGAAAGAAAGTTATCAGTCAGAAAGCCCATATACTTTGCTGAGGTCATTTTCACACCTTCAGGGACTCTGAAGCTGCTCTCTTAATCCGATGAATTTGTCTAACAGAAACCTTCCTCATTATTCCTTTATCTGAACAAATCCATTTTTGTTCTGAATCAGCCACAAATCTCTTCACAGTACACAGTACAGTACATTATCGTACACAGTACGATAATGCGTAAGTTTTCATTAAATATAATTTCATTAAATGTTTTCATACCTTCTCATTCAGCATTATACTATCTGATGATTTTTGTCAGCAGAGAGATCCTCTTTCCCATATTGCTTGAAACCTGTGGCCTGCTTAATAATGTGGAACATCCTTCTAAAGTAGATTTTCTTTAATTGAGCTCACCAGACAAACTAATCAACCCAGCTCTCTGAAATTAATTTTAGTGATTAAAAGAGTCCTGACACACAATACCATCTATAAATTTAATAGCACAAAAAAAAAAAAATCTTTATAACACTTAAATCCAATTTGCATGATCATTTGGAACACAGTGTAATCACATGTAAAATAAGAAAGGCAACTGTTACAATTGCAAAAATTATTTATCATAATACTTAATACAATTTTAAGACTTATAATAAACACCATCTAAATCCATCCATCTATTTTCTAACACCCTTGTTCCTAATGGTGTTGGGAGGGGTGCTGGTGCCTTTCTTCAGCTAACATTCCAGGCGAGATACACCCTGGACAGGTCGCCAGTCTGTCGCAGGGCATCACAGAGACAGACAGGACACACACCCACGCACACACACACATTCACACCTAGGGGGAATTTAGAGAGACCAATTAACCTGACAGTCATGTTTTTGGACTGTCAGGTTTGTGGGAGCAAGCCGGAGAACACGGAGAGAACCCACCATCTAAATTTAGAAGTGATTTCCTTATCTGTTCTTCAAAGAGTAACATAACTATTCCAACTTGACATTAGCTGATTATTTGAGGTAGCTGGCTTATGTGGAGTGCAATTTCAAAACAGTACATTTGTTTCTTTTTTAGCAAGGAGAAAATGTAGAAACCTTCTTTAAGTCAGCTGACTGGCAGTTGCAGCAAAACGTGAGGGGTGCAGCGCTTTGATACTCATTGCCTCAGATGGCTGCAATAAACTGAGTAATTTTAGCATTTCGTCTCGTGTGCTAAGTGATATATGCATGTTTTATGGGGTTCGACACAAAGAAAAAAGAAGACACTTCAATTACCTTAATGATGGGAACTGCCTCGGGGATTAATATGAAATTAAAGTTAAATAAAGCACATTTCTACATAAAGGTTGGCAGGATTCATGTGTTTCACAATTTAATCTATCAAGTTAGAACAACTAAAAGTAGTTGAGCACCATTATTTCAGCGAGAACTTCATTGATGGAACAAAGCAAAAACATCCCACCATTTTAATCTTTTAAATGTATTAACCTTTAAAATGTACTTTGGGGTTGAACAATGTTTGGATGCTTATGAGTTTAGTCCTTTGAAATGAAAACATTAAATTTAATAAAGTCAGATCGGGGCCTGAAAATTTAAGTGTTTTTAATCATCTATACTGAGCTATTGTTTCCTGTTTCATTGGATGTTTTTTCAGAATTTTTCATAATTTGTATATTAAACACAAACAGATACAATGACATTGGTTTGATGTTACTGTGCAACTCTTGAGTAGTAAAGTATTCAGGTCAGTGTGACAGAAAAAGAGAGCAAACTTATGATTTGCTCCTTTTTACATAGGGATAAGATTTTGTAAACTCACCAAAGATTCTTGAAACGAGTCTCTGTTACACACCAAAGATTGTGCAAAATCACTTCAATTATCAGTTTTAAATCATTCAGGTGTGAAGTGGCTATTGCACCTCGACTTTGGTCTTTCGAATGCAGTACAAGGAATAGCAGTAGAGTTGGCAACCTTTGGCAGAGTCTGTATCGAATTTCGGGAAGTCACAGAAACACATCAGAAAAAGGCAAAATTAAAAAATAAATAAATAAAAGCTTTACTTCTTCTTGGTCACAGTGGACAATTTAGCTGGATGCATACTTTAAACAAAAAACATCCGATATGGAACCTAAGCAGATTTGTGATAAGCAATTCAATGCAGAAAAAGGAAGATGCAACAAAATGAAAAACTTAGACAGGCAAGTCTGGTCAGTTAAATGACAAATATAGTAAAACAACAAAACGTTTATTCTTCCATCCTGTCATTCTCCAAACCAACATTCTAAAAATATTTTCTTTAAAAACATATATTCATACATTCATTGTAGCATTTTTTGTACATATTCCAAAGAAGTATATTATATCCTCCTAAAAGGATTTTAGTAAGCAGTCGTAAGGTTTTCTACTTATTTATTTGACAGAGATAAATAACCAATAAGCCAGTGGCCCTGTGATATGTCAAGCTAAAGCTGAACTCTGCCCTCAACATCTTATGGTGTTAGCAGCTATCGGACTAGAACAGAGAGTGAGAGGTCACAGGTTAAAATCCCCTCAGGATGGTTATCCACAATGCCTCTGTGCATAATAGGCAGCAGGAACACTGTCTTCATACCGCTGAGATTCCTTTAGTTGGTTTTGATGACCGCTCCAATCGAGCTTCATGCATTGGGTTTAGGAGCTTAGCAATGACTTATTATGTCACTGTCATATTCAGTTATATGAAGAATAATGTCAGTTATTATTCAGATGTCAGTGATGACACATGAAGAATAATAAAACACTTGCTAGTAGTTATGATATATGGAGAAAGGTATAAGGAAAAGTAAAGGAATCTTGTGCAGAGTTGGAGAACATTCATCCATCCTGCCTGACTTTTAGCTTCGTATGTGTTTGTGCTGATGACACAACTGGAACAAAACAACTTTTCACAGATTTTAGTGTAATCAATGGATGTTGCACAACCTGCATTGCCAATTCGATTGGCAATGCAACAACATTGATGTTCTGCAGAACTGTAACTGGTATGAATTTGTGTATATTTCTGTTTTGTTTTCTACTTGAATGGTTTTTGTGTGTATTTGCCACTCTTGAGTAAATTCCACATTTTGAATGTTTCACTCTAAAGTCTGTAATTTGGCAGTAGATTGTTGCTGCATGCAGTCTGGAATGACCTCTCTTTTAGACTGCCAAGTGATCTTGGATTTTTTTTTTACCTCTTCCCTCTGGGAGTTGGCAGGAGTAATGCTGATGGTACAGGCTGTGCTGCAGGTGCATGCATGGTGGGGCTAACTGCTTGGATTGGGCTGATTATTGGTTTTCCTCTCGGCGATCATTTTCCCTGGGAGTAGCAGGCTATGCAGCAGTCTTGCAGAAAACTGTTGGCACTTAAAAATCATCTTAATGCAATACATTGTCCAAATCATGTGGTTTTATAACGCTGAAATCAGTAGCGTTTCCTAAAGACTTGAAATTGCTCTGACATTTGACTCGAACATGTACTGATAATATAAGATTAGATGGATGAATTACAATGTTCTCTCATTGAATGAAGTCTGGTTAACATGCTCATGCCTGATCTGAGTAAATTTTATCCTGAGCAAATAATCTTCAGGAATGCCATGACTTGTTCTACGGGCAATGCTAAGTCTAATAAAGTTGGCTTGATATTTAGACCTCTAGAAATTTAGCCCAATTAAATTAGACTGTTGTCTTGTTACGACCTTCTTTCGTCCTTCCTGTCTGTTACGTTCAGCAAAAAGATCTGTACGGATTTTTGGCATGACTACAAACATTGTTTGAGTGCTCTTACTATTGCAAACCGAAAATTATAATCTATTATTAATGATGAGGGATGGATATTTCATGAGGAAAAACTAATTCTTGTCAAGGAAGCAATAAGAAATGCCTCAGCCACCTCATATAAAACAGACGCACACAGTCTGAGACAGAACATCATACTTTTGCCTACATACACACTGAATAATAATTTATTTGGGCTACGGGGAATATGAATTGCACCAATTTCCTCTGAAGCTGTAAGCGGTAAATCAGTGGAAATTCAATAGTAAGTGAATGTCTATGGTAGTATTAATCGACCTAAAAATTTAAGACAAAAAAAATCTTACTCTGTGAATTATTGATAAGGTGAAACTTTACCTCTTTTGCTCTGAAAACTACCTGCTGACAGTTTGAAGCTAGTAACGATTACACACAAAGTATTGAAACACTAAGCCCCAGTGATGTTGGTTTGCCAGAAATAATTTTTTAAAAAGAGAATTTGATTACCACAAGCCAAAAAATGCAAAAAACAAACAAAACAAAAAACAAAAACTAAATCGAGTTCAATAAAAATGCACTAAACCACTGTATTTTG
Source organism: Poeciliopsis prolifica (assembly GCF_027474105.1). Taxonomy (NCBI): domain Eukaryota; kingdom Metazoa; phylum Chordata; class Actinopteri; order Cyprinodontiformes; family Poeciliidae; genus Poeciliopsis; species Poeciliopsis prolifica. Next base: position 7,172,035 of record NW_026562400.1, on the reverse strand, counting down.
ATAATATGACATAAGCTGTCATGAATGAAGTCAGGATATTTCTCTGTGATCTGCACCAAAATTAGATTTCTGCATTCCAGAAATTTGCTATACTATTTTTGTCAAAATATTAAACTTCTTTAAAGTTGTTCGAAAGATTCAACCCTCTTCTTTTAAGAAGTAATTTTGTTATTTTTCCGCAGAAAGCTCACATCAATTAAGATTGCAATTTCATAAAACGTGCAATTCCTGTTTTACATTTATTTATAAAAATGTAAGTCAATATACAGGATGTAACGCAGCACAAGCTCACTCTTTGAGCGAAACAAAAGAGAAGCAGAACATCTTCAAGAATAGCATACACCATATTTCAAAATGTGTGAAAAGCCTTATAATATTTTTTTTTATATTGCATTAGACAATATCCCACTAAAAACATTACAGACATGCAACCTTTGCTCTCAGTTAATCTATTCAGTAATGCAATGTGACACAAAAACCAATTTGCTGTTTCCATCATTAAAATAGTAAAAACAAGACATGCTGTTTAATTACAACAGAATGTGTCACACTTCAAACATCATAAAATTGCAACAAATTTCTGACTGAAAAGGATCAGAACAGTATATATGTTTGTCTTATAAACTGCAGAAAGGATGACAGAAAGGTTTGCGAATGTTCAAAGTTTACTGTGAAAGATCTGTAGCGAGACATGGCACTTCCTAACTTTCGCATGCTATATCAAAGATAGATGTTTTCTGTCCTACATTCATAAATGTGAATAAGTAGAGTTTGCTTGAAGTCGGTGTTGTTTTCACTGAAACTGTGTACTTTAGTCAGACGAGACGAATACTGAGATGTGAGGCAACCAGTATTACAGATGCTTCTGGTTTGTAAAACAAGATAAATGTGTGGAAAAGAACCTCATGCCCCTTGTTAAACATGGTAGAGGAAGTGTAATGCTGTGAGACTGTTTCTCTAAAGGTCCTGGAAACCTTGTTAGAGTGCATGGCATCACGGTTTTTTAATTTTATCTAAAAATGTTCCTGTTTTAAGTGGTTTAAAAAAATACTTCCATGAATTTACTTCTAAGTGCCTTCCTACTAAATTAAACATAGATTCTTTTCTTTGTTTTCCAAAGCTTAGGTTTACTCTGCAGATGAAGATAGTCTACAGACAGAAGAATAGAACAAGAAAAGAGATGTTTCATTTTTTGGCGATGTGCCGGACGTTGCATACACTTTGGAGGAGTGAATTCTACTGGACAGAGACCTCTGTGTGATTTTCTTTCCTCTATTCCTCATTCTTCTGGTCTTCTTTTTTAGTGCCGGGGAGTTAGGATCATTCGAAACACAATTCAGATTAGTGCGGGCGGCTATTCCCGAGGGAGCCTGGAGGGACGAGGGTCTTGCTTTTCTCCCTGTCCTCATTACCAATAGACAAGGCACTCTCCAGCAAATCAATGGAAAAAGCTCAGGCGCTAATGCAGGCCATGTCTGGTGAAAGGATTCAGTCTTGTATTCATGTGTGTTTTATCTGTCCCATGTGCTGCGTTCGAGGACAAACCTCCCTTTGCTGTGTTGAAATTTTAATCATTCTTTAAATCTTTTTCCTTTTGCAGAGGAGAAAACATTTTTTTCAGCCAACCTTTGAATCAGTGTAAAAATTTGTGCTTCTCATGGTTTTCATGTTTGACTCAATCTAAAAACATCCAAAACTAGAACAAAAGTGTAGAATAAAAAAGACTGGTCAAATAAGTTCGACCAACCTAAATAACCAAATTTGTAAATAGCACTGGCCAAATGTAATTACACTTTATTTTATCTCTATATCAACTTCACTGTCATTCAAAGGCTGCAGCCATATTTTCTTACACTGCTTATTATGTAGACAAGGGCACTCTACTCCCCATTGACTTAAGTTCAGTTCAATTCAGTTTATGTCCATTGGACCAATTCAGAACACATGTCCCCTCAAGGCACTTTATAAAAAGGTGATTCAATCCAAGCATACATATCAGTTGGGAGAAAAGTTATCCACAGTGTTTCTCCCCCTCCTGGCTTTCCTCAGGCCATGCCGACTCGGGCTAAAAGCCACTTCATCCATATCAAAATTGGCACTGACAGCACTAACTTTGTTGCTCTTGTAATTATAATTGCTAAGGGCATTGTTGCCATGACTACTTCTACCTCAATATCCAGTGGTTTTGTACAACTTTCTTTGCACAGACCAAAAAAGAGAGAAAAAAAAAGCAGCATCAGTGTTTCCTGTCAACAACTCCATGAAGCAGATGCCGGCACCAAAACGTGCCGAGCGGCCCACCTGTCTCACGACTCAATCCATGCCAAAGCTGCTGTTCCAGCTGGAGTCGACATTGCCATGTTTTTTCTCCCTCACATTTTCAGCCTCCATCCCACGCTCGCGCCTCTCATTTTCTGTTTACACAGGTGAAACCGCTGGGTGCAACAAATGCTAAATAATAGTTTTATGGTGTGGATTTTCAGCCTCTCCTGCTGCCTCTGCCGTCTCGTGGTGCTGGAGGTGTTTCTGGGTCTTTGCAGACGGTATGGGAGAGCAACAGGAAGAGAGGGAAATAAATAAAACTGAGGGAAACAGATCAATAAATATTTCAGCATCTGCTCCCTTCACAGAGTTCTCCTGTAAGCCATAAGAATAGAGAGGCTGACACTCAGAGAGAGGGAGGGAAGGATAAAGCAGAAAAAAAGAGAGAAAGCGAGAACAGGGGTTATTGTGTTCCAGACTCTTATTCACAGCGAGCTCAGAGGGAGATGGAGAGTGAAAGAGACCGACAGAGAATGGGGATAATTTGGTCCCAGACTTTAATAGACAGAAGGAGGAGGCAAGAGTGAGAAGTGAGAAAGAGACACAGGGCGTGCTAACGAGCAGCACATACCAACATTGTCCTCCAAGGGAACCCAAAAAAGCCATATGAGATGGCCGCGGTCTGAAAGTTTGGCTCACTATAACAATGACTGTTAAGAGTCTTTCCCTTGCTGACTTTCACTTAATTTTAATTCCTGTCAGGAGTTAGCAGCAGACTGTGTGGGAGTGTAGTTTGTGCACCAAGCACTTCTAAATGATAATGAGCCGCTCAACAGCTGAGATGGCCAACGTGTCGCCGTGCATCAGGCGCAGCCGTCGTCTGTGCCAATCATCAGTTGATATCTACTGAAATTTGCTCGCCCAGGAAACGTGTTACATGCTGCACCAGAAACGAGGTGCACGTATTTAATGCATGGAGCGGAAGCAGCATGAGAGGAAAGAAAGATAGGGGAAGCATGTGAGAACGGACAGGCCGCAGAGATGGAGGAGTTATGAAAAAATGATTGAAGGAGGGCTGCGGGGAGAGGGAGCAACGGAAGAGAGACAGATGGCGTGAGGGAGGATGGGAGGAGGGATGCAAAGACCCGCAACAGGCGGTGATCGAGATGGATTCATTTCGCAGGCAGATGATTAGGTGGAGGGAAAAAAAAAATAAATACATGGCAGGTTTATCCTGCCAATGAAAGACGAGTTTGGTAATATTGCTGCTTGAGTGGGAGCGGTGAAACCTTTTCAGGGTCACTTGTTGTGTGATATTGCGGTGTTAAGGAGCTGGTGCTAATGCGATATGTTGCTGGTTAGGGAGTCATTCCAGCCAGGCAGCGCACCTCTAATAAGACAGTAATGTAATGCGCCCACATAATAAGCTGTTTAGAGATTGTCAAGAATCCACAGGTTACACACGTTATTATATTTAGACAGTCTGTAAAACCAATGACACATCATAAAAATACTAATGCAACATGATCTGCTGTTGGTATGTAGAAAGTTACATAATTGGAACAAAAATGTCAATAGTATGAAAGTTATGGCCTTTACAACGTTTACCCTATGATTATGATACCCTCATCTGCCACTTTATTAGGTATAGCTTACGCAATCTAGTTCCAAGCTGTATGGGCCTTTACTTTCAGATCTAACTCAACACTGTCAGAAATATTCCGCATACATTTTGTTTGAAATTGACACAGCATCACACACTTGCTGCAGATATGTAGACAGTGAATCTCCTGTTCCATCACACCCTAAAGGCGTCCCGTAGGCCGGTGACCTGATTAAAAAAAAATTAGCTTAAGATGATTGGACCTCTGACAAGTGCTGGAATGATTATATAGCCTGATGTCTCTTAAAAAGTTGCAAATGGGTACATCTGTTTTTGTTTTGGTGATCAAATAACATAGTTGTATCTTCAGAATGATTTTACTAGAACATCTTCAAACATTTTTTTTTTTTTTGCTTCTTAATGGAATCCATATGTTTAGCTAACATTTATTGCTGTCCAAACTGTTTTTTGCAATATTGATATCGCCTACAGTGATAATAACAGTATGTTGTGCATAATTTATATTCTCCAGAACTTTCATCGACTCCAATATAACTTGTGGCATATGTTTTCAAAAAATAGGCAGTGGGATTGTTGTGCAAAGCCTAAGTATGCAGATGTGCTTGAATTTTTCTGTTGTCATGGATGGCCATGATCTGCAACAATATTCAGGTGGTGTAGTCTTGTGAATTTATTTTTTGTTATCACAAATTCTGACTAGCATCTGTCTATTGTGATTCATGTCAATAGACAAAATAAAATTTCCTGTTTGTTGTCCATTTATGTTGAACAAAAAAATAAAAATCCTGCTCCTTAATTATTTCTTTATTTTGCACATTCTTTGTAAACCTGAAACATTGTGTCATAGGTGAAAATCTCATTGTAAAATCTCTTTCTAGCCCTTACTTGATTTGAACTTTCAGCCACTGGCCTTCAATTGTTAATGTTTGTCAACTTCATCTAAAGCCAGCCAAACAAACTCAAACATTACTTTATCATCTGCCGTTGATGTGAAGAAAGCTGGATAATTAGAAAGAAATGTCAACGCTGTGTGGAACCTATTGCTTTTATCATTTGTATTCATCCACACTGCGATTATAGATGTATCACAATTCTCCTGTCGTCAATACAGACACAAGCAGTGAAAGTGCCGGTGGGAGTTCTTGTAATAAAGTGTCCATGTTAGCATGCCATTCTGACAGAAGAGACTCAGCAAGGATTTGGATGTGTCAACTCATAAATACATTCCCAGTTCTGCAGCATCTTGAAAAGTTGTGTTTCTTCTCACCTTGGCTTCTATGTATTAGGTATTGAAAAATTCTTCCACAGATTTTGAGAAAGGAATAGTGTTGGGGAAAGACTAGCAAAAGTGTAAGGATGTTTTCTGTTATAATTGAAATGTTTGTTTCCATCAAGTATTGTTTGCTGTTGCAGATATTTAGCTGGGTTTAGAAGATGATGCAGTTGTATTGAACTGATAGTTATTTATGTGTGCAGTTAGATAACACTAAAAGCTTTTACTGCTCTTTTGCGACTCAAGGACCCTAATCCTATTATTAGTTGAACCTGAGAACAGTATTTGAATGAGATTATTTCAGAAATTTTAAGGATGTGCTCTGCTTTTAAATTGGACTACAATCTAATTTTCCTGCCTTACTGAATGACAGAAATGAATGAATGGTGCAGTCTAATTTATTGAATAATATTATTCCAAGGGTGTAGCTTTTTAATTCCTTTCCAAAAATCTGTTTCTGATAAAACTTTAAGACTGATGTGGATGCATGATAAAAACTCAATCTTCATTACTTTCCTCTGCCATCTTGTGTTTGAGCACCAATACATTAAAAGAATCTTGCTGAAAATGGGCTTGTCAAAATGCATGACATTCTCCAGATTTCTTCAATTTATTGTTTTCATTTTGTGGCTGTTGGGTGCTAGTTGCTACAGTAGCAGAGCAAATGCTGAGCATATGAAGAAAATGGAGAGGTAAAATGTCACACAAATGTACAAGCTCAAAGGAAATATCTTAGCAACATTTCCTACCAAAAATTTTATTAAATTTGTCAAAGCAACAGAACTGTCAGTCCTGTTGAGGTGTTTTGGTGCAAGCCTACCCCTGCACCAAAACACCTCATCCCCACTGCTAAGTATGAAAGAGGACCTGTGATGCTGCGGGTCCTCTTCTCTTGCAAAAGCAAAACAACAAAACTTGAATTGAATATCAAAATGTATCTGCTAGCTAGTTACTCAACAGTTTATTTGAGGTCTATTTGAATATTGGTTGTGGATACATAAATTGTTGATCAGCTACATACCATGTCAGTTTTTCAGACTGGTTTTAATGGTGGCAATTACTATTAATTAATATTTAAAGTCAAAATGCATTGTAATTATGTCAAAGGGGATTATTTTTCACTAGGAAAAATTCTAGTTAATGTTTTTATTCCAAATATATAATTAAAAAATATATTTGTAGAAGGGACTGATGATTGTTTTGCATAATCTATAATCATTTTAAGTCATTATTTTTTTACAAAGCAGGAATTAGAAATCACAGATGATGGATGTTGGAGGAGCATCACATTTCTTAGTGGGATATTTTACTCACTACCTGAATCAGATGCCTAAAGCAAAGGGCCCTTAAATCTCTGTTTCAACTAAATAGAGAAGACTGGACAAAGGACTGAGAATGATCAAGAGCAATAGTATCCTCCAGACTTGTGAAATGTTGTAGGAGATGACTAAGGCCTGTTCTATTGATAAAATAAAGGTTGGACTTCCAGTGTATGATTGTGCTACTCTAATTAAAGAAGAATTTGTCTTAAGGTTGAATACCCAACTTTACGATAACGCAGTCCTGCTGTGACAAATGGAATGTTATATGAGATACCATCAGATATTTATATTGTTGTATTAGTGTGCCTTAAATCTAAAGCTATTGATGGGTATGCTGTGAATAGGCTTGACTGAAATACTAAAAGTAATTGTAGTACATAAAAGCGAATGTCTTAGCAGCTCCCATCCCAGAAAAGACTTTTTCAAACCACTTTGTCAAGCCAGCAGAACATCTTCTTTCCTGCTATCAAGGGGGCACAGCCTGTATTGATGTGACCTTTCTCTGGCCAGCAGACCTCCAATTCCATTAAGAAATAATGAAGGTGTCAGAAAAGGGCAATTAGCTGCTTAATGTTGGGCAACAGTACTTTAATACAACATGCATTTGCTGACAAGTCAGTTTAATCCCCTCGATGACACAGATCCACAGACATGTCGTAAGCATGTTTTACAACAGATTTGTTCATTTTCACAAGGACTCTTTCTGCTGCAGTCAACAGCTTAGCATAGGTGATTACAATGAAAATGTTATAAATGCAATGAAATGAAATCCAGGCTAAAGGAAAAAAAAATCATTAAAAGGCTATTGCCATGCTCGTGAAGATTGAAATCTTATGTGAAGAGACATTATCTGAGCCACAGAAGACAAACAATCCAATTCATAGCTTGTCATTAAAGCCTCATGTATCGTAAACATCTGCTTTATCACATCTTCAGGTACCTTTGTTTGTTATTTTGAACGTGACAGCTGTAATCAAAATTGATCTGTATGCGACAGGGAGGCTGCTAAAGCTGACATGACAAATGTTGCGCAGAGCATGCAGGTGTTTTCTAAATCAGACCGATGTGATTGATCCTCCCTTGAATCCATCATGATGAAGCTATATTGACAGTGATCTTCTATTAAGATTTTCTTTTGACAGTTGAGAGAAAAAGAAAGAAAGGTGCTAATCGACTGCAGCTTGGAAAGATTTGGCTAAAAACTGCATGGTCATTGGACAGTAGGGAATAGTTATTAGTCTAAAAATGTTAAGAGGAATTCTGCTGCTGGTCCTATTGATTTTCCGTTAATTACACTTTGTTCCACAGTGTTTTTGCATGGTAAATTAATTTGAAGACCTCAGACTCTGGGTGAACACTTTTTCTTATTATTTCAGCCTGCTAAAGCAATTGCACAACCTACAGTATGAAATATATTTGTCTGAACAAAGTCCTGAATTCAGTGTCTTTCAAAAGTATTCATACACCTAACACCGGTTTTGCAATTGTGAAACTCAGACCACAACTTTAGTATATTTTATTGTGACATTGTGTGGTTGACAAAAACTGTGAGGTAGGGAGATAGGTTTCACAGATTTCAAAAATGTTACATGCAGATATGTTAAAGGTATAATTTGCAGTTTCAGACCTATTTACTCAAATACCACTTAACAGAATGTACCTCAATATAAATACAGCTGTTCTCTGAAGGCCTCAGAGATTTGTGAGAAAATATTAGTGAACAAACATGAAGATCAAGAAACCTATCAGACAGGTCAGGAGGAAAGGGGGGGAAACATAAACCACGGTTAGGTTATAAAAGGATATTTCAAACTCACATTCTAAATGTGCAAAAATGACACTCAACAGCAGATGCAATTGTAAGGAAAAGGAAAGTCTACAAAACCTTGAATTTTCTCTATGGCTGAATAGATTTTTGTAAGAAATCACGAAAATTATAATTCATTTTTCTTGATTTCACTCAGATGCTTGGTGTTAGTTTTATAAAGCGTCAATGAGATGCTTGAGTGTCTCATTGACATGAGTGTTTGTGACTACAATGCAACAAAGTGTGCAGAAGCTCAATGGGTGTAAAATAATATAGAAAATCTGTATAACGTACGTAAGAAAAATGTATTGATATTATGAGCTAAATAATATGTTCTTCAGCCACTCCCCTCTCATTTAAAACTCATTTGTGTTCATTGCGTCTCAGTAAGGCTTTTCCTCTCAAGCACATATAGATGTCTGCTCTCCTGATTTTGACAGTGGCTTTTGATGTAGCGCAGTGGTACTTTTTCTCTCTCTTTTTCTTAAAGACGGGACTTCTAACCAAGAAATGTTTCTATACAAATGTGCAGCTCAGGCTGAAAGCAAAGATGGCGTAAAGCAAATTGTCAGAGCATATAGACTGACTGGCTTTGAAATGCAGTGCCTTTGAAACTGCAACATTTCAATTCAGAGAACAGCAATTACACAGTCAAACATGGAAGGGGATGGAATTGCATTACAGCACTGTCACATTTATTATAATTCAGTGAGTTTTTTGCTCTGTGCTTAGTGCTCAGCCCTGGGGACCCCACAGGCCTTCTGACTGTGCCCACTCACCCGTCCCTGGTTCCTGCTCTCAGCTCACACTTCAAGACACGAGCGCACAACCTAAGGCCATCTGTTTGCCTTTTCTGGGGCCGCTCGATGCCTATAGGGATGTGGGCATATGTGGTAAAAAAAAAAAAGAAAGCACCAGCAGACCTGTCAGCCCTGCTGTGTCTGTGCTGATTACCTGGGGACCAAACCACATCCTCTCAACCTTTAATAAAAGCTGTATTTCCCCTGCTGTGGTGGATATTAATGGCCTCATTCATGGCTAATTCCATCAAAGTGGCTGAAAATGGCAAATATTCTCCTCAGACAGGCTGATCGTTCAGGGCGGCACTTAACAGAATGACAGCAACAAACACATTTTTGGTGGTTTTAGAAACTGAAGTTTGCAAATAAACACAGAGTAATAACTAACTTTTTGCTAAAGCTGATGTTAAAGGTCGAACCCAGGTTTAATGCAGTATAATTACAGTTTTAGCAGTTTTTTTATTTTTTATTTTGTAGGTTGCTTCTATGCATAGCTTTGATTTCACAGCATGCCTTACTAGCAGTGCTGTAAAAAGATGTATATGGCCTCAGGCATATTGTGAACTTTACACAAACTTTATAAACAACATGTTAGAATTGTTAATTAAGGAGGTTTAGAATTAATTTCTGCCTTCTGTTTTATCTGCTTCTTTTTTCACCTATATAATCTAAGGACATTCCTTTAAAAAAAAAACAATAGCTGCATCTTTCTTCACTATATTTTTTACAAAAGTGATGCATTCCAAAATTATATTTTTGACTTGTCAACCCACTGTCTCATCCACAGAATAGGACATTTAAATGTAATACTTATCTGTCTTTAAAAAAGTTACAATATTCTTTGTTCATGAGGACTTAGACTAATTGGTGTTAGCACTGTAAAAGAGAAACTTGCATTACATGGATTTAAATGTGCAGAAATCAAGGAGATTTTGTGGAACGAGTTACGTTATGTAAGGTCATGTTTGATCTGCTCTCATGTCGTATCCATACTGGAAACAATTCACAGTATATGATTATGTCCTAACCAGGTACATAACTTTTCAGTGACATCACAGTCTCGTCGGGTGTACATAGGCATACACCCCAAGTGGTGTTTTAAGTTTCATCTTCATTTTCAAACATCCCATGCGAGAAGCCAGTGAAGTATTAGCATAGTGTAGTATGAGATTAATCAACATTACTATTAAGTCATGGTTAGGCTATTTGAGTCACATTGATTATAGCAGTGGCGCACATTTGCTGTTTGCATGATGTGGGAATGCCTCAGCCCTCGAGTGGCATCCAAAATATCTGTGGTAGACTTGCTTCTACAATGGCGATCAGATTGTGCATTCTAGTGTTAAACGCACATCAACATTAGGGAATTATTTAGGGCATTTCATGTGTCATCATGCCTTGCAATGTAATTCTAAAAACCTCACAGTGTGACTGGTAAACAAGGATTTTTCAGATTTTGAATTCACAAGTTTTTTGAATCAGAAGGAAGCCTCCAGTCACTTAGACTGAGCTTAATATCAGGTGAAATGTGTCTTTATGAATTAGGCCTCCCTACAAGATCAGTAAGTTCTAAGATACATAAGAGGGTTTTTTTTTTCTGTAGAGTAAAAAAAAAAGTATACTGGAAGCAATATTTTATTGACATGTCCTCTCACCCTCCTGATTCGTTGGATCGGTTGTTCACTACTGTCCAACCTATGTGCCTGTTTAAGTTGAATTATTGGTGCAAAGCAAGTTACTCAACTACTCTTTCAACTGCGTTCCCTTACTTTTCTTAGTCTTCAGTGTTCTCAGGACTAGATTGGAGATATTTCTCCTTACTATTTTTGTCTTTAACTTCAACTCTTATATGTTATTTGGATCCTCTACTCAAGACTGAAATTTAAAGTATTATTATTATTTATTATTTAAATTTTTTAGAAATTTCTACAAGGTGCCCATTAGGCCAGTAGGAAGTGTACTTTGTCTTCCTCTCACAGTTCAAAATTATACATGGTAGGTTTATTGATCATTCTAAAGTGCTTTTTCTGTGCAGCCTGTGTCTTTGTGTTTCCACGTATAGGACTGGCAACTCATCTCCTCGTCACTGCTGGAGACAGACACCAGCTCTCCTGCAGCACTGCTGGGATGAGCTATAATAATGGATAAATTTACTCTTTTATTAACACTGTAATTTATGTTTTCTTCGTTACAATACACACAATTTGTGTAATGGGTGCAGCACAAACTGAAGTTTGAACAGTATCATACAACATCGTCATAGCAGGTAGGTTTTGTGCTTAACTGTTGATTTTCTTGTACAAATGATGCCGAAGGACACAGTTTGGTTTTATGCAAAGCTGTGATTAAAACTGCAATGTTATTTGTTACTCTCTGTGTTTCTATCATACAGTAAATAAAGTCCATGTACCATACAAGCCTTCTGCATCAAATTTAATAGCATATATTATTATTACTCGGTTGAAGTAGGAAGCACTCATCCTGATTATACTGAAAATAAAGTGAATCAGTTTTAGAATCAAGTGTGTATGTATGATTATGGGTATGTTTACTGAACAGATGCATGTATCACTATTATGAAGTTATTTCCAAAGCAAATTATGTTGTCAACTGATGTGAAACTGGTAATCAATCATATGGTCATATAGTCCTTGAATTTGCCAGTACAAAATCAAAATGTGTGTGTTTGTTCATGACTATAGAATGAAAACAATACAAAGCACCATGTTTTATTTTACTGTCAAGCAGCTTAATGCACTTTCTACAGGGCACCTGGGCCCCATGCTGTAAAACCAGGGTGTCACTGAATGGTTCCCTAATGCATTAGACCTATTAAACTCATGAATCTTCCTTGCCTGTAGTTCAGGAACATAGCAGAACCTGTTCTGGCTGACTCATTTGGGGAAGTGCAAGATTAGAAGAGAAACCAGGCTGGAGTATATAAGACTCCTCCTTGGAATGACTGTGTATTGCACAAAGAATGGATAGCGGCAGATTGAGATAGAAGTGGACCATATGGAGGGCTGTGTCCAGCTGTAGTCGGTTGTTTTATTTATTAGCCCTGCCAGGTTGGTTGCAACATTAATTTCATGCCTGTGTTACCACACCTGCATCTTGAGCTGAGGTTGCTGACTTCAAATAACGCAAAATAAAGAAGCATGGGCTCCCTCTCATACAGCGGGAAAGCTACATGAAGTGATTAATAACATTTTAAATGTCTTGGGTTCTGCTCTAATCGCTTAAAGCTCACAATGCCTTTTCTATATCACTCTATATTCTTTTATTCTAAGCTAAAGATCTTAAGATGACAAATTAGCTCAGCATTCATCTGCCTTGACACTTATTTACTTGAATCATGTTCTCTGACCTGCTAGGTTTCCTTTTTTCATTTCTCACCAGTGTTGCTTGTAGTTAGTCATCATAATGTCAGTCACCTGGGTATTGACTTAGAAAGGAAGAACTTGTTAGAGGAAAAATATATTGAATATTACAATCTAAAAAATGACATAAAATAAATGTCTGCGCAACTCGAGGTCCATAAAAACCAACTCATAACATTCACTGCGTTATAAACTGGGTGTGTACAGGTGACCACTGTAAATTGCTTTTAGAACTGAGTGCATGCGTGCTCCACTCTATAAGCGGTGTATCACTGTGTTACCACTGGCGACCTGTCCAGGGTGTATCCTGCATCTATGTATCCTATATCTACAGACTGCTAGTGATACATATCAGCCCTCCTGTAAGACTGCTGGGATGTGTTTGTATAGATAATGGATGACTAAACGGATTACTGGACCACCTGCAGGACACTAACTTCAAAGAGCAGAGATCTCCAAATCCAGCCCTCGAGTGGTGGTGTCCTGCAACTTTTAAATGTCTCTGTTTTAACCACCAAAGTCTAGTAATTAGATCATTAGCAGGACTCTGGAAGCTCAACACATGCAACAGGTATATTTTTATACCTAAACAGACCTAAGGTTTTGGGAAAAATGTTTTATATTTAAACCCTTGAAAAAGCATTTCAACAAAATCAAAGACATATGTAGCAAGATTAGAAACAGCTTAGGTTTTGTGCTTAACACAACACAAAAAGAGATCAGCACATCACTCCAGTTCTCAGATCTCTGCACTGGCTGCCTGTTGCTCAAAGAATTGACTTTAAAATTTCCTTAATAGTTTATAAAGCACTTCATAATAGAAATCCAAACTACATTTCCGGTCTTCTGCAACCCTATGTACCACTCAGACGGTTAAGATCATTAGACTCAAACCTATTAACTATACCGAGAGTCAGAAGTAAACACGGAGAAGCAGCTTTTAGTTTTTATGCTCCAACACTATGGAATAAACTTCCTGCTCATTGTAAGTCTGCGCCTACCTTGAGTTTATTTAAAACAAGGTTAAAAATCTTCATTTGAAGTTGTCTATTCTTACATTTTAAATCCCACTCATTTACTATAATTACAATTTTAATGTTTACTTTCTCTCTCTCTCTCTCTCTCTCTCTCTCTCTCTCTCTCTCTCTCTCTCTCTCTATATATATATATATATATATATATTATATATATATATATATATATATATATATATATATATATATATATTATTATATATAATTTTTTTAATCTTCTAACAGTATGTAGTCCTTATTTTTCTTGTACAAGCACTTTGAATTGTCTTTGGCTGAAAGGTGCTATATAAATAAAGTTGTCTTGCCTTAATTTCTGATTTCCTTGTACAAATGTTGCAAAAGGACACAATTAAGATATCTGTTTTGGTAGAAATGCGAATGCTAAAATAGCAATGTCTACCTTTTCATGGCAATTTTTAGGGCAGCAAGCTCAACTATTACCCACTGCAAAATCAAAAGAAGCAAGAAAGGCGATGTTATGTTAGGTACAAATATATATATATATCGCTGAACTTTATGGAACCTGATTAAACAGCTCAATGAAATAAATGCTGTACAGTTTTGCTATTACATCTTGCAGAAATGTTATCTTTGAGTGTGAAGTCTTTCCATTGGCTTATTTTATCCTCTGACTGAATGGTTGCTGCTCAGGGCAACAAGCAATAGAATATTTTCTAGGTAAAAGCTTGCATCAATGAGAAAGGCATGCTAAGTGCAATGATAGCCATGACAGAAATGTATTTGTTTTGAAAATCAGCTTTTAAGTGCTGCACTTTAAAATTCAGAAACTTCTGAGAGAAAATATATATATTTTATTTATTTTATTTTTTTTTAAATAATAATAATAGCTTTGAAGCAGAATAAAACAGACAGATGCATGTCCTTTTAGGCAGTCACAATATTTGTCAAGAACTTTTTATTCTGCACTCAGAAACTGTTGTTTCCTCTCGACAGATTTCCATAAATAAGATATGAGCCCGACTGGCCTCTTTTTGTGTCTGCATCAGGATGACCCACCTGTCTGAAAGATTGTATGAGATCGTGATTGAGATGCTCAACCTGAGACTCTGAGACCTGGTGGTTCATCAAAACCCTCTAGGGAACAATTCTCCTCTTTCTTTATTTCTCTCTTTGTTTCTTCCATTTCAAAAAGACAGACACTGCTAAAAGATTCATGCATGTGGGCTTTAGGGTCATTAAAGAATGATCCACTGCAAAGCTGTTTTTTCACCCTCATAATGAAATCCAATATTCATGAAATGGATTTTTTTTTTCTGCTCGCCAACTCATTCTCGTCACAGATGTGTGTTTGCTGGTGTATTTGGACTATGTTTTCTCAGACTTGTTAGGCTCGCAGAGGCTAATGGTATCCTTAAGGCGCATTTTCAGACCACCCAGTTAATTACATATGGTTGACTGATGACCTCCCCCACATTACCTGTGTAAAGCAATGTAGAGTTGGGGCCTATCTGGGCTTTTCTGAGATTGAGGTCAGAGTGAAGACCAGTTAATCATAGCTTTGTTTACAGATGTATTCTGCTAACCACACAGGGCTTCCAGGTAGGCTGTATAATCTGATTGGCTCATCTGAAACCAATGATATGCAAAGGTTGATATTATAGAACTATCATTGCAGAGAAAGGATCAACATTTGCTGATGTAACAAAGTGTTTCATACTTTCTTTTAGATGTGATTAAGAGCCATGATTTGGCATTAGCAATTTAGAAAGTCATGTATTTTTTTATTATTATTATTATTACAATGACTCTCTTTATTTGAAAGTGATGAGACAAGAAAGTTGGTAGATGAGAGAGGGGGAAGACATGCAGCAAAGGTTATCAGGCTGAGATTCGAACCTATGACTTTTGAGTAGAGGGCTAATGGTTCCTTGCATGATTGTATTTTGCCCTGCACCGTCCTGCACCACCTGTTTTGATTTTATAAATATAACCAATGACTTTATCAAAAATAAAATAATAATAATACTTGATGTTGAATATGGGTGAATGTCAATAAACACGAGATGTTTTACACACTGGACTATCATGTGTGCATACACTCATACCTCAGAGCAGTTTGTTGTGGCCAATTAACCTGATGTGCAGATGTGCAAGATTTTAGACAGTGTAGAGAAAAAGTCAAAATTACACAGAAAAAATGTACACAGCAACAGAGAGAATTTGAAAACTCTAAAAGGCAGGGCGTGATGGACACCTCTAATATTGCTGTTTCTCAACTAATTTCATGATGCCAGCTTGTTTTTCTGTATGCTTATGTTCATGTTATGAAGAGTTTCTTGAACATCTTACGTTGAGCATTTTGTGTTCAATGTGGAATATTCATCTTATGTTCAACTTGGGGTTGGAAGGAAAGAATTATTTTTGTCCCATGTTGGAGATGTTCATCACGAAAGCATCTTTATAAGATGAAGAACATCTCCAACTCATGTGGATGTTCTTCATTTTAAGTTCAACGTGGGGTGGGAAGGTTAGGATGATCTTCGACTTAAGTTGAAGATGTTCATCATAAGAATATCTTATAAGTTCAACACCTTATGTTGACCGCACGACATGCGACAGACTGGCGACCTGTCCAGGGTGGACCCCGCCTCTCGCCCGGAACACAGCTGGAGATAGGCACCAGCAACTCCTGACCCCACTAGGGACAAAGGTGAATAGATAATGGATGGATGATCTCACGAGGGTTATATATCCTCATTTGATTTAAAATTAGATAAATAGTGTCAAACCACTACAATTGATGGTATAAAACAAAACCTCTCCTGGGTGTCATTTTTAGGATTTAGATTTTGCTGTAAAAAAAGAAATAGCAGCAGATTTTATTCTACTTGAAAGAGCATCTTGCAAAGGCCCATCTACCATATGCGACTTGAATGTGTTGCTTTGCATTTAAGAGACTTAAACCATTCAACAAGAGGAAAATCTTAAAAGAAATTTGTTTATTCAGGTGAAGAGACATCCAAATTTGCCTTTATTCTGCATACTGATTAGCATTTAACAGTTAGGTAGGTTTTTGATTAAGAACAATGCAGCTATTTTTGAATCATGTATATGACAGATTTATTTATTTTTCTTTGTTTTCTCGCCCTCAGGCATATTACCTTATCAGTATGCGTGACAAGAGCTGGGTAGTACCTTCACTCACTGAAGGGAGAGGATTGAAAAGCTTAAAAGCTTTTCTTCTTCAGATATAAATGGCCTGTGTAGGCCTAATTTAATTTTTAGTGTCAGTAGTCAAACTAGATTTTAAATAAAAGCAAGTGAGTGACACTAGTGTTGACACCCTAGGGCAGTATTTGCAGTTGAATATTCATAAAGTCATATGGGGTGCTGGGTTCTGCAATGATGAGAAAAAATAAAACCCTAAAAGGAATTATGTGAAGCATAACAGCTTCTTGCTGCACTGAATTATGCCAGAATACGTGAAATCAGATATCAGTGTGATTAAAATTCTGCCAACAAAATACCACTATCATCATTGGCATCAGTAGCAATTTTAATCAAGTCATCTTTTTTTGTCATATCATCAAGATATTATGCCACATTTAATCCTCACCACCTTCATTATGATAACCACCAACACCGTTATCATCAACACCGATAATCATCTCAATCTGTCCTCCCCATCGTCTCTCTGTTATCTCCATCTTTATCGCTGCTGTTAATTCCCTGCATCACACTTGGCTTTCTGCTGCACAATTGTGTTTTGTTGTTGCAGCTACTCAGTGTTTTTTTTTTTTTTTTTGCTACAATTACATACTCCACTGAAGCAAAAGAGGTAATCCGTTCTCCCACTTTGATTATATTTTGTTGCTCTGTTCTTCAACCCAGAACCACCCAATGAACTTGTACTTCTCCCAAATTTCATATATGCAATTTAATAATTTGTGGCAACTGACCAATGTGAACATTTTCCTTGGTTTCTTAAACTCATATTCAACTCTAAATCATTATTTTTATGTCTTCCATCAAAAGACTTTATTTTGAATGTTAAAACTTCTTTAGAGTTTTAGTTTATCAGAACTTTTTTACTGAGCCAGCTAGGATGAGACGTAATAGTATGTCTAGAGCTGGGGTGCTCAAGTCCGGTCCTTGAGAGCCACCATCCGACAACTTTTAGATTCACTCCTGCTTCAAAATGCCTGAGTCAAAAGGCCAAATTCCTTCACCAGCAGTAACTGAGCTCTGCAGAGGCCTGGAAACGAGCCATTTATTTGATCCAGATGTGTTAGACAAGGGATGCATATAAAAGTCGCAGGGTGACTGGACTGGACTTCGGCACTCCTGGTCTAGACCGTAATGCTCTGAATTTAAAGGGGAGATTGTATGTCCGATTGGTGCACACAAATTATCAATACTGCTGAGACACTCTTCCAATTGAGTGAATCCAGGTGTTAAAATCATCATCATAGCCCAATGTGTATACAATCCAACAGCTCGGCAAGACTGCTTGTAATTTGGTTGTGCTTGTAATAACAGATTGTGGCATAAAAGTGGTGGGCAATCTAAGATCACACCAAAGCATATAATGCACAGGAATAAACTCTAGATCAGTGGAGACATGCTTGACAGTACCAGACTGATTGAATTAGAGCAGGAGATACTTTCTCAGAATTTTTTCTTGACCCTATAGTTCCAACAATGGAGCCAAAAAATATTTTGGGAAATGCCATATTCTCTACTGTGCGGAACCAGTCTATGGATAGTCACTTCCAGTTCCAACTTGAATTTTGCAAAGCAAAATAGGATTGTAAAGGCACCAATGGGCAAATTTGGTGTGCAGAAATTTGATCGGCCCAGAAAGAGTTCTGGCAAAATCCCCCAGAGAAAATTTGGGGGCAAACTGGAGTGAAATCAATGAGGGAGACACTCTTCTGCTGTTTTAGAGCCTTGCTTCACAAATGCTCTCCCAGGAGAAAGATCTAGTATTTCTATAAAGACTATTCTAAACCTTGTGGAAAGCCTTTGGGCCTTAGGAGTTGGGCCAATTTTCTTCTAAAGCCTTGCTTTTAATACTGAGACGTCTTAAGATTCATGCGTAAGTATAAAGGCAATTGTATCAATACATTTGGCAATATGATATCACTCACTCCGCATACCCAGAAAAAAGACAGCTGTCAGGACAGCCATGCATTAGTAAACATACTTTGGATTTAACAGATGTGTGTGCAGCATGTGAGCACAGCTTCCTCTGCTCTCATATGTTTTTCATGAGAAGGCCAAGTGATGTTTGCGATACCTGAAGGATTGAGCTCTTATAAGGAGGAAAGGTGAATATGTCAAACACTTCTATAAACATCAAGTTACAGCAAGAACTGGATGCACTCACAGCCCCAGATGGGCCTCCATCCACATCTGCACCTCAATTTTTGTGGCGGTAAAACAATAATTTCTTGGGAGGATCTGCCTACACAGAATAGGCAGCGCATGATGAAAAAAAAATAAGTCACACATAGATGATTCCAGGAAGGAAGACATTGACTCATTAACAACTGTTTTCTAAATGACATTGAGCACAGTCACACAGTCATACAAAAGTGAACTTTCTATAAATACAAGCTTTCCTTGACTCAACTTGAAGGTTCAAAAGGATGAATGCGCACATTCACACAAGGCACTAGAGAGGCAAACAACTGAATAAATGCCATGAATAAATTGCGAGATCTTTATATATTTTTTGCGCCTTTACCATTTCCTTTTGCTATTGCTGCCTTCTTGATCTTTCATCACCAACAGGAAAAGAGAAATTGAATTAAAAAGCACTTTTGATATCTCCTCCTTGCTGAAGATAAATAAAATGATCAGACTCTGTCAACAGGATGACTTCCGCCCCTCTTTCACTCGTCTCCGCCTCCTGCCGAACACACCCTCATCCTTCTATCTCTTCACCCCCACTCCTCTCCTCTGATTGGAATCTGGAAACCCATTTGCTATCTTGCTCTCAGACCTAACTCAGACCTTGTCAGGTAGTCTGCTCACGTCCCTTTTGCCTTTTTTCTCTCTTTTGCTCTCTCCTTTCGTCTTTATCCCCTCACCGTCTGCTGCGGGCTCTGTGGAGAATTTGCCCAAATTACCTGTCATACTGGCAGCTACGTGTAAATAAGCCAGGAAAGTGTGTCGTTTTTTTCTATGTCCTCCCTTCGTTTCTTCTGTCTCCCCCCACAGCTTACCTTAAAGGCATCTCGTCTCTCTTAAAACTACGAATATCCATCACTTTTTTCATTTCTATTTTTTGCATGCCCTCAACCTCAATCTTTCCATGCTTGTTTTCTGTTTTTCTATTCTGTCTTACCATTTGCCATCAAGACTGCGGGGAGGTTTTCCAAGCTTTCATGTATCATTTTTTGTAGAGAAAATAAGTTCATTGTGGACTTTGTGGGAGATGTACCATGTGGAGAATCAGACTTCATCATCATTATTTGTCATATGAACTTTAAATGAGAGCAAAAAAAAAAATAAAAAAATCTGTGCATCATGTTTTTAATAAAAACCTTGTTAGTACCTCTAGCAGTGACCTTAAATTAGATTTATTAAAAAAAATCTCCTGCATTCTATTCTTTGGGATTCAACTGGTGGATGCTGCTGTTAAGCAGTGCATAAATGTGTTTTTCAATATTTTCAAACGATAGATGGAGGTGGATGTGTTTGAGTGAGTTGGAGGCCAAACTCTGAGGTCAGTTACAGCTCAAGAAGGGGTAATCATCTCTCACCCAGGGTTACAAGTGCAAAGATGGTAATTTGACGGGAGTTAGTGAAAAAAAAAAGTAGGAATGCATGCTGTTGAGCTGCCAGAGGAACGATAAAGAGAGCAGCATGGAGTTTTTCGACCCCTGTCCTGCTATCAGAGTTGGGCTCCAACAGACATGCGGTGAGATTTATTGAGACTCCCCCACTCACCTCAGTCTATGTCAATAGACATTTATCTTCCTGATAAATGAAGGTCCTTTAAGGTAATCTCTAGACAGTTTTAATGACTCTGACTTGTAATGAGTTTAATGAAATGTTGGATCCCCAACATTCAACATTCTGTGAAATTGGCATGCAACAAGAAAAACTTTATTTCCACATTAGGACCCATTTAACCCAGATGAGAACCCTACTGTAGACCTCAGAACCTTCAAAAAGGTCCTGAAGTAACAGAAAATCTGTCTAGTACGAAGTCATTAATGAAGTTATCGAGCACACCAACTAGCTTTTTTCTTACTGCTTTCTTGATCATCCTGTGTTGAGTATCACATTAGCAATAAGATGTTTCCTCACAATCTACAAATTTCTCTCATAATTTCCTAAAATATTGATTAGAGTTCATTGGTAACAAGATGCAAGTGAGGGAAGGACCCCACACAAAGATTAAAACTAAGAACAGTGCAACAGTGCTAACAAGTTCTCTGTGCAGTCAAGACCTAGTTAAATGATAAAAAATGCATTTGCATGATTATAAACAAATGCAGACTGTGTTTCTCATACTTGACCATCCTGGCCAAAATAAAGGTCACCTTGCTAAAATATGTAAAGATTTGATGTGATGCTTGCAAATTGATTATCGGCTTCTGGAGTATTACGTCACAAAAGTTTGAATATGGAAATCCAATGACAACACAGCAGATTTTGAAATTTTGATCCTTAGCTGCTGAAGCCCACTCTCACTTGGAATTTCACACTGTGCCTGTTTTGGGGATCAGATTATTCATACATTTGATAATCTTTTTTCACCTGTTGTGGGGGTTATTGGTGTAAGGTTTACAGAAATGATAACAGCTGTTAGCTCAGGGCGACTCAATCATGAACAGTCACACATCAGCTCTCTGTGATCCCACCGTGTAGGAGAGGGGAAGATACACACAGCTAACAGTAACTGTAGCAAAAACATGGTGTGAATTCTCTAATCGAAGAGCTGGTGATATATATGTGGGGAAGGGAATACTAAAACTAAAAACGAAGGCTTATTCTATTAAGTATGTGTTTCTCTAAAAATATCAGTCCAAACCCAAGCTTCTAACCACAGATTTAAATGTCAACTGTAGCATGCATTCTTGCAATGCAAAATGTGCATGTTGTAGCAGTCTCCAGAGATGAGCAATGCACTTTGGAGTGTGCTTTTTGTGCTGTAAGGAGGGAAAAGAGGTGGAGGTATGGGAAGAAAACCACAGGTGTTGTTTGTCTGCTGGATCACTTTTAAACTTTGCAGCTATTTTTTTTATAAAAGCAAAAGAATCGTGCAGGAACTGAGAATTCTAACTTGCTGCACCATCAGGCTTCCTCACAAAGTGATTTCATGTAGCAGCATGTTGCTGTCAGTGTCTTTCTACTTTTCTTTTAAGGCCACCCTCTATTCACATTAGTGTAGTGACTCTGCCAGTCATTCTGCCAGCGAAAGACTGGGCAGAGAAGCAACAGCAGAGAAGTTAGGAACTGACAGCAAGCTGAGAGAGAGGCCTTTGATCAGGGCAGATCTGTGACTACAAACAGCCCTATTTACTCCGGTCTTCCTGACATACAGCTGGCCTATTGTCATAAAACATGGAGAGACTTTAGGACAATCTTCCTCACGTCAAACTGAGACCAGGCTGGATTTCTCCCACGGACTGCATGCCAAAAATTGTATCTACAGAACAAAAGCTTAAATTAGCATTTCCAATCAAATGAATTCATTAAAACTTGAGAACCAGACAGCTTAAAAAAATTTCTCAGTATACTGTGCACTATTGCAAGCAAGGAGAGGAACATGTTTCTCTAATGAGCTCAGGATAAAATTCCCCACCATGCCATGTTGGCTTTTCATGGCTTGATTTCACATCCATTTATCCTCCCCCTCACAGCAAATGAGCTTGAGAATTTATGCTTTTCTACAACAGTGGAGCTATCAAAGCGGAAAGCTGCCTTTGGACGGGAGAGGAGATAATAAAACGAGTATACGGCTGGATCAATACCACTACCACTCGCTTGTGTTCAGGCGGGAGCATAAAGGTGTAACAAAGATTGAAACACTTGAGCCAGATGGTGAGGCGACATGGTCTTGTAAAGAAGTTTTGTAGGTTTAATTTTCTTTCTATTCCTTTAAAGATGAATTTAATCGCAAGCAGGTTCACTCTCCTTACCTTATTGTGATGCATTTTGTTGGGTATGTATGTGTGCCTGTCTGTAGGTGGAGTTAGATTGCAGATAGCTTCAACTCTTTGGATTGAACTCCTGTGTTCTTTCAGTGGGAAAACATCTGAAAGCAAATGTGCATCTTCCAAGGACTGCACAAATACCTGCACTCATTTTGTTACAGATGAATGCAACAAAATGTGACAGTTATTTAACTAACTTCAGTGGAATAGTTAAATAAGCAAAGATGCTATTGAATTAAATTCAGCTAGATTATCTATTCTATTTAAGATTTTTCAAAGAAGATAAGCATTAGGGTTTTAGTTATTGATTTGAGCATTTGTGCTTTCTGACATTGTCTTTAGCACTTTTACCATGCAACAAGAAAGTCATGAGTTTAAATCCTGACCTAGAGACTTTCTGCATGGAGTTTGCATGTTCTCTCCTTGTGCATATATTCTGAAACATGTCAGTTTAATTGACCACTTAGGTGTAAATGAATGGGAGTGGTGATCTGTCCAGGGGACATCTTTACCACAGGGTACCCCACCTCTTTCTTTTTGCTCCCTATACTGTATAATTTTACACCGATAGTGTAAAATTAGATAGTGAAATCCATTAGGTATGAAATGGATTTTTACTCCTCAGTTGGAAGAGAGGGCTATACGTATTTCTGCATATGTATAACCTTGAGATGTAAAGATAACAGCTGTTTATCCTGAGAATGAGACTTTTTTTTAAAACAAACTCAAAAGGACAACAACACATTTAATACCTTGGTGTAAGAGATGTCTTTAAGCAACAAAGACCTGTACACAAATTTGCTCTACAGGGTAGCCACGTATTTATGTTTGCCATCAAGATCCTTAATACTGGGCTGTCAGTGAGATATTACATCTGTAATTCCTGTTATTAGGTTCAAATTATAGATGATAAAATAAATTTTGCAGCAGGTAGAGCAGGTGCATGCAAATGCAAATCCACTTTGAAAATCTAATCAGAATCCATACGCAACTGCTCAATGACCATGTTTTGTGTATGAATAAATATCTAAATGAGCAGTCTTTCAAGTGATAGAGAGTAATTCAAGTAATCAAGTAATTTAATGTTACAAAGTAACAAAGCACTGGCAGGGTTACTTTTTAGCCCCACCTAGAATGGTAGAGTTTTACTTTCAGATTCTAATCACTGGCCTTACTTTGTCAGTATATTTGCTGGCAGTTATCACTTTATCTTTTTCCCGTCACAAAACATCTAAAGAGGGAAAAGATCAAAACAGAGAAAATTCTTATGGGCACATAGTGGCTTATTTTTGCCTGTCTGCAGGAACCCAGGCTTTCACATACAGCCATGTAAAAAGGTAGGACAGTCCATTAAAATTGTTATTTGAAAAGCAATGTTCACATATTAGTGTCTACTTTATCTCTAAAAAAATAACTTAACAGGTAAACACATTTAACATTGTTGTACTTAAACAAAAGATTAAAAAGTATATATTTTCTGATCAACTTTTCTTTAAAGGAGGGATATGAAAAAATAGTTGTTTTTTTTTTGCTTTATATTATGTTATAATGTCATTCCCTCATCAAACACATACTCAAAGTTTACTTTGACACATTTGAAACTCCAGTATCACACAAATACATGCAACTGTGTTAGACTAGCGGCAGCAACAATTAGCAAACAACTGGTGAAGCTGCATGTCTCCTGAGCTTTTAAACAACATCAATAGATGACATGAAAAGCATCGCTGTCATGACATGCTGAAGAAGAAGTGTCAGAAAGGGTAAAAACCTTCCTAAACGTTTTACCAAATTACATTTTACAATTAACTAACTGGTTTTAAAGTCATAATTAACATTATTTAGGAATGTATGTAAACAAACCGATATCATTTAAATGCACTTGGATGAATTGGACTGATATCTCTACATCATGGATATGAATTGAACCTGTTAAACTTTTAGTGTGCCCTAAGATTTGATTTTGTTTTGTTTCATACAAGGACATATGAAGGCTTTGAAAGCTGTAGTCCTGTCCATTCTTTTTTTCACATTTACATTTCAAAGTAGTGTCATTCTACACTGGAAATGAGCACGCAGTGGTATCCCTGTGATGTGTTTTCATTCAATTAATCCACTAGCTACTAAGATGCTGGCTCAATATGTTGGCAGTGCAATGACTGGGGAGTAAACGGACACTCTCACATTGGGATTGATTTAGCAAGGCACATCACTGCAGTGCCTCTTATCCACTAGTGTTTCCTTGAATACCAAATTATCTGGAAAACACAAGTAGATTAGTGCTATTACCTATTTTAGGAGGTTTACTGCCCAAAAAATAGACATACATGGTAACTTGGAGTGAAAGTCTTAGGATAGCAACAATCGCAATTCACTCTTGGATATAATAAGAATTAGTCTCGCAAAAGGGAATGCATCATCAAGCACTGCTAGTAATTTTTCAAATTCTATCAAAATCATTAATGACCCTTAACACAATTTATTTGATAGAATTGCTCTGCAGAGCCGTAGAGACTGGAAATCTTCGAAGCCTTCATTGGAATTAGGAGGAGTTTCAGATGTGCTAAAATGGATGCAATTTGGTCCGAACAACTGTACATTGTTGGAGACTAAATTACAAGAAATAAGGAGGCAAAAATATAAAACATTGTCGGAGTCGGATGGAAAAAATTTAAATGGGTTTTTTTGTTTGAATTGAGATGAGAAATAATAGAAGTGTCAAAGAAACTGGGTGAAAGCACAAATTGGAGTTAAGAGGGAAAAGCAGATTGGTGAGAGAAGATGGTGTCAAAGCTTAAATGATGGACCTATATATTAAATATTTTAAGGGACATAATGATGTGTCTGGGAAAGGAAATCTACTGCATGTTGTAAAACTCATCACTGGCAAGCAAATGGCCACATTTATATTTAGGATGCATACTGGTTTCTGCAATTAAATCCAAAAGTTCATCGCCTTTACAGGTATGTTGCAGGACAACTTTGGATAAAAAGAGGGGATCCCTTGTGGGTCCTTTCATTTCAGACTGAAAAATTGTCTTGCAAAAGAACTTACGAGTCTCAAAATAGTATTTTGAGAGTTTGTGTGGATACCAACACAAAGTAATTTATAATAGAGAAAAATATTTTATAGTTTACAGAATGTTTTACAAAAAAAGTTGCAAAGTGTGCAGCCTTGATTCGAGACCCTGTGTCTCCCTGTTAAATCTTTTTTTTTTTTTTTTTTTTAAGATTTTATTGGCTCTCGTAGACTTTATTTGATAGTTAATTGACACAAAAGTGGGTAATGACAGAAGGAAAGGACATGGGGCAAACGTCACCAGGCCAGGAGTAAAACCTATGACAGCCGCATCGAGGACTAAGGCCTCCATATGTGGGTTGTGCTTAACCCCTGCATGGTGTGAGACTCAACAGCACACCTTGTTAAATCTCTTTGAGACTTTAAATAAATGTAAACTGAAAAAAATTAGCTGGTACAAAGAAGAATCCCGTTTTGTCATGTCTGCTTCAGAATCATCCCGTCTGATTAAAATCCTTGTAGACCTCACATACATCATTTGGCTGGATGTCAAAAATGAATAAGAGGATGGCATTGGAGTTGTTAATGACAATTCTGCAACACAATTGAAGACAGTCCATCAGCCTAAGTATTTAAAGCTGAATATATGCTATCATTCGTCCCATCTTTGTAAACCTTTGTACATTTTTTCTTATATTTATAATGGAATAACTGGTATCCCTCTTGGATAGAGACAGATGAACCACTAATAATATGATTGCCATCAACACTCCCACAGAGGATAAACTGCATGTTTACCACTACTGATTGTGTGGTGAATGACTTTTACAGGGGAATACAAAATGGTTCTTAGCTGTTCTACTGTCCCCCCACAGGCCAGAGCCTCTCACAGAGGCAATTAGAAATCAAGCAGAGACACAGACGTGTGAAGAGAGGGAGTTGCACGTCTGGCTCCTTGTACCCCTGAGTGAAAACCAGTGTCTGTGACCTTGAGCAAGGTATGCAATTTTCAGTCACTGAGGATGTGACAAGTGCAGCAGTTGCATTGAACAGAGGGTCGTATTGGTTTGAGAGACATCTCATCAAGCTGACATGCAGATAATATAATGGCTGAAAGAGAAGACAGATAGAATGCTTTAGGAGAATAAACCTTTTGCCTCAGCACAATTCTCTGCTGACAAGCTCACGTCCTTGGCCCCTGCCACAATTTAACTCATAGTTCTATGAATGCTTTACAAATGCATGTGTGCAGGGAATATAATCAACAATGTGTCTCAATTGTATTTTTGTGCCAGCCAGAGAGAGTTTGCCAGCAAGTGATCTGTGGTTAGAGCCTTCCCCCAGGTGTCTGATATCTGATCGCCTGGATTGATCGTCCCAAGGAGAGCATGACATTCAGCTCGTAGTATTAGGCCACAAGCTCACCGAACAAAAGGTTTGTGGAGCAACAAAGGTATAGTCTTTTGATCCAGGAAGTTCATTAGCTCTACCTAAATTAAGTAGATCTAAAGTAAAAAGACAGCATGTTACCTTCAAAGAAATACAATGATTTTCCAGCAGCAGATGGATGCCCCTATGCTGTGTGTGTTTGTATGTGCATATACTGTGTATGTGTGTAGTTGATGCTGGAGTTCCTATCATTTGTAAAGTGAGTCTCTGGGAATGCCAGCTTCTTCTTTAGAAGCGCCACATAGTCTTTTGTGAACACTCCAACCAGCACAAGTTGGTATTCTTATTTATATTAATGCTATAGTGCATCATTGGGAATACCACTGGTAGAATGGAAAGCCCTTTGACTTTGCTGTGGTACTTTATGATCACACAGGAGAGGCTTTGTAGCATTACTGTCAATAAGCCTTCACGTTTAATGGAAGCTGCACAAACTGCTGATTCTACTAATGGAATTTAATGATCAAAGTACTTTGTTTGTACACTACCATTTACCACAATGAATGCATAGCTGCTTTTCTCAAGTCTCAGCAATTACTGTCAGGATGGTATGAAGTTACAAATACTTGCTGATTTCTATATATTTATGTTGTTTCAGCCTGAAATAGATCTGGGTTTCTCCATATGATACCTACGATAGGTGTTCCATTTTGTCTTCAAATATTTCATCTGCACTATTATCAGTATCCATTACACAACCTGAGCTCTTAGCCTCAATGCAGTATTTTCAAGGTGTTTTTCCCTTTTTCTGATGTCTAACATAAATAATAAGCTAAACTACCAAGTAAGATTTTGTGAAACTGATCTTGGCATAGTTCTGTGCTCTATGAGAACTGTTGATACTGATCTTTGTGAATCTGTTCAATATGATACGTTCCTGTTTTGGAATGCTTTTCCAAATTAAATACGGTGCTGAAAAGGGTATCTCCTTGACCTTATTTTGGAAGGTGGTTTTGTTTGCAGAGACTACTATGGTGTAAAAATAAAAAACATTATTATCTATGCCTACTCCCATTGCATACAAATATGCTACCATATCATTTCTTTCTACATCCATTTTGCACCAGTAAACAATTTTGCACCCAAGTACTTAAATGCATTTAATTTTATACATCATTTTAGTTGGGTACTTTTGATAGATTGTTGTTTTCCTTCATTTTTTTTCTGATCTCGGAGTGAGCTTTAATCCGAAAACTACTTTGTAGTCTGATTTGAGTCTTATTTTGTCATAGACGCTTTAATTTTTATGTTTAAAATTTAACAATTTTAATTAAAACTAAATTATTTTAATCCTAAAGTACCATAAATACTAGGGCTGCATGATACACAGAGTTTTACTATTGCCCTTCCAATATGAGCATTGACAAAAGAAAGTTTGAAGGACATGCATTTTCATTGAGTGCATCGCTGTAGCCTCTCCCTCTCTGATTAGACTTGATGATGAGAGATTACGACAGTTCAGCTTTGAGCCTCCTACTCGAAATGGCTCTCTGTGTACTGCTCAGCCTAGAATTATTAAAACATACTTTTTTGTGAAAGTGATTAATTTAATTATGTGCTTTACTGAAGCAAAAATGCATGGTATTTCAATCTGTTCAAGCAACAGAATTCTACCTCATGAAGTATTTTCCTGATTTTTTTTTTTTTTTCTTGATACTGTAGGATAAGCCTCCTTATGTTTGTGTTTATGCTAAATGCCCTTTAGTGTGTTGGGACCTATTTGCCCTAATTCTGTAGAACTGTGATAACTCTCAATTTAAGTTGTTTCAACCAGGATTCAGATACATAAACAAGTGTTGGTCTTTGGTAGAGTTCAAAGCTTTCAGTAGACTTCCATAATTTAAATAAACCTTTATTTAACCAGGAAAAGATCTTTGAGATTAAGAATATCTACTACTAGATACTTGGAAGGCTCCCATCTCTCTCAATTGGCACCATGTAGTCCAGAAAAGATTTGTTGTTGTCTTCTGCAGCGATCATAGTGCACTTAACATTGTCTTCCATGATTCCATGAACTTGTAATATCCAAAGACATGTATTATTGCTACATCTCTTACAAATCCACGGGTCCAAACAAAAATTGAAGCCATAATGAACAGAAACAGGATGAAGCATGAGACTTCT
The DNA here is from genome assembly GCF_027474105.1 of Poeciliopsis prolifica. Lineage (NCBI taxonomy): Eukaryota > Metazoa > Chordata > Actinopteri > Cyprinodontiformes > Poeciliidae > Poeciliopsis > Poeciliopsis prolifica. The sequence goes on along the minus strand of NW_026562400.1, from coordinate 7,142,807 downwards.
TTAGAATTTCATAATTTATGAAAAGGGTAACTACCTGGCCATATCAACTGGTAGGATGTCTTTGCTGGTACAAAATGGAAGTAAGTTGTAACAAATTGGTAGCATGTGATTATAAAGGGGGGTGAAAATTATCAAAGGGGTAAATTGACCCAGGACAACTGGCTTTTTCAGATGTTGATAACATCATGGTCACTTGAGAACAATGTGCTTATTGTGTCATTAACTCATGGATTTTAATAATTCCAACATTATTAAATGTTGGAATTGTAAAGTAGACTTTAAAATGACATGAAAGTTACTAAAATGGGAAGAGACTGATTAACCAAATGTGGAACAGATGTGGGGGAACATAAACTGAAAAAACTGAGTGGAGAAATGGCAAAAATGAAATGAGAATACCAGTACAACAGTAGCTAACTAAGCCATGTAAAAAACACCAACAAGAAATACACTGCAAAAAGACAGTGGATCAGTAACAGGCATGACAAAATTTTGTAAATTGAATAAAGTGAACATAAACAGGAAAATTACAATATAAAAACTGGAAATACAATTTAAAACAGTACCAGAAACAACACATGAAGAAGCTCAAGTATGGAATGAAACATCAAAATGAACAACTCTCAAGGGTGTTAGACAACAGTGACAAGATGAGTTTCCATCTGTTTCTAAAGATATAAACCTTAAAAAATTCAATTCAACATCAGTAAGTTAAATGTGTGTGTTCATCATTTTGTGATAAAGGCTATCATGGGACTTTGCTACTGTGGCTGAGGTAGGATTTACAGTGATTTAGTGTTACAGCTGTGGTTATGGACTAAAGTGATAAAATGTTAAAGTGATAAAAGGGTGGTTCAGAGGAAAGACCGTGCCTAAGTCATCAATTTAATGAATGGTGTTTTCTTATGTGGTCACTTTTTCACAGTAGAGCTCTGGGACCCTATGACAGCACTCACACATTCAGCCAATCATTTTTTTTTCCCTTTTCTTGTTCAATAAAATTCCCCTGCCAAAGCTCTCTTTGTATCTGCCAACTGGGAAACAGGTCTGGAGAGGACCAGAGCTCTGATAATTTGACATGATGTATAATCATGTTCTGATATCTTTAATGAAGAGTTTCATTCTGTAAAAGAGGAGTTAATGGTAGGTAGCAAATATCAGGGAGCTTTGTACTAGTGCAGGAAGACTCAGTGGGCCCCTGTGGGCCTGCATCAGGAGTCCTGGTGGAGGATCCCACAAGACTTCATTAATAGTATCTCTTGTTAGCTGACTGATGGGACATATTCTCTTAATATCAGACTCTGAGCAATCCCCAGATGGCAAAACCTCTTTAAAATGTCAAACCAAAGCAAAGTCATTACTGAAGATTTGTGGGAATACAGGCTAAGTGAACGAAGACAAAGAATTATATGAATAACTGATGATGCATTGTGTGGTTTTTGTGTCCGTGTGAATGTTCCTTGGTGCCAGAAATTGTATTTTTTGGCTGGCACTGCCATCCCTTGATACAGCTGATAATGTTGCTTCTATGTTGTGCATTTTTCTGGCCAGCAGCCACAGTCATCAGTGGTAGTTATGCTTGTTTTTGATCATCAGCTGGGAGGGCCGAGCTTCACACTTCACAGCACCTGGTTTCCTCACACCCCCTTGTATCATATACTGCACCCATCTTCCCTGCAGTCTGCTGTGTCCTTGCAAACTTCTTTATCCACTTCCACACTCCAGATGTCCAAAAATCAGAAATATAAGACAGAGTTGGGTGTAAGTCTTTAGTGGGTCAACTTGCCTTGTCTTAATGTTGTAGCATAAGATCTGAGAAACTCTTTAGAATATTCATTGTGAACTCGCTAATAGGGGCTCTGACACTATAGGTTATGCTTGGATCCCCTAAAAAAGTAAAAGGTTATATGTTTATATTAATATTTTCATAATAAATGTGTTCAACATAAATATATGGAAATCTTACTTCAAACCCCCATGGAGAGGACTTTGCGGTTATGCTAACAAATGTTAGATAGTCTAATTTTTGTTATTGGGAAAAAAAAAATCAACAAAATAAAACTGGATTTTCCTTCAATCCTGTTTGTAATATTCATGACCAGAATCTCATTGTGTGGTGATATTCGAACCCCTAAAAAGAACAGAAAAAAATCTGGCTTCTCAATGTCAGAAAAATCCAAGTGATGCCAAAATTACCTCAAACCTTGGAAGTAGCAGCTTTGGATTTCCAGAAGTAATTACCTAGAAATAAAACAATTTATTCCAAGAAAGACAAAAGCTTTAACCAGATACCAATGATTTTGCATAGCTTGCTTCTTTCAGTGATTGTGAAATGAGGAAATTTCCATTAACAAGAGACAAATGAGGTAATAAAGATGTCAAAACATAATGTAAAGAAATCTCTTCTCCAGAAATGCAAATGAAATATTCCTCATTTCTGCCAACAACATTCTGTGAAACCTCACTTAATGGAGTACAGTGAACCCTCACTATAATGCGGCTCACCATTCATGGTCACGCTACTTTGTGGTTTTTTGTGCGGTTTTCTTTTTGTCCACAGTGCATTGTATTGTGCATCATGATTTGCCAAACAGTCTCTCTGCTTCTTTTCTACCTGTGTGTCAATAACATTGCAGTTTAATATGCACATGTATGTAAATCAGCTTGCCAAATTTAAGTTTGCAAATTCTCTTGAAATTTCAAGTTTCTCTAAAACCCATAATGTCGACAAAACGTTCTGCACTGACAAAGGCACTTGCGGTCGGGCCCAAAAGGCAGTGGAAGATGCCTTTTGGCCATTCATATTGATGATTAAAATTATTATTTTACAGTTTAGAAATTTGAAAAAAAAAAAAAAAACTTTATACAGCAAAGGGTTTTTTTTACTCTATAAAGATTTATGGAGTATTTCATTGTATAATAACTGTAAATAAAATAAAGGTTGCTTCTTCATGGATTTTGTCTATCATGAGTTCTTTTTGGAACGTAATTCCCATGAAAAATGAAGGTTCACTGTTGTTTTGACCTTAAAATAAAAAGGTTATTGTATTTTTATTTATTTATTTTTTATATATATATTTTTCATTCTTATTATTGGAAACAGTCAACAGTTTAGGAATAAATAAAATGATGAATCTGAGATATATACTATGAATAAATATAAGCTAATCTTCGACTAATTTTGACTAACTAACCTTTTGAGTTCACAGTAATTTTCACTAAAGAGGAATTCCTTGCTTCCTAACTCAAGCAATGTTGGAGATATGCAGACAAGAAATTTTATGCAGTTCTTCTTACTGGATAGAAGTATGAAGCAAAGAAGCAGAAGGTTCAGAGTGAGATGAATAATTTTGTGTTGAGCCACACTGCCTGTGACACGGGTGGACACACGGTCTCAGATGTTTCTCCCTCACCAATGTAATTGCATATGTTTTAGTCAGTACTTATTTAGTCCACACAGATCAAAACCCATGGCTGACATTTTCTTAATATGCGTGTGCGGGTGTGTGTGTGTTTAGTGAGGTCGCCGTGTCCTTTTCTTCCCTTTCATTACATGCAGAGCACCTACAAAACCTTTCATAATTTGCTAATGTAGCATTTCAGCTCTGGGGTCAGCTGGAATAACACATTTCTCTAAACGTTTAGTTTTATCCTGGGTTTTGCGTGACGAGGGCTATTGGTGTCCCATTTCAATTTGTTGTTGGTTAACACAGCGAAATTGCATGAGTCAACAGCTTCAATGAAGACCTGATTTGCATGTGTCTTCCTCTTGAAAAAGCATCCTCCCTCCTAAACCTTGTTTTAGTCTGCACCATCTGGTCTTCAGTTCAGTGTCGAATTAAGAGTTGGATCATCTCTCCCGCTCAGAACGGAAGGTTTCAATTTTCATCTCAGTATAGGCATATGCAGCGTTTAGCTTCAAAAACCAAGCACAGCAAATTATATGATGCACAGCTACATTTAATCTACTGTGCTGAGTAAATCTTAATGACTGTTTTACAGACGGACCGACATCCATCTTCAGATTTCTGATCCATGTCTTTTAGTTTTTGTAGGGAGAGAGTTTATTTTTCTCATTTTGAAATGGCAGACTGCACAGGCTATAAAATTCTGTGCCACACAGCAGTCGCAGCAAATATATCTAATGTGTATTTTTATCACGCCTTTGAAAATGGTTGGCTGCCAAGTGGCAGGATAATAAGATGTGGAACGTGCGGGTGAATTTTAAAACAATTCCAATTTGCCCTCCTTCCGCATTATCATAATCTTCAAAGATGCTTGTCTTGTTCATTTTGCTCATGACCCTGGCAAGTAAGTCATTGAATTTCCTGAAATAACTGCAAATAGTTGAGCCATCATTAAGATCCCCTGTGTGCATGAGTGACAGGGCAGCAGAGACTTCAGATAAGAAAGGACATCCAGTTGATGGCTTTGCAAATGATCACAACTTTCCTCATGACATGAATGTAAATTTGTCAAGTTTTTCTCATATTTTGGTGCGGGCTGAGAGTTATGCTCAGCTGATGACAACACTGATGTGGGATCAACTGAAACGTTACCAAACCTGCTTTAAAGGTTGTAAAACAAACTCTGATAGGAATGTGGTAGCTTGAATTGCTTTTGTGCTGTCTAATCCTACAGGATTACTGTTTTATGAAAAATATGAGCTTTTGTAATCAATCATTTATAACTGTTGTGATTCTGGTGCCAATATTAGCTTAGACTTTTTGTAAGCTACACGTGATAATGTGTGTTATATAGACATTCATGCTAATATACTGCACTTGCTTTTCACCAAAGTTAGCATTGAGAAATCAGTAGAACCATCGATTATTTTACATTTGTTTGGAGAAGACTGTTGCAGAGAGTTTGTGAAGATCCCCAGAACCAGGAACAAACGTGGAGATGCAGCATTCAGCATCTATGCACCACAAATTTCCAAAACACTGTAAAACAGCTCAAACACTGAGTTCCTTTAAATCTCGACTAAAACCCCACTTGTTTATAACTGTATGCGAAACGTAATCAATTACAAATTTAATGATGGAACTTGACTTAATGTAATGTTTTGATTGTTGATGCTATGTTGCATGTTTGTGTGTTTGTGATTGTTGTGATGTAAAGCACTTTGAAATGCCTTGCTGCTGAAATGTGCTATACAAATAAAATTTGATTGATTGATTGATTGATTACATTTTAAAACACTGACTCAGATATTTATGGGAAATGTAAGTTGTAGACCACATTATTTTTCAAACTTCATTTTGAAGTCTGCTTGTGTATTAATAAAACAATACTTATCTTAGCCTGGTAAAAACCAGCTTCTTATTCTACACTTTACGTCATACAGAAGGTCTGGACCCTCAGGTATTGAAAAACGAATGCTTGCAGGAGGAGTGAACTCCGATTAAATTTTACCCAATCACAAATGTTTTCCTGCAAAGCATTTAATGTGCCACATGAATGCAATGAAGCTCACTAGAAATTGCCTGTGCTATAACATAAACTGTAAGACTTTGTCATCTTCCTCTGCTGCCATTGCTAAAACTACAGGCAGATTACAATTCTAAAACAGCGCAGAAAATCAATGTCATTGTTCACAACTTGTCCTTCTGTTTTCTGATTCCTCCAGTTAAAATTCTAACAGAAAAATCTACTTCAATGGGAGAAAGCCCAGATATAAACATGAAGAGAGATTAAAGTCAAATTTGAAGGTAATGAATAGGCTAGTTCATAATAAGATTGATTAGCAAGCCTTGGCTGCTACTTATCTTCCAAGTCTCAATGAAAGTAGCAGGAATGTACTTGTTTTTCCAACACTACTGTGTATTTTTAGTTAAATAAGGAGGAGAAAAAAATTAATTAGGGGACTAATAAAAACCAGAAGAAAACAAAATCTTAAAAAGACTATAGAAGATGTGGTTCAGAAAAGCAGAAAAGTCCTTCCTTATTTATAAAGGAGTGGCTTTTAAGAGAATTTTACCAATAGTTGCTTTTTGTGTAGTTTTGTGCAAAAATAAAAAAGTTTTAAGGAGAGCAGAAAAAAAGTATTACAGTACAAAACTTTGCTTGCCAAATAGAGGTGAAAAGCTGTTTTTATTGATTCCAACAAACTGACTGGTTCCTGACTGGTTCCAGTTATTCATCCATGCCTATGCATCTTTTGTCTTTGTTGGTCACCTACGTGTACACTATACTGTGAGAGGAATTCACATTACTGTACTGTATATACTCAGACATAAGACACACTTAATATCATAGTTTCTTTCAATTTACAATACATATATAAAATTGCTGGGGCGTTTTTTCTTTAGCTTTTTTAAAGCAAATCCTAATTTTCTACTCTAATAACTCCCAGCAGGACAATTAGCATCCTAAGTGTTTGTCTCAATGAATCAACTAATAAAGAAAGCCATGTTCATTTCCTTTTCCAAACTGATCATTATTAATTCAAATTTGTGAAGCATGCCAGTGTAAATCGTGGGAGTGACAGATGTGGTTTCAGGTGAAAATTAGAAGCAGATGTGTGTGTGTGTGACGAGCATGTGACTGGGAAAAGACATCTGTTGAACAGCTACTATACTGTCATTAGTGTCATTTTCCTTTTATATGTGCTAAGACTCTGTAAATGACAAGGAGGTCATTCATCTTAGGCCCTAAAGAACTGAGTAGAGTGAATAGCAAAGCTCTTCAGGTCACGGGAGACACAGAAATTACTTCCACTTAATAATTTATCAATTTTGTTTTCTACACTAATATTTGAAGGTATAAAAGAAACCTTACAGATTTAGTTAAAGTAATCATAGTGAATACTTCCCAGTTATTTGTTGTTTAGATTCATGTGTTTTTGTCCACGGAAAACACTAAAATCTCTGTTTGACTTTCAGTTCATTTGGAAAATAATATTCATTTCACTTTAACAATACTTTTTTGTATTCAAAGTTACACACCGCAACCTTTGCAACTGTCTTCTAATTTAAATGTGTTGAATGAAGTTCCTTATGGGATCCACCTATCTCGTTACTATTTTTAATATTTTTCAAACTGTCTGCATTGCTTTTAGAGGTGTATCAATAGACCGCTGTAAAAAGACAAATTTTCACAAAATTGAAAACATACAATGATAATAACTATCTGCATTGTTTTGCAGCATTCTCAATGTGTTGTCATTTCCTTCTGAGTAAAAGTGTTTTTTTCAGGCCACTCAGTGTCATTGCTCTCTCAGCACCGGTAGACTTGGTCAACTGTCTTTGATTTGTTTAAATTCACCATGTCACACTTATCTTCCAAGCGAATCTTTGCTTTACAGCTCACTGTGGTTGTGGGTTACCTCCTGAGGTGAACCTTAATAATGGTTGGTCAACTCAAACCCATGTTCCATGAAGATCTGGGATTAAAGCATAATCCAAAAGGGTCAAGAGTTAGCTTATGTCCAATCAGCAAACCATGATTCCCTTTTCCTTTTGTCTCTTCATTATAATTTGACCAACTCTAATGCAGTTGGTCAAATTAAAAACAATCTTCATCTTATGTTTGTGCATAATAATAGTAAAAACACAGCACTTTCATTTACTGTTTAAATTATCCAAAAGGCTGAAATATAAATTAATCAGGAAATAATCTTTAGGTTGAATTAATGAGCTGCTGCTACAACATGTTAAGCTATTGTATAAAAATAAAAGGCTACATGCCTGAGACAATTATTAGATGTTTTTACTGTAATTAACTCATCCACTAGCATCTATTTTGTGGGTTGTTCCTGTCATTCCTTTCAGTGTGAGACCGTTTAATGCTGTCACAGTAAACCCTTTCTGAGAGATACTTGGAAAATATGTGCACAGCCTGTCAAAATGTAATGCTCAAGTTCAGGATTTGTGTTGTGAGATCTGTTAATGAAATATATGTATTTAATCTTCTGTAAAGCTGCTTTCCTCAACACAGCAATGATGCCTTTCCAATTATTTATCCAACACAAGGACACCTTAAATGAAACTGGAAAGAGTGAGGCAGAGTCAATGCCGAAGCAGCTTACCTTAATACCTGCAAATGTGGTATAAGTTCTGCTGCAGGGCTTGGTGAATTACAGCTTGAATTAAAGGACACAGCATGGGACAAAATAACCTCTGACTCACTACACATAAAGCACAGTTCCACCTTGTGATGCAAGAAACTATAAGTGCTATACAGCACTTTGAAGCGTATCACCACAATGACAGGAATCACTGCAGCGGTACAGTAGATAAATAAAACACAAAGTTGCTAGAACACATATTAAGTCATTAGATTGTAATTTCACTCAATATTCACACAGAGAACAAGGTAACAAGCATTAAATCCTCCTGCACCTGGCAGCGGGGCATGTCCAAGGGGCTACCAGTGGTGTGGCAGCAGCAGACCTGGGAACTAATGCCACATGCTTTTCCTTCCTGCTGGGAACACTGACATCGAGGCTTATTGTTTTATTCTGTCACTTACTCGCTTCATGGCTGCCATAATCTAATGCAATTTAAGCCACTTAAATTTTTCATACAGTGCACATTTACGAGTTAGTGCTGCCTGAATTGGCCTGGTTAGGGACCCTCCTGAAGGACATTGTCAATGTCATGCTCATACTGTTTGTATGACTAACACACCACTGTGCTTTGTACTTTCTTGTGCGAGGGTTACTTCATGTTGGGAATTCCCTACATGTGGCTTAAAACTCATTTGCAGGAGTGAGCGTTAGGTACACAAGAATAGATGTTGAACTATTTCACTTCTGCCCTAGTGAGCAGCATGTTCTGCTTGGGTACTAAAATGAGCCCCATATGGAAAGTTACCTCTGTGTGTAGATAAAAATGTTTACAGTGTCTGATCCTTTCCATATTTCTTCTGTTTTTATTCATATTTCAAACATGATTTAATATTAAATAAAGATAAGTTCAAACAGGGTATCCACAGGTCAGTTTTCAGATTTGTGTGTGGCTAATAACGTTGATCGCAAAAAAAAACAACAAAAAACATGACTAATTATGTTGTTTATAAATTCAGTAGTCATTTACAAATAACTTTTGTGTTTACTCAGTTTTTTGTTGCCTGATAACAAAATTTTAATGTTGAGCTGGAATATTTAAATCTAAGAGAATCAGTCAACCAATTAGAAATCTGTAAGGTTAGTTACATTTCTGTACATATGTGATTGTTTTTGGGGGCTTTTATCGAGAGGGTGACCAAGTATTAAATTAATATTTCAATTAGATGCTAATTTCTTAATTAATTAAAAAATACAGGAATGTTTTCTGCTGTTGATGCCTAACAGTATCTCAACAGTGATGACTTGAATGGCACTTTGTAGCCCTTTGTTTTCACAACTTTCTGTTTCTTGTATTGACTGGACTGTGTAATGCACTGTATGAGAAGAAAGTAAGAAATGGATTGGGAAATGAAGGCACTCTTGCTGTCCATCAAATGGCAGAGTTGTGATTTTGCATTAACGTCCTACAAGCAGTAGCAGGGAGGTAAGTTATTATCAGCAGTTAAACTGTATTTGTTTTTTGTGAGCTTTCATGGGCTCATTTAGGTTGATTTATGCGTTGAGTAGTCCTTTACTAATTTATGCAGCTAATTAATTTATAGTAGGGCAGTGTGAGCAGATATGACTGTGCATTCGCTTATAGGAGTACATAATCAATATGGAAAATTGATAAAGTGACTGTGAATGTGTAGATAAATCACCCTGGTGAGAAAACTTAGCAGCAAAAAGGACAAGAAGCAGAAAACAGATTTATCTGTCCTTTTTAGACAGTAAAATGTGATAATGATCTTTATACTGTTGCATTTTCTGGACACTTCTACACATTTTCTTGTTTTACTGCCTCCATCCTCCATCCCAATGGGCTATCATACCAATGTAGCGCTTGTCAGGGATGGAGGAGAGTATTCTGGCTGTAGAAATTCACATCGATCGTCTCACCCTCAGTCCTCACACAAAACTGCTGACTTCAAGCAGAAAATAAAGAGAGACAAAAAACGTCAACCCTCAGGCCTTTGTATCCTGCACCACCCTGTCGTTATCGCAACCATCAACAACATCGGTCATTCTCTGGTCTCTTGCTCGACTGTGTGATTATAAATGCAATTTTCGACTCCCTTGGTTTTTAAGCAATTTGCTCAGATCAGATGACATTTCCTGGCTTTTCTCTCCTATTCAGCATTATTTTACATCCCTACATTTGCCCTCAACTTTTCATATTTCTGCGTCCCATATAATTGTCTAGGTTTTAATTTTTTGCATCCATCTGCATTGTTATGCGAGCAAAAATAAAAAGCACAAACTTGCACACATATGTGTATCCCAATTTCCACCATTTTGTGCATATCAGAGGCTCAGTCATCAAGGATTAGCCACAGACTTGATCAGTCATAGCTGTTGACGAGTTGATTCTGTCACATGAGGATTTAAAAGCGGCACTTAATAACACACATGTCAAGGCACTGAGCCTGGTGTCATTTTCAGGGCAAGCCAACGCTCACTGCTCGTCCTCTTGGAAAAAAATGTTATGTTTTTTTTTGTTTTTTTTTGAAGACATGAAAGCCCCGCATTCTACACATCCTTTCTTCACTGCCAGATAAAACATTTCAACTTGTCATGTGTGATTTGCCCATTGACACATGATCCCATCATCTGCCATTACCTGCTGACCCTCAGGTGTGACATTATTCCAGTCAGTGGATACAAGTTCCAAAAATACTTTAGTTCATGCAAACTGGAAGCAAAATCTTCACACATCATCCACTATCGCGACAAAATGATTTTGTCTGTCCATGGGTGTAATGATACATTCAGCTTATGTGATGATTAATAATATCAGTTTTTTTACTTAAAAGTTTCCACAATATTCTGGGGAAAAGTAAGAATCCCAATTTTTGCCTGTTTCTAGAAATAAATGATTTCTAAATAAATCCCAGGCAGTGTTTTAGGGTGTTTTCATTCATATGAATATGATTGACTTTCTTTGCGTTAACACTTCATTCAACACAGCAATCTCCCTGCAACCCCTTTCACTTTGTCTATATTTTCATTCACTCAGTTGAACTGGACGTATGTTGGTCTATAAACCATCACATATTATAGAACGTTAATAATTTCTTGCTCATAAAAGGTGTCAAATAGCTGATCTACTTCCAGGAGAATTTGCAAAGCGATTAGTGAAATATTGAGTTGTGTATTTTTAATTCTCACACTACATGCAAAGGAACATTTTCTCCTGAAAAAGCTCCACCAGGCTAATAGCATTTCCTTAAGGAGGTGGAGGTAAATGAGGCCACATCTAGCACCCTGCTATAAAAACATTTATTAAGTGAGAATAAGAGGATATTACCTTTGAATAAATCAGTTTAAGGCATTAATCATTCTATCATATTCTACATTATGCAGCAGTTTAATAAAAACATTCACATCTCATTGATTTTGAAAAGCCCTTCAAACTGGATTCTTCCCTAATACTGTCACACTTTGCTGAGAGATACAAGTTTGCGTGCAGGAAATATTTTTTTTCTGTCTCCATCACTTCTGCACCTGCTAAGTTTGTTGTTGAAGTGAGGAGAAGTTCCACCTGACGCCAGAATATCTACAAACTGATTGCATTTGCTGAACTTAATGGGTGTGTTTGGAGCTGCATATAAATATTGCATTCTATTATCCAGCTCTGTAGAAATAAAGTCAGCATGTGCAAAACAATTGCAAGAACTAGAGGAAATTCCACTGCTTTGTAAATTGTTCTCCTGGTATATTTTTCAGAAAGTATGCTAATAGTTTCTACTTTTCGTCAAAAAAATTAATTGTGAAAAAGATATTTACTGCCTAGTAGGATAAAATCATTTATCCAAGTAAGGATTTAATTCACTTTGTTTCAACAAATAAATCAGTGTTTGCATTTTTAGACAGCAACAGCAGAAGGGTACTCAATGTTATATGTCTTGTATTTGTTTGAACCTGTAGACTGAAGCCCTGTGATTTGATGCATTGCATATTAACTGTCCAATAAGCAAGGCGGGAGCACATTTTGCATTCAGTTTTTCATCACACAGACTTAATTTATAGAGCATTTTCATCAAAGCCTGCACCAAGCTGCAAGATCAATGGATGTCATGTCTCTTGATGTAGATTGATAGCGGATGGTGGGAGAAATGGTAGCTATTCTGCTCATATCTGTTTACAGTTTTACATGAATCTAAGCTTTTAGGAGTCAGAGCGTTAACTCTTCCGACTGCGCTAAGACACATCTGATTCCCTTCTTCACTTGGCTGATGTCAGTGGTGTCATTAGAATAAATTAATCACCATATTGCAGCCTCTCTGCTTCCTCGCTTCATGCATGTGAGAGGAGGCGTCTGTTGGCAGAAACTTGTGCACACTGTGGTGTTTTATTTCCCATTTATTGACCTCTGCACATGAACACATGCATTTAAGTTATTCAAATGTAGTCTAAATTCACACAAATGAGTGTCTGTGTTCCTGGTTAGGCCTTTCAAACGAGGGCCTAATTAGTTAATTAGCTTGGTACGCCAGTTGCTCCCAGGGCGACCGGTGTGGGCTGGCTGTCATTTACAGCAGGAATAGCAAAATAAGGGCATTAGTGAGGGACTGGGAAAGGATGGAGAAGAAAAACGTGGTGGCTACTTGTTGATTTATCAGAGTGTGTTGACATTTCATGCTGTGATGGTCGCTGTCTTCCCCTCTGACCTCAGCCTCATAGCTGAACACAAGGTGAAAGGGTGACTTTCAATTAGCAGAATGACTCTAATTAATCAGCAAGGAGGTGATCTGTAATAGAAACCAGGAAACCAGCCTGCTCGACACTGTGACAGAGCGAGATATTTTGTGTAACCATGTCGTGGTGACCTTCATTCCTACAGATGGTCGGGACCAGAGGTCACACAGAAAGCTCGTAATCATTGTCACACTCATTATTAAACATTGTTGCTATCTTTTTTGACACTGGATGTATTCCAAGTGACATGAGTATTATATCTTTATCTGCAGTATTTGTCAGCACATGTAAGCGATAGTCTACAGTGGACTTTATTAAAATTTTATCTCTTATGATTCCTATCATGAGATATAGAAGCCGAGGTTTCAAATATTTACACAAAATGTTTTTTTTATTTCCTTTGGTGGGTTTTTGATGGAGCAGAATTGTGGATGAAAACTTGAAAATGAGAATACACAGTGAAGCCCAAAAATACCTTTACATGAAAGTTACAGTAGTAACTGCCATAGAACCTATTATCTGAATAACTCAGGTGATTTTAGAAAACGGAAATATTTGCTTCATTAGACATATTATTAAATGTAAATTTTAAATAACTTTTCCACAAATTTCAAGTGTCAAGTGATGCACCTTCCAAATCGTATAACTTAATTCTATACCTGACGAAATCAAGTTCAAACATGCTAAGTATGAACTATGTTTTCAAGAGAGGTCCCATGTAAAACACTTAATAATGTTGATGACCATGGGAAACAATTATATATTGATAGTTGTTAATTTGCACATTCAGACATATGAATGTGTCTGAATATGTGTCTGTAACAACCATTCCCAATTGGTCGCCACTCATAAGGTCTCTTCACACAATTAGGAACATTAACATGAATGTATTATGGTAAACAATAAGAATAAAATATGAAGGAATGACAGCACACACATTTTTGATATGAACACTTATTTTGTTAAAATTAGTGAGGCTTTTTGACAAGTCTTTCATATGCAAGTGCATTTTTTTTTTCTTTTTCCAGAATTAAGAATGACGTGCTTGTTGGTGTTCATGGCTAATAGAAGTTGTAATCTTCCTCTGTCTCCAACTGAGAATCTTGCATAGTTGTGCGATTAATAAAGTAATAAAGCTGGTGTATTACAAATGCTTACACATGCAGTTTCTTAAAAAGGTAATGGAATTTTATTTAATCTTTCTCACTCACATACAAGTCAAATATGAAGATAGCAATCATTAGGGTCAAATATTCTATTAGGAAATAAGCTATTAAACTCTCATATAACATTAGTGGTGTCTTTGGGTGATACAATGGTCCTCAGTGGTAAAATTGTCTACTCAGAAGAGCTTTAGACTACTTTCTGTTGGGCACAGCAATGACTGTGTTGCAACAGCTTAATTAGTCTGCCCTCTGATTTTGCTAGTTCACTTATTTGCACAATGTGGAAACAGGAGGAAATGCACATGAGAGCATGTAATGACATGCAAATGTAACGTGTACTATGTGGAGAGCTTGTTTGGTGTGTGCGCTTGCACTGTTTATATGTATGAGGTGTGGGTTTGAGTTACTGAAAACAGTGTGGGTGTTGATGGTGCATTCATATTGGCAGTGGACTCTGGCAGGTCTCCCTCTTTAGGCTAAAATGTTTGCACTTGTCTAAAAGCAGAACACCCACATGCTCACAGGCCTTTCATAACTACCTTACTGTTACACAAGTTGTATGCTGATGCCAGCAGCTTCACGGGATTTCATCTCCTATTTCTCCTTGTTTCTTTGTTGCAATAATGGCATCATAGAATGTTTCAGAAGCAAAGTTCCACACACGATGTTACAAGGGCACAATTATTGTCAGATCCATTGGCTTTCTATTCATCACCGTAGCATTGTGTTTTGTTTAATTGACTGTGAACCTGCTGGTGTGCATCCAGCTTGTGTTCGGTAGACGCCAGGCCTCACAAATGAGTCTGGGGGGAAATAAGATGAGGCAGTGAATTAGCCAATTCGCATGCATGTCAGAGTACCACATTTAGTGTGATAGCGCAATGATGGACTTAAAAGACAGCGGGAAAAGAACAATCTAAAATATTCACGACAACAAGACTTTCAATTGCAGCTTCAAATTTTCTTCAGTGTTCACTGTTAGCTCAGGGGAGGCTAAGCTTTGTGGTTTTTTTCTCATTTTATTCTGTTGCATGTGGAATCAATTTGTCACTCCAGAACTAAGAGCACCTGGGAAAAAAAATTACAGCTGGGACAAATATTTTGAAACAGTCATGTGGTTTCAGTGCTAATAGCTGGTAATAGTGGTCCATTTTAATATGAATAATTGTGGCTTATAGCTAATAAAAGACAATCCAAAAATATATTCTCAGAATACTATATTTTATATCAGAGTAATTAAATAAGTTATTTAGTGTTGGACGCTGGATTAATGTAGATACTCAATCATCTGGGATAAGAAAAGACTTCAAGTTCTAAAATTTCTTGACCCGGGTGAACATCTACACAAGTCCAGTAGCCCTGTATTGGCCTTCTACTGCTTCTGAAAGGCCTAACAATTTTTTGCCAATAAGTTAATATTTGTGAGGTCTAGAAAATCGGTAATTTCAAAACTCTTTCAAATGTACTATCTAATGTTCTAATTTTCTTCAAAAAAACAAAAAAAAGCTCAATGCTGATATTTCTGATCTTGACATACGTTTGGAAAATTAATGAAACTATATTTTATTGAGATGCAGCTCCGCTTTGTAATACTTTTTGAACTAACAATCCGTGTGAGTACAAGAAAAAAGAAAACGCATAGTGTGATTCATGTTTGTATCTTTTATTTATTTTATTTGGCTGTAGCTTCCAGAAAAAAAATGAGTCACTGCATATCTGCAAAAAGACAGTCTGTGACATAAAGTGGCACACAGGAGGTCACAGGTCACTGAGTGTAATAGTCCCCGATAAGCAGAGCACTCAGGGCAACCCATGGGTTTTCCTTGCTTGTCGTGGTCAGTATAAGCTTGGATGTGCATACCTGTGTGTCTCTGAGTGTCAGAAAAAATACAGTAAGCCAGTGTGAAAGGCGTACAAATCGAGTGGCATTTCCCTCCTACTTTCTTTCTATTTTAACTCTCAGCCCATCAAATGTCCTATTGCTTTAACATCACTTTGTCACTTCCTCCACAACACCACTGCAGGGCACATTTCATTAGCTGCTATTTTCAGCCGCAGCGCTTGTTGTCTTCCTCAAATTATACTTAGTTATGAGCCTGACTTCAATAATTCTGTCAGGGTTTCAGTCTCTTTTGACCCCTTGCTCAGAAGGTGGTTTGTGGAGTTCAATCATGCGTTGGTTCCAGCTTGCTGCCTGTCGCTCATATTGACAGGGTTTTTTTTTTTTTTTTTACGTGTCCACATAGTGAGAGGTCTGCCACCATGCATTTTTATGGTTCCAGAAAATGGAAATAGCACTTGATTTTCCATTCTGAATGACATTAAAGCTTTACAAGTGTGACTTGACATGGCAGCATAGATGTGCTAAAAGCCAGAGGAGGGCCTTTGCTCACAGTGAGGGACACAGCATCTGCACTTCAGGATGAATGTTTTCTATAAGCTCTATAAGTTGCTGGGGTTGTTCAGATAATTAGCGAATTAAGTGGTTTCTCTGTGTAAGTTACTAAGCCCATCATGTTTGCCTCCTAGCAAGCTGATACTGACAGACATGCATTTAATAACTATAATTAGCAATATCCCATTTTCCCTCATTCTGACAAGAGTTCATCTGCATACAAAAGGGACTGTTGTGTCAAGATTTATGTCCAGGCTAATCCATTTCTTTTGCCGTGTCAGAAACCCCATTATCTACATAAATATGGTGAATCTTATCATATGCACTGCATTCATTATGATATTTCATAATGGATGCAGTTCAAATGGACTTGAATTTATATAAGAGAAATTATCTACAATAATTGTCACCAGTATTGCACTATAGATAGGTTTATCTCTTAATAACTGCAATTATAAGACACTTCATATGTTCTAACATTCATGACATCAAATGATCTTTTATAAGAGTAAATTGTGCTCATGTTTTACTGGCCAAAGACCAATGACATGAATTTGCTTAACTTTAAAAAAATAATAATTTTAGAGTCTTTCCCAGCAAAAAGTTTTAGAAATCAGTTTGTCCTGCTTGATATGGTTAAAACCAAACATTTTCTTTGCTAAAATTGTCAATTTATTTGCTTAATTTATGACATAGGGTTTAGAAGCCTTGTTTATTCTTTTTCTGAATCAGATGACCCTTACAGTAATAGAAAAAAGATTACATAAGTATATAGATTTTTTTCTTTTTCAGAAATGGTCCAAAGTCAACTAATATCGACTTCTGTTCAAAAGACACCTGGAGGATATTTGCTATAATGTTACACCAAAGGAAGATGTTGCTATGATTCCACAGTCTGCCCAGGTCTTGGATTAATATACACAATGGACATAAGTCATAGACATGGAATCAAAGACATGTCCTGAGTCTTTAAACTTTAAAATAAGTCAAGTTTCAAGTTTCACGTCTTAGGTACAAATTTATGTGAAAACCAACATAAAACAAGAAGACTGGAAAAAATTATGCAACAGTCTTACACAAAAGAATTCAGATGAACGTGAAACTCACCCCTTCCAACTTTAGAAACACATAAGTAGTCTAATTAAGATCTCGTAACATTTCCTGGTTTGAACTGATTTGACACTCACACCAGTGGCAGCAGAACAGCACCTCTGGTTCAAGTCCTGAGTGATTTGCAGGGCCAATCACTGCAAATCTCATCATTGTTATAGAGACCAATAACAAATTAAATTGTGCCATGTTTAAAACTCCTGAATTAATTTTACTTTTACACTACTTCAATTTAAAACTATTAAAAAAAAGAAGGATAGTTCATAACACAAGCTCAATTTGTCTGCCCTCTCTGTTTGTAATAATAATCCATCAAAAAGCATTGTTTTATTCATCTTGATTTTGGAAAAATCAGATGCTAATTCTCGTGCAAGGATTATACAGCTGTAACAGATGATGTGTACATTATTTAATCAATCTAAAATCATCTGTTTCCATAAATTTGTAAAGTTTTCAAGCTGTTTATAATTATGTTCACACTAAAAAGGATCTAAATCTGTCGTGGTACCTGTAAGCATTCACATGTCTTCTAGAAAAAGGTCTGGCCTACTTGTTTTGGAAAGACTAAGCACAGAGCACAAAGGAAGCATTGAAATTATGATATTTAAAATTGCTGAGTTTGTTAAAGGGAAAACAAACTTTTTTGCAAGATTTCCACAGACAATTAAATGAGACAACATCAAAATATGTCAATTATCAATGAGTGATATCAAAACAGTAAAGAAACATTAGCATACTAATACAAATAAAATTTTCCACATTGTCACCCTGGGAGAGCTGTACAAGCCACATTCTATGCTCTGCAATGTTTAGCTTCAGACATGCTTTTTTGTTTTACCAGAATCATTAAAAAATTATTCAGTTCATCAGGAACTTTAAACATATTTCTGTAGCTGTTTAGTGCCACAGGCTCCCCCACAGCCAATTAGTCTCTCTCATAGACAATGACAAATATTAAAGCATTGTGTGAAATTTTCTTGAAAAATTGTGCATAATATTTGCTACAGCAATCTGTGTCTTATTACAGTCATATTTTTCCAGTAGTGTGTGCTCCCAAAGTTGTGTCCTATACAGTTTTTTGTTTTTGTTTGTTTTTTTAAAAATCACATAGTGTATACCAGGCTGAAAGCCAATTAATTCTGTACTAGAGCAAAGTAAGCTGTCTTGCAGGAACAAAATATCACTTAGTGTCCTGACAAAAATGTAGAAGAGACTCCAGTGTCAGCACATAATGTAAACATGAAATCCACTTCCACTGTTGAAAGGTTACGCATATAATTAGACTTTCTTAAAGTGAAAAATTGTCTCACAAATAAAATCAGGAAGAAAAATGAAAATGGACAAAATTGAATTTGCTAAAAAAAATATATTCAGGGGAGCATCTAGCACTCTTGTCAATGATAAAAGCCATCTGGAAATTGCTGAATGTAATTTTAAAGTTAAGTGTCTTTTTGTCTTCATAAAGGTAATTTTATTAAAGTTCACTTTAGCATTGGCTTAAATTTGACCATTTAATTTTTGAGAAACATGCCTTCCAGTTGAGCTTATCTAATGTCTGGGATTCTAGGATGAATATGCTGATTTATGTTGTTTTTTTGTCTGGGAATTAACATTAAATGAAAAGAGAATCACCCACTTTCAAGAAAAGACCTTTTAAGTGACATAATGACATGGTGCAGAGATGGATGTCAAATTGTATAAAACCAGCTGATTGTTAACTGCTTTTTTGAAAACCACTTAAGAACCATGGTGAACACTGGAACCACTTTGGTGGTTAAACTTGATTAACCGTTTCAAACAATGCTAAAAGGAAAAATTCCTAATATCTTCCATAAATGTCATCTTTCCTTTGAAACATAATGTAAAGCTCGGTGATGAAAATCGTATATAAAAGGTAGAGTAAGTAGAGCAAGCAACATATATTTTTCATAAGAACATCTATGTTTCAACATACTGACAACTATTTATCCAAAGTGGTATAAAGTGAGATCTTCATTCAAGAATAATAAATCTTACTCTTTTACACTCCAATGAAAAATATCAAATATTTGTCATTGGAGATTGACACAAGAGTGTAAATCTTGAACAAACATTTTTTTAGTTCATACTTTCAGCAATAACTTTATTTTTAAGTTTACATTTCATATAAAATTATTCTATTGATGACTTGGTTTGTTTAATGCATATTAAACTAAAGTACAGTATGCAATGTATTTTTATCATTTTAACACTTCCATTAGTGAATTTTAGCCATTTTAACAACAGCAAAATAAAGTGAAAATTTACTTTCAATGATATTTTGAAAAATTGGGGACTAATACTTTAATATATGTTGTTCCATCCATCCATGCATACATACTTTCTTTTCCTGAGGGTTTCTAGGTTACAGACATCCATACCCTTTAGGATTTAGGATCTGCAATTAGCCTAATATGAATATTTTTTTTAACTTAGGGAGTAAATTGGAGCATGTGGTTGCTTTAGAAATGAAGGCTTATTCTGTCCCAAAAAAACCCATTATGACTTAGATTAACATAAATAGGTTTCTTTTCAGTACACTAAAGAACAGTGAAAACACACAAAAAATTGTTTAAAACAGGATATTTAAGTTGTGCATCATCAAGACTAAAGTTTTATGATGATGAACATTATTTTATTAACAGAAAATTTAGGATCAAAAATCTGTTAGACTTTTTAGGAATATATTTCTATATGGCTTCTATAACTGTACAAATGCTTATTGTATATTCTGGTAACTGGTTTGGGGGTTAGCTGGGAGATCTGTCTATTTGTAGCTCAAATAGTTTTTTCTGCAGTACCCTGAGCTTTAGCCCTTCTGAACCTAATTTATCTGAAAAGTGAAAGTAGACAGCAAATCATTAGGTTTCATTTGTTTATACAGCTGGAAAGGTTTCTTTTGAGGACAATTATATCCCAGATCTTTTTTTTTTTTTTTTTCCACAGAGCAAATCACCACCTGGCATCTAAGCCTTCTTAATATCCATGCCTCCTGCATCAGCCCAAGCTGTGCCAAAAACTCATTAGAAAATCCACTAAGCAGAAATGAGTGTCACGGGACAGTAGGAATAGGGAGTAAGCGATACTACAGACTTTACAAATTTTAGTGAGCAGAGACCTCACGTACATACAGAGGCAGTATTTTTTAGCACGTTTGAAATTGCACCAGTCTCTTTGGGCAATACACATGGGTAAGCATTAGTGTAGTGACAAAAAGACTTCAAAGACTGGTCCTCCAGGAAACAGGCTGTATCAAAGGCAAGGACCATCATAAAACATCTATGTTAAGACCTGCTCTGACACATAAAACACCCTTACACATCATATAAATCAGAAGTACAGTTCATCAGTACTGCCTGTCTACCAGTGCATATGTAATGAGGCAGCTATGGTCTGCAAAGCAGAAGTGTTAACACGCTTGAATGCACTAATTAAAGGGATCACTGTAAATCATCTCTGCGGCTGCTTAGCGGTCGAACCCTCTCCGACGTTCTGACCTTTGCCAGTCAACTATACTCTTTGCACCCTCCTTCAAGACTAGTTCACTAGATTCAGGCTAACAAGCTATTAGACTGCCCAGATGGCTACGGTGGCAGAGGAAACGGGCTTAAACGAGGCTGGTTCATTGTTGGTGTGGACTTTGTGTGTGGCAAGATGTTTGAAACCATTTTTTCCTCCCTGGGAGCTGTCTCAATCTCATGGTTGCACGCTGATATGAAGTGAAAAAGAGAATTCTATGCGTTTTCCTTGAAGTTATTTCACAGGCACTTATAATCTCTTTAGAGGAAGGAAAAAGAAAGCTGATGCTTCTGGTCCTGTAGTACCCCGCTTTATCCCCATCACAGGGACTCCAGAAAGAAGGCAAACAGGAACAAAGAGACAATTGGGACAAGCACAAAAATAAATATTATTTGATCAGGCTTGTTTGCCAATCTTTCACTGGAGGTGTTTACTTCTTCCCTTTAAGACAGGCAAGAGCTCTGGCATAAGCATCCTGCTTATCTATTTTACCCAAGTTAAGCGGTATTGCCACTCTTCCTGGGTATGTGTAACTTCAGATGCTGTTTAATTATCACCTAATTAAGACTTGTCTTCTGGACTTAAAAACTAAATTGGAAGAGGCATTGAAAGTCATTATTTAAATGACCAGTTGAATTTGATAATTAAAATGAGGTGTGGGAAGGAAATGAGGAAGCCAATTGGATTCTCAGGAGGAAGTTGGACCAAACCTGGTGCTGGCTAACCTTTTCCTGTGAGATTGTCTAGCGCATAGTGTCTCAACACGCTCCCACAGCTGCAGGCTCAGTAGGAGACCCTGGCACTAGAGTACCAATTCAGAGCCAAATTGGATGATTGATTAATGGAAATAAGACTGGCTAAGCACATGGAATGCTGAATTTCTTGCCAGAAGAAGTAATTGGTGAAATCAAACATTTTTGCAAGAGGGATGCTGGGTTTGAATGAGTTTTGCAAGCATTCTACCTGTGTTGTGGAATGTATATATGTTGAGTAACATGAAGAAACAACACAAAAGGCTCAAAATGGGGAGTCAGTTTTCCAGCCCCCAAGAGTTCTTGCCTCTCAACAAAGAGAGACCCTACTGCCTGTTTCAAAAAGCACTTCTATGTGTGTTTTCTGAAAGGACTAAGATGACAAGGGGAGGTTGAAGTCAACCCACCACTGTTACATCTCTGAGGTTTCAAGAGAGGCTAGTCACAACCCTGTAATGACTTACTTAGGTAAGGGTTTGCCAGCTTTATGTACAGTTTGTTTGTAAGGCTTTATATTTTTCCTGCTGAGTTGCACTTTTTGTCTCCTTTGGTTTCACAATGCCAGCTTGATTTTTAAAAAGCTAATGGGCATTAAGCATGGCCACTGCGATTGATAATTTATGAGAAGCCAAGAGCTAAGAGCAGAGCCTCTGTTTATAGTTTTATGATCGAAGTGTTTTGTGAAAAAGAGGTTGACTTGTGTAAGGGCTAGTCTTATTCAGAACTCAATGGTGCCATGTACTGGCACCTGAGCAACAAGCTAAAAAGCATATTTAAAGCATATTATATTTTTCGAAGAACAAAGTGAATAGGTAGCGACGAAGGCAGAACGGATCTTTGGACATCAGCTAAGGGGGCATTTTTTTAATTTTTTGTTTCATTCCACATCTCTTGGTAAAAGTTTGAAAGCTTACCCATGTGTGGAACAGGTTGACCTTCACTGGCATTTTACAAATGGCAAGAAATGGCTTAGATTATCTTTGCACATCTTTAATGAAATTTCTTTGTGAAAGGTTTGTGGTTGGTTCATAAACACAACTATCATACTCTAATTTAAAAAATTTAAAAAAAAATTTCTTGCACATCAGTATCAGGCACTTTGCCACAAATAGTGGCAGGACAAACTGTGGTCTGGGTACCATTTAACCCGAATGACACACTCCCTGATTCACACAGGCTGCCTGACAGAAACACTAAGTGGACTGACTGACAGTGACTAGTGGCAACATAAAGTCTCATTACAAACAGAGAAGAGAAACCCCACATAAACATCCCACATTCTTTGGACATATGCAAGTATAGGTTTGATACTAAGGATGCTCTGCACAAAATCATTTATCTTTAGCTGAAATCAGAATCACCTCTAATAAGAGTCAGCCAGAGAAATGTAATGAATAGAGGCAAAAATGGTCCATCTTGCAAGACCTGAGTGGGTGTGTTTGACTTTTTCAGATCAATAGCTCCTACAACCACGCCATGAAAGAGAATTTGTGAAGCATAAAGGGCAGACATGTTAGTTTAGTTCCAACTGCCCAACCCAATTCTAGTAATTCTTCAATATGATTCTTTTGTCAATTAATTTCTATTATTTTGTCATGCAAGTTTGCAGCTCTTTGCTTATTGTTGTGTTTACTAAATGTTCTTTTTTTTCTGTGACGCTTTTCACCTTCCTTACACAATTACATTTCTGTATGTGTTTCGGTAACTATTCAGCTTCCTCTCTGGCCCCCTTTACTAATTTTACACACACATCCATGCTCACACACTCACACATGTGCACACTCTGTGCCACAGTGCCAGCTGTGTGATGAGCCAGGGGGCTGATAAGCAGTGGTCAGCTTCTCTCCAGATGGCAGCCTGAGAATCAGCTGCCTGCGGGGGAAGGTGGGCTTGTGTGGTGTTGGTATGGGAAGAGATTACAGCCTTCATGCAATTCCAGGTGAATATGGGCACACACAAAAGAAAATCAATTGTCAGCGGCATGCAATGGTGTGACTACTTGAGCCACTGATCGACAAACACAGCCAACACTGTGTTGCGTGGTTACCAAGAGTGACTTTGTTTAATGGGTTAGGTTTTATGGAATCGGTTTTGGAAGTGATGTGCTTGCCACCTCCTATGACATTCCATTTGAATCAGCTTCTTCAGCATATAAAGGTTTTGCAGAGGCCTGTAAATTAACAATCATTTGATTCTGTGTGTTTTGAAATAATGCCTGGTAAAAACCAATCCCTTTTTCTTTGTTTTGTTTTGTGTAGCTAGTCTGGACCCTCAGATGTTGAGAAATGATTGCTTGCCAGTTGCTAATGTTTGACCGTGACCTATGCAATGCATCAGTTTGATGCTATGACGCTTACTGGACATTTTCTGCACAATTAATTACCATTTCTGACCAGGAAGATAGAAGTGCCAAGCTGAACAAGATGGCTGTTAATGTTAATTCAATATTTGTAAGTGTGGACTGCATGAATTTATTCACTTCCTCAGCTGCCATTGGTAAAACTACAGGTACTCTACTATTTGAAAACATTCTAGAAACTTGAAAACATTTTTCACAACTCCTCCTTCTGTTCATTGATTGACCCACTTGAAATTCATTCTGAAAAATTTTGCTCCATAGGAGAAATCCCAGATTGGGCACTGAAGGGAGATGATAATTAAGTGAATCTGAGAAGGAAAGTAATGGCCAGACAAGAAGAACTAGTAAAAGAAGAAAATATTCCTTTAAGGACTAACTTTCAACCCCACTAGCTTAGTTGAAGACACCTCAATTTGAATTGCCTCTGTGATCTAAACATGGACAATTCTGCTTGTTCAGATTAATCACACTGGTTTTGAAACCACATGATTTTGTCAAATTACATCCTCCCACAATATTTGCCGCATTGTGAATCATCAATATGTCATCATATAGCAGTACGTGATATGACCCTAATTCCTTTCATCTAAAAAGGCTGTTGTTTAAGCCAATGTGCTCAGTCACAGTCTTTGCTTATTTCTGTGGGTATTCACAGCAGGGTCTAAATGAGGGGCCAAGGTGAGGGAAAAACTCTTAAAACACCCAGTGTTTTCAAAATGTTCTTGGAGAATTCTTCAGATCTAACTTTTTAACATATAATTAAAAGGAGTTACTGATGTTTCTTCATAAAAAAAAATAGCTTGCAAATTATCTAACAGTAAAAAGAATAGATTTACTGAGTTCCATGCAAAGGCTCAAACCATTTTCTCAGATGCCTACCCCCTCTGGAGAGCCCCCTCCTCTTGAATTTGAATCCTAACAAGGGCTAAACTCTCTCAGCAGCTCCTACATCCACTTCAGACAAGGCTTGTTTTCTTAGAGCTGTCGGTGGGAAAAGCCAGTGCCGGCTATGGAGGGTCTCCAAGGGACTTGTATGAGAGGCGTATGAGAGAAAAGGCAGTGGGGGAGTCAGAGTGGAAAGTGAACGTTTGGGAGAGAAAGGAGGGAGGTAGGAAAGAGAGACCCCTTGTGCATAACAATGAGGACACCATTCAATTAGCATCGCTTTATGGCCCCTGATGTTGATTACCTCAGACAGGCCAGCAAGTCCCATCCTTTTACTGATTAAAACCAAGAGGAGCCCAGCAACGAGACACTTGTAAGGATTGGTCAGACGTTGGAGGCTTTCTAATTTCTGTTTCATAAGTAAGGAGAAACAAGGTCAATGTATGCAGCGAAATATAGCCTACTTGTATTTGTCACTCTTACCACCAGGTAACAGGATGTAAATAAAACACAACCTGAAACAGTAGTCACTTTGTGTCTTTTTATAATGGTCCTGATACATATGTCTTATATAATTCACCTCTGCAAAGAAAAGTGGCGCTTAACATGTGATTATTTGCACTCAGAAATGTCATTACCCCCCACAGAGTAATCAGGCTGGCTTCCAGACAAACTCTGTGCTGATTGCAAAATGTGTCAACCATGCCAATCCTTGATGATGGGCAGCCTATGCAAGAATTATGGCAGATTATTCTCAAATTAGAAACTGGACGCAGTTCAATGCTCTCCTACTCCAGCTTAATGAGGACCAAGGACAACAGTAATTTTAGGTACCACTTAAAAGCAAGCTGATGTAAAGAATA
Source organism: Poeciliopsis prolifica (assembly GCF_027474105.1). Lineage (NCBI taxonomy): Eukaryota > Metazoa > Chordata > Actinopteri > Cyprinodontiformes > Poeciliidae > Poeciliopsis > Poeciliopsis prolifica. The sequence goes on along the minus strand of NW_026562400.1, from coordinate 7,116,989 downwards.
CGGCATAGAGTTTTACAGTGGAAATATAATATTTCTTGACATTACTCTCAACTATGTGATGTAATACATTGCCTTACTTTCAGGATAAAGTTGCTTGGGGCTACTAAAGATTCAGAGTTGATAATGGAAAAATAAAGCCGCATCACTGTCTTGCACCACTAGTTTGGTGGCATCCAGTGGCCGCTAGTAATTCATAAGAGCATGCATTATTGTATTTATCTGTCTATGCATTATTGTATTTATCTGTCTTATAAACAAAACATGTGAATGTAATAAGTACTTCCTTAATGTTTCTCTTTGTCCTTGTTGATGGTGTTGTGCAACAATAGGTTTACTTTCACCATTATTAAGTAAGAGTTGGTAACAAAATTAGTCATTTAATGAAAACAACTTCTCTCTAAAATGTAAGAATTTACTAAGAAAATATTTCAGTATTGAGTTAAAATATTTTATTCAACAGTTTAACTATGCTTGTAAGAGAATTAAACTAATAAGGGAAATTAAATCAAAGACTTGAAGATAAAAAAAACATTTTAATTAAGTATTTGTTTTATAAAATAATTTGCTGCACTAGAAATCTATAACCTAGATAAGTAATTCCTAATGTATCACTTTGCTACTGAATTGACTTAATGGAGCTATGCAGCACAATTTTAGAAATCCTCTTAAATCTGACATGTCATTTTAACCACTATTAATATTAATAAAGTGTTTTTGAGCACTAATTGTGGTGATTAGATGACTGATTGTGACACAAAGTAAATAGTGACTACTTTACTTTCCTAATTTCCCAGTTAGTATTAATAGGTGAGATAACGGAAACAAAATTCCAATCAGAAATCAACATCTTGACTATATCAAAAATAATTTCTTTATCAAATGTGATAAAGGTATAAATACATGCGTGTTCACTGTATTATATGAAGATGTGCAACACAGTTTAAGAACTCAGTCTGATTCTTCATCAGGTCTTCCTCTACATCAGACATGTCAAACACAAGGCTAACTTTATGAATCTATTATTAAAGTTCTGACAGCTGGCCAGTATATAGGAAATTATTTAGTCCTTCACATGGCTCAAGACGTTAGGGCAGCTTGAGGGGAAGTCAGATGCGGCAAGGAAACGTGTGGTTCAAGCCAAAGTCAGTGTTCTAAAGTGCACATTTAGCTGATAAACTCACCATGTGTTTACAAATGAGTTCACAGGGGAGTTTGTTGTTTTTAAAGTTGAAAATAAAATGCATCTGTTCCCCAACCAATGGTCATTGACCTTAAGAGCACCTGTAAACATCCCTATAGATGTGCAAGAGGACACTCAAAGGAAAAGTACAACTTTGAGTCCCACACTGCACTAACTTTTATCTCTAAAATGGCAATCAAATATGCATCTAAAATACTTAATAGTGCCAACCTGTTACAGCAGCGAAAATTGCTTACTGACAGCCACCTCCCAACTATCGCATCTCAAAGCCAAATCTTAATAAACATCTTCCAAAAAAATGATTCAATGCCTATCTTAAAGCACAAGAAAAAAAAAGTAGGTTTTCTGTTATTTTATTTTCTGCAATAGCAGGATTAATCCTCCAATTTTATACTCAAAGAAATCTGATCAAACAAAATTACTTAATTCTTCAACATTACTTTAAGACCATTTAGAGCGCTTTTACCTCATTTTCCTGACTGAAAACATTTCCAATGACCATTACATGTGTTAATGTGAGAAGAAGGGCAACGGCCAGGGTAAGCGGCCTGTGAAAACATGTCAATGTATTTTTTACCGACTTTTATTAACAGAGTTTGCTGCTTATTTAATAATTCATCCCAAAGCCTCTGACCCACTCAATTAAATTTCCCAGGCTTCTGTATTACATTTTTCCTTTTCTTCAAGAATGCAGAGGAAATAAAGCAATTTCAATATTCAAACAGTTGCAGGGAGGCATAAACAAGCAGAGGAAAACTGGTAAATGTGATTGCCTTGGTAATTAGAGACAGAGGGCGAAAAGCAGTGGATGAAAGGAAAAGGGGAATGGACGAGCGGATGCGTTAGTCATATCTGAAACACATTCGTGACAAGATTATGCAGAAGAAAAATAGAGATTACAAAGGGGCGAGAGGGGAGGAGACAAATGGGAAGTGGTAGGAGGATGAAGAAACTGGAAGCTTTGTTAGCCCCGAGGTATAGGCTTAGGCTCCTGAAAGGCCAGAGGATTAGCTTTTTATGCTTTTTAAAATAGATTTGTGAAGAAAATTTAAAAAATAAATAAATAAATTAAATAACTGAAATATAAAGTAAATGTACACAGAATGCTTATGCTTCAGTCTTTGTTGGCTGTACAGTACAATTATTCTGTGCATAGCAGCTGCTGCTGGTGTGGAGGTTTGATCAATAGTAACTCGCTGTTCATAAAAGCATTTTTCATAAAAGCATTTTTTAGTTTTTCAGAATGAGGAAACCTGTCAACCTCCCTGTGGGGTCTCTCATGACCTTTTCTGCCATGGCTTTGATGGGGGTCAAATGACAGCACTTGTGTCTGTATGCCTGTGTGTGAAGTGCCCTTGGTTGTCCCTTTTATGTGGATATTTAAGCATTGTTGAACCAGGGCATTCTTATTCCTTGTCTGGAGCATTGGTCTGGGATTAAAAGTGTGTTGATTTAGCTTTGTTCATACATCAGTAACAGACGTATCTGGATTAACAGAAGTATTTGTGTCGACTCCGACAAGGCTTCCCTTTAGGAACTGATTCTTGGACCTATGTGTTTTTTCCATTGTGCATTTTCCTTTTGTACATTTAGAATCAAATTTGATTGAGTCCAATCAAATCTAATCTGTCTCTCTATAAACTGGGCCTGATTTTCTTGTAAAGCGGCCTTATAAGACATTAGCTGTGAAATGGCTTTATATAGATACATTGAGTTTAATTCAATAAATTTGACTCTGACTTAAAACTGCATGTGTACCTATAGCTCACACTGCTCCGCCAAAGCTCGTTCAGTCGTAAATGCTGGCAGCATTAGAAAAATAAATTCGAAGAGAGCACAGAGAGGCATGTATCCAATGGTGTCGGAAAGTGGGGAGTGACTGTTTTGATGTGGGGTTGCTTGAGGTGATGCTGGCAGTGGTGCGATGATAGCCGAATTCGAAGGAGGCCACTGGCAACCTGCAAGAAAGCGGCAAACAAGATCAATGACACGGCGGGTGCGGCCAGAACAAAGTGCTTGGGCCCTGTGTGTTGATGTGTTGGAAATTGCATCTTCAGGAAACATGCTTGATGAGATTGTGGGATCAATAGAGAAGGGTTGCTGCCAGGCTGCTGAGCGGCTGGAGAGGCAAGGGAGGAGAGTAAGGTCCTGAATGAGAATCACAGAGGATATAGACCAAGGCTCAGTAACCTCTGTCTGATGGTCTAATACAATATGTCACCTCACCCACCACAGGGTTTGAGCCTGTAAGGTTGGGGGAAGGGGGTTTGGCTGCAGTAAAGACCGTTTAGGTCTTTGGAATACAGAAGCAAATTGAACAGATTCAATTCCAGCACAGCAATCTTCGGATTGGCTCGGAGGCTTTAACCAGGCTGGGGTGTGTAATGGACCTGCCATGCGTCCAGCAAATGTAAGTGATGCCACTAATCAAATAACCTGTCTCATTTACATTAATGCTGCACATTAATGGACTGTGAATTAAGCCTGTAGCAGCACACTGGCACCTCTGCAGATGGAGACAAACAGAAATACCAGGAATACAAAGGAAGTTGGTGTTTAAAATGACTTTACAGACATTTAACCATATGCAACATGAAAACACTTTTATTTGCTCTTCTTTTCATCACTTCTTCCTTTCTCTGAGGCACATAGAGAAACATTCGTCTCTCTGAAACTCCCTGGTTACACAGTCATTCATGAAGTTGCCATACACACATGAACACACTTGCACATACAAAACACTAGTCCAAGTTAAGTAATGCTGCAGATATTTTCCCCCACCCCTCTTATACAAGGCTGTTTCTATAGCAACAGGCTCCAGTTTCTGGCACTCAAAGGGGAAATATACAGGAAGTATAAATGCCTCCAGGGGGCACATTGGGGTTTTTTTGTGGGTGGGGAGGCGGGTTTAAAGGGTCAGGACTCAATGAGGGACGTAGCTGTTTGTGGACAAAGTTACACAAAGTACCACTCTTGAAACACTGAAGAAAAAAGGAAGAATTACTTTGTATGAGGTTCATGTTCATCTCCCTGATTTTTGCTTCTCATTCAGATTAAGCAGTTTATGTAAACTCATCTGAAAGTATCAGATTGACATCTGAGTGCCTCCTACAAAATGTGTCATTCAAAGAGGGTCAGGAGATGTTTCAACCTCAGGGCCTGATTTGGATATTGAATGTGTCAGGAGTTTATGCACGTTTCTTCCAGTATCTGCTTTCTGGCTTTTCTTTTTCTTATTGAAATTCTCCAGCAGATCTGTTTCTACCCTCCCGCTGGGCTTAAAGATTTATTCTGTTCACTTTTTGAGCTGGTTTCATGGAAGATTTATCAACGTCTTACCTATAATCTCGACAGCGGAGTGACCAAGGCTATGTAAGTGCTGAGGAATCCTTTGGTCCTGAAATATATCCCCAAGCATGGAAAACACATTACATATGCAGCACCATGCAACTGCAGCTTGATTATCTGCCGCAAGAATTTTTTTGTTGTTTTTTTTCTGAATATGGCTGTCTGTTTTTGTTGTGGAAAAACTGCCTGAAGGGGACATGCTGATAGCTTGGCAGTAGTTTTAGTGAACTGGGGCCATTTTTGCACCTCAATTCTGCTTGACTTAGTGCAATATTATTATAATCTTTTTTCCCTTCACTTCACTTTTTCTCTAAAGAGATCTGCAGTCTAACAGTGACACAGATCTAAGCTTTTGTTTTCATAATTTTGTTGCTCCTGGTTACTCTGACTTTCACTTGAACTATCTCTTTTCTTTACCATAACTTTTGTTCTTTATTTCCATTGTCATCTCTTTGCATTTATCTTTACTGATGTTTCACTTTAAAGACCTTTTTTAGCATCTACTTCAAAATAACTGACTGGCACATTCATGTGCAATTTTAACACATTCTTGCCTTTTAAAATGAAGGATTTTTATTCAAAGCAGGGCTTACAAATATATTTTTCTCTGGCAAACCTGCTCTTTATGTTTGGGTTTATTTACTTTAATTCAGTTCTTTTTAGTGATTCTAGTTTAATTATGTTTATTTGTTAATTGTGTCTAGATGTTTTTGCTATGGTTGATTTCATTTCTTAGTTCCCCTGTTTACTCTTCCTTGTCCCTTGCTCCCATTCTCTCTGTTCACACCTGTGACCCATTAACCAATCAGACCCTGTCTATTGTTCCATCGTTCATTCTTACAGTGTAGACTTCTCCTTATTGGTTGCTCCTGTTATATCTCGTTACTTCCCTGTTATTCTGCTGCCATTTGCTCCTGTATTGCTGTGATTTTTGTAAGCTTTAGTTCATCAACTTTTGTATTAAACTTTCATTGCATACTTGCTGCCTTTGCCTCTCTGCATTTGGATCAATCACCACCACAACATGGCAAAAAGTGCATTTAAGTTGGGTAATTAAAAAAATTATGATTATATATCAGTGCATTACAAAAACATAAGTTAAAATGAAACTATATACCAGATATGCAAAGGACAGTAAAAATTTCAGTTGAAATGAGAAACTGTGCAAATAACAGCAGGGTTGTACAAATCTTATTTATATGTTGGGAGCAGTGATGGCTATAAAGTCTAACAGCTGCTGGAAAGAAGGACCTGTAGGGAAGCTCCTTTGTGCACTTAGGATGCAGCATATTACTGACTTTAAAGTAATATGTAAAAAATCCAAGTGAATAATGCCTTTTTTTGTGAATGTACTTTTTGTTGTTTTATTAAATAAGAACTCTTCAAATTAGAAAGTCAATCTACTTTGCAATTTTAGTGATCAAGGGAAAAGTGTATTATAATGGGTTTTAAATATAAAACTGACTTTTTTCCCATAATTTCATAATCTTTTCAAATATGCCATTTCTACACATAATTTTAGAACCCTTGTTTCTTACCTTGTTTCTAGACTTTCTATCTGTGCTTAAACATCATCTATCCTTTTGACTCTCATTGTGAGGGTTTGAAGAAAGTTGTGGTTGATTTCATCAACTGTCTCTCAAATACCCATTCATCAAATTGCTTTTACTTGTCATGACTACTACAACTGTGGCAAATAAAAGCACACTAACCTCAATTGCAATGCATCCAAATAATCTTATTTGGATGTTTTACAAGCTAGAAATCCCAGATAATGTGAATGTCAATATGCATTCAGCAAGGTTAACTTGCTTATCGTTAACCACTATACAGTTAATGGTTACTGGACATAGACTTCTTTTGTTAATCAGCTAAGTTCAGCTAAATTACTAAATGTTAATGGCCATTGTTATTGCAGAGTGTTGTGCTCAAGATTCTTCCACACATCTGTTAATTGAGCTTTAGCTGAGCGTGTCCTAAAATAACATGTTGACTGCATTAAGTCTGATTTGCTCTGTGGTCCATATCAGAGTTCAAAGTTTGAAAGTGGCTGATTGAAGGTTTACACGCCTAGCAAGATTGTATATGTGGACTAGTGTTGAGGATGCTGTTCTGGTTCAAGACTACTTATGAAAGAAGCAATGAGAACTGTAACAAAGATAGAGATTTTCTTCATAGTGTTGAGAATTAAAAGGTCAGATGGGATGTGAGATTATAATTAAGTAGGAAAATTATATTTCTTTTAGTTTTTATTATGGCTTCCTCACCTTGTGCTATAATTTCTATACCCTTTTGGGGGAAGGCTAAATGCTCCTGGCAGCCCTCTTCCTGTGTCTATCAAAAATGTCAAAATAAGGCTATAACTTTATTGGAGTTATAGACAATAAATACTGAGGGGAACTGGATTTGAGCATGCAATTTTTGAGCCACCTGAATATAGAGAGATAGCTTTGCTCCCTCTGTGAACTCTGCTTGAGTTAGCTGAAATTTGGCCAGCTAACTCAAGTTGGAATTCCATGATTGACTTCAAAACTTTGAAGATGCCTCTGACTGGCATATCTAAATTAGTTTTTCTGTTTTTGTCTCCATTGCATTTGTCTCCTAGTGCTTCTGAAAAGAGAAGAGAAAGAAAAATAATATCATAGGATATTATTTTCTCTATTACAATGGGTTTTAAAATAAATAAAAAACTATGACTTTTTTCCCACAATTTCATAATCTTTTCAAATATGCCATTTCTACACATAATTTTAGAACCCTTGTTTCTTACAAGGGTTCTAAAATTATGAACCCTATTTAACAAAACTGAAAAGAGAAGAGAAAGAAAAATAATATCATAGGATATTATTTTTCTTTCTCTTCTCTTGGAGAATTTTGGAGAAAATAATATCATAGGATAGTATTTTTCTTTCTCTTCTCTTTTCAGTTTTGTTAATGTTTCATCTTCACATAATTTCTATTTTTTGCCCCTTTTTGCTACTCCTCTGGGTAACCTTGTTTACCTTCGTTCTTTTTCTGACTTTTTCTGAACCCAAGTTCCTTACCCGGTTTCTACGGGAATGAACAAATCTGATGATCAATTCTCTCTCTGCTCCTACAGCATACACCAAATTGCCACAGAGTGCAAAGATCAGCTGAGCCAGTCTGTCTGCCAGCCAATTACAACACCACATCACCAACACTGCTGTTGCCACCCCCACCTGTGTACCTCTATGCTTCCATCCATTTCTATCCACTTTCTTCTTCTGTTACATGCTGCAATCTCAAGACTCTCATTTTATCACTTTTAATTACAGGCTGTGCCAAAGGTCTCTCTCCTACAGTTGATTGTCTTACACCTCCAACCGCTCTATCAATCCTCCAACAGAAGTTTACCCTTTCCAACTTGTTCCCAATTATCACCCAAGTTGCTCTTTCTTTTGCCCAATTGTTCTTTGTCATGTTTCATCTTTTTCTTCCACATACACAAGCACAGCAGATCCCTGCAGAGCTCCCAGTCCTCCAGATATTACTCACTCTCTTCTAATTAAATGCTGACTGATATAAACACCCATTTTGTAGCGTCTGAAATCTCCTTACTGAAGGTGTAACGGACATGTTATGCATTCTTATTAAATACGTATCTCTTACATAACATGGGCCCAAGAGTCCCGCTGTTACTTTACACTTCTTGCAAAGGAATTCTGTCATCAGGACTTGCATGACAGATTTGACTTTGAAATCTCCATCCCAATTGTTAGCACACTTAGCTAAAAATGATATAAAAAGTTTTTTTTTGCTTTCAAATCTTCCTGGTTAAGTGAATTTAAGGTTTTTTGGAATGCACTCTGTGATATTTATAACTTACATACTGTTTTCCATACTGCCAACACCTCATGATAGGATAAATGTGTACATACATTTTACTTCCAAGCCATTCTTACCTAGTTAACTTTTTGTATTTTATCACATGAAAACTACAAACTGCAAGATATTTTATTGGGATCTATTTAACTCTCTGATGCACGACATATTGACTATACAGGCTTCCATCAGTGGGTCTTTTTGGACCTGCGTTTAAATCAGTGTGTTTTTATGCTACTTTTGTCATTTTGATTCAAAATAATGTTAGTATGATACTTTCTGCTGTGTTTTACCTCTCAACATGAAGGAGCAGCGGCTCTACTCTGATTCCCTCCCAGATGACTGAACTTCTCTCTCTAAGGGACAGCCCAGACACCCTAAAAATGTTCATGATCATAGATGAGGATAGGAACTTAGACCTGAGCATTTTGGCTCAGCTCTCTTTTCACCTCGACAGTCTGGTACAGCGCCCGCTTCACTGCAGATGTTGCGCCAATCTGACTGTTGATCTCTTGCTCCGTGTGGGGCAGGACATCCTCCCCAACCCGGAGAAACACTCTATTCTTTTTCAGCTCATTTAATTTAAGCATTTATTTATATAGCTATAATTTATTATTATTATTAATTGAGATAATAAATGAAATAATTGTAAACACATTGATCAACAGGTTTTGCATGTCGTTCAACACATTTTCTCTGCTATTTATTATAATGTGTAAAAGGTACATTTTAAAAATTTATTGCATAACATGTTCATTAAAGAATACTTGGAATATGAAGTGATGAAAACTTTTTATTACAAAGGTATTGCAAAAAGATGACCTCACTGGGCCCAAAAGGACCCACTTGTGCATCAGAGGGTTAATAAAATAACAAAAATAAGAGCATAATTTTTCAGTGAAAAGAAAAGGACACATGTCTAAAGTTTTTCTCTTATTAAGGCATGCACACCTGCCTGGCTTGACATTTCAGGTGAATGGCCATGCTTTGGTATGTTTGCAATTTTGCAGATGATGAATTTAATTGGTACCTACTGAGATATCAAAAACTAATACTATTGCTTTAAAACCCAATTCTGTTTTAAAATTGTTTACGTTATTCCTGCTTGCTTTGTTGTTTGTTTGTTGCTCAGAAGCCCTCCCAAAGTAGCTGCTATGGGTAATTACACATATTTATGTGGACTCCATTTACAAATGAAGTGATCTGTGAATGCAATGGTTGCACTGTACTACTGTAATGGTACATTTTCAGGTATCTTTAACACTTCCTAAAAAATGAAGAGCTTCTTGTGCATATCAGTAGTAGTATCTGACATGTTACTCTACCAACAGAGTCACAAGGTCAGTGGTTAACAGCTCTCTTGAACAAGCCTGTTTCCTCCTGAAATTCTCATTTCTCAACTGAAAGGCATATTAAAATGTGACAATGTAAACCCAGTGGACTTAAAGGTTAAACACCAAATTCACCAGTTCAGACTGTTTACATTTAAGCATGTTTTGAGGAGGAGAGGCAAGATTGACAGTTTAGTTCAAGAAGATTGTGTGAAATGCAGTCATAGCTCCAAGAAAAAGACATAAGCTTTCTCTCAGCATGCTGTGTCTCTGCTCATTATAAAGCTGTCAAAAGAGCAGACTGAAAACCCTCAAACCCCCTTTTCTTACGAATAGTCAGAAACGGCAATGTTGAACAAGGCTTAGACTCGCTGTACTGGTGTCAGGTTGTGTTAACAGCAGAACACTTATTTGTCCCATTCATCTGTAGTGTTTTTGACCTCTTATCCTCTCTGTGCAGCCAGAAGCCTCCCTCTGACTCCTCACCTCAATTTGCTGCTTCACATCCAAAGCCATGGGCTTCAAAGTTCTTGTGATGGGTGTGCATGTCGAACCCCCTGTTTTAGGGGTTCCCTTTGATGTAAAATTTTGGTCTGCAATATGTCACGAACAACTTATTTCATTTCCTTGATTTTCTATTGATTCCAATCTGCTTTGGTTGTGTGGAAAAGAAGGGGGGGGGAGACAGGAATGAGGTCGTTGGATCGATGTTAGCTTCACTTCTCTTGGGTGTAACTCTGAATGAATTTTTGATGAAGGCCCTTTACCAATTCTGTTTTCTTTTCTGAGTTAATGAAACAAAACTACCAGAATTGTTTGCTTTTCATTTTAATCCTAAATGCTACCACAAAATTAAAATTTGCATGCAACATTCAGCAATTTCCATTCTTATTGAGCTTGCAACCGATGCGACTGCTGGTTGTCAGTCATTATTGGAAATCATTGAAGAACATTAATTCGTAAGCTCAAGGCCAAGTTTGGAAATAATTAATTCAAACATCTGTGTCCAAAGCAAATATTGGGAATGTTCTGCACAGCATTAGTAAATCGTACCCTGCAGCCATTTCCCTGCTTTCATGTACACCTGAGATTGTAGCAACGTGCCATTTTCAGAGGCATGTTGCTGCCTCTGAAAATGGACAGAGAGCATTTCCTGCTGTAGCCATACAGTCTAAAATGCAGGAAGACACTACTGCCATACAAATGAGAATCACAGATGCTCTCCCTCTTCAAAATACAATCATATTGACTTGCTGTGTATGCCCATGTAATCAGGAAACCCTGTAATTAATTAAGGCAGGGCAGTAGACCTTAAAACCTTAATTCACCAATGGCACAGCTGCATGTTGCAGTCTCCTCTGTGTACTCTGCAGCTCCATGCTTATTCCTGGAGTGACTCCCTCACCACCCATCCACCATGGTTTTGGCCAAGCGTGCAAATGGCAAATGGACACCGGGCACCCCAGCGGTCCTTTCAGCCTATGTCTTATTCATGAGCAGAGGTCGGTGCGATGCTCCTCGTCACACACCATGTCAGAAACACACTCTGCCCTCTGCACCGAAGCCCTGCTCACTCTGCCTCTCCAAACCTCTTCTTACTGGCTGGAAACTACCATGACATTTTCACTTTATGTGCTGCTTTGCTGTTATCCTACCTTGCAAGGAAAGGTGATAATAGAAATAGCCAGCCATTATGCTAGGAAACAGTCTGCTGAAATGTAATCTTGCCCAGAGCCCAGCCTCACAGCTAGTTACCGCTTCTCTAAGCTGCTGAGTGAATACGATCATATAATTACTGGTGGTGTTTCTGTTTATTGCAGCACATCAGTGTAATGTAATATAGTCACGCTTCAAGCAGAAATCCAAGACTTCACATCCCAATGAGCGTCTTATAAAGAGCAGAGAATACAGCAGAGCAGGAGAGGTTAGATGATTACATGCTTCTGTTGTTTGATGAAGATGGGTCCAACTGCTGTGACATCAGCAGCCTGACATTCAGGATGAAATGTCTACTATGCAGCCCTTGCTCTACTAAGCTGGTGAAGTCAATAAAGTAATAAAGCCATATTGAGCACTGGGGCTTTGTTTAAAGGTCGGGTCATTTTTGGTGGCCAAGTGAATGTGGTGGTTGTTTAGAAGATGGTGACATTATCAACAATAATATTGGTGCTCAAGAGAGAACTAATGCACTAATTATATTCATCTTTAGGGGATAAGTACAATTACAAGGACTTTTCTCCTTTTGACCTCATATTAAAGTAACAAGATTGGTATTGATGCCCACTTGAGACTTTTGAGTCTTAACATCTTAGATACGTATGCTGAGATGAGTGAACATGAGCCTCATTGAAGAATCTCACCTTGATAGCGAAGTGGCTTAATTTTTTTTCTTGGTGCTGGCAGTGTCATTGAGAATCAACTGATCAATTAAATTTTAACAAGGCGCTTGTGATGGTCTTTCTGCTGATTTTAAACATCCAATCTATCCTGGCCGAACCGCTCCCCTTTTTTGCTTTCGATCTGCTTCTGGTAAATGGATTGGAGATAAAATTATCTCTTGATTAAATTAAAATTTTCTCTCCTGCTTTTGTCAGCACAGACAACAACTGTTCCTTCCAGGTGGGTAGCATCTCACTTCGATGAGTTAGATACTACTCCATTCACTCTCCTGGGATGCTGATTATTTCCCAGCTTCTTTTATTAGAACAGTAGATCAGCACAATTCCACTCCAAAGAAGAGGGACATTGTAAATACCCTTTTCTTCACACATTTGCATTCTAGATCCATAATGTAAAGATCTTGACTATTCTGGATATTTTTGCTTGAGTGTCATAACTCAGAAGTTAAGTTCAGTCAGTCCAGGGAAGCATAAATCAACTCCAAACCTCTTCTCTTATTAATCTATCCAGCAATGACCCTTTTTGTCCTGACTTGGTCTTGCTCGAAGATCATATCTTTTGACCTTTGCATATGCTCTTGCCTTGGCCTGAGTAAAGCCAAGGTCAGGTATGTGCAAATCAACACTTATGTTGCAGAAGGGGTTCATCTTCTCAAATATCCCCTTATGTGGAGTCACTGGAGATTCAGAATTTAATTAAGAAATTGAGTAAATGATTCCCATTCGGCTAGTTCTACCCACCCGGCTCCCCCTGTGGAGGATGGTGGGAGTTGTGTGTGTTTCTGTGAACCATCCAATTTCTCATTCCTCTACATGGTGCCAAAGTATGGGGCACTATTTTTCTGTAGTGATGTCACATTTAGTTGTTTGTGTGCATCAGCATTCCTCCGTGTGCTTTTGTCCGGTCATCCTCCAGCTGTGCTGCTGCTTCTTAATGACCCGTGCAGTTCCTGGGAGCCCCGGTTGTCACTGCATCGTGACTAACAGCCTGGGTAGATTGGGTACTGCCAAAAAGCCCAGCCCCAGCCAAGCCCCCTGCGTGCATCAGCCTCCATCAAATATACACAGACCTTCATGCACTCCCCTCCAAAAAAATGCACGTCACCATGTCTCCTGCTGCTTAGATTCTTTCAGATGTGTTTATGTTGCTATGGATGATTGCCTGAAGACATCATTATGAATTGATGTGTTTGGAGGCTATAGAATGTATGTGAAGACTGAGAAAATGTGTGTGTGGTGTGTGTGTGTGGTGTGCGTGAGGGGGGTGCGCACTCGTGTGTGTCTGTTTGGGAATGTTTGTGCGTGCTGACTGGACATATATTACATCTATGTGAAAAGCTGAGATTGATTGTGCTGCTGTAAAAGACTGCAGCTCAAAGAAATTTTTATTTTTATAGCATAGGATAACACCAGAGCTTTATTAACCTGCTTTGGGCCGTAGTGCAGATGTGAGTCCTCTGTCTGAACTCCTGTTTTGGATTTAAACACGGCACCATGTAGAAATAAATAAATACATTTAACTTTTTTTTGTAAATTTAGGCTTGGTTCTAGTTGATATCCATTAAACTCAGCATCATCAAAACTGAAAGTTTTATGACCATACTGAATATCTGAATATCTTAAACATGGTATGATTACCATGTTCTTAATATAAAATAACAGCAGTTGGGTACACAAACAGACGTAAGACATATGAGAAATTAATTTAATTGAAATTGGTTCCAAGTTTTGCACTTGCGTGACAGAATTGTGTTGTTCAGAAATGTGTGTGTGTCGGGGGGGGGGGGGGTTTTTCTTCTTTTTTTTTTTTTTTTTTTTGGTGAAAAACAGCTCTAACTACTCAACTTCCAGCAGTCAATTTTTGAACCAGAGAGCAGGATGGGAAAGTCTTGAGGACTAATAGTTAGAGGTTGTGTGGTAGTACGAACTGTTGGACAAAACCACTAAACTAGCCTTGTTGAGTGCAATGAAGAAGGTGTCCCACCGACACCTTCTCTTTCTATTTTTTTTTTTTTTGGGGGGGGGGACTTCTGAGAACATAAAAAATAAAATAACATGTTGCAGTTGCAACCTTTTCTTTTTATCATAATATTTAGCACACTGTTTTAAACCACACATATGAAAAAAACACCATGAAGACAGGGAAGCAGAGGAGTTTCACAGGAGCTTGACTTGTGGACAGAGACCACAAGACTCGGTTCACAAGTGTGGACCTTGAAGGATGTGTGCATGAACCAGTGCCTGGTAATCATGTAACCGTGGCTCTACTGTTCGACTTCCGCCTGACCATATTGGGCCCTTTAGTAAATAGTTCAGACGGTCATACCAAAACTGGACAATACCAAAACTGGACAATAACAGATTCAAAAACTGTTAATTGCTTCAATGAATTTAGATTTCAGCAATGATATCATCAGGACCATAGGGTCAAATTTATAAAACAAAAATAACTAAAAAAAAAACTTAAAAGCTATTTCACAGAGGACTATGCCACAAAGCTGAAGTTGTTTTTTTTTTCTTATGAATTCTCTGCACTTTAGTAACCTCTGCATTTTTCAGGAACTAATCTTGTCAGATATCAGTCTCTAGGATATAGTGTAACACAGACTTGGAATAATGGGTGTTCAGCCAAAAACTCTGCTGCATCTGCATGATCAAAACCTGTCAAAATCAATCAGAATGTAAGAACGCCTTTTTGAATCTCAGTCAGACATAATTCGGGAACGAATACAAGCTTGGATCTAACCCAGCATTGCTAAGCTGAATAAATTGGTTGATGAATATACTTTTAAACCAAAGCAGCATTGCCTAAGCAACATCTTAAACTATTATAGTTTTCACCTCAGTGTCTTATCAAACTATCAACATCAAAAACAGAAAATCAGATCTTCTAACATAATATGCAGCAAAATCTAATTTTCTGTTTGGACTCAAATGTAACACAGTGCCTCAAGACTTCAGCAAAAACCTTCTGAATTAATGCCAGCGAACCAGGAGTCCACTTCAGTGAGACAGGCACACAAAAGCTTGCCTTGTACACGAGACAAAAAAAGAGTTGTTTCAACACAGAGACTTGGCTTTCTCTTAGCAGAGGGGAAAATGTATTCAGCTCTCAGATTGCCATCCTTACACTTGGGCAGGGTGATGGACTTGTAATGCTTTGGGCTTTCTTTGTCAGTCAGTGAACTGTGGGACCCTGTCAGCACAGCTGGTATCATGGGAAAAGAGCTCTTCATTAAAATTCCAGTAAGACAAAGTACATCTTGTCTGCAGTAAAACATGGTTTAAGGGCTTTTTTAATCAACAATTAAGTCAAATATTTGTAATTTGCTGCCAAAATGATTGCAAAACAGATAAGAGTCTGGATTCAGACCCAAACAGCCTTCAAGGGCAAATATTTTAATGAACTGTTCAAGATGGATCAAAAAAAAAAAAGAAGAAATTTAAAGCTTAGTCATACGGATATAATTTTATTGCAGAAAGTACTGATAAGCATGAATGACTGCAGAATATCTATCAACTTAAAATAGGGTTAAAATTGACAAATATCATCTTTAACCCTTTGTTTTCCCATTGTATTTTACTGATGACTTTTTCCACCAACTATTTTCCCATAATCTTGCTGGTTATCTAATATATCAAAATATTTTAGAGGAACTTAAATAGGGTCGTGTAAAATATCTGTTAAAATATGTTCCACCTTTTGTAGGGAATTATCAACAATATTTAAATAGCATGAATACTTGTATGTATTGGTAGAGGTAGAGGCAGAATTAAATTAAAGAGCTGTTTAAGGACCCCTGAACTTTGGCCCCATAAATACTTGAAGTTTAAACTGATATTCTTAACATAAAGAAGTCCAAATAAATCATATTATGTCCTGTACAGAATAGATATTAATGGGCCCATGCACAGTCAAAAACAAACTTTGTTTGGTTTTCCATGTAGGTCATAAATTTTAATATCAGTTTTATTATCAGCTTTATCTGACAGGAGCACCTTCTTTCAAATTTTGGTTGTGTCCCAACCATGGCAGTCTGCAGATCCTAGTTACTTCTGTGAACAAACATCTCCTTGTCACGCTGGGCAGGTCAGATGAATGTCTTTACTTGGTAATTATCTTGCTGTACTCTTGTGTGAATATTGTGAAAACAGTCAGTTGCACTTGACTTTAGAGGTATAGGAATATTGAGTGCTCAATACGTATGCATGCAGCTTTTTATGATAAAATGTTTTGAAACCTGTGTGTCTTTTTGCTTTCCCCTCACAATTACATCCCACTTTGCATTTGTCTCTGCAAAGTAGGATGCAGAGACTACTTTGCAGTCTTTTCAATGCACAGAATGTATTGAAGATTGAAGATGTAACAACAGAATTTAAAGTTCAGGGGTGCAGATATGTTTTTAGGCACTGTAAGATTGCACTCCTGAGGTTGGTGAATGATGAGTTGTGTGCTGCTTTGTTGAAAGAACTTGTGGTCAGAAATCACATGGGATTTTCCATTGACTAAACTCAAAGTGTACCTCAAAAAGCTACATTCCTTCTCATAACGGATTTATGCAGGCATAAACAACTCTTGGAGATATAAAGATGGACCAAATGAGAGAAAGAGGAGAGAGGAAGAGAGAACCCTCACGTCCTTTTAACTGGATCCCATAAATCACAGACAGTCGCATGGCAGGATTATGATGTTAAATAAAAAGTTGTGTGTGTGCACTCCCCTATAGCCTGTGTTTAATGTGGTATTGCTGACGATGGGGCAGGTGGAAAGGCCTTGACGAAGCATTTGAAGCAACGTTGAGTTGCTGATGAAGAAACGATACATAAATCCACCTCATGTGGGGTGACAGCTGAGCAACTTAAATAGGTTCAGCACCAAGAAACCGAACAGGTGGATTAAAAGCTGAAACAGACGTGTAAAATGTGCATGTGCAGTAAGAGGCATGCACAGAATGTGTTTGCGTATGCATCAGAGAGACTGAGGCTGTTGGAGAAGAATTTGGATGGCTTAGTTAAATTATCAAGAGAGAAAGAAAATAAGGCTGGAATATGATTCAGATATTACAAGAGAAGTGAAGTGGGAGTTTAGAGGCGAAAGAAAAAAGATGGAACGAATATGAGTGAGGGGAGAGAGTCCATCACAGATCTCTGGTTGCAGCCTTCAATCAATTATTAACGGCATGCAGATTAGCAGTCGGGCGACAAACGATGCAGTGATGACTGTCAGTTCCCCCGCACTGCCGCCTACCCAGGGAATGGGCCAGAATGAGAAAACTGCAGGAAGAAGATAGAGTAGAAAATCAGGGATGGGAGAGGAATTGTTGCAAAAAAAGTTGAGAAACTTCTTTTATAGCTTGTTTATTCCCTTGGGAGATAAAAATGGTAGAGTCAATGTGACATTATTTGCAAAATCTGAGAAAATTAAGTTATCACATGTTTCCATATTTAGAAAACAGTATAGTTCAATTTGCCAATAGGGTCTCTGAAGAAGAATTTCTGGAGGCCGAATCATTTGTCAGATAAGTGGGGGATTATAAAGTCTGTTGTGTTGCTTTCAAATTTTTGCTTGTTTATTTAGGACAATGCTGCTAATTAATGAAAATTATTGGGGGTTTTTTAAACAGTGGCTCTTTTTAATCATCAGCGTAACAATCAAGGCACTTATCAGTAAATAAAGTCAGAATAAATAACACTTTTTCTTGATTAAAAAAAGTATTAATGAAAATTGTGAAGCAGTAGTCATTGCTGTGACAAATGGCTCCTGTTCAATCAGATTGGATGGAGAGCATTTGTGAACAGTACATTTTAAGTTTTGCCTCAGATTGACAGTTACATTCAGGTCTGGACTTTAAATAGGCCAATTTCACAGTAGTTTTTTTGCGACTGCTGATCCACTACAATTAAAATGAGCAAACCCCGAGAGTCAAGGAGACAAAATCCAGGCCAGATTTAAACAAATATTAACACAACATACAGATAACAGCTTCATACATTTAGCAAAACACTGTGATTTGCAGAACAGTAAACATGCTTATATATGTTTGACACAGAAATTGCTCATAATATGTCTAAGTGTTCTCATTTTTACAAATAGTTTCAGGTGTTTTGCTAATTCTGTGAAGTGTTATAAAGACCCTGTTTTTTCATTTGTGCTTAATAAATTTAAAAATATGTAAACCGTAAAATTCTCGCCTCTGAATTATGGTTAAGTAAGCTTGTGTGACACTTCATCCATAGATTATTATTTTTCAAATTCCCAGTTGTGCATTACTTTTTGTTGCCCTGTCACATAAAATCTTAATTGCATACATTTAACATTGTGCTTATAGCAAAACATGTCCAGAAATCTGTTGCTTCTTTTACAATTCACTGTAGATGTGAGATCACAATAGATTGAAACACCTACACAGAAAATTATGCACCAGAGAGAGCAGGTAGTCTTAAATATGCATGAGTAGTCTGTGTCATTTCCCTAAACAAACACAAGATCAGAGATTTTCTACACTCTTTTGTATCGCAAGCAATTCATCTTAAATGTCATCACTATCTAATTGTATCGAGCTGATGTTTTGCCAGATTTTTTTCTGCAAAGTTTCCATGTAGTCATTGCACTTAACATCTGCGGTCTTTGTGTTTGAGAACAGCTCTCACCCGGGGGGCTCTGAAAGCAACCAGCGTTGTCAGGGGAAATGATGATTTTGATGACGAGGCAGTTTGTTTGCAGAGGTTAGAGAGACAGTTGAAAAGGAAGGGTGTCTGAAATAAAGTGAGTAAATCAGGAGGAAAAGCTTCAAGGGGAGGGATTGCGTGGCCTTTAAACGCACAATGTAGATCTTTCAAGGGCACCTCAGCTGGGACGTCCTTTGGTAAGCACAATTAACCTATATGCCCAATGGTACTATACATAGCTTTCTATAGAGGTTAACACAAATAGTGTTGAGCATTGCTGTTTGAGCATGTTATATCTCCCTGAATTCATAAATCATTCAGTGTTACCTCAGGATGCATTGACCCTATAGGGACATTCGAACTAGACAGTACATTTCTTCAGATGACCCAGTATTTACAGTACTAACTCTATTTATATTTTATTTATATTTGAGCTGTGGACTTGCTGAAGCAAAGTAAACGTGATCCCCTGCTGAGGCCTTCTCAGGTCAGTGCATGCACCAATTTTAACCGTGTATTAAACCAGTTTTCTCTCCAACAGGAAGTGTAGATTCAAATATACAAAACAATACATGAGGCTTTCGTTACTTTTGCCACATTCACATTTAAACTGAAATTCAACAAACCTGGTTAGGGTTACCAAATACCTTCCCATTTACTTAGCATGCTGGACTGCAGCAAAAAATTGGCATGGAAAACACAAAAACCCTCACATATACAGACAGAAGTAAAATAACCACAAATGCTGTCATGGTTCACTTTTGAATCAGAAAGCGCTTTGCAAGGCAAAAGTAATAACCACCGCTCCAAATGCTGAAATGCTGATCCGTTCTTATCATCATTTGTGTTAACGCAGAATTTGATAGATGCAGTAAACAACTGAGACCTCTTGACAACTTTTAGCTTACTTCATATGCTTTTTCTGATTTTTCTAAATTTATATCATGTAAGTTAATATAACTATTGTCAGCTATATGATCGACTATAACTCAAAAGGTAAAAGTGTAAAAATATGAACCCATCACAAAAGCAGGCATTTGCTTTAATAGTTCTTTAGTTTGTTGTCCCTACAAAAAAAGTTTACTTTGGAAATAATTATATGGATTAATATGGTATGTTTTGTTTTCTGAACTTCAAAACCTGTTAAAAAATAATATACATAACACCTTAAAGCAAAGAGAAAATCTACTTTTTTGCTGTGATTTATAGTTGTTTTTCTCACAGTCCAAGGGCAGAATGAATTAAGCATGGACTCCTGCAAGCTATATGTGGAGTAAAAAGGGAAAGCTGATAAGGCTGTGTTGCTGGTCGGAAAGGTGGCAAGATCAACTCAAGGGTTGTACTCCTTGCCCAAAGCCATCCCCGTAGGGAAAGAGGTTTTAGACTCACCAGAAAGAAACAAGGATGTACAATTAACTGCAGTGCCACCTTGGAAAAAAGATGATGAGAGTGTGGGTGTGAAAAACAAAAGACAAAAATTCTCTAAAACTCAAGATGTGTGTGTGGTGTGAACACCTGCCTGCCTGAAGCATGCACATAATTCCATGCAAAGGAGGAACGAGGGCTTAAATGAGAACATATTCACACGTGTGTTTCTGGCTACTTTTTTTTTAAAAGAGAGGTGTTGGCAGACGGTCTGCTGCTGCATCGTTTTGTCTTCCTTTCTCTCTCCAGTTTGTTAAGCCAGGGCCCTGCCACCAGGGGCTGCCTGCTGCACCATCTGTGGCTGCAAAGTGCCCAAAATTCATTAGTGGAGAGAATAAGCAAGATGAAGAGCAAATATCTACCAAGAGAATGCCACAGATGGAGAGAAAGGGGCAGGAAGGAAGAAGCAGGGGACCAAGAGGGCTGCAGAAAATGTGTTTTGAAGATTTTTTTTTTAATGGAAAATCTTTCTCAAAAGAATTTTTGAAGAGTTGCAATGAGAGAAAGGAAAAGCGGTAGGAAAGAGTGTCAGAGCAGAGTCAAGTAGGTGCACTGAGAAAACGAGTGCAGCGAGAGACGATGCAAAGCGAAAGAGAAAAATGCGAGGAACGGAGTGAGGCAAATGGAGAAATGAGGCGGAGAAGGAGTGACAAAAGAGATGGAACCTCGAGGGGATGGGAGCCAAAGAAGAGGATAAGATGACGAAGACAAAGGAGGAGAAAGACTAACAGGGGGTCTCTGCGAAGAGGGGAGATGTGCTTTGTGCCTGTCAGAGTTTGACTAAAGATCTGGATTTGCGTGACACAATCTTCACCAAATCTCAAACATCGACATTCTGCCTGTCTCCGTCTTTATCTGGGGAGTTCTGCCTCTCATGCTCTGCCCCCTCTATCCTCATTACTTTTATTTTATTTTCACTCCCTTAGACCTGTTTTGTTCTTCGCTACACTAAAATGATGACATAATGATCTGCCATCACAGGTGACTGGAGAAGTTTTAAAGATGTATTCACAAAAAATGATCAGTTGTTTGATTTTTAGTCACTTCTCCAAAACTAAGTCCTCTTCTGGTTTCCAAGTGCTGCCTAACATTGTCATCATCTTTCTGACACCTCCTCTATCTCTCATACCAACCTCCTTGTCCCTCAACTCCATTTCATCCTCATCATCCATCTGCAGCGCTGACTCATAATTCCCACGGGGCCAGTGAGGTGACAGGGATCGCAGGCTTTTGTGGAACTTGTATGCTTAGATAAGCGACTGAATTAGACGTAGGAGAAGATCAGCTGTGGGACTGCCGGGTAGAGGAGATGAGCAATTTGCTTATGTGAGAATATAAGAAAAGAGGGAGGCAAAAGAGGAGAGCTGAAAAGCAATGGAACAGGAAAAAAGGAGGCAGGATGGAGCAGAGAAGAGAGGTGAAGTTATTGTAGGAGGTGTTAGGAACACAGATGGAGAGAGTAACATGATTTGATAGTTGCAGTTGTTTTACTTTTTGCACTTTCATATTACCCTTAAGATTTATTATGAGTCATTTATTTTGTTCAGACTTTGTCAGACTTTTGCTCCTGCAATGTAACATTAAATTACAACCCCAGCAGGCTCAGGAGAGGCTAACAAAGACATGTCAATGCATTTTGGTCACTTTAACTTGAGTGCAACATCAGTTCGTTTCAAGTGTGACCTAATGTGCTAATGTATGTCAACCACATGTGACTCAGTGGAGATAAAAATAGTTCTACTTATTGAGAAAAATGCAATATCAAAAGTATATTTACATTGCTGTTAAGTTAGCATGTAGTTCAGCAAGAAGGTCCCATATTTGAATACCAGCCTGGACTTTGACTGGGAACTCCTCTGTGGTGTAGCCAGCGTCTTAGTCAATGACTATTACAGATAGGCCCCACCTGTAGAATAAGCAGTTACTTGAAGGACGGATGACTGGCAAACTCTTTCACACGTATCCCATATTGCTTTAATTGCTAGACTTGTCAACTATAACAACAAAGACACTCTTAATCACAACCATAAGCTTCGCTCAAGACTTACTTTGCTTCTTTGATGCTTTGTTTTTGTCTCTTTGACAATCAGAGACAATCAGAACTGTCGAATTGTTGATTATTTTGATTTTAATCAGCAGTCATAATCATGTTGTAAAAGAACTTCAGTTAAGTTACAGAAGTTATTTTTTAATTTTTATGTTTTTAATGCTTTTTATATGAGCAAATACTGTCTATAAATTTGGACAAATAAGAAAAACTATTGCAATACCCTGAAAAATATAGGAAACCAAGCTGACTCATCACTGATTATACATTGTTCTGATTTTTCATCAATTCGAAAGTTAAAATGTACACTTTCCAATTATGAACAGAACCTGAAAGAACATATGTGAGGTGAGACAGAACTGCAGTGAGAACCAGGGAATAGTTCACCTAGAGATCATCTGAACAAACAAGATGCAGGCAGGCATTAAAACTGCTTTGCATCAAGTTACTTTTTCTTATGTCTCTCACAAGTGGAATACATTTCCATGTTACATAATGAACATTTCATTCTCATCTCATTAAAAAAAAAAAAAAACTCTTGGAAAACCAAAAATGAAAACATCTGGTGTATGCAAAGATATATAGATTACAGTTTTGTGTATTTCTTATTCTATAGATTTTGTGCTACATATGTATGATGTTCTACCACTGTAACTGTAAACTTACAACATGGTAAACTTCTACTTCTTCCAGTTCGAATTTTCTTGTAGTTCTCTTATTTTGTGGATTTTTTAAACAAATTAATTTATCCAGCAAATGGTTGTCAGTCATTAAAATAAGCTAGGAAAAAAATCAACAAGACGCTCTTTTCTTCTCTTCTGTTTTCCTTAAGCAGCCAGCACAAATATCAAGTTTTATTCTGTGACGCCACAAAGGCTTTAAGTTCGAGGCTCAATTTTAAGCTACAGTTTCAACAGCAAAATTATAAACCGCAATACATTAGTGTAATTATTGATGCATTATGGTTTTCCTTCTGATGGTTCCTGTTGCGTTATAAATTAGATCAAATGTGTAGTTGAAAGCAAATTCTTGCCACTAAATGGACATTGCAGTACAACTGGGATGTTCTGGAAGCCTCTCCATAGTTTTGTTATTTGTGTTAAAACTACTTATGCTAGCTCTAGTAAACGAGAGCTTGTGAAAAGTTGAAGTTTAATGGTCTTCATATGTCACCTCAGAAAAAAGAATGGGCTGTTTACCTGTATGTAAGCACTCTGATTTAAAAACGTTTAATCAGTAACAATATAAACAAAACAAAGTATAACTTTTTCTAACAACGGGGTCAATTTAGGAAAGGTTATAAAATTTCAAGCTGGAAAAAGATAGTTTAGGGTATTTTTTTTCTACAGCTAAACATGGTAATGGGTCACTTTTGACTGACAAGACAACACAAGGGTTAAATTTACAGATATGTTTTTGCTAAACTCAATTAATCAAAGTAAAAACAATAAATGGATACACTTGACAACATTAGTAATTAAATTCTATTCAGTTCATTATATTTACATATCATCAATTCAGAGAAAAATTCATTTGACATACTATTTCAGATTTATAGAGACTTCGGTTTAGGAACGCATCCTTCCCAGATATCAATGTCAATTTCTACTGCTGGTGATATTTTTAAGTAACAGCTAGCAGGGAATTTTGGGAATTAAAGCCAAATTACACATAATAGATTTTCTCCCGCATTCCTTCCCACTGACAGTAGTTTTCAAATGTAGCTGTAGCTGCAGGCAGAATTGTTATTGGCATCTTCATGTTAAGCCATTGTTTTTACACCACCAGGGGTTTCTATTTGACCATTATTAGCCTCATTATAGAAACACTATCAGCACAGACAATAGCTTTGTGTGAATGCAATCAGTAGTTCTCAAAATTATGAAAAAAAAAGAAATTATTTTTATTTTATGCAATAAAATTTTTTTGGGAGACTTTATAAAAGATCAGAATGGAGAATAATAATTGCAGGAACTGCAGAAGATTAAGTTGTTTTACTTGTTATAAAAGGACAAGTTAGTTCTGAGTGAGGGTTGTTTTTCACACAACAGAAGTAAAATCAGAAAATATTAGTGAGGCATCCGTGTCAAACTATACCACTACAGAGTTATCTGAGAAAAAAATAAAAATGTAACTGCTATACAGACAGTCTGTCAGTTTCCATGTATTCATGAGAGTGTGAAATTGTTCTGCATCAGCATTGTTATACACATGCAAACATAAACTTTGTGCCGTATTGCAAGAAACAGAAACTGACAGGCTAATGCAGGGAGAGAGAAAAGAAACTGAACAAACAGCAGGGCAGCACAGACAGAAACAAGCAGAAAACAAAGTGACATTTTATGCAGTCCAAGACAGAGCATCAAGGAATTAAAGTTTGTAAAAATGTATATATGTCCCTTTGCAGAGTAGGATAAGAAATATATTTTTAAAAGAATATCTTACCCTTAAGAGGATAAAGTAAATGTTTAAGATTAGATTTCAAAAATGTTCTAAATGTGATATCTTATTCACAGGCAGCTCAAAAACTGAACAAATTTAGCAAGAATAAGTGAAGCAGATTGCTGCAAAGTGGGTACACCAGAGAGACTAAATTACATTGCCACAGAAGAACCCCTGGAACACTCTGAACATAAGAGATACAGGATAAGTTGCATAAAATGTAAAATAATAATTCCTGCTATTTTTTCCCTTTCCTTAATAACCTTATTGGTGGCCTCTTCTCTTCAATCCAAAGTTTTTTTTTTTTTTTTTAATCATGAGCTGAATGTCATGAGTCATGCATAGTCATAGCGTTCTGGAAGTTAGCATTGATTTTAATCTTATGCCCCAGACGCTTGTGCAAATGCAGAGAGTAAACATCTGGCTAATGTTTTCTCGGGTCATTTGCAGAGGAAGTTGGTGCCACTGTGTTATGGAGTGAGGGAGGATAATGAGGCAGCTTGTAAAAGGTTCAAAATTGTGAGATAAAAAGCAATCTTGCTCATGACACAGTCTCTTGCACTTGTGCTTAATAATAATAATGAAGAATGACATGCAAATAAAGGAACATGACCAGAAGTTTCTTCTATATTTATAAACTGGAGCTATGAAGGTTGTTGCAGCACATTAACAAATAACTTATAGAATAGATATGTTTATTCCAACCTCATTATGTCCTGCAAAACTTTCAGTGACCTTTGTCAGGCAGCAATCACGGTCTTTGTCAGAGTATTTTCTTTTTGATTCCTGCACTATTTGCATTGAATTCTGTCTGTTCAAGGTGATTTGTCATACCATGATGATTCCTTCATAAACTGTGACCTGGTGACCCAGTCTTTGTTTTCACAAAAGTAGAAAAAGTTTCACAAATTAATTATGTTTCATAGAATCTCCATCCTGGCCATTGCCTTCTGACGCAATCAGTTCAATTCTCATCTCCCTTCAGAGAGCAGGTGGACTTTTCTCCCATTGACCTTTATTTCTCCAGTTGAATTTCAACCAGACCAACCAGCGAACAAAAGGAGAAGTTATGAACAATGGCATTGATTTTCTGGGCTGTTTCAGAATTTCCATCTCCCCGAAGTTTTAGCAATTAAGAAGTGAACAAATGCGTTCAGTCCATGTTAGGAACGCCTCAAAGTTCTGAATTTACATTAACAGCTGCGTTTTTTAGATTGTCATTTTCAGATCACCATGGTTGTTTACAGAGCATTGTATGTGCAATGCTTCATAGCATCAAACTGCTACGTTACATGTATCATGTCAAACCTTAACAATTGGGAAATATTTTATATTCCTATAGAATCCACATCTCAAGCAAGCAATTGTCTCTCAACAACCAGGGGTATATACCCTCTGTAAGAAGCAAAGCATGCAACAAGAGGCTGGTTTTTACCAGGCTAAAGTGTAATTAGCTTAGAATAATTTGGTCCAGGTTTGAACAGCTGTTATATTTTGAATTGGATTAAAATTTTGTTTTATTACCATATTTTCTTGCATCATAGAACACTTGCAATGAAAATGTTATTATGTGTTACAGAAAGTTAAAAATGTGCCAACTTTCAGGATGAAAAATTTATTTTATTCGTTTTAATTTCCATTATATGCAGCTGCACCATGACATAGCAAGTTAAATGTTAATGTAAATTTGCAGGTCAATAAAATTGGAATGTCCTTAAAAGTTCTTTTTATGAAAATAATTCAGTTCAAAAGTGAGGTAAAATATGTTCATTTCACATATGTATTTTATGGATACACTTATGTTTATTTTGAAGGCTATTGCTGAATGCCATTGGTTTTTCAAAGATTTGACATAATGCTTCATAAAGCCCTCTGAACCTCAGGCATGTTAAATAGTTTGCCTCCTCTCTAACACTATTTTTTCTATTTTGTTTTGTAACATTGAGATGTTCAGAGAAACCAGAAATAAATAAACTTTTTGATGATATTCTAATTCATTGAGCTACATCTGCACATGCATAAGGTTGAGAAAGGTTGGGAAAGAAGTGACAGAGATTGTTTCTAGTTCTTCAGCTTAAGGAGCACTAATCCAATTTACAACTGCTCCAAGGAGGGAACCTTCTAATAACTTAAGGAGATGTATGAGTTTGTTTATGTATGTTAAAGTGCACTGAAAATTAATAAATGCCAATGGGAGATATGCTACCATTTCCACTTGGAAAATGCCACAGGAAACTGATGTTGTGATAAATGAAAGGCAAATTAGCTTGTGGCATTGCATTTAATTACACGTTACTTCTGTCATAGTGTTAGTTATGCTCCTTATTTCATCCTACTGCTTGATAGCCTCGGGCTTTGGTAAAGCTGTCTCACTGGGAACATGAGCCAGCTGATTCATAAGTGGCTCAATCCTCCAGGACCAACATAAACGTACAGCTTAGCTTTGCCTCCAGTGACTGTATGCATACTTTTTTTCCTTCTCAAAACAACTATGACACTTTAATTCACCTTCACATCTTTACTCATCCATTTTTTTTATCTTGGGTGTATGTGTGTGTGTTTTTTACTATTCCATACACAAGATCCCTCTCAGTTTTCCTCAGCTACAAAGATAAAATGGCCTCTCTATTGATTGCCACTTTCTGATGCACTGGCCTCTCTTAAACACCAAAAGCTCCATCACCCAGGATGAAAGAAGTGGCTGGAGGGTGAAAATGGGGGCAGACATGTCTTGAAAGTCTGAGAATATTTTTAACTCAGAGGGCCTCTTTTCTCATCAAGATAAGAGGTCGACCAGTGAGCATGAACAAGACTATCATGTTGTCATACGGAATGAGAGCCTTTCTGCAGCTGAGCAGCGGTCGTGTGATGGTGCTGCCAAAAGCTAGCTGAGATGTCATCCGCCTCCCATCTGGTGTGAGACAAGGACAGAGAAAGGAGAGCTTCAGGATTTGTAGAATGGGAGTACATGTTTCCCAGCGAACCAAACAGAGCGCAGAGGAAATTCACATCAGCCAACTTCCCGCTGACTTGCAGGCACAAGCTCATGGTGTTGGTTAAAATGTCTGCCATGTGGTTCCCAGCACGGCCATAGCCAGACATAACTGGCACGGGGACTGTGTGTGCTGGTTCCAGCTGCATCGAGTCACAGTAGTGCAGCAACAATGGGAAGAGCTGCTGCGACTCCGGATGCAAATAAACCTCTTCCACAGCTTGTAAGGATAACTGTGGGCACATCCAAGCACAATCCTACTGCACATAAACAAAGGGTAAGTGTGCAAACACTTGTACAGAATTGCATGCTCCCACACACAGTCTACAGAATCAAAACGCATTCAGAGATTTTAAAAACCTTTCTGACACATATTCAAGTTAATTCTTGCCCTGTGTGTAAAACACAAAATGCATCAAAATGGCTGAAGATGTGATGTTAATGACAAAGTGCCAGGCAAAATTAATCCTTCCACATATGATATTACAAAAACTTCTCAATGTTTTTTTTTTAATAGATAAAAATACCTAAAACACATTTTTCTCTGAAGTCACCTAATTAGTAAATAGAGTGTGTAATTTTATCTCAGAATAAATACAGCTGCTCTGTGAAAGCCCTGGAGGTTTGCTAGAGAACATTTATGAACAAACATCATGATGAAGTGAAAGGAACAATAAACGAACAGGTCAGAGGCAAAATTATGTTGAACACACAAACCGTTGTCATACAAATTGGCCTGTTGAGGACAGTATTCATGAGCGGAGCAGTGAGGAGGTTTGTGGTGTCTTTTGGAGGAGCTGCAGAGATGCACAGCTCTAATGAGCCACTATGTCAGATCCCTGCCACGCCACAAATATCTAATTTTAGCGAAGTGATCTGAAGAAAGCCCCTGTTGAATGAAAATGTTATTAATGGTGGAAACCTAACACTAGACCCTGAGCATATCCTTCCGTGACACATAGCTGTGTCAGCAATAGGATTTTGGGATGCTTGTCAGAACTAGAGACAGGAAAGCCAGTCAAAATTGATGAGAAGATGGATACAATGATAATTGCAACACAATCCTGAAAGAAAACTTGTTATAAGCTGCAAAAGATTCCAAACTGGCTCATAGCTTTATCTTCCATAAGAACAACAACCCTTACTATAAAGTTATAATTTTGAGCAAAGCATAATAATTTCCATCATTTCAAAGCCTTACATCATTTTACTCCCAGTTTACAATTATCCTCTGGATACATAACAACTCTTCAGCTTTTTACCTACTAGAGTCATCGAATGTCCAGTGTATTCACTTCCAGGTAACATAAACATCCAAAACATGCTGAAGAACAGTTCTCATGAACCAGGATTTCCTACTCCTTGCCAGTGGCATAAAAACTTGATAAAACATAAAGCTTGAAGCAGAAATATAAAAGGAATATTTAAGGGATGTGAATGTTTTTGAAGGACATGGCAGCAAAGAAAAGGAGTTAGCACATTTCTATTTCCTGAAGTAAGACATCTTGTTTGCACCAAGTATTTCTGCTGTGAACTATCTCTGCAGCTTCTTACCTCCAAGCACTCGTCTTCACCCTTTTCTCTGTTCTGGCCCCTAGACTATTTCCCAACTTTTATCCTGCACCTTGCACCTCCATCCTTTCCTCCTCACTTGGATCTTGTGCTTTCATTGACACGCTCTTACCAAACCCCCTGTGATGCAAGTAGCAGGACCCCAGGACAAGCAGCCCAATGGTCTAGAAAACATTAAGACACACAAACAAACTAAGTTGAACCTTAACATTACCAAACAATCAATGGGGGAATAAAAAAACATGTTAAAGATTTTGTGCATACATTAAGAACAATTACCTATGTGCATATTACATCAACATTTTTGATATATGTCCTTTTGGATTCACTGGAAATTAAATTAATATGAAATTAGCGGTACTTTTCCAGTTTTCTAAATGTTTGTTTTACTGCTCACAAAAGCCGCAGAGAATGACTTATTTTAGATTGCTCATTAGCATTGCTGCTTCAGACAGCTGCTAATTGCCCTCCATTCACTCATTACAATTAACTGGTCTTATTGCTCTGTTTGAGGATATTACATGTTTTGCATTTTTCCACACAAATATGTCATCAGAAAGAAATGAATGGCGGTGGAAAAATTAATAAGCTAAGTCAGTAGTGGTGGCGGTAAGGCTCTTGCATGGAAAAAATGTGAAACAAAGAGCCAAATGAAATCTTTTATTTAGCTCCATAATAACTGGAGACTTTCTTTGGAATCCACTGAATACATTTGCAGTACATTATGACTTTGGCTTTGATGGAAATTACATGATTTTTCTCTCCCAAATTAATGGCCAGATTAACAAGAGAGTCTCAAACTCCTCATCTCTCATCATAAACTCTGTTTTCTCATTAGAGCAACTTTTCAAGTGTTCCATAAATGACCATTGTCAGCTTGGATTGTCTCCTCATCCATTTCACACACATACTTCCCAAACACTCAGCTAACTTTTTCATGCCTCATTCCCTTTGACTCCACTTTATGGGCAATAGTCCCTTTAAAATAGAACGGCTCCTATGCTATTACACTTCTTTGTCACCTGTCACCACAAGCTGGTAATTGCGGCTTTTATTCTAGCCTCTAAAAAGCTCAAGTATAATATGCAGTATGAGCTTTGCTGCTATGTGGAAATGTGGCCACTTGTTTAGTCTCACAACAACCTACAAAGAGAGGCCTGTAGTGGACTAAATGTGACTATTTAGAGTTTTATACTTTTTGAAGTGTATAAATTTGGGAGTTCTTCATTGTTTAGGAGTAGATTCAATGAAATAAAATTCTGCTCTCGTCAGTGTTGTTTATAAGTGAAAACGGTGAAATAGGTTTTCAAATCTGAAGAAAAGCATAGAAGACATCTGCAATTTGTGGTAACAGAAGAATTTAGTTATTTTTTTCAGACTGCCCTTCGAAAAAGCATAAGAGTATAAGCTTTTTTTAGGATTGCACTAAAAGTTTTCATGCAACACAACTGACAACCTGAAGAGCCAAATATAGTTGGACTGCTAGAAGCAGACAACTGCTTGTGGTAAGTGCACGTTTTCAGACAATGGGTTAAATCCTCATTTGGGAAATTAGAACAAAAATGGCATCAAATATATTGCAAAATCATACATTTACCTCCCTACTTCATATAAATCTTAACCAAAAAGTGGAAAACAAATATCTTCAATATTTCCTGCCAGTTTTCTGCCAAAGCAAGTCAAAATCACATGAAAAGCCAGCAAACCACAAAAATCTTCTCTAATACTGATACTGGTTTAAATGCACTTCAATATGATGCTAGGGAGAAAGCAGACTTTTCTTTTGGTACATAAAGTGTAGAAGAATAATCCTCCATGTATCCCCCTGAACTTTTACTCTGAATTGTGAAGCGACTCCATTCATTAGTGGGCTCCAGAGACTTTATCTAAATTTGTGGTGGTCCTTGATGGAAAAAAGAACTGAAGCACTTCTTTTTTGTGAGCGCATGTCCGGCAGCAATTTATATGGATTCAAAGTGCCAAGAGGCCCTAAAACAGCTTATTCTGAAAGGAGATAGGGAGAACTGATCAGGTTAAAATCCTGTCTAATTGTGATCTTGTGCAAAAAATGCAATGAACGTATTTTGTATAACCCATGGACCCATCCATTTCAAGGAAGCATTTTAGGTAAACTTTAAGTAATCTCTGTTGTGGGATTATCTTTTGAAATGTGATTAATTAGATGTCTTTATTTGCTGATTTTAAAAACCATTTACAAGTGTTGAAGTCCTGTTTAAATCATGGATCCATAATAATAGTTTACACAAAGCCTTAGATTTGCTATACCCCGCTTCATCAGGGTGTAAATAGACAAGCCTTACAACTATTTACTCCACACACTGAAATCCATCCTTAGTCATTATATCACATTTACGTAACATGAAATTCTAATAAACAGTCTTGTCACAGAGTGAGCTGTAAACTTAGTCATCAACAGGTTGTAATGTCACATCCTTTGAATTACACAATGCTTCAGAAATCAAAACACCCAAGGTTAATCTCAGTTTCTTTTCTTTGTCACTTTCATTCAACCCTTAAAGGAAATTCACAGAGAGCAAGAGGGATGGAAAACACGCAGCAAAGGTCAAAAAGTTGGCAATCAAAGCCTGGACAGCTGTACTGATGACTGATGACCATTTTATTTTGGATGTCGATTTCACTGCTATGTAACTTATTGTCCTCTCACACAAGTTCTGATGATTATTTTGGCAACAAGCTGCTGACGTCCCGTGTTGCTTAA
This sequence comes from Poeciliopsis prolifica, assembly GCF_027474105.1. Lineage (NCBI taxonomy): Eukaryota > Metazoa > Chordata > Actinopteri > Cyprinodontiformes > Poeciliidae > Poeciliopsis > Poeciliopsis prolifica. The sequence continues at coordinate 7,084,980 of NW_026562400.1, read as the reverse complement.
CAGATGTGATACAAGAGAGCCATTACTAATCTCACCACGGAGAGAGTTTAACCCTTAAAGAAACAGATGTTTTAGCTAAAACTACCTTTAATTGATATTCCAAACGCTGAGATTTAATCAGGATTGTATATTTTGCTACCTACCTAAAATCAATGTCATAAATAGTTTTCTATTGTTTCTTTGTCTCCTTATGCTCATCTGCGCATTAGAATATAAATAAATATTAATACTATAAATCGGTATATTATTTTCACCACAATGGTGCCATAATGCTGTAAAAATTAAATTTTTTGTTTAATACTGAATTTGTTTTTAAGACGAGCCTGTATTGGATTGGTTTTATTGTACATTTCTGGACATGAATTGAACCTAACTGTCTTGCAAAGCACTTTGTGATTACATTTGTTGTGAATGAAATGTATCCAACTGGTGAGTCATGTTTAAACATGCTGTACTCCCTGACTCCACATTAACTCCTACATTTCGCTGAATATTAAAGTGATCTTTGCAACTGATTAATGGAAACAGGTCTTAAGCTCTTTTTTGGGGGGATTATATTCCATTTGGTTGCTTTTTCAGTGTGTGTTTCTTTTTTAAAGCAGTGTCAACACTACCCCGCAAATCTGTCAAATTACTAGTGCACAGGGTGTATTTAAGGGAGTCTACAGGGCCTTGTGTAAGGCAGGCGGGCACGCATGTCTGTGAGTGGACTCACCGGGAAAAGGAAGTAACAGTTTAACTACGATATTGATTCCGAGAGTGCTAAGGGGTTTAGATGTCAGTTCAGGGAAAATAGGGGGTAACAGAAAACGAAGCAGGGCTCGTCCCAGGTTTTAGTGCACTTGGGTTTTTCTTCCCTAGCCACGCTTGATTCAGTGGTAAAGATCTGTAGCTGCCCATTGAAGTTGTACAACTGCTGCATTGAGTACTGTATGGCTCTGTGCACTCTGCAGTCCTCTATTGATTGATGTGTGAAGAGGGATTAGTAGATGGGGGGAGGGAGGAACAGAGGGAGGGGTAGAGATGCTAGGTTGGAGGAGGTGACTGGAGGCAGAATTGTGGATGCAGCATGTGTACTATGAAAAGAAGCCAATGTCACATCTTTGGTAAGACACAAATGGGTAATGTGCTGCATTTGTTTACATCATGATTCAAAATGCATCTAAAATTTAGATGAGTTAAGCATTATTTGTGTCAAACACAATGACCTTGAAGGACGAGCAGTGAGGTGTCAAGCCAAACTTCTTGATGCATCTGAACAGTCCCAGTGCAGCATTTATAATGGCAGAATAAATCACAGTAACAAAGTACAATTGATTTTGCTATTTCACTAAATTCCTCCGAAGGAAAAAAGCATATTTATTGTAGGAGGAATAAATGACGTTACCAGACAGATTCAAAACAATCCATCCACCCTGACTTCTTTGACATTTTTTAGATTTTCTGTCAAGCGGAATCCTGCCAACATCCATTTTGCCTCACAAGCAGTTGTGAAAAGCAAGCAACCCGTATATTCATCTTGTTGAGCTGTTTGCACGAGGCATCCAGGTGGTTTCTTGCCACTTGCCCATCACTCTCTTCCTGCTCTCCTGTTGCTCTGTCCCTGACAGGTGGTACTGAGGGTGGAAGCAGCCAAAGGGGGGAGTCTGGGGTTTTATACATAGGCAATAGAGGGGTTGAATGAGTACTGAAGTGAAAAGGTGGTGAGAAAAAATGAGGGCAGGAAGAGAGGTGGACATAGGGTTGGATTTTGACTGTCCAAAGTTAATGGGATCAGACGTGGAAGAGAAAGGGATATTGGTGCCTGTTAATGTTTAATCCTTCATCCTCAACCCCTTTGTCTCCTGCCTGCAGCTCTGGCATCTGATAATCCTTGGGCTGCCTCTGTTCATCATCAAGGTGTCGAAGGGAAGGGCCCCTGTAAATATTTAATTGGCTGCAGTATGCCGGTGTTAATTATGCGGGTGTGTCTCTCTGTGATTTGTTCTCTTTTCCAGCAGCACTTTATCTTCAACACAGCATAAAGATGGCTTTCTATTGTTTCTTTTCTCATTGCCACTTATATTCTCAGGCTATTTTTATTTGGTAAGCCTCGCGAGTACCTGGTTGTACCCCTTCTTTTTCAGCACTGCTTTAATTCTTTGAAATGCAGTTTGAACAAGATATCAGACAAATTACTCTAATATTTTGGTTCATATTGACATAAGATCACCACACAGTTCCAGGTTGTTTGTAAAATGCATATGCATGATGCAAATCTTCCTTTTCATTCCAAAAGTGCCCTTTAAAACTGAGACCTGTTACACAAAGAAGAGGATGTTAGTTGCTTTTAAACAATTCCACCTGAACCTCAAAATAATAACACCTGACAACATTTTTTTTTTTTGCTACTTTGTTTGCGAATTTTACCATTGGTTTCTTGTCCTTAGCTGACAGCAATGTGTGATTTTTGCCTGGTGTAGATTCAATATGTATGTTGAGATGATGTTCCTCATACCTTGATTGTAACGCGTGACAATTTGACCTACTGTTAACGATGTCATAGTCCTTCAAATGATATGCTCTCTTTAATAGAGAAAAATTCAATTAAAGGAGCTTTTTTATAAATATATATACAGACTAGTCAGCTTTACCATGTGCTAATGTCAACATACATTATGTTGCTATCATGTGATTGGTTTATTAGCTAACGTGCTATTGTGCAGGTGCACCTAATAAAATGGAAGGTCAGTATACCACTATTATGTCGGGTTAGATTCCCCTGCTGCTTTCACTGTGGTTACCATTACCTCATAATTCCCTATTCCCTTACAGCTTTTCCCTCCTCTCAGTGACTTTCCTTTTCAGGTCCTCACCTCACTCTGGTTATCTATCTTCACCTCTCCCTTCCACCTTGTGCTGCAGTGCTCTTCTTCTCTGTTTAATTTCAGAAACCATGGCAAACTTCTTTCAAACGGATTATTGTTATGGTTTCCATTATAACCGCTGCGTCTTATCCGTTATGACACCAATCATGTTTTCTGAAGTAGCGTCCCATTCTCCATATGTTTATTTGATAGTCAAGGGCAATGCAATGCAGATAAACAGTAGAAAACAGCCTTTCAAGGAGTTTTTGAGGTTGTGCAGTTCAAAAGAGCGATATGCACAAATCTCTGCCTATTGTGAGTGCAATTACAAACAGGCTCATGTGAAAGTCAAGATAATACAAATCATATAAAAGAATTCTGGTGGTTAGGGAACAAGCAGCCTTGCAACACTTTGACAGACAAGAAAAAGTGTTCGAGAGACAAAAAGAAAAGAAAATGCAAGTGACGGGATAATGGGTGAATGTCTAGGTCAGTGACAGATAAAACATTATCGTCAGATGAGCCAAGCATGTTTTTGCTTTTGCTGTGTATAGCAGAGCTGAATAACCAATAAAAACTTGCTTTACAGTGAATAATAATCTGCATTATTATTTACCTGCTATCCCGGCTTTTTTTAATGATGTCAAATTTAGGCTTGAGGCTCGTAACTTAGTGCAGATAAAAACTTGAGGTGCTTTGCTGAATGTGAGCATTTGTGCCTGTCTGTGGGTGCGCCACTGTAGGAGGTTCCATTTGTGTGCAAAGCAGGTCATGGCAAGGACAAGAGATACCATTCGCCAAACCAGACTGTATCTTCTGTAGACAGCAGCAAGAAGGGAAATTCAATATGTTGGTGGGCAACAACATGAGAGGCCACTGCGGTGTTCGGCAGAAACATTCTCCAGCTCTGTTCTGCATTGGTATTTATCATTTGTTGTCAGACATTTTTTAAATGTTGACTCACCAGGTTTTTGCTCTCAGTTTTGTTTTCAGAGTAATAAAATAGCAAAGAAAACAGTCTTTTCATTTTGTGTTTCCCCATTTAGAGTGATGGTTTAAGCTTCCTTGTTGGCAAGCATACTCCCTTTTGGTGGCCAAGACTCCTGAATCATCCTGGTGGGTGCAGTTCAGCCTGTTTGCCAAACCCAGGAGAGAGCAGGGAGCATGAGAATTTAAGACATTGATCTAAGGCTCAAAAAACAAAAAGACTGCTGAAGGTGACAGAGATGTTTTTGCTTTTGCAGTATGAAACTGGTGGCTGCTGTCTGGCCTCATTAGTGCTTCACTTCTTCATATTTCTTGTAATGTGCAGCCAATTTGATTGACAAATGTTGGTTTGCACACTGTCATTCAGTCAAATTATGATTACCTATTGTTTTATACTGCCTAGTTAGTTAATATTTCTTATTAATTTAGAGAACCTATAAACAACTCTGGGCAAAAACAATTATATAATATTATTTGGTACATCTTCAGCTGCCATCTCAGTATTTGCCTTTTTATTGTATTTTCTGTTACAGCGATATACCACATAAATAAAACAATATCAAACTGCCTGATGAATGTTCAATACAATTTAACTCAGTTTATGTACATAGTACCAATGCATGGGAAAATATAAAATAAATGTTATATAATTTGTATTTCAGTTAGATTCTAGTCAAATTCAGATCATAAGGCAAGTTGGTATGTTTTCCATCTAAGGATGCCATGGGATCATCTATCCATCCTCTGTGTTTACCTGCTTGACCTTGCAGGCATGAGGGTATGGTGATTATCTTCAACAGAGGTGAGGTACGCCTCCTACAAGGTCACTGACCAGCCTGAATGCACTGACCAACCATCCTATGCAAGCAATAACTCTTGTGCATTAATTCACTCTGACAAGAAAATAGAGCATTAGCAAAGTTTTTTTTTTTTTTTTTTTTTCTCACACACTGTCTCTGATGTAAATATTCAGCTTTAATAAATTTACATTCTTACAAACTACTGACTTCAAGGGGTTTTTCCTACCTAAATAAATTGCTTTCAGGTCATTCTGTCTCATAAGCATATCTGTAAAATTCCCCTTTCCAGTTAAAAGCTTGTATAAAAATCTAACCTTAACACTGTGTTTATTTTTATCATTGGTTCTTCAATTCTATTGAGGACCAACAACAAAAACCATTTATAAAAATGCAGAACTCTGTAGCTGTATGATGTTAAATATGAAAAAAAATGGTTTTGCAGCATGCTTATCTCTCTTGTGTTCAATGATTTTATCACTGCAACATACACCTGCCAAGCTAATTGTAATTATTGTATATTTGTCCTGTTGTAATAGTATCCTAAATTGGTTCAAACTGTTTATTTAAGACCTAATCTGTGACTTTTTCCATGATCAGTCCATGTAAACTTCACAACGGATCTGCATGATACTTTGTAAGGAAATCCCAGGTACAAAAGTTACTGAAATCCCAGCATTTTTCATAGGGCACCTTTGTGGGAGGACAGAGGTGGTTTCCCATTGCTGAAATACAGGTCTTGTTTCACTGATGCACTGAGAGAGAGTGGCAGAGGTCAGGAGTTATATAGTGCTGCAGGTGAGTGCATGAATCATTGAGGGGGGTTTTCACATAAAAGTATATGTGTGTATGTGTCTTAGTTTCAATAAGAAATATGTAGGGAAACTTTTCTGATTTAGATGTCACAGTGGATTCTTTCACGTGTGACAGCTTGCGTCATTCTTTGTGTGTATTCAAACAGGCTTGTCTGTGATTTGTCCAGTGATTCAGTGTGAGAAAGAGGAGTACGTGGCAGATATGTTGACCTGGTTATCATGCCATGCAGCACCTGGAAGAGAGGAGACTGAGTGGCGCATGTCTTAGAATTTGAGGTGCCAATCGAGCTGCGAAGATGGGAATTGAGTAGGGAAATGGGAATAGCCTCCCTGCTGGTTTGTAACCTTCGCAGTGTTGTTTGGAGTTTGCATTTATCATTCATTCTAGCAAAACAAGTGCACATGTGTGTTTGTGTGTGTGTGTAGACTGTGTTTGCCCCAGCGTTATATTTTATTACAGGGATCATCTTTTCTTTAAGTCTGTGGCTATAATTGCATCTGTGAGATGTTTTTATGACAGCGTGTCACACGTGTCTCCAAGCTCTGGAACTGAATTAAATTAACCCAAATAAAGCCTGGTGTGTGGAGTACGGAGCACTTTAAAGGTAACAGCTGAAAGACAGCTGACGACTAAAAAGCAGGAAGGATGAGCTCTGGTGAAGTATTGCAGGATTATTCCACAATATTAAAAGAAAGAAAACCAAAAACTTGTGAGCATTTTTGAATGTCAAACGCAGCTGCTAATGTACCATGCCCCTCCTTCAAGGCTTTCGGGGTTGGAGCCAGTTCTCAGATCTTTGGCCGGCCTAGATAGCAGCAGCAACAGCAGCAGCACCCATTAATGCGATTACAGCTTTTAGTGAGAGATTTTCAGGGCCAATTTTCTTCCGAGGAGTCATTAGTTTGTCCTGTTTTCTTTCTCCCTATTGGTATGTCCGCAAACAAGAATATACACAATCACTCCCAGCATCTGACATGAGCATCACACGGAATGAAACGCACACAAGTCATTCCACACATGAATATACAATTACACATGCAAGTATATAGCCTTCAGTACCACGCTCCATCCATAAAGGCTTGACAAACCTAATTTACATTTACAAAAACATAAAAGAGCCATAAAATCTCACCATGAAGCTTCTCCTCAAGCTTTTGTTTCCTCCGTTCCACCACCATTTTCCCACGCACACATACCCAACCTTTGTTTTTATCTGTTGACAGCATGACACTTTGGAAAACACACTCTCACTCACTCTGTGTTGTAAACAATCTTACTATGGTGATAGAAAATGTATCTCCTGGCTCCTTTATGTTTATTCCCTAACATTTTTTTTTCATTTTAAGCATCTACGCTGCCTTACAAAAGTAGTCAAATGTTTTTTTTTTTCACATTTTGTCACAATGCAACTGAAAACAGCAGTGTATTGTTATATAATTTGAATCGAAGCATAATGATAGATTCGATGTAGATGAAATCTGTGTGGTCTGGATTTGTATTTAGACCCCTCACATTAATACCTTCTGTGTTGTGATGTTTTAGATATGTCTGTTTTACCTTCTGATGGGTATTCTTCCATAATTACCCTGTGATTCGCTCAACTTCCCCATCAATTCTAAACAGCTTCCTTTTTCTGTAAAAAAGCTTGAGGGGTGAAGGTACTTATACAAGGTATTATACTGTCGTTTTGTGGTCCCGATGTCAAGGAATAGGTTGTGTTTATTAAGAAATTATAAGTTGTTCTTTAGTATCAGAAGCAGTACTTCTTATTATGCTTTTAAGAACCTTTTGATTACTGATGCAAGATGCCCATTATAATATGAAACCCTCTCTCATTATTCTGTGTAATCATATAATGATTCCTCAAAAACCCATGCCTAATTTAAAACGCAGAGTTCTCATCTTCTTAGATGTGCATTGCCATTACTTCTGGCTTTCATCTTTAGCAGGTTCTCATCTGCCATGCTGAACGTGTCGCTGACTTCTACTTAACAAACCTTGAGGTGCTTCTTAACACTTCAGCGCAGCAGCTTTATTTCATAAAGTCACCATTTATTAAACCTCAAGGCTAGGTCCCAGCAAAAGCCTATTGAGATATTGAGGTCATCTTATGGGAAGAAGGAATAAAAGATTATCAAAGATTGCCTGAGCACATGAGCCAGCATATTCAGTGTTCCGTTGTGTTTCAGCAAAGTTAGAATAAAGAGTGCCACCTGTCCTACAGGGGAGCTACTTTTTTTTGGCATACAACATCACACCCATTTTATGAATGTTTTGTCTCTAATTGTTTGCAGTTCAATGAATTTTAGCACAGAATTTATGCCAACTATTTAAATCTTTTCTCTTTTTTGCCTGACTAAGACACTCAGAGATGCCAACTTTGTTTTTCCACTTCAGCTAATGGCTTCCAGAATGTGTTTGTTCTTGTGAGAGTTGGTGATACAGTATACGTTTGTGCTTTTCCATGCATGTGCTCCGGTTCTGTGTGTGTATTGGTAGGCAGGATGAGCATCCCTTCTGTTACCGTTCCTGTCCCTTCATTTCACGCTCCGGCAGATTCGCGTGAATCCTTTTCCCTTGGCTCATTATCAGTGCTGTTCAATGAACGACATCCCACCAGAATACTGGGTAAAACCGAATTATTATTCAAGTACGGGGGTCAGTGCAGACGTTAAGGCTCTCTTTTTGTTTTGTATAGCTATTACTTTTCCTTCAGAAGTAAGTGAGCAGGATGCAGGACACATCCGTACTGCAGATTACTTGTTGAGGTTTTGAATCTTGAAGCACCTGAGCTGAGATTGATGAGCAGCCGTGGAGCGTCTGTTGTCATTATTGGATGCTCATTGCACTCTTCTCTCATTTCTCTTGGCAGGGTCCAATGTGCTCGGAGCAGAATTCAGCCACCTGCCGGACAACATTACAGTGTTGGAAGGCGAAAGCGTCACTTTGAGGTAACTCCTGGTCCCACACCTGCACCAACTGATTACATAAGAAAACATGTTTGCCTTTCTACCGCCTGTCATGCATCTTTAATTGCCAAGTCTGTGTCTCATAACCTCAGTTTGAAGTCCTAAAATGTGAAATTATTTTTAGCTTTCTCTGCGCAGCTAATTGAATGATATTAAACTTTTAAATTCAAGTGCCAACTTCATTTATAGGCAACACTAATGTGTAAAGATGAGCTGAATGTCTTGAAATAAATGCATCTTACATCTCCTGATATATCTATGCAGATGACATCCAACTGTGTACATTTTTCAAACCATCCTGGTGGGATAGACTGTCCACCCTCAGATCACTGACTTGCTCTTCAGCAGTCTTTTTTTTTTTTTTTTTTTTTTTTGGTTTAAGCACCAGTAATCTACAGTCTTAAATCTGTCACATACTAGCTTTTTTCATGCAGTAGCTAAGGCTAATGCAAGAAATTAGAGTTGATTCATTTCTTCACTTTGATTTGTATCTGAATAGTTTCTCCTCCCTGCTTCTTTTATTTAAGAAATATTTCTAACATATGGTCTCTGGAGTGGATCTCGGTAACATTTATTAAGCATTTCTGTCATCACGCTTCCACTGAGATCATCAGTTTTATCTGCAATCCATTCAGAACACAACAACCAGAATTCTCTCCAAGTTTAATGAATACACTCATATCACTTCAGATTTTACTATCTGGATCCCAGAAGCTTAAAACACCTTGATTCACTCACAAGGCCCTAACTGGCCAGGCTCATAGTAATCTACTGTATATGTCTTTCGTTTTAACCACAAACAGAGCTAGTTGTTTCTTTTTGTGCCTGCCCTGGATATCCTGGTTTTTCCTCCTATTAGATGAAAAAACAAAGTTAAGCTGGGCCTTTCCGTCTGTAGTTCCTAAGCTATGAAACAGTCTGACCCTGAAACTTTGTTTTGCAAACTCCATCAGTGCTTTCAAAAAACAATTGCATATGTTTATATTTGTTTCACATTTTATTTATGTTGTACAGCACTTTGTGACTTTGCTTCAGGAAAAAATGTTTTATAAATAAACTTTACCTACTTTCCGCTTCCTTACTTACCAACTAAGTCAAATTATGAAGATTATTTTAGACATGCTGCAAAATGTTTTGGCATATGCATCCAAATCCTGAACTGATATAAACCACTGTGAAACTGACAAAAAGCATAGCACAATATTAAGATGTGCTATGCACAGTTATTCTGTGTACTGGTGCAGATTCACTCATCATGCCATGCTAAATGCTCAGAGTGAGTCAAAGTGCATTCTGATGTACTTTTTAACTAGGCAAACTAATATTTATTTGACCACTTGGAGATGCTGATTGACTATGAGCTTTCATCTTCAGCTCATAGTGTCTTCCGAGGAAACAACAGAAGATTGCAACAACAAGACAAATTACATTTCTCTTACCTGACGCAGTAGAACGCAACAATATTCAGTACAAGCAAGTTGACATGACAGGACTTAACGCTCCACATAATTTCATTTCCACACGTTTTATGCATTTAAGACTTGTTTTGAGGTATGCCAACATGCACAGCAAGATAAAAATGTGACAGCAGCTTCACTATCCTGATCACGGCAAACTCAATTTATAAGAATAACTTACAGTACAAGATGCACTCATCTTGCACTGTGTAATATTTATGCCTTAAGGAAGATTTCATAAAATGCCTATGGTGTTTTTATCAAAAACTATTTTCTCATCTCTGGATACTTTTTCCTTAAATAAATTGTTGGATTTTGTTTTAGTGTGATACTATGCTACTGCCATAACAAATAATTTATTTTAGAGTGTTTGGCCCATCCTTCTCAGGAGTCAATAAATTTGTCCTTGTCCATGGATGAGTGAACAGCCTCTCTGTCCAAACCACACCTATCTTACTGTGCGTGATGAAGTAGAAATCACAGCTTTCCCTTTCTCCCAGCTGAGGGGAGGAAAAGAGCCAACTTGCTTTTTTCCCCAGGCTGTGACCTGGCTTGGCAGTACACTCAGCAATACCAAAAAGACCTCAGTCAACATTACTTAAATCACCTTTGAGTCTTCACATCTCTAACAAATATGAACAAATTTGTCTTTTAGTACCAGGCTTTTTCCCTTGAAAGAAGAGTCAGCCTTACTTTAAAATCAAACATGGTGTTGTGAAGCCAAGTACAATTCTGTCAATATTTGTCAGCATCAGCAAGTCTCCACCAAAGTTGGAAATCAAAGAAGCAAGATCTATATTGTCATCAGGACATGAAGCCTGAAGCTGCTTTATTGATGTTGTGAAGTCAAATACATGAGGTTTATGTTAAGCACAAACTAAGGCAACAGAATCTGCTCTGTCAGTGTGATATTTTTCTCTTTCATTCTAAGTTATTCTTACATTTTCAATAACTTTATTATTAAGCGTGAACTATATTTCTAGAGTTGATGACTGCAACATGGATTAATCAGCGCAACTTATAATGAAAACATATTTGTTTGGTTATAGTCTGTGTTGGTCAGTGCATAGCTGTTAAACAAAAGACTTAACTGCTTTATTTTCATGCAAATTGCTTATGCCCAAGTGGCACTAATACTTGTGTTATGCCTAAGACAACGCTGTTGTGTTGGCTTTGATGCGGCCCATTAAGATGAGGCTCAGTTGATGTTATTATGGCGCTCATTTCCTCTGGGCATGCAGTCTCATTGCAACAGCATCAGTGCAGAAGTGATTAATTTTAAAAATAGATTATTAGGCGATGTGTGTACATAGATAATGACTTTTATAGAGGGATTTATCACTAGATTGTCTCTCCATTTAAACCCACAAGCTACAAACAGTGTACTAATCTTTATGAGTGGGATAAGAACGCTGTGCTTTTAGGGCTCATGTTGACCTGAACATCAGATCAGTGCCTTGCAGTCTGTTTGTTGAAGACTTCCAAGCTCACTTGTACTCTCGTTGTTATGCATTGTGTCACTGCCTGTTAGTTGGCAAGTGATCTACCTCAGATATATTTATCCAGGTCATATCAATTACACATGAGGACTTCAGAATGCTGGTTTCTTACTAGTTGAAGCTGGTTAAGGACATCTAGTGGCCAAGCTAAGCACTAGATGTCAAAGGTTTGGACTTTGTGTCTGGCTGCACAACAAAACAAAAGAAAATTACAGAGCTCCAGCAAAAAGTGTTACATTACTTCTCAGTGTTTGACAGATTTTTCAATTTATTGCTGTTAACTTTAATTTAGGGAGGAAAACTACTTTCTTAAATTGTAGACCAAATAGGTTTTCTAAATTTGCTTCCCGACAAAACAAATCACGGAGCTTCGAACAATGTTATACAGCCTCTTCTTGTGCCATGTGTTGCTCACAAGCTGTTTTCTGACATATGACGGCTCTTAGACAGCTAAATGTGTTATCACTTCAATCCCTTTTCTCCTGGAGAAAACATAAAATAAAACGCTGAGTGCATTGCAGAATAGTTAAAGACAAATTAAAGAAAAAAGGTTGCAAAAAAAATTTAGCTAGACAAAGTATTGCTGCTTCAGCAGATAGGGTCATTGAATGATTTGATGGGAATGATAATGAGGTAAATGATGTGCTGTTTCCTTTGCAGTCACAGCATTTTTTCTTTCATGAACAAAGAGTGCTCACTCATTCTCATCAAAACAGCAACAGAAGGGTTATTTTTAGAAGAATGGAGGTCGGGTTCTTCTGCAATACTAAAAAGTTTTGCAGAAACCTGTCCAAGCATACATTATAAACACAATCTGTTTCATACAGCTCCTGACATTTTCCTTATGTTGCAACTACAAACTTTTAATTAATTTTATATTTGCTATATGTAATAGACCAACACAAAATTGAACACAGTTATGAAGTGGAAAGAAACTACATTTTTATGGTAAAAATTGTGAAGACCTCATGGAGCACTGCTTAATGCTGTTTTTGCATATAGAAATACTGCAGCTCAACTCACTTATTACCAGAGAAGTAATTGTGACACGCTCCAGAGAGCTGCAACTAAGGTGGTACAATCTGTGGACAGGATGACTTTTTTTGTTTATGCACTCCAAGACTCTGGGATTTGTAGATGAATGATGAGAAGTTGATGATCAGTGGCCACATTGATCATCAACTGATCAATGTGGCCACTGATGAATAAGGCCACATTATGATTGTGATGCTTTTCATCAACAGGAACAGAAAACCTGGTCACAGATATGGATGTTAAGTATTAGGCAGTCTTAAAAGATAAACATGTTAAATGGAGTTAAAGTTGAGACCTAAGTTCAATTGGCAGCCTGTTCCCAGACCAAAACATTTTCTAAATGTTGCTGATGAACATTTAGAAAAGCATATATTCTTAATATATATATATATATTTGTTTATATATTTGTTTATCCTCTGAAGCTTTGATTATGTACAATGTATTAAGCAAGAAAGGTAATCATTTTGCTGTTAGATGTTGTGTTTTGAAGTGAAAATCCTGCCACTTATAAATCACATTATGCTGTCTAACAGATGTCGGATCGACGAGGAAGTGACCCACAAAGCTTGGCTGAACCGCTCTAACATCCTTTTCACGGGGACAGATAAGTGGTCCCTGGACAAAAGAGTGACGCTGGTCAACACCAGCAGCAGGGAGTTCTCCATCCTCATCAACAAGGTGCAAGTAACAGACGAGGGACCGTACACCTGCACCTTTCAGGCCAACAACAAACCCCGCATCACCCACGTCTACCTCATAGTCCAAGGTCAGCAGCTGAGACAAGACAACTGAATTTTAATGTGTGGCAGTTAAATGCAATAAATGATTAACAGACTGATGCAATTGGAGTCTGCATTTTTTTATGTGTACTGCAATTTTAGGCAGTAGTTATACAAATATAGTAAGTTTATAAGATGGAAATAATTTATTACAGATTTTTTCTATTATTTGAAAACGTGTGTAAAGTAAACTCAAAATATATGCACACAAACCCATCTGATCAGTTATCAAATGTCCCTCAGCAATTTACCATCAAACAACTCAGCATTTATGGTCAGTCTTATCAGCAATCCTAAAGTTTTTTTTTAATTGGTTGGTAGACAGGAAGGGACTGAACTTTTGTGAAAAGTTCACACATTTTTGATAGGGTGGAAGTCTGGATCATTCTAGAAGTTAGTTTTTAGCTTGCTTTATCCATCCTAAAACCTTTTTGGTGAGTTTGGGATTCATGTTTTCAACATGTTGGCAAGAAGTTGAAGTTAAGTTGAAAAATTTAGATGTGGCCATCTTTATCCATTATGTCAACTACTTCTGCTAGTATAAATGACATCTAAACTAATACATAGTTCAATAAACTGCCCTCATGCTTGATAGATAATACAGTATTTGTAAGTTTCAAATTCCAAGCTTCACTTCTTAAAGTCAAGGAGGTCATTACTACCAGAGTTCTCTAGCCGCCCCATAAACACTGACAGTAACTGCTGAGTGTAAAGTAAATACACATTAATTTGTTTTTTAAATGGAAAACTGCTTTAAACATCCTGATATTTATCTCAACCTCATTGAAAATCTTTAAACTGCACTTGGAAGACAGGTTATGACCAGAAAAATAAGCTTTCTGATAATAATAAATTCATACCAATGGAAATATTTCAACTAAACTAAATTATAAATGGTATCGTTATGATTTAAATATTTAGGTTATAATTACTAACAGAAAACAGCATAGTAGGTGACACGGAACATGAAAGTGTCCTGTAGAAGAACTTAAATGCATTTCTTATTAGTTTCTATAGCCTGCTAACTTTCCATTAACTGTGAACAGAACTTTGGGCATGCTTCGAATGAATGAGCATCTGTGTTGAGTAGATTAAATGCACAGGAGGCAGTCCAACTGTCTGACTAAATACAGTGACTGTCAGCGCAGACTCATGACTGAGGCTAAGTCATCACGTCAGCAACTCAGTGTAGTGAAACTGACTGATCTTGAGTGACACAAAGTATTGATGCAGGACTGCCAGGAGGGCCTCACACCTCCTATTTACAGTTTATGGTCTGGTAAATTGCTATATTGATATAATAGTGATACATTACTAGCAGAATAAAACTGCTGATAGCTCTATTAGTTACATTTTGCTTAAATATAAATGAAGGGTTGGTCACAGGTGAATATAAGCCACTTTACTAACACATTTAAAAGCATCTATGTCTGCAGGATCTGAAAGCTGGCAAGGATAACTGTTTATGTTCAGTTCCAAGTTTCCTCCAATTGAAGTCGGAGCTTGGTGGTACACAAAATAATTATACCCCCAAGCAGTAGCAGCACTGCAATCTGTGCTTTATCACTGCAAACTTTCCACTCCAGAAAGACATAACATGAAAATCCTCAGTTGATGATACAAATTTCTGAGCCAAGCTCATTAAAAATAATGATACGCGGTCATTTAAATTCAAGGTCCATCATGATATCAGACTATGAACATATGTAGTGCACCAGTACTTTGAGTTTAGGGTTATTATGTTAAAGAAATACAAGAAAAAAACTCCTCCAACAAGTGAGTAACCTAATAGATGTTCTTTCCAGCTAAGGATAAAATGAGATCAAATGTTAGAAGGAGGGCATTTTAATGTTCATTCGCAGGAGCTTAAAGATCTATTACATTTTAAGTAGATGGTCGACCATATTGTTGCACAGTTCAGTAAGCACCCACGCTCGATCATTAATCAGCTGATTCCCTGTCTGTCTGAAACGCAAAGACCTTAACACCTTAATAAACTGCAAGGCCAAGCCTTATCAATAATTTATGAGTGGGAAAGGTGACTTTGAGGTCGGGTTTTAATGGTGAAATCTTGTTTTTCAGTGCCAGCAAGAATCGTAAACATCTCAAAAAGCGTGTCAGTGAATGAGGGAGAGAATGTAAACCTTTATTGTCTGGCTGTCGGCCGGCCGGAGCCCACAGTCACATGGAAGGACCAGAAATGTAAGCTACTGATTCTCGTTTTCTTGTTGTTATATCCAGATATCTTATGTTAACACCCTGGCCTTTATCTATCATTGCTTTCTTTTCCAACCAGCAGGCTTATCAGTATTCAGCTTGCGTCCATCTCTTTATCCTTTGTCCCTGTGTCATCTCTCTTAAATCTAACTGTTTATTCTGTCCCCTGCCTAAATCATTTTGCATTTCTCCTAATGTTTTGTCCTGAATACCCGCACATTACATATAATTATTCCCACTGCACCACCTATAATTGTCGACATCTGTCTTCATCCACCCTTTCAGCCTGCACTGCACTGGCCGCATAGCCACTTCGGGCTCGAAATCTGACTGTTTTTGCTTCTGGATATGTTTGAATTCATGATATTATGAGTGCAGTTTTTCTAGCATACAAGCTCACATCTTTGTTATCAGTTCAGACTGAGACAAAACAATCTCTGCATTGCCTCTGGAAAGTGTCAAGTGTAAAGACTTTACAGCTCTAATTGGGAGTATAAAAACATGACTGTTGGGTAAATGGTCTGTCTAAATTGTCCTTGGGTGTGAGTGCATAAGCATGGTTGTGTGTCTCTATGTTACCCTATGATGGTAAGCAACCTGTCCTGGATGTGTTCCTTCATCTCATCCAACTACAACTTTTTAACAACTGAAGACAGAAACCTGTGAAGCAGTCTAATGGTTCAGCTTTAGATGCTGCTGTGTGGTTTGCCTGATGGGAACTGTTTCGTTGGAAAGAGAGAGAGGACTCTGGCAAAATTTATGTTCCTATATCTACATTAACCTTTGAACGGAGGATAGAGTCCACTAAATTTCTCAGCTCCCCTCACTATCCTTTGCTAGGATGTCTTCTCTGTGATTTTGGAACTACAGTCCTGCAAACACAATACATGTTACGGTTCAGGGTTTAATGTTCAATATTTGATGTTATTTGGTTTTAAATTGTACAAAATTGAAATAAAAAGCTTTGGATAGAGTGAAATCTACGACTAGTATTGATTGTGATGTTGCGCAGTGTGAGGTGGTGAGGCAGACGCTGAGGACCCAGAGAGAAAATAAACAATGATTTAATGATGAATTCAGAAAAAAACAACAATCCAAAATCCAGGCAGCACAGATAAAAAGCAGAAGGCTTAGGCTCAAAAAAACTGGTAGCAACTGCAAATTCAATGGATGGTAGCAACAGACGTAGCCAGACAGCTTGACAAGACAGATACGACAAGGACCCAACAAAGAACATGGAACACAGGTGGCATTAAATACAGAGAGGATAATCAGGCAACGAGACAAAGCTGGTAACAGTCAAGGGGTAGACAGGACAACATGGAGACTCAATAAACTGAAAAAACAACATATAGAAATGTAACTTAACGCAGAGAAAAACCAAATCCTTACATTGATGTATAACAAGAGGATTCTAATTTGATCATGCGATGTATTTAATGGACACAATGTTTTCTATGTATCTCTTACAAATTCAGCTCACCTAGATGTACATATTGCTATCTCTTTAGTGTTTTGAAGAGCCATGGTATTTAAACTACAGGACCAAGTGATCCCACCCGTTGAAAGGGTACCAGTTTTTAATCTGTACAATTTATATTTTGTAATTTCTGATATTGTTTTACATTTTTGTGCTAATTTATGTATTGCAGTTTGTTCAACAACATTAAGGCAAACCATATTTGACATTTGTTTTATTGCATTATTTTTCTAGCAGTGTTCACCCTCACACTGTCTACTGCTGGATGATGTTTTGCTTTTAAAGTTGTTTTGTAGCTAACAACAAGCAGCAGGATAGTCATCATAAATAGGTCAGTGTGAACAACTATTGAAACATACTGTAATTACACTGCAAGGCAAATATATTCATAAAAAACTGTACTGGTGTATGTACAGTCAGCTATAGGCTTGCTCAAAGGTCGGATCCCCCTCCTCTCCTGTGTTCCTACCTGTGTTTGCCCTTCTTCGCACAAGTATTGTTTGTGATGCTGCACAGTAGAGTACAGTACCTCGGGCAGGGACAAGCCCAGTGGAGATCATACACACCCACAGAAACACAGAAGTAAACAGGAGAAAAGGAAAGCACGCATGAATGCACACCTGCAACAAACACACACAGACACAACTCCGCATCACAAACTCTGTGCGGTTGTCCTCACTTGAAAGCCTACAGCATTTCTCCTCTGTCAGCAGTAATCCTCCCTCTCTAGCCGCCCCCATCATCTCATCCTCCCACCCTTCCTCTACCCCCTCATAACCCCTCAGCGAGCAGAGAATGAGATAGCGTCCACATTGCTATTCCATGGGAGTTTCTACAACCAAGCCATCAGTTGTAGGAGACCAGGGGTTGCTGTAGATAGGGATGGGGGGGTTGTTGAGCCCAAAGAAACAGCAAGAAGCTGCTAGCCATCTGTCCCCATTACTCAGAGACTGCAGAGAAAAACTGCAGGGAGGGCATTCTGGAGAAGAATCTAAGTTGGATCGAGTGTGTGCGTGGGTGTGCATGTGTGCGTGCGGGCGTGTAGGTGTGTGTGTATTGATGTGTGAATTTACACCAGGAGGCTGTGGATTAGGAGGAGCCAGAGGACCTCAGAGGTCACAGGGACCTGCTTAAAGTCCCTTCGGAGTGTGTCTGCAGTTTCCTGAGATCTTACCTGCATGCTGCAGTGAGACTGTGCTGCACCATTATTTTCAGGTGCCGCCTTCTTTATCTTAACCGAAGCACAGATGTGATCTTTGACTCACTCAAACATGAGCTCCATCATTTACCCACACAGCAAAAAACTTTCCATTTTGTCAAATAGAGCCTCAGATGCAATTCTTCAAAACAGAAAGACTTAACCTGAACATACTGTATGTCAAGGAAGGTGGTGGGAGGATGAGATATGAGCTTCTAAATCAAACCAAAATGTCAATAATCCTTTTCCTTAAAAAAATTATTCTTTTCAGAGTTTAAAGGCAGAAGAAAACAAAATGCACTTAGTCAGTCAATGAGTCACTCAGCCGGTTAGGGTTGCATACAGTATTTAAAAATTTCAGACTATTTTTAAACTTCATACTCATAGTAAATAGCATTTCTTTATCTTAAAAATTAACTTCAATGATATCTACAAAGAGCACAGTGGTATTAAATTAAATGCCTTGGCTGGCCACATTCTAATGCAGAGAAAAAGCAGGATCAGGTCAGATCTGGACAAGGCAAATGTTTTTGCAGATTTTTATTTATATATTTATTAAAATAGTTAAAAAGAACCAAAGTTCCCTTTTTCATCACAAAGGTCAAGATTTTTGACAGGAGGCCAGCTTTCATTCATCTATCCCAACTTGAATTTTCTTTTGAAGCTACCAAAAGAAAAATCTTCCTTCTAAATCAAGTATGTGAAATTCGAAGTTCGTATGCAAATATGGTGAAATATTGATGAGAAAATCATCTACGAGATCTCAAGGAAACACAAAAAGCTCATAGATATGAGTGATGTTTTGCACTTAAATTTAAATCAACTCTTTCATGCAAGAATGGAAGAAGTGGGTTACAGTAATCATCAACAAGTTGTGGTTCTTCCCGATACTGGGCCTCAGATAACCTTTGCAAAACAGATCAGCATATACCAGCCTCTTTGTTCATGGCAGCAGATGTAGGACAAGTGTATTGCTCTTTACTTTGGCACAGTGTAGGTGTTGATCCCTCACCTTTTTTTTATTATTTTACTTTATCACTGGTACTTACACACTTGTTTGTTTGTCTTGAGTTATAAAACCCATCATGGTTTCCACTAGTAACCTTAGTATGTCAGCGCACTTTGAACTGTGGGGAATTACCTCAGGCAAAAGCTTGCTTACTGTTCATAGAAGAATTTGTGATAAAACACAAGATGTTTTGACAGGCCAAAGGTGTTACTGCTTTATTGGACAGCCAACCAAGTGCAGATTAATATTGGACATGTTTTTGTTGGAGTTAACATCAGTGGAAAAGCACTTTGGTTTTACATAAATCTCTTCTGAGTCTTTATCACTGGATATGAATATAGTTTCAAAATCTAAATATAAATTAAAATGTGGTGACAGCACACAGTAGGATTTGTAAGTCTGATGCACAAATGATAAATGATTTACAGTCATAAAAGTATTGTACCAAAACTTCCAAACAAAAGTTATGACTTAATAAAACTGTTCTTCTCAAGGGAATAAATTGCCTCCAGCTTGGTCTCAGCACACTATTTTTCAAATACATTAATACATAATGTACCAAAAATTTTCTACAGTAAGTTTTTCATAAGTCAACTTTTCAAAGGTGCAGAACAATACTGCTTCCCTCTCACTGTTGTTAGAGCAATTACTTTCAACTGAAACAATGATGTATCTTAATTACTGTTCCCTAATGAATCTAAGTGATGAATTTCAGCTCTCAGTTTATTACAGTGATAGTGATAAATGTTCTCAAAATGCAGCTAAAGTCCCCAAATCAGTCTGCAGAATGTTAATCAATCCTTACCTAATTTAATTGTTTTGATGAAATTATTAGTAAAAAAAACACGCTGCTAAGAATTGTTTTAAAAAATTCAATTTAGCTGTTTAGAGTAGCTAAATTATTGAAATACAGTGGTAATTGTCGCATTTGAAAATTCACCTTTTAATCTGAGTACACTTTCTTACACAAAAAACAATCCACGTCAAATGGTGTTTTTAACAAAACTACAGATGGAGAAAGTATTAGCAGAAATCCTTTAAAATAGATTCAACTGAAGTATTTTTACTTTATGCTTCTTAAAGTTGAAAGTTTTCTAAACTTTGCTGCAGACATTGTAAGGCAAGTCACCATGGGCTTCAAATACTTACATCCAATGAACTAGGTAATGTCACATATTTTTTTTATAAAAGACCCACCTAATGTAAAGTAGGCGGAGGATCCATGATGCTATGGGCTTTTTCATCTTTTGAATGTTCTCATAACCTTGTTAGATATGACACTTTGGTTTCTTGGAAATACAACATTTTGAATTAAAATCTGTCAACGTCTGGCAGAAGACTGAGAATAAGTCATAATTTTGTATCAACAGAATATTGACAGAAAAATTTTGCCAAAGCAGCAATTGATAACCAAACAACAACATCAAACTGCTTCCATGGTCAACAGGGGTAGGACTTGGGTCAGACATCAGATTTAAATCCTCTTGGGATTCAGGGCTCCTTATGAACTAGAAAATTGTGCCAAAAGAAATGGTCAAATATAACTCTGTCTTTTATTACCCCAGCTTTGTAAAGTCCATATTTTGCAGAGGTCTAGCATCTGTCTGGCTTGCAGAAATTGAGTGTCCAAAGTATTGACAGTAAAGGGTGCCAATAATGAGATCAGATCTGAGATTTTTAATAAAGATTTGAAGTTTTACCCTCACCAATTAAGTGTGCTCAGATACAATGTTGGGTTATTTTAAAGGTTTTTATTGTAAACTTATGTTTTTGCAATCAAAACATTATTTACCAATTAAGTAACACTAGTCCCAATAAATCAGGTCAGCACTGTAGCAGCAATGACCAAATTGTTCACAAAACAAGCAAAGTCCTCCCTTTCAGAGTTCTGAGTAAAATTAATTTTAGTCTCCCTATTATTCTCTTTTTCAGCCTAACTTCAGTCCTCTTTGCCGCCACTGTAGTTTTTGTAATGGAAGCGAATCAGAGAAGCCCAGAAATCAAGTACCCTGAAGATCCACTCAGACTCTCAGTGCCGTCAAAAAATGGAGCACCATTTCACTGCTGGGGAAAGCCAAGAGTCCTGATCCTTTCCCCCATTCTTGTACATTCACACTCCTCCCTTTCCCTCTCCTCCAAGGTGGAATCCAATTATCTCTGGTGGTCAGGAGTTAGGCTCCTTCAAAAGCCGTAAGTGGTTGATGGAGCTGTATTTTACTGACCATGTAGGAGTGCCAGAGGCCGTCTGCTAAGATATGATCACCCGCCAAAGTGCAAAGAAGTGTGCAAGACATGTTCGCAGATCTCAGGGGATTGAGCAAGAGAGGGGCTGTCATATTACATCATACAGTCTGTAGGAGCTGTCGATGAATTGTCAGTGAAAAAAGACCAAGCATATCAAAAACCCGAGTTGACACGTTACCGTTCTCCTCTATGTGGCTTTTTTTTCCATCCTACTCACCTTTCATCGCTGCATCTTCTTCCAAGTGTTGCATATCATCGGTTTATGTCTACAACGTAAAATTTAACACTTGTTTACTCCAATGTGTCATTTAATTTGTCATCTTAATTTCTTACAACTCCTCTGTTAATGTCAGTTTACAGTGACTCAGAAAAGTCTTCATGGCCCTGTTAAAATGCCAGATTTATTTGTTTACTTGTTTTTTAAATGTGACATTAATTAAGAGAATAAATAATTACCAATTATTTTCAACTTTAATATTACTAATAAGAACAGTGACATTTATTGGGTTGAAGAACAACAACTGAAGAACTAAAGCAAAGGGGTTGTGTTAATATGAAGACATTTAAGCTCTTACTTTTTCAATCATCGTTTACTTTTAATACAGTAGCTAATCTTTTCTCTGGCAGAAGTCAATGAGAATAACAGATCTTGGCATATTTGTCTAAACATTGCAAAAAATCTTCAGATTTGCTCGATTTTGAGGGCATCTTTTCTGCTTATCTCACTCGATCATTAAGTTCCGAAAATATTTGAGCTGAAATGCATATGTTTTAGGTCACATTAAAGGAAGAAAGATGCTCTGCTGTGATTTGTCAGGTGTGATGCAATAATAATTTTTGTTTGTTTTTTAATAAAATAAGTCTGCTTTTTTAAAAGGGATAGATGGAGATGATGCTATTTTTATATTGTTTCTGTCTGCTTAAAAAAGATGTCACAAGAGACCTACCATGCACTTTGTTCACTAATGGAATGAGTGAATAACATCGCAACAGCCCAACCACAACACTTAGCGTCTGCCTGCCATCTCTCGGGTGGCACATGCACTCGTCATAGTGTCGGCGTTCTCCGCTCAGCCAGGATGGATCGTCTCCAGCTCAGTAGCCTCCCTAATAATCCTCCAGCATAATCTTCAATTAGAAGCGCAGCGCTAATCTCTGACAGGAATAATTGTAGCGTTTAGTGTCTTTTTGGTGTTTGTGTGTCAGTGTTGTTCTTAAATTTCCTGCTGCAGAGTTCATGACGGGAGCTAAAGGTCTACAGACTGACAGTAGATTGGTGGAATTTTATGTTTGTTTGTATTCCTTAGAGGAGGGTTCAAATGGAAAGTAGTGAATTAATAGATGGATTTCCTTGTTAACTGTGAGGTTATATGTTATGCTGTGTCACACAGTCTGGCTTCTTTAATTGGTTAAAGAGGAAGAAAAAGTAGGCCTGATGGTTTTAAGGGCTAAGAGACAGCTGGCTGCTGAGGCTGACTGGATGGAACGAGTGCACCGTCAGTCTCGTCCTTTGTTTTTTCTGTCTCAGTCTCTGTCACAGTCGAGCCAATAACAACAAATCCCGCCACATGAAGGAGCAATAACTCGCAGTCTATTCCCTCGACTCTCCACCTCTGAAGAGATGTTCGTCGCCCGAGGAAAAATGCTAGACTGACTAATTTGGTTTTAGCTGCACCTGAGAGTTTGTCAACATCAAACAACCGCCAAATAGTCTTCTCACCATGTAATGTGGCGAATTAGTTATTACACCCGGCTCATCCATTTGTTTGTTGAAAAGTGTCCAAGTTCCCCTGGCATTTCAAAAGTAATAGTGACACTTACGTCAGAGAGTGTTAGTTTTTCTATATAAACCAGTCTAGTTATTTTCTGTCGCTGTCAAAACGGCCGCTGGCAAAAACTGCAATATGATCAATTTTTCTTCATTACAAATGTTTCATTAGTGTCTGTTGATAAATTTATTATCATCCGTTTCATCATGTCATTACGGCTTTAATTATCATGATATTGATTTCCATCACATCCCCCATCTTTCTATATTAATATTCCCCAGCAGAATTGAATGATGCTTCATTTGCAGTTATTTCCGTGTTGGCCTTCTGCATGCTTTTAAACTGTCTAAAGCTAGAAGGGGGTATGCTGTACTTCAAGTAGTAAGCCGTAAATCTGCAGACTGAGTTGCCTTGCATTTGATGTATTGTGACCTTTGACTTTACCCTTTCTGTAATTAGATGGACTTGTGAGTGAGGGGGAGTTTTTGGATATCACGGAGATCAAGAGGCAGCAGGCTGAGGACTATGAATGCATTACCCACAACGGCGTGGCTCCACCTGACCAGCAGAAGGTCAGAGTCACGGTAAACTGTAAGTACAACTCTGTTTGCAGGACACAAAAGCCCAGTGGTCATAATCCAGCTCAACCTCATGTGCATAATTATGTATTAATGATATATGTTAATGTTGTGACTGCATTAGTCTCTACACATTTTAATTTCATTCTCTGTGGGTATTTTTCAGCCTTGTACGCAACCCCCATCAGACCTGACTTGATTATTCAGTAAAAGGTGGTGTGTTCTAATTACTGAATTATCTCTTGCTGATTTTATTGTTCTCCTTTTTTCTTTTCCACCAGATCCTCCGATGATCACAGACATGAAGAATATGCCTGCAAATCTAGGGAAGACAGCCATCTTGAGGTGTGATGCAATGGCAGTGCCACCAGCTACATTTGAGTGGTACAGAGATGATCATAGGTAAGGTTACCAGAGATTTCAGAGCAAATAGGTCAGGGTTGTTGAGATTATTTCCTAATGACCATATGAAACCACTATAAAACCTTTTAGTTTCTGCATGGATCCATTTTGATAAATACTCTTCATAACCTAATCTAAGTTTTGACACGTCTGACTTTCTGAAACATCTTTCATGTGGTGACATTGCTTCATACTTTACATCTGTTATAAAAAATTTATTCAGAAATATATGTTTGGCTTGCACTGGAAAGGAGTGTTAGTTATCGATCACATATAAAATTTTGTCTGTATGCCAAAAAGGAACTTTTTGTCTCACATATTCAGTCCTTTTCTGCTCCTTGCCCCCTACATGGCTTGTGGTAGATAGGATTTCTTATGACTTTCACTCAAAAACAGGGTACTTCTCACAGATACAGATACATTGAGGCCAAATTTGGAATAGATACAGCTAAAAGTCAACCTGTATAACTGAAAATCTGCAGCTCCTCCTGTGATTCCACAGGCATGCTTTTCTGATTACTGCTTTTCTTGACCTTCAGGAAGGTCATGTCTTGATTGTAGCTGTTTGAAAATCTTTTCATATTTAGATGATGCACTGAGATAATAAAAGCGGTGCTGCTTTTCAAGATAATCCAGCTTTAAACTGCTCTACAAGTTCATTTGATGGTGAATCTTTTCAGATTTATGTTTATTGATGTCAGAAAATGCTAAGAGGCTTAAGTTCAATTGATAATGTATAGCTACAATGTTTATGCAACTATATTAGATTGCAGCATTCTCTAATTACTCTTATTACATGCAAATTGAAAAAAGAATTGTACCAATGTTATTAGCTAAATGTTAATATATTAAGGTCCGGGCAATAACAAGTAGTTGGGATTTTTAGAAGGTTATTAAGAAAAGCTTACAATTATGTAAAAACAAAATCTGTGCTTTTTTTTTTTTTTTTTACATTAAATGTAAGTCAGTTATTTTTAAGGAGCACAGTTATGTTGTTAAGACAGCACCAATGTGTTTGAATAACACTTGTCTTTTGGGCCTAGTTTTTGTCTTTACAAGAGTCACTAAATATGTCAGCAAATTCTTCCCTTATGGAATTGTGGCTAAAATAATGTGGAAACAAGCTGGTGACACATAGAGCATTAATAGGATGAATGCTCAGAAAAATTAAGTTTGTTTGTGATGTCGCCAGGATATAATGTATTCCATCTTAACTCAATATCTAAATGCAAATAAGCCATTGTGAATGTCTGTTAAACATCTTTTAGGCATCAAATTTCTCAGAGGGTTAGAATGATGGGTTCATGAGCCCACAACAATTCCCTGCTTAATGATGACAGAAAAAAAGTGACATAAAAAATGTGAGTGCTTTGTTTACACTGATTTAGATGCAGGAAGAGAGTAAATTAAGTATGCACAGTTAAAGGAGTTACATGAGTTGCTACAACACTGTAGACTTCATTAACTTTGAGTAATAGTCTAATTTCTACAAGATGCGTGTTGATTCTGATGAGAATAAGTTGTTTTTGATAAAAACACAGAGTAAGTAATTGAAAGGAATGCTTATCCATATAATTCAACCTAAACTTTGGTGAACAGAGATGTCAAGCTGACTCAGCACTGGTTTGGTGACCTTGTAAGTAAAATGATTTTGAGAGGCTCTGTTTGAAAGTTAATCTTGAGAACAAGGTTGTATTCATGATACAGAACTGTAGCATTTATATTAAACTTGAGTATCAAGAAGGCCTAAAAGCTTAGTAGTGCTGTTTTTTATGAGGGGGTTCACATTTTTGGACACATGCTATGTGGTATCTCTGATTAAAAAAAAATCCCTGAAAAATGCAGTGACTACAACAGCTGTGTCTTTTTAAGAACATTTTAGAAGTGAAAGAGCACATATAACAACATAAGAATTTGCTGCAATACGTTTTTTTTTTTTTTTCAAATTTCCTCATAATCATTTGTTACCAAACACCAAAGCAGAAGAACAGATTTCAGAATCTTCTGTGACATTTTATATTGCAAAACAAATGGTTGTTATTTCCAAGACTTCCTATTAGACACATAGATGATGTCAGCATTTCCCCACCCTACTCCTTATTTCATTTTGCACTGTGTGTTTTATTTGTTTCTCTGCTTTAAAATATTCAATTCAGATGATTGCAGTTCAGTAAAAGCCCGTTAACCAGCCATCAATTGAATCAGGTGAAGCAGGAAGACACCTAAAACATGCAAGGCAGTGTCCCTTGAGCAACAGGGACACAGACATTTTTTATTTTATTTTTTGCTTGAGAAATGCTTTAAAATCAAACTGTCCGTGCATGTTGTGACAGTAATCTAAAAAAAATGTATGAATCCATATGCACATGCCCAATTGCCTGGAAATAAAACAAAAGAGAGAATTAATTAAGAAAAAAATGTATCAAAAGTACCATGATGTGGAAAAATATTCAAACTCCTTGACCTTTCTCACATATTTTGACACAATACAACCTTATTTTATGTGATAGGTTAAGATAAAGCATTAGTCATTAGTAATAATTAGTCAAGAGAAATTAATGTGTTGCCTTCAAAAAATAAGAGAATTTGTGATGTGTTCAGCCTGGAAGTCCTGGTTAAAGTTTGCCAAAAGCTGCCTAAATGCTGTTACAAAGTAAGATAATTGTTAGAGACTATGCTGCAAACCTGTCAAATGACAAAGTAATGTATTCTTCTCAGCAGACTGAATCAGGAGGTGTGATATTATGCTGGGTTTTCTTTCTATTTCTCTAAATAGACTGTCATCCTGTTTCTGTCTTTTTTCCTTTCTTTGCTTTTGCGCACACAACCCAGGCCAGTGGAGAATGACAACACCTTACGGATCAAAAACGAGAAGACGCGCTCGCTGTTGCTGTTTACCAATGTGACAGAGAAACATTTTGGCAACTACACTTGCTTTGCCTCAAACCGTCTGGGTTCCTCCAACGCCAGTATGCTGCTGTTTCGTAAGTTATCACACACATCTCACAAACCTAGGTGTGGAAGCGTATCGATTTTTTTTTTTTTTGTCAAATATGTTCACATTTATCTTTTGTGACTATCCGGAGTTAGACAGCACTGTCTGCTGCGAAAATATTCCAAATCTGTTTTTGCTCTGCACACTGCACAGCCTTCACTGAGCCTTTACACTCCCTCCTTCTTCCCATTTACGTTATTCTCCGCCCCATTAAAGCTTTGCTTGCCTATATTACAGCCTCTTTCTCTTTTTGTGCGCTCTCTCCCCTGCCATCGCTCGTCTGTTCACACACCCGCCTGTACACACAGACTGTCGCTCTGTTCTGTCCTGTTACCCAAGAAGTTGTCATTTCTCTCAGAGCCCAATTCACATTAACCGTCCCCAATGAGCGATTTCCTACCCTTCCATTTCCCATCACCCTCCCTTTAGTGCGTTTGGCATTACCATCTTAAGTGAGTCCTTCATCTATCCCTTTTCTTCTTCCATTCCTTTCCCCATTATCTCGTCCAGTCTCCCTTCAATGACTCACTCCTCTGCCAGACCCATACATCTTTCTGCTCTCTTTTTCACCGCCACAGTCACTTCTGTCAGCCTATCTCTCCATCATCTGTCCTTCTGCCTCCTTTTTCTTTCCTAATCTTCTCCTGCTATCATTAGAACACAACAAACCCACTTCTTTCCTCAACCAGCAATGGGCCATAATCTGAATCCTTTTGTGGATTTTTTGTTCACGTTTCGAGCCTCACTGTCTTTACCTCACCTGACTTAATTTGTCTGCTATTATACCTCTTTGTTCACCATTTTAAAGGTACCAAATGCAATATTTCAACATCAGCAACCCCTCAATGATGTCAAAATTGGCACATTATTGTAATTATTCTCTGTCGATGAGTCCATTACATAGACCAGTGGCAGTCGCTGCTTGCTTTCACTTTACACTCATATGCTACAGTATAAATCACCTGCTTATATCTCTGTAAACTGTAAAACAAGTGACAATATGAATACAAAGGGTTAATTAAGGGGTTTGCAGCTTAGCCTGTAAAGTGTTATCCACACCTCTGGTTCAAAAAACATGTTACTGCTGACTCGTGACATAAAAAATAATGACTTGTTTTTCTAGAGAAATACATCTACTAAACAGTGGCTTTGTGTGAAGACTCTTGGGGTTACAATAGATCCTTCATATTAAGCCTCAGACACAGAGAGCAAAAAAAAAATGTGTGAGATGTTATCATTTCATTTGTCTGCTCTGTTTTAACTTTTGTACTTAGTATTTTTAATGCTTGTTTAGTTATCGTAGATACCTCCTAAGCATTCATGTTCTCAATTGTTTCTTGAAAAGTCTAAATGAATAAAGATCTGAGTAATGCCACTTAAATAATATCACACCAGTGTGTTTGTTAAAAGTTCCTTTACCTACATGTAGCTATAGTCTGGTTATCAGTATCAAGATTTCCAAAATGCTAAATCCATGTCCATGAATTTAAAGTTTTTTATAGGATATACCAGAGAAAGTTCAGGAGTGTCCAAACTTTTCTCTGGCTGTAAGGAGCATAAAGTGTAGTCCTGGGTACATCCTCAAAAAACAAGTTCAAGGTGAGAAATGTTCTCCCTTCAGCATTCACTCACTACCAGTCTAATTTTCAAAAAGTAGATATTGCTCCAACTAAAAATCTGCCTGGTAGAAGAAGGAGAGTACAGACAAAGTCCCTTCATAATGAAGCATGGTAATTGAAGTGATTCACATTATAATTATTGCTTTTATGTAATGATTGAGCATATGGAGCACAGAGCTGTGTCTTTGTGGATGCACTCAACATTATTATTTTGGAAGAAATTTCTAATCTGTTAGATGATTTTCAAATATACCACAAACTTTTGTACCCTCCTGCCAAAACAGGTCATGATGACATTAAACATGTTAAGTTGAAGCACTCAGGAAAGAAAACTAATAAAAATATAAAACAAACTAAAACAGTAATCATGATTATATCATAAAATGTTTTAATGAGTTTCAAAACCATAACACAAATTATCACTACCCAAAACAACTGTTGAATAAACAAAGTGAGCCAAGCACATGAACAGAAAATAACAGTATTTAGGCTTCTACATACCTGTATTTTATAATTAAATTAGTAAAATAAAACAAAACTTTAAAGAATCTCCAGTCTTGGATTCATTAAAAAGTTGTACTCTATAGCACTCAAACTCTTCCAGAGTATCTTCAATCAGTCACAGTTTTCTTGACAATGAGAAATTACTGCCAATAAAAATACAACAAACATCAATCTGTTTTGAGGTGCAACAATATAACATAATAAACAATAATATTAGCCCTTGTCTACTTTTACCTATGGATAAATTTGATAGATGTTATTTTAAATTATAAGAAGTTTACAATTACACCAAGCCATCGAGAATAATCAAGAATCAATACCATCAAGAAAAGCTGGGTGATTAGCTTTGCAGTTTTTCTTTCCTCCTACTGAGCAAACCAGCAAAACAGTTTTTCAATGGTCAGCAGCTTGTTTTTTTTTGGATGGTGGTGTTTTTGCTCTATGTCAGAATCTGACTCAACATTGATCACATACTGTGAACTCAGACACCATCATTAACCTCTTCCGAACTGAAATGAAAATAATTTCTACATTAGATTGTGTGCAGTGCATTTAATTACTGAACACTTCTAAGGAGAATAGAATCAACTTGCTTATCCAAATGATGATTGCTGACCTAAACACCCAATTATTAAAAAAAGGAGGTTTGAACAGTTATGGTCTACTTATTAATCTGACAAAAGATTAAATGGACTGTTAAAATTTCAGCACAACTAGTCGGGTTTTTTTGGCACAATGATATAAATAAACATTGTTTAATTTGATGTTAATTTATTCTGAATCACACAGTGACATACATTCACAGGGAAAGAGCTGCACAGAACCAGATTTAGCTGCTGGCTAACATATAGATGTTTCCAAGGCTTACTTTCACATAAGCTGTTAGTGTCCCAATTTATGAGTAAAATCACTCATGAAAGGAAGATACAAAATTAGTTGTAAGTTTAACAATACAGACTGAAAAATGATGTTAATGAAAAATGAGATGTGACAAATAACAGTACACCAAGAAGAGTACAGGATATTTAAGTCTATCAGATGTTCATTTTGGGCAGACTAAGGTTGACGAGGTAAGATATAAGAAACTGATTTTAAAAGATTATGTTCTGTTAGCTTTGTGTACTGAAAATCTCTCTTGGATGCCATTTCTCTTCACTTACTCAAGTAAAATTGACATAAAAAGGGATCTATTATTTTTTTGGCCTCTGGAAAATTGCCCATTTCAAAAACCTCTTAATTGTTGACTCATAACTGATTGATTTTATGCTGTTACCTAGAAATCCCAGCTGAGCCCAGCCTGTTACCAAGCAACCCAAGTGGAGCTCAAGCATGTTTGCTCAGCTGGTTTTACCACTGTGTGCTGTACAATGCCTGCTGGAAACAACATGTGTTTTGTCTGGCAAGAGCCTCTGAATCAGCTCATTCTGAAAGGAGCTCTAAATAGACAGAACTGACGAGACTAAAATCTCATTATCTAAGAATTATTTTGTGCAAAAACTGCACAAAAACATATTTTGCATAGACCTAACCTGTTCAAGAAAGAATCAAGGTCACCTTTAGTCGAGACAAATAAGGCTAAATTGTTCTTTAGAAGTCGATCTTTGCCGCCACTTCTTAGAAGGCTCATCACTGTACAATATTTTCTCCTGGTTTTTGATAATAACACACTCTGACATTCCACAGAGTGATCACAGAGACCTAATTAATGTGTAGCTTTTTCAGATCTTCAGCTTCCTTTGTGTAGCAGTCAGTATTCTGGTCTTGGTGATCAGATTTAAACTTTAAACTCCTACGAAGGTTGTCAACAGCTAATTCATGATTGAATTATATATTCACAGAGTGTCAGGATGGCTTGGATACATTTCTCCCTCCAATAAAAAATTATTTTTGAAGATTTATTTTTTTTCTTTTTTTTTGTATTTACTCTGGTGGCCTTTGTCTGATGTGGCACGGTTATGGAGATGTTGACATGGTATAATACCTCACTGGGATAACTAAAATTGCCACAGAGCAATCAATGTCGTTATTTTTTTGACAGATGTCAAATGAATGTTGCTTGATGAGTTAAAATGACAAGCCTCATGTGTGCTTTCATGACGTGGAATTCAGCATGTTCAAATTATTAGATCAGGACATTAAGGTCACCTTTTTCATCTCATGTGTCTAACAAAGATGCATCAAAGTGAAATTAATGACTGCCGTGGCTTATCATGGTCATGAAATGTCATGTAGGTAAGCAACATGTAAAAATCATTAGGTCATTGGTATTAAGCTTTGTATGGGAGGAATTTGAGTGATGGATAGAATTGTCACTGTGTAACCTGCACTTGTCAACATATAGAATAAAATGTATGCAAACTGGCTATTTATAGCCAAACAATATAGAAATATATATATATAGAGAGAGATATCTATATATGTTTATATATATAGATATATATCTATATCTATAGATATAGATATAGATATATTTTTTTTCCATTACAATTACATGAAAATGTAGAAGTTCAATTGGTAAGCTTCAGCCAGTGACACATCCAAAAAGCATGGGTACTCGGTTTTATCATTTAATAAATCAGCACACAGTCAACAGCCAGAAAAATATGTTTTTACCATAAATCAGATTACAAATCGATATGAATTTAGTCATGTGTGAAAAATCTCAGAATCTTGATGTAAATTGTGATGGATGTAAGAGCTAGTGATCTTTAGGAACTCATGTTGGAAATGATAGCAAATTTACCTCTTTTTTTTTTCTTTCTCCCTCACCTGTCTCCCGGCCCTCTTTTCCAATCTCCTATTTCTCTATCCAGGACCAGGAGCCCTCCAGGGGCGAGGATCTGGTTTACATGCAGGGATGAGTGCCAGCCTGTGTGTTTGGGTTTCCCTCTCTGCTGTTCTTCTGATGAAAGTGTGAAGCTCTGTTTGCTGGAATCATCCTCAAACACCAAGCCCCATTTCTTCCTCTGCTCCCTCTGTCTCACTCTCTCCCCTCTCTCAAAGGAAGGAAAACGGAAATGAAATTCTTTAATTACGAACCCATCACTGTGAACAAAAAGAATATGCATTATTTCAGGAGCCATTGAATCACTGCATCAAACACGACTACTCCCTTGAAACTCCCTCCCCTGCACCTTCCGTTCAGTTATGAATTCAACTTAGTCACAATATCTCTTTCTTCTGTTTCTCTTTCACGCATACAATTTGTCCTTTTCGCCTTGCAGACTTGTCTGACTTGGTACTTTCCCTCGCCGCCTTTTGCTTTCCCCCATTACTCCCACTGAGGTCAAGCTGATAGAAAGTGTATATTAACGATGACGGCGACAAACAAGAAAATAGATAATCTAACAACTGTATGGTCATTTATGTAATATAAAACACAGACTATTGACTGACCTACAATGTTTGCCTTATGGAAATAATACATGGAATCACAATATTTTGGTGGGTATTTATGGAAATGATAGTTATAATGTGATACTGGCTGTCATGTGAAGTTTCACTCTATGATCACACACTTAAACCAAGTGCAGACACATGTATGTTTTTTTTGTATATTATTATTTTTATTTTACCAGTGTAGCAGTGAAGCTGCTATGAATGATGTCAAAATGTATTAAAAAAGGATGGGTGGTGATGGCGCCTGTCCTCTTTATGTAATTTGGGGAGGTTTATACTAAGTTTTCGCATGTAGCCCTCACTACCCAAACCTTTTTAAGTCCCTCCACCCTCCTCCTTGCCTCTCTGTTTAAAGTGCTTTGTCTAGTTGCCCTTCATATTGCTAGTGTTCTCAGCTGTGCGTCGATCCTGCCATTCATCGTCACCTGCTTTTCATCCCTCCACTGTAAATATGTGCAGCACAGAGGCCATGCTGGTGACTTCAGGTTGCCTCCATAAGATCTTCAGTAAGCCTCTACTACATTTAAGTCTTCTGAAGCAGCAAGAGACTGTCTATTGACAAATAATATCTTCTGTTTCAAAGCTGTTGCTGCTCCATCCTCTTTGTCGCTTGTTGATAGCATGTACTGGTTAGAGATGTTCCTGTTGTGAGTCCATACGCCCTCTCTCCCTCCCTGCACTGTGTCTGTTTTTTCTCTGCAAGGTTACCTGCTTTTACTGCGTTTACTTTTTGGTGTTAATACTACTACTACTACTGATGATGATGATAATGATGATGATGTTAATAAGTATTTGAATAACTACGAATAGTAATTCCATGTAAAGAGAAAAAAAAACAAACAAAATACGATGGTAATGAGTTGTGCGTGGGGAGAAAAAAATAGAAATGTTTTCTACTTTGCTCGCACACATTGAACAACTTCAATGAAGATAAAAAGAAAAACAGAACAAAAAAAGGTGTAAAGTTTTTGAAGTGATGTGGTCTATTTTGCCATGGCAAGCTTTTTAAAATCACATTTGAAACAGTTCGAGGGGGTCATTTCGATCGGGTCCTGAAGCGGTGGCTGGTGGTGTAATTTATAATTTGTAGCAGTTTATGTATTTGACTCTTTCTGTCATGCTTTTAACTGCATCAAACACACATTTACACCACATCTGTCCGCTTGTCATGGTGTGTCCTCTACCGACCATCTAGATAAATGATTTGGATCCATGTCGTTCTCTGGCTGTGGCTGTAAGTCAGTTCTTGTTCTGCCAGACCACAGGGAGATAAAGATGTAATTAGCCATTACCTGTGGCTGGCTGAGCGAAGGAGCCCGAGCTCCACCTGTCCTTTCCACCGCTCAGTTATGGCCCCCATAAATCAAGCTCAATCCTACCACTGACAGGAATCCTCTTCAAGGACAAATCTCACCTTGGTGCACCACTACTCTCTCTGGTGTGTGTACCTGTGACAAAAAACCCTGTACAGCACAAACAGCAAGAGGAAATCCCGTATTTCGTCATGCCTGCACCCATTTCTTGTGTTCAGCTCACACTCAGAGACTATATGCAAATTTGCCATAGCAAGTGCGCACCAAGGGATGAGTCTACCCCAGCTGAACCCTGACTACTACAACATGACAGGGGAATTACTCAATACTGAATCAAATGTGTGAATGTGTTTTCTTTGTATGTTTGTTTATTTGTTTATTTTGTTGTTTCTTTTTCAAATCAGCAATAACCCCTAATTTTACTGTGCAAGAGATTTCCATCATGGTCAAATCTGTGGTGTAATTTCCGAAATGATCTGCCATTAACAAGCTCTATCAAAAGTCTGTTGTTGTACTTTTACTGTGTACTTTCCTTGGAAATGATTGTGAAGCTCTGTTTAAATGGCCCTTAATCTAGGACACTATATGTCGTTTCCTCTGCGATGTATTTGGGTGTTAAAGAACACATATTGTGCATGCAACTACTTGCTCCCAAAACAATGATGGATTCCATTTCAAGCACAATAACAGGTCATTTGGTCTGTGAAACATTTATTGCCAGTATTTTTAATCTCTTACTGTCTTTTAGAAGATTTTTTTTTTTTTTTACAGTCACTTTCTGTCCTGCGTCAGCTTCCCACTGAGGGTTATCAGTGGCCCATAGCATCTGTCTGTACATAATCTGTTGTTGATAAAGATAAAAAAGAAGATAAAAAAAACTGTGGACAAGAAAACAACATACTGTCATGTTTGTCAGTGTGTGTTTGAAAATAGCATGTCTGTATTTGTGAATGGGTGGATTTTGAAAAAAAAAAAAAAAAAGAACTACCAAATTGTGTCTGTTATGTTCAAGTTTAATGGTGAAAGGTCTGAAAACAGGCTTAAAACTGAATTTAAGCATTTCAAGGTTTGAAATATTTCTCCCATTTCACCATAATACATTTTTATATGATATTAGGTTTTACAACTTGGAAACCTTACTTGAATTACTTTAGATTTCATAAATTTTTCTAGGCTCATTGATTCAGTTATTAGAGGCTGATATCTTGCAGGAGTGACATTTAGCGTCATGCTGACAGCATGCTTATAGGTGTGTTTATATTTTTGAGTTGGTTAGTTTGGATTTTTAATTAAAAATAATGGACACCTTTGTTTGTAGAAGCAGAAAATATGGGTCCTAGCCATATTTCTTCCCTTGCAAAACAAGGTTTGCAGGTCATTACAATGGTACCTGGGTTTGGTATCAGACTAAGAACTTTCAGAATGCTTTAGTGTAGTAAAACTGGGATTAAATCATTCTTCCAGCCTTCATGAAGGCAGTCATTATCTTGCAGCAGAATTCTCTAAATGGTATATTTCAGAGAAGACTGAAAAATCAAGGTGTGCCAACAGCACGTGCTAACAAATTATCAGAACAGTACTGGTTCTAATGGAGCAATTTCAATCTCAAACATTTTACAACAGCTAAATGTCATTCTTTACACCTTTACACTCCTGACATTTTTATTTTATTTAGTTATTCGCATAAGATCATTTGTGAGTTTCCTCCTTAGCCAATTTTTTTTGTTTATGTGTTAAGAGTGTTTCACCTTACAAGGTAACTGACTAACTAAAGGTAAAGTGACAAAGTATCAAAATTAGTAGTCAAACCAATGTAACATCTGATTTTATACCACAAGAAGTCATAAAAACTCTGGAAACAAAGTTGCTTTGCCAGCAGTCCATGCTATATGTCCAACCATTTAGCATGGACCGCTAATTTTATGCTTTCCAAAAATGGAAAGCATAAAATTAATTAATCTCCTTGGATCTTGCCTCTCTTGTTCATTACTGCCAAGCAAATGTTGTATTTTTTACTATTTCCACAAAATACTAATTGCTCAAACTCTCTTCATATAATCCAGTTTCAGATAAAACTGAAACCACCACTCTCCTTAAACTCCTGCTTCTCTCGGGGTTGCCACTCCTTCTATCAGAGATCCTCGTTTCCTCATTGCTAACCTCTTTTTTAATCTTTAGTATTAACTACTGAGCAACAGGTTGATAATGACAGGCCTCTTTGAAGCAATTTGACAATGTTATTATATATAATCAGGCACATATCTTTGCTCACAGCCAAACATGATTCACACTCTTATTATGGCATAAAGGCTGCAGAGACGGTTGTCAAGCTGGAAGAAGATGCCTGGGGTATAAAATTTAAGGGTAGATGAAGTTCCTGCCGAGGGAGCAACCAGCCGGATGATCCCGTGGGATGATATCCTGAGAATGCAAATCCAAAAGTTCATAGCTGGAGGGAGATGCAATGACACTCACCAGACAGTGAACCCTTCATTGTGAGAAGGAAGACAGACAAGCAATCAAATTGCATTTCCAAACTTCAGCGTCGTGGTCCCCCCCAGGGGAAGGTGTAGCACATTCTATTTATGCTTGCACCATGTAATATGAACATCATTAACATAGCCTTGATCACAAATGCAGTCTGGCCTATTTCCAGTGTGTAAATAACACTCCAAGTGGGGTGCAATGCGTTTACAGTGATATAAACAAGACGATTCTTCAGCCCCTAATTACATTCGGCGTACCCTGATGAGAAAGTGTTGATTGGCTCCTGTAGCTGAAGGTTATGATGATCTATTTCCAGAGTCATTCTAAATAAGGTGTTACAAAACTTCAGCCTGTTTACTGTTTGTAGCATTGTAGTGCATTTTAACAGCTGTATTTGTTTCACAATTGTTTCACATAAATGCTTGGTCAAAGAATATGAAATGAATAGATTTATTGGATCTTTATTTATGTTTAGCATATCAGTAATGTTGTATGAAGAGAATTGTAAAATATTCAGAGGAATGTGCTTTTAGAAGAGGATAGCATATTTAAATGCTTAATGGTGCAAATAAAATCAGTGTAGTAAAACAATAAATATAAAAATAAATCTGATAGAACATGAATATATCCATAATTTAATACAAGGTAGTGGGCTTACTGCATATCTCCTCTTTACAGCAGGTTTGCTGCTCAAAGCAAATTCTGGAATAGACTTTCAATCCTCAACACAATAGTTAATCAATATATTTGACTGAACAGCTTTGAAATAGAGCAATATCTCCCCAGCCTCAGAAACTGGATTGATCAAGTGTCCATAACCCAGCCTTAGAGCAGAGAGCATTATTCATCATGCCTGATACAAGACACCCCTAATTGCACATCGATTTTAGGCCCTTTTCTGAAACTATTTGGGCAAGCTGTAATGTCAGCTTGGTAAACTATGTACTCAGAAGCATGAGTCAAATCCAGGGAAATAAAGAATTAATCATTAGTTTTCCATTTCAAGTAAATGCAGTCTTGTATTTTTGTTGCTTGTTTTGGTACATAGCCTTTCTATAAAATTGCATGTGCTATTATGTCAATATAAGGATGACAACCACAAGAACAATAAATTATGTGTAACAGATTAGTTTCATTTGTGAGCTGCAGCATAGTCTCATAGCAACTAGAGGCAGTATACCAAAAGGATATGCTACACCAGCGTGATAATTGCATATGAATCAATATCATTATTCCAAATCCCCTGCTCATGTCCTTTACTGCAAAGCACGCCTAATTCCCATATATTATCCCAATCACCCATTGTTTACCAGCTATCCGGAGGCCCATTCCATTCTCATGGGCAAAGTCAGTGTTGCAAGTTTATTAAGACGCAATATAGTTTCATTACTGCAGCTAACGTGTGCCCCTGTATGCTGCCTGTTGGGTGTCAACAAGACGAGGAAAAACTGCAATGGATTGATGGATTGCATGGATTGGAGTGACAGGCAGGCAGAGATTCCTCTCTTAACAAAGACTTTGGGCCACAGAGCAGAAGCATTGGTCTAATTAACAGCATGCCACAGTCCACCAGCTGGGCGACGGCAACATTCAGGCAGGCAAAAGCAGGAATCTCGCCCACCACGTCTTTCTAGTCATTAAGTCGCCCACCTCGCATCTTCAACACAGAGAGAGCACCATTACTTGGCCTCTGTGAATAACCGTCCTACGCGTTGCATTTTCCTTGTCAATCAACCGATGAGTAAATATTGGTTGCAACACCAAGAACTAACAAAGACAAAAAAAAAAGAAGGTGGATGTCTGTTTGTTTTGGGGTTTTTTTCTCCACAACTCAGTCACAACTGGTATTTTTGTGCTGATTAATATTGCAGTCATGTTACAGAAAAGCAGTTATGTTGCAAACCAAGGTAAGCTGAAGTTACAGCTGCAGGGTAAAATGCTGGAATCTGGGATACATGAGAAGATAGTAAGAGGGCTGTGAGCCTCCGGACAGAAATTACTGCTTTGAATAGAAAGAGGAAAACGTCTTATTTGAAATCCGATAACAAATTTTACTTGAGGACTCCTGTTGTGTAAAATTGCTGGAATAAGCTGACTTAATGTTGAATGTAAAAACCCATCTCTCCATGTTTCTATTCTTTACCATCTGAATTAGTTTTTTGTGCAGACGATCTGAGAAAATGGTCCCCCACCCGCACCCCTTTTTTCTACAGGTTTGCCCACTTTTTTGCATTTTTTAGAGATGCATTGTGTGTAAACTAGCACAAGGACTGCAGTGATGCATGTTAAAGTGTGCATTAACCATTAATAATTCCAAGGGCCTTGTTTCTGAGCAGTATGTGTGCATCTGCGTGTTTGTGTTCTAAGCTCCACTGGGCAGGTTGTTTCATTCGTAACATACACCTGGTTTGCAGGTTCTTATTACATTCCTAAAGATGTTATCAATGTAAACAAACAAGACAAAATGAAAGGAACAAAACATTTGTTTTCCAACCTGAGAGTTGTTCTGTGCTGTAAAGTGATGATTGTATTTTTTTTATTTAGCTGCAAATTCTGTCTTTTTTACTTTTATTTCATTGCTGTTGGTATCTTTTTTCCTTTTTTTTTTTTTCAAAATCCACAAAGTGGAAAATGATATCAAGTGGAGGGAGACAAAAAATAAAACAATTTTGTTTTTAACAAAACCTATTCTGTGTGCTTTGTTGCTGGAAATGGGGCAGTGTAAGAGAATCAAAATGAGGTGAGGTCAGCTTGTTGCTTCTTCACCTCGGTCTTGGCTTTCTATTGTTATAAAAGGTCCTTGCTTTTGTAGTGTTAATGCATGATGTATTTATTTTTTTTCTTGGTTTGTTTGTTTTTTGCCTACATGAGGGTCTGACATATCTGTTCAAACAATACTCTTTAATTTTAGGCTCACATCAAATTGATAACCAACAGCCACACACTGTTTTGAGATAATTGATTGACACAATGTGCTGTCATTATTAATTTTTGATGAGAAAATTATGGCTGTCGCTTCATGTTTGGTGTTGATTTCACAATGGTTTCTTCACACAAGATGATTTTGCAGCCAAAAAAAAACATCCCTAAGGACAAACATTGATGTGCTGTCATCAACAACTTCTGCATATTAAATATAAGAAGACCACATAGGTAGACAATCACTTTGTCCACAAATTTTGTCCAGTTAATTAGGAAAGCACAAAAAAATTACTACACCTTTTGTGTAGTAAAGTATTTTTTATATTTTGTAAGCTGAAAAGATTGATGTCAA
This sequence comes from Poeciliopsis prolifica, assembly GCF_027474105.1. NCBI lineage: Eukaryota > Metazoa > Chordata > Actinopteri > Cyprinodontiformes > Poeciliidae > Poeciliopsis > Poeciliopsis prolifica. Next base: position 7,045,306 of record NW_026562400.1, on the reverse strand, counting down.
AAATGCAGAACATGATTGGTTATTTCTATCTTCAAGAGAAGTTTTATCTTTGAGGTGGAAATAAAATCTTAAAAATGTGATATTTTTGTATTACGTTCTCGTGAGCTGACGCGCCAAGTGTTTTGGATCTCTAAAAGGTTTCAACATCTAGATGCTCAACATTTTGCCTATTTTTGTTGTGAAAATAGTTCAAGATCAGTCGCACTGCATGTGGTTTGTTACCCATCTACATTTTCAGGAATGGTTTTAGGTTTGGACTTTAGGTATTTTATGTGATGAATATACTTTAATATGGTGTTCTGCCTAAAGGTTATTCTCCACCCCAATCTCAAGAGTATTACAGATTAAGTTTGTTTCTCACGCATAACATCTATCAGCCCTTTCACTAAACAGCACAGCTGTTTTTAAAGCAATAATATTAGTTCATCTCTGACAGCTTGGTGGGTATATCTCAACATAGTTAAATGTTCAATTCTCCCATGGAGACGAACATCCATTTAAGCTTTTTAACACTTAGTAAAGTGGTAAATTATTTAAGCAATGGGTGGAAAAGATTATGTAGCCTTTTATATTTTAATTATTCATGTTGGAGTGATAAAAATAATTAGTTTCAATTTGCAACAAAAATCTACTGTCCGGTCCAAATTGTGACAGAGTGGGGACAGAACTTCCTTATACTTTGTCCCCCGAAGTTTTTCCGAAAATGCAAATACAACTTTTAGAAGTAAGGTTGCACAGTGGTAACACTGCTGCCTTGCAGCAAGAAGGTCCTTGGTTTGAGTCCCAGCCTATTGTCTTTCTGCATGTCGTGCATGCACAATAGGCAATTTTTTCTGCTTGTTATGTATGTTAATAATTTTTGTGAGGGATATTTTTCTGTTTTTGTTTTCATTGCATACCATGCAGTATTTAATGAATACTTCATCCTGTTCAACTGTATCAGCTTCAGATTTCCATCCAGTTTAGATAATGGTAAACAAAAACAAAAACAAAAAAACTAACCGAAATAAGACATTTGCAGTCTTTAACAGTTTGTTTTTCAGGTTCACACCTTATTTACCTCCATTCATCTTCCAATCAACTGTGATCGACTTACCTGCCTGTGAAACACAAAATATCTCCTTAGAATGATGCTTTCATCGTGATGCGCTCATGTTTTCCTTTACAATGTTTCCCAAAGTAGGCCAAAAAGCTCATGTTTTCCTTTCATATGACCAGGCTACATTCTTTCATTCATGTCTGTGTTCCATAATGGCAAAATGGGAATTAAATGAGTTTTACTACAGACTCACTTGTCTGAGAGGTGGATTTCTGCAGCTCCTCCAGAGATACCATGTGCCTTCTATAATTGTTGTTGTTTTTAAATGGTAAGTTAGTTTAGAAACACATATGTTAAAGTGTAAAAGAGTTATTAACTTGAAGTACTGCACATATAAAACTGCAAATAATTCAGGTAGGAAATCACAGGAAACTCTTTGATAACCATTTAGTACACAAGAGATTCCTGTCGGATTTATGCAAATTAACAAGAAAGGTTATTGATATTTATTTTTTTTTTATTTTTTAAGAAATTTTTTCAGTCTACTAAATTCTCACATTTTTTATTCATTCTGACATTAAAAAAAGTTTAATATAACCATATTGGTTTATAACATACAGTATCACTTTTAAAAAACAAGAAAACTAGGTAATTCTGTCAGTCACCATTTGCACATTCAAACCTCAGTTTAAATGTGATAATAATGACCTGACTTTAAGTGCAAACTCAGATGTGTGTTCTGCAGAGATCATTTAACATCAAATCAAATTTGCTCATTAGGTTATTTTCCACATGGAAAAATTTCAGTGTACATTTAAATGGGTATGTGCATGTGTAGAGCGTGCTTGTTAACTATCTAAGGCAGGGGTGGGCAATTCCAACCCTCGAGGGCCGATCTCCTGCAACTTTTAGATGTCTTTCTACTTCAACACACCTGAGTCAAATAATGAGGTCATGAGCAGAACTCTGGAGAACTTGACTGCGTATAGGAGGTGATTCAGCTATTTGATTCAGCTGTGTTGGACCAGGGAAACGTCTAAGAGCTGCAGGAAACCGGTCCTGGAGGACCAGGATTGCCCACCCCTGATCTAAGGTCATCCAGACATTATGAATGTTTTACTGTTACAATATTAACAGTTAGACAATTTTCTAATTTTCTATTCCACTATTTTTGGTATTTTTGTGACAAGTCCCTTTCAGAATACAAGGTCATCCTTTTTAAATCAATGTAAAAAAAGAGTTTTCATGGACAATCATGTGATACGTCTGTTAAGCAAATCAAGTCCTAGAGGACAGCTTATTTATTGAAGTTGAAAGTAAGTTGCTTATGTTATTTTTCCACAGATGACAGAGGTTTTACTGTAGCTTGTGAGCACACTACATGTATTTAATGCTGTTGCACAAGTAAAAACTCACAAAATCAAAATCAAAATGAGACTTGAAAAAATATGAGTATACACAGGACTATGATGCAAGTGCTATGCAAAATAAAATGAAATAAAAACAACTTGTTTCTGGGTCATTCCAAGGATTAAAGATTTTGTTCTCTTAAAAAAGAAACAGGCGCTCCTTGGATCTAAACCCCTCTTGTCGAAAGGTGTCCTGACTAATCTGAGTCAAAAAAGCACTTTGCAGAATAATGATCAACGTTGCAATGCGGTTTATGTCAGCATGCAGGCAAACTGCATAATTGTCTTCCAAGACACTGACATATGTAGTTTTTTACTCCAACGGTCACTGAGATGCAAGTTTGTGCTGAGACATGACCTAATAATGAACCATCAGCGTTAACTACAGTGTGACTGGCAAAAAAAAAAAAAAAAAAGAATAAAAGCTGAGAGCATCAGAATTTAATGCTCAGCAAGGTTCAGATTTCACAGATTCAGAGAAACCATTTCAGTACTCAGAGCTGCAGGAAGGAATGACTGCAAGCATGATAAAACAAGCAAATCTATGTTTGCTTATGTAGCTAGACCCCTAATAAACAAGTCAGTCTGAATTGTCATGTTCAAAATGTTTTTTGTTTCTACCGGTGATTAGTTTTAAGTTTGTATTATGTTACTCTCTGTCTTTTATCTTATAATTTATGTTTCAGGACAATTTTGTCCTGAAATTGTTGGCATTGTTATAATTTAATGCAATAAGAATAGATAATGGTTCTGTTTGGGGGAAAAAAAATGTGATAGAAGTTAGTGAATTCAACCTTGCATAACCTTCTTTACTTTTCAGCAAGGTATATTTATATGAAGTTGGATCAATGGATTTTCTGCCATCCAGCTCAATTATTAAATTCTAAGTTATAGAGTCATGTGCCTCCTTCCTCTCCCACTCTAAATATCAATATGTTTGTATCAGACTTTATAAATTACACATTTTCACATTAACTTGGAACACGGCATGTTGGCAGATGCTGCTGAATTTTAAACATTTACCTTTATCTGAATAAAACTTTTTCTGTAATTAAAAACCTAAAGAAGCCCCAAATTTATTGTAAAGAACTCGAAATATGAGCCACCCTGTAATTTCACACAAAACCAAATGTTGGACATAAAGCAATTATATTTATACATTGAAGCTTAAAAATATTTCTGTAAATATTTGGTTTACAGACATTTTTTTAAGTTCTGAGATGCAAAGTTATTTCTCAAATTCTAATTTCAAAAACTTCAAATGTTGTTTTTAGGGGAAAAATATCTACTAACTTCTTTGGAAGCATAACTTGTCATTTTGAAGAGGTTAGAATTTTGGAGTATTTTTCTTGGATCTTGTTTGAACAGCTCTTTTTGTGCTGAAGTCTTGATGAGGGTTGTCACACAGTGATTCACCATACTTTGAGAAAACATTGTCCTGAATAACATGGCATTTGTTATTCATGTCTCCTCCTTATCAGAAAAAACTTTTCAGAAATTGCTGGAAGAATTAAGAGACTTGGTGAGACGTTAAAATCTAGTCATCTCAGCAACATGTCAGAGATATGTGAATCTGCTCCAGCCAAGAGATGTCCCATCAGAATGGTCCAGTCTGATGTGCTTTGCCTTGTGTGACTGACTGAAAATCCTTTGCTTGTTTGTGTCAATGTTGCTCCTTTCTGGGGGGGAGATTTTTTGCCCTCAACACTCCTGAGACTCTGAAACATTCCTGAGAAGAGACCATTGTATGACACACAGACTGTCACTTTTTCATCAACTGGGAAACCTCCCAAGAACCAACCCCGCAAGTAGTCCTCTTCTTTTATTCATTGTTACATTAATAGTGGTCCCTGGAGGCCTCATCCAAACAACCAAGTCAGTTGGACAGACACCTGTTGCCCCCTCTTGTTCCCCAGGGTAATCCAGGCCTTTCTAATTGAGGGTCCTCAAGGTCTACAGCCTAAGGCATCTTCAACATAAAGAAAAGGAGATGACATCCTGTCTGAATGCTGAAAGCTTGACACCAAGAAAAGAAGTTTTCCACAGGACACAAGGTGGAAAATTCTGTGTTGCTGTGCTGTCTGGGAACTGAAAAAGTGAGACCCTTTCACGCAAGGCTTCATGAAAGTCTGATGATGTCTGGATAATCAATAGAGTCAAGATGAATAATTGCTACATTAGACGTTCAACCTTTATTGTTATCAGTCTAAGTGGTTTAGTGGTTATGTTTTCTGTCCTTATATTTACAGAGTTTTGTAGAGAATTTATCTTATCCATTCTCCATGCTAAGTTCTTGATGTATGAGGTTGAAGAAGAGTCAGTGAGTTGAATTCATGAATTCCATTTATTAATACCAAAATACAGGTAGAAGTTAGCAGGACAAAATGGCAACAAGCAACAGTTGGTAACTTCATTTGTTAGCCTCTGTCTAAGCTATGGCCTGAAGAGGACTTACCCTGGTTTATCATTTCCTTTAACCCTAGCTTTGAGGGCTTTTCCCAACATGTCATTTCTTTTAGCTTTAGCTTTGCAACTAGCTAAAAGAGATAGAAGTAAAAATACAGAATTATTTATTACCAACAATTGACAAAAAGATTAATTTATAAACATATGTAAATTAATCTATATATTAAGTTTTCTGTATTCATTAGTTATATAGCAGTTTTGTTTGTACATTTTTTTTCCTACTAAGGAATGTAAGTGATTTTGCTTCTTCATCAAGGCTTGAAATAAGCAATATTTCTAAGTATTATAATTTAATCATAAATATCCATTAAAACTTGTTACTGGTTTGGCTGAACTTTAAATATTTCTGTTTTGTTACAAATCTACAAAACCTCATCACTAACTGTCTAAAATATATTTGAACTTTCTTATTTAATTAATCAGGTTGTAATTTAAAGTAGTCTATCAATTGCAATAAGTCATTAAAATTTTCTTTAAGCTGTAAGAATACTATTGCTGCAGAATGATTTTATTATTCCCAACTTTCACTGTGATATTTGTCTGGACCGACAGGATATATGACTTCTTTCCCAACAAGTAAACATGACAAATCCCAGTGTAACCCTTGTCAGTTTACTTTAGAAACACATTTAAAATAAAATTTTTCATTGTCAAAATACCTTTTGTAACACATTGTATTAATGGCTCTGTCTTTAGACCTGACACCAACACCCAAAGGACTGATGGTTAGACAGTACCCTCAATCTCTCACTGTCACAGTGGGCAAGATGGCAACCCTGTCCTGTCATTTCAACTTCAAGTCCCTTAAGTCTGGGGTTCAGTGGTTCAAAATGAAGCCTGGAAAGCAGCTCATCCCAAAGTCACTGAGGCGGATCTTTGTAGAGAAGAATCAAACCTCCTCTCTGGTGGTCACAGAGGTGACACCAGAGGATTGTGGGTGGTATTTCTTTGAGGTGAATGTCCTACAGAAAGACCCAAAGCTGGGAAATGGGACCAAGCTGCTCGTCTTGGGTGAGAAACAAATAGTCTTTTTCAGAAATGAACATGGGTGCAATTTATTAGGCTTGCCGTGTTTGGGAGATATTGCTGTGCTGGTAATTACGTCTCATTTGTATCCTCTGTGCACAAGAGCAACACAGTTTAGTGTGGTCCTTACGAGGCCCATGTATCACAGTGAAAAAAGGAACGGCCAGGCTCAATCTATAAAAATTCAAGTCGTGAAATTCCCTTTGAGTTCATCTTTTTGCCTGAGCAGTTTCATGACAGATCTAGAAATAATCACCCAGCACGATTCGCTGTGCCTTGTATTGATCTTGCCCCGGGAATTGAAACTCGCCAGAAAACAAGGCAGGGAGGGATGGCCAAATTATTATGTGGAAATCCTTCATGCGGAAGAAAAGCTTTCTTTTGATTTCCCCTGGATGTTGTCCCCACCGAATGGCCAACATGTTTTTACACGTTTTTATTGTTTTTTGGGGGGATTTTTTGTAATAATTTTTCTTGCTGTATTGTACTTTGGTTAGTTATATATATATATATATATATATATATATATATATATATATATATATATATATATATATATATATATATATATAATATATATATATATAAAGCCACAGATATTAAGACTCAAAAACTACTAGCCATGCATGGAGGATTCCACCCCAAATCCAGCACCCTGAGACTGTACAAGAGTCACAATGAAGGAGGCAGAGGACTAGTGAATGTGAGGACAAGCCCCTACATGGGATGTACCACCAGCAAATAACCGAAGTGGTTGATAAGATGTAGGTTGTGCAAGGAGGCCCCTGAGACAGTCCAGCACATAACAGCAGGGTGCAAGATACTTGCAGAAAAAGCTTACTTGGAACGACATAACCAAGTGGCAGGCATAGTGTACAGAAACATCTGTGCAGAATATGGACTGGAAACCCCAAGATCAAAGTGGGAAACACCCCCAAAGGTGGTGGAGAACGCCAGAGCTAAGATCCTGTGGGACTTCCAGATCCAGACAGACAGAATGGTAATGGCGAACCAACCAGACATTGTCGTAGTGGATAAACAACAGAGGAAAGCCCTTGTGGTAGATGTAGCAATACCAAGTGATTCCAACATCAGGAAAAAGGAGCACGAGAAACTGGAGAAATACCAGGGCCTCAGGGAAGAACTGGAGAGGGCCTGGAAGGTGAAGACCACAGTGGTGCCTGTGGTCATCGGGGCCCTCGGGGCAGTAACCCCCAAACTGGAGCAGTGGCTACAACAGATCCCAGGAACAACATCAGACATTTCAGTCCAGAAATGTGCAGTCCTTGGCACAGCCAAGATACTGCGCAGAACCCTCAAGGAATTTTTATATATATAAAAATCCCTTCTCACCCACCGCGGGTGGTTCTTATCCTCTGAGCTCGGGTCCTCTACCAGAGGCCTGGGAGCTTGAGGGTTCTGCGCAGTATCTTGGCTGTGCCAAGGACTGCACATTTCTGGATATATATATATATATATATATATATATATATATATATATATATATATATATATATATATATAATATATATTATATATATATATATATATATATAAATTTTGTTTCAGTCACTTTCTGAAAAGTAAAATATTTAGAAGTTTTTTTTTGTGTCATAGTGACAATATATATTTATGTATGGACATATATCCCTGTTGTTGTCAGTACTTGCTTTTCCATTTTTCTTACAAAAGTAACTGTCTCAGTTGGTTTGGATGGAAAGATTCTATAGACACAAACAAAACAAACCAGGCAAGTCTGCATAAATATTGTTATATCTAAAACTATCCTACTGCTGCTCTGGCTGGGCCTTTAATGTTTTTGTGCTGCTGGAAGCTGAACCTTTGTGATTCTAACCTCTAGCAGTTTTTCTAATAGGATCTACACATCAATTCAGGCTAGCTCTATTATTTCCTCTGAATTCCCCAAGCATGCTTGAGCATAAGAATGTTGTAGTTATGGTGATATGCAGTGTTAATTTTGCAGTTCTGCAATGATCCTAAATGTGAATGAATACTTCTGAAAGGCAGGTTAAGATTGAGTTTGTTCTCCTGCTTTGTGTCTCAGTAGAGTTCATAAAAGTCAAACTTGTTGCTATGTTATATAAATGTGTCAATCATTCTCACCATCTATTTTTTTATTTTTGCTATTTTAATTGGAGTTAGAATGGTCTACTTGTAATTAACTGTCACTGCATAAACCATTAGGTTGGTTTTATGCCCATCTCCCAATGTTTGCCCAACCTTCTGCTCCTAAACTCTATCTCTAGACTCCTCCTTGCACACAGGGCGATTAGTAGGCTCTCCTTTGCTTCACTGGAGGGTTCCCTCCAAGCAGACTTTCTATCACCTGGATGTTTCGAGGCACAGCAGCTGATATTTATCTCCTGTCAGATGCCTGTTGCACCCTCCCTGCCAACATTTCTGGAGGCAGCAAGCCTGAACCTCCTATTGGCAGAGCCCTGCTGTCTTCAGGCTTGTTGGTGAACTCCATCCCTTCACGCCAGTCAAAGTGCTTTGTGGTGACAGACAACCCATGTCTCAAAGTGTAGCTGTTGAGTTGTATTACCCTTCCCAGAAAGTAATCCCTGAATGCAGGGATAGCATGCACATGGGTGAAGTAACATCTTACTATGAACTTTGCTTTTTCTGCTTCCTACACACAGGGTAAGCGTTGCTGGAAAAGGAGCTATAAATGTGTTGCTTGTTGTTGAATTATTTTTACTCAGGTGCTTTTTTAAATTAGGCAATTTCTTTCAATTAAAATTAGTAAGTAGCATTACATTACACAGGATTATATATGCTACTCCCACCAGCAATTTATGCAACACATCATGTATTTTTTCATCTTAATATGACAGATTGCACTAAATATTATGATAGCTGCTGCTTGTTAGGAAAGCTGCCACCTGCATGAATCACGACTGCAAACCAGGAATCCAATAAAAGATGCTTCTGCATCACTTAATCAAATCAATCAATCAAATTTTATTTGTATAGCACATTTCAGCAAGGCATTTCAAAGTGCTTTACATCATAAACACAAGAACACAAAGTCATGCAACATATAATAGACAATACATTGTTACATATTACATTTCAAAAACATTAGCATAGTTACAGCAAAAGCAAAATGCAGAATGGATTTGTTTAGACTTCAAGAAACCCATAAAACAGAGGCTTTTTTATATTTTATTTGCTGAATATTTTAAAAAGTTCAGGTTTTTTGATATTGCATGTTGCATGTCCTGGCAAAAAGCACTATTATTTATTTCACAAAATTTTTAGCTTTTAAGACCCTAAAAAGCTTATTTGTTAACCATTATTACAGCAGGAGTTCAGTGTTTCTGCTGTTTGGTGAAATCTGATGGAAACAGATTTGACAGTTCTCCAATACACAGTTAATGAATCCAAGGAGTGTAAACCACAAAAGTTATTTGCTAAGATGCGGGCTGATCACAAAGTGCTGTGTCCAAGAGTGTTAATGAGAATCTGAGTGAAAGGAAATAACATTGGAAACATTTGACCTGGTCCAAAAAGACCATCAGATCTCTTCAGTTCACTTTAAACAGTCAGTCAATAAACTGGACTTTTAATGATCCCATAAAAAGGCAATTGCCCACTCTGCAAATCAACTCATTCTGCACTGAAGCAGAGTGGCTGGGTGACAAGACTTCACTAAAGCTGCTTGATCTATTCATGGACTGATTAGTCAGAGGCATCGGGTTGTCTGAAATACAACATAGCTGGGCAAGTTAATGATTTTTCCCAGTCAGTGCTTAGAACTCCCAGCGAGGAGAGGAACATTTTTGCGCCTAATCCAGTTTAGTCTCCTTTAGATTTTTGTATCGGTATCAATAAATCGATGAAACAGACAAGTCAATGCTGTGATTTTCTTGTTCTAGATTCCAGATGCCCCACCAAATTAGTTGATTGCACATTGGAATATAAAATTGTGCTTCCTCTGATGGCTGACATATTTACTAGAAATCACAAAGAATCCTAGATAGCTTTTGAAGAATGTTGTTCAATTGGCTCAGTGTTGTTTTTCACAGCAGTCAATGATGTTCAGGTACAAGGACAGTGATGATGGTCATGTGAGGACAGTGTTTCTCTGCCTTTGGCAAACACAAACGCACATGCTTGTAGTGACATCGTCTCCCAAGGGTGTTTTTCTTATTGTCTTATCACTGTCACTTATCACCCAGGGTTAGGAAAAAGTCAACACTGATGGGAAAACCAATGACTGTCTTACAGGAACTACATATTCAAAAGGCGCTGCTTGGATTCTGAGTGTTTTTTCTCAGCAAACCAACCTTTGACAAACAAGTTCATCTAAATTCAAGTTAAGATCCAACACAGGACAAACATGATTCGTCTCTAGTCAGAAAGTAACCTGTACTGTTCAAAAGAATGATTATAAAAGATAATCTTCAATGACTTTTGAAAATTCTTTCATCAAGACAGACTTCAAACTTTCCCTGTAGGATTAAATAAATACATGCATTTATTTATTTTAATGGGTTTTAACGTGACAGTGCTACGTTTTATAAGCTTTTTGGGCTTAAAGTGGGCATTTAAACACTGTAAAAAAAAACATTATTGAACTTATTTGTATTATGATTAGTTTAGCCTAAGAACAGTGCCAAATTAACACAGAAACATCCTCATAATAAGTACAAATGTACATAAAGATTCACAATTGTCATATTTTTATCAATTTGTTACACTTCATGTCACTTCTCCCTTACAATACTATGCTAGTTAGTGAAGTTTGAGATTATTTTTCCTTGCATTAGTGGCTGGTAGGCTGCTCATGTTAGTCACTCTCCAGCGTTTATGAGTCAAAATGCACAATTTCATCATCCACCTGTCAAGCAGATACAGTGATTAGCTCAACCTCCATACTGTTCTAATCCTCACCAAACAGGATTACTGCCTATGCCAACATTTTGCTCATGTCAGAGAATTGTTTCTATTTGGAACATGTGGTGGATCTGTTGATTCACATGTTGTGTGATCTATAAATATAACTCTGACCACAAAAAAAGAAGAGCTAGTGCCAGAGAATGTGAACACAATACGGAGAACCATCTACAGGCAGATTAGTGACGTCAAACACAGGCTGTTTTATCAACTTAGAAGAGTTTTGAGTGAATGCATTAATCATTGTTTTCTCTGAATTCATAAATAGAAAAATACACAAGTAGCGTGCATTTGATGTGGCTGATCTGATGGAGATGCAGTGGGAACAATCAGCTTTCATGCTTGTGCTTCTTTAAAACCAAATACTCTTTATCGCTACTTCCTCATGCACTCACATACAGTGGCTTTCTTTCCTGCTCTTGTTTATTGAATGGTTATCAATTATTCAAATTATTATGTGATTCATATATGGAAATTCTGTTTACACAGGAACCTGTTTTCTTCCTCTTCTCATCAAGTTTGGTTTTCTCTCAATCTCTCTCTCATGCACACACACCAGCTTTTCATGGCTGATGTTTTTACAAAACACTCTGAGTCATGATTATGTAAAACTCTGTTTATATGATTCATGTATGAAAAATAATGTTCATGTTTGAAGTACACAGTAAAAATATAATGTATAATCCACATAAAAACATCACCAAAGCCTGAAATGTAATGAGCCCAAAGTAACAAAATCTCTCTATTGATTACAAATTGAAATAAACAATTCAAAAAACAACAAGCTCATATCTTATCGCAGGAAAGTGACAATTGAAACTGTTGCTTAGGTGCTGCGTATTTGCAATTCGTGCGCGATGTATTCACAACACCCCACTGCATTATGGGTGTTATTATGAAACCCTGCTACTTAATGCAAGAAATGTTTTTTTTATTTCATGTGACAGTTCAAAGCAGGCCTGTCTCTGCAGCTTTACACACTACGCTGCCTTTAAAAATTGCTGCGGCTTACTCAGGCAAACAAAAGGGCGCCTCACATCGCAAGTTCATCAGTGAGTCAAACAAATCCCACCACAGTATGCACAGCCAAGTCATTTTCACATGGGTAAAAACATAAACGCGGTATTAATTTCCTGCTTGCAGAGATGAAGAAATTAGTTGAGGCTACTGCTCCCAGTTCTCTTCCTGTCAGTTGTGATAGCATTGGCCTCCTGTTGTTTGTGTTCCTTATCTTTCTCAGTCTTGTTAGCTTCCCCACACAAGGCCTGGAGCATGTGACAGGACATGCACCTGCAGAGGCAACTTTTAACCCCTTGCTTCAATTTGTCGACAGTTCCTCTCACAGCGGAGGAGGAGAAGTAGAAAATAAAGGGGTCCAGACAGGCGTTGAAGGTGCTGCACAGCAGAGCTTTGTCTCTCCAATCGGGACTCTTCTTTCTGATAAAGCCCACAATGTGTGACACGTTGTAGGGGCCGAAGCACAAGGCGAAGACGACGAGTGTCCCCATTGCCATGCCGATGGCCCGCAGGCGGCGGCGGCGGTCGATGTGGTGTAGCTTGGACAGAATCCTGATGAAGTTGATGTAGCAGTAACTGGAAATGAGGAAGGGGATGCAGAAAAGCACGATGCAGAGCTCCAAGCGCACAGGCAGGAGGACCTTCAGTTGGGCATCAGTAAAATTTTCATAACATACATCCTTCCTGCTTTCAGGGATGGCGAAGGTGGAATTTATGCCATGTTCTTGTCCAATAAATGGCACTATGAATACAATGCTCAGGTGGAGGAAGGAGAAGATCCAGAAGAAGATGCTGGCAGCGACAGCATAAATGGGTCGGCGCTTCAGGGTGTGCTTGATTGGGAAAGCGACACCCAAGTACCGCTCTACACTGACGGCAGTGAGGAAGAAAGTACTGTTATAAATGGTCATGTAGAAAACAAAGCCAGACAGTGGGCACAGTGCATAGGGCAGGTTCCACTTCATATCGTCCATGGCTTCCTGCATCTTGAAGGGCAAAAATAGGAGGAAAAGTAGGTCAGAGATGGTCAGGTTGAGCAGAAGGATGTCGATTGGTGTGGGTTTTTGCTTCACTTTCTTCCAAAAGGTGTAGAAGGCCAGGACATTGGTGGGGAAGCCCAGCACAAAGGTGATGATGTAGACAGAGAGACACAGCCCAGTGTGGCACTCCTGCATGTTGTCTTCAGATTTATTCTCGCACAAGTGTCAGGGATTGAGATGTGTCACATTATATCCTTGACTCTGATTCTGAGGATAAATGGGCCACTGCACAGGAATGTTTGATCTGTCATGCGGTCCAAACCAAAGGACACAAAGGCTTCTTATTTGGTCAGTGGCCTGGAAACAACGCGACAGGACAAGATGGTTTCACTGTTTTTACGAGTAACCCGACGCTCATCTTTCCCTTGAGGTCTGAGTTCTGATGATAAGAGAGAGTAGAAAGTTATTACTCCACTGTTCGACAAAATAATTCACCATACAGGTCCAATACTACTTTGTTTTTATTCAGCTATAATGAGGATTATATGTTCACTTTTAAGCAACAACACTTGGAGAAAAAAAATTCCATATAAAGCAAAAATTGACTATTTGTTTTAGAAGTTATTTTGTTCTGTTTTTTTTACCCTACCAGTTTTTTTTTTTTTTAACAAATAAAACTTTGTTAGAGGTTTGGACCCCTAAATGAACTGATTGCAGTTCTGGGATATTTTGTAGATGGAGATAAACCTAAATCTTTATTATTTGGATCATGATATACTGCAGGGACTGTATGACAGTCCCTGCAGATTTAAAAAAAAAAAAATTCACTAAATTTTGACACTTAGATTTCAATTAAACACCTTTCAAGGATAAGATAAGTTTCTATCTTGCTTTTTTTCATAGGTGGTCAAGTTCAAAAGACTTTTAAGGAATTAAATTACAACAACCCTAAAAAGGTCAGTGAAATCAGTAGTGTGATTATTTTCTAATTATTTGTTAAAATTTAAGTATGAATGTGTTTTAGTTCAACAAAGTCACCATCATACTCATTGCCAGGGTGATATGATCACAATTAGGTCAAATAATACTTAACACTGAGGCTGTTGAATTATTACAAATGGCTTGCCACAAAAGTGCTTCGATATGATGAATAGGTGTCCTGTGAGATTGCTTAAGCTATCCCTCTAATCCACTTCTCTCATTTATTTTTTTGTTGTGACAAAAACTAAAAATAAAAATAAAAATAAAATACAACATTCTGTCTTCTGAGTTGTAATCGCCTGTCACAGTTGTGTTCCTTGTGTGACCCACAGGAGGCATCAGTGTGTAGATTACTCCCACAACCCCACTTTTATTAAGCTAACTTTAGTTTGGGAAGCATTTTTCTTTTGAGAAATGTTTGAAAGAAAAATGTCTCTTAAACTTTAAGAACCTTCAAATAAATTATGAACACCATTTAAGTCAGTGAAATAGAAATAAATATAAATTAATCTGAAAAGGAAGGTTTTGTGTCTAAATTTGATCAAAGAAATTATTATTTATTCAATTACTAGCCCACATTAACAATAAAGTCAAAAAGTGCAGATAACCTGAGACCTAGCTTGTAGTAAACAAGTCCAAATGACGTTTTACATTTTTCAAATATCAGCATAAAACTTAATTCTTAAGGGAATCAAGCACAGATTTCAATACTGCTAAAAGAAAACAAAAAACAATTTACGAAAACATTTTAAAATAAAAGCTAAGTATTTCTTACCTCTTCCTTAAATGGTTGTATCGATTCAACTGTTCACTTGAGCAGATGAATCTCACCTCATATAGCTTAGTAGTTTAGCAAGAGGAAGTACTGTTTACTTCCTTCCTTGAGATGTGATGAAACAAAAAAAGTAACACTAATTAAAGTAACCTGCAGAAGACTTCCTCTTTGTATGGTGGGGTTTTTTTTCTCCCACTCACAGTTTACGTGCTCTACCTCCACAAGCTTTCAAATCAAGAGAAATAACACATGTAATAGTGGCTTACCTCCACTGCAGACATACTTGGATGGACCAACATGCCGCGATTGCTCAGCTGTTATGTTTAATATTTTCCATTCACCAGCCTTCAAATCCAATCTGCCTCTGCCTGCCACAGCCCCTTATTTACATGATAATCTAAACATTCAGCACTGATAATAGAAATTATTATTAGTGAGACACGCCACAATTTATCCTCCACATTCGCCAAACATAGTTTCCCTGGTAACAGCTGGCCTTTTCCCTCTATGACAGTCACAGACAGTCTCTGCAGTCCTTTTTGATTCCAGACGGTTAAATCGTGTTTAGTAGTTCATGTCATCACGTGACGCAGGTAAATGAGGTGCTTTGTGAAAGAGATGTCCCTCCCTGCAACAACATGTAGTAAAGCCATCTATATGACTGTCAAATAGAGGCTTATAATGCCCTGTGGTACGAAGAAAAGTAAACCAAATTAATGTGAACTTTGGCTTACATTTAGAGGAATAGTTAATAATTTATTCCTGAATAAAGCTCAGTCATGTCAGACATCATAGACTGTCTATGAATGTATTAAAAATTGGAGCCAGCAGGTCAGATTTGTCTTGAGTAGGTGATAGAGCAAGCGAAGATAGCCCTGGTTAATTTTTACAAAGTCACCTACGCAGGCTTTTGAAGTTATTATGACTCAGAGGAGTATGGAGTCCTTTTGATGTTACTAAATATATGCAATCACTGAGTTGGTTTCACTTAAAGTAATTATTTAAACACTTGACTTGTGAGGTGAGTTTCAGGTGTTTTGCCAGACCTATTTAATAATCCTTTTTAACTTTGTCACTCACTTCTAGGAGCAGCTATTGATCTTTTTGTTTCTTAAACCCTCTTTATGCTGTTTTTCACATGGAGTAAAAAACAAACAAACTGTGTTTATGTCTCAATTTTAGCATTCCTTGCACAATCCTGGACATGGTAGATAATGCAAGCGTCTGTAACACTGTAAGACGTATTTTTACAGAGTGACATCAGAGAATTTTGGAGAAATTGTCTGACCACCAGCGTCTCAGTTGTGATGCTGCGTGGTATGTCATCATCATCTTACAAAACCGCTTGAGAAAGTAGAAAATTCGAGCTTTCGGCACGAGGCAGAAGCACAGATCAAAAAGGATTTGCAAACAGGGTATCGCTTTGCACTTTAACATTTTCTTATCTTTTTAAATGCCGTCTGAGTCAGAACATAATTTTTAAATTAAAATTATCGCTACTAGCAATGGAAATATTTAGTTCATTATGTGCAACAAAGTTTAAATCCAACATTTTTTAGTGTATGAACTAATTTAAATTTACCTTGAATATAATATACAAAGAGCATTGTTAAAAGTATTTGCCCCTACAGAAATATTTTGTGTTCTGCTTCTTTTTTTTCTTTGCCACATTGATGAAAAAAAAAAAAAAAAAAAAAAAAAAAAAAAGAGCAATTTCCAAGGCTTTGGTGCTTTAATGAACCACAGTAGGAAATCAGTGTGAATCCACAAATGGAGAAGATGGACCACTGAAAAACCAGGGAAGGAGTGACTGGTCAGCCAAACACTCCAAACGTCCATCCACAACTCATCCAGGAGATCACAACATGTGAGGCACTATAATTGTCACACATTCAATAGGTTGATATTTAATTAATCAGACGAGAGGGACATTATTGTTCACGTAGCTTGAATAATTTTTTTAGTCAAGTGATCAAGAGAAAACCGCATTTTGTGTGATCGTTTGATCATTTAAGATCAAATAAGTTTGATTTTAAACTTTGAATGTGTATAAACAGCAAAATTAGAAGAGGAAATTGTTTTTGAAGAAATCTGTGATGGGTTACAACACTGCATTTGAAAGGTCAAATTAAAAAATTCAGTGTGTGGGGTTAAAATGTGAGTGAAAAAAAATAATTAAAAATTGAGAGTCTATGTGTAAAGTCCAGATCCAGGGGTCTTCAAATTCAATCTTCAAGGACCAGTCTCCTGCAACTTTTAGATGTGTCTCTGCTTCAACACCTGAGTGACAGAATGAAATCATTAGACTCCAACTTGAAGAATTATGTCGGTCAGTTCTTAAATGAAGAAAATTATATGTTTCAATAAACTTACCTAAGCTCTTTAAAACACATGGAGCTGTGAAAAATAAGGTTTTATGAAAACCCTAGTTTACTTTCTCAATATACAAAAGTTGAGTCAGTTGGTAAGTGAGGTTAAAAATGTTCAAAGCTTATCCTAAATAGCTGCTGCAAAGAGTTGTTCTTGGGCTCAACAGGTTTCCATTAACAGTAATTTATGGAAAGTTAGACATCACAGTCGGCTTTAAAATGAATCAAACTCATGCAACTGCTGTATCATCAATGATAACTACCAAGAATCATGGGTAAACAGACAGCTGGATGAGACGTGTATTTCAGCCTGTCAGCCCCATCATGTCTGCAGCTGTTAAACATGATTCAAAGTTTTGCTATTAATTGAAACAAGGAATGAGCTTCGTTGCAGCGAGTGAACAAGGGAATATTTGAAACACAGCACCCTGTTACATCTCTTATACACAAATCACACAATTAAGTATTTATGCACATTCCAAGAGAACTAATGTATATGACGATGGATTTGTAAGTCCTTTTTATGACTGCTGAACTGGCTGATCACATATTTTGTTGGGGTAAAGCTAGCAGAGTAGAACATTTACAATTGTTTGCAGTTAAATATGTGAAAATCTGTCAAATGACAATCCTTAAGCAGTACTGCAAATAGATTCATAGGGGTGTAAGCTCAGGTCATCATTTAATTCAGTCTTAGTTGATGGTTGGAATCCATCATGGCTGGTAAATTTTCTGTAATTTTCTGATCCAGTATATGAGGCTGAAACTCTTGCAACTGGAACACGACTTCTGTCTAATCTTTGTTGGATTGTAGTCCATATGAGTTGTATTCATGAGGGAAGATGTCTGTCTGACCAGAAGAATTCAGATTAACTTTTGTTTATTTTAGCCAGTTAATCACATAGTCTCCACTACTGTTCTCTCCATCTAGTGTGCATGTGTGCGTGCCTGCATGTGTGTATGTGTGTTTGCTTGACAAAGTTTTTAAAGGTGTATTTATAGTTTTACAAAACGCTTATGGTGACGCACAGCAGGCTCAGCTGTTATTTGGTGTGGTTTAAAAAGGAATTGAAAATTACGATGGAAATACAATGTTCCATGGTTAAAAACCCAAATATTTTTTCTGGATGCTTTTTCATATTAAAAAGGGATTTTTTTTCTTTCTACTGTCACCACATGGATGCTCTGTATTTGACTTGCTGTAAAATCAGTGACTGAATGTGAGTGAAAGTCACAATTTTGACCTGCTCTTCACCTGACAGGTTTAGAAGACTATACAAATTTCCGAGATACGAATGTAATTTTCCACTGTGCAACAGTCTGATGTATAATCTGTGGAAAACCAGATTAATAGAGCAATATGAAAAAAATGCATAATGACGCTTGTGTGGTCTCTGAGGTAATAGCAAGAACTGTGCTGCATTGTGCCTGTTCTTATGTGTCCTTACGTAACATCTGTAACAGAATGACAAGTTGGACATCTGTCCCTGTCTTTTCTTTTGCAAATTTTAGAAATGAGGATGAAATTCAAACTTTTCAGCTTTTAAACCTTTAGAAAAAGACATTATAAAGGAGTAACTTCTAGCTCTATCGTTCTAGTTAGCCTGACTGCAAAAAAAATGGACTGTTGACTCAGATCTTTATTGTGGTAGTTCCAGGTCTTTTCACCACATTTTCAGAATCAGCACATTACACTATTTAAAAAGGTCGTGTAGTTTCATCAGCTGAAATAGTGCATCAAACTCCTCGTTTTCACATTTTGTCACGTAACAGTTATAAATTTCAGTGTTTGATATTGGGACTTTACATCTTGAGCCAACATGAAGAAGTGCATGATTCTGGACAGTAAAGGTTGTTGACAAAGTTTCTAGAAATTAAAATCAACAACCTGTGGCAAGCTTACTTATTAATATGTTGCAAAACTACATTTCACTACGATTTCTGTAGTAAATCTTCCTCTCAGCCAGTTTTGCAGATCTAGAGTTTGAACCATTGTCCATTAGCTGCTAATTTGCTCAATTTTAGTCAGACTGAATAAAAACTGTAAATTAACATAAATTTTGAAGTACTGCCAAAGATGATCAACTGGATGGTAGTTGAGACTAAGACTGGGTCATTCTTCCTGTCTCTGCTAAAAAGTAGCATCCCCTCACAACCCTGCTTTGTTTCACAGTATTGATGACGTGTTAGGGATCAGATCCAATGGTAATTTTCCTCCCTGCAGTTTTTGCACGCAGACCAAAATGGAACTTTTATCACATAGTGCTATGTTCCCCTCTGACCTTAAACAAAGTTTCTTACATAGCTTGCTTTTTGTCATTCTGAATATGAATTCCAGATTTGTGAAGTGAGGAATAAATTCTTGTGTTAACAAATTGTCTCTGACTGTGAGTCTCTGCAGCTATACAGAGTTGGCATGAGTTCCTCCCACTTCACAAATATGCACTATTTTGTGTTGGTCTGTGACATAAAATCCCATTGAAATTGACTGACATTCGTACTTGTAACATGACACAAACGGATACAACCTCTGTAAATAAAAAAGGCCAAACCATGTTTTGTTTACTCATACCTATAAAATATTCAAAATTTAGCATCCAGCCAGCTGCCACAGACAACTGTCTCAGAAAAATAAACTATTCTCCATTAGATCTGGTTTGTTTGAAAACAGGCTATGAACAGCAGCATCAAAAACCCGAGGCGCTCACAACATAGCTGGTCATAGCTGATGCAATGACATGATATTTGTGACAGACCGTAGAAAATAGAACAAGGACATGGTTCAAAAGTGTTGCTGAGGTTCACAGAAAAGAGTCGTCAGAGCAACACTCTGTGTGGTCACTGGAGCAGCACGAATACAATCATGCATTACAAGAGCAATGGGTAGAAAGTAATGGTGTGTGACCGTATCAGGCCATGTTGATGAAAAACTTCAACAGAAAAAGTTCAACAATTATGCTTAATGGAGCTGCTAATTAGAATTTCATTATACTAAAATATTTTTAAGGGTTTTTGATGTGAAAATATCAGAATAGTTAATAAAATCTACAGCAGCCAAAAAGTAGATCATGCATCTGTTTCCCTGCACCCAATAGAAAAGGACAGTTTGGAGTCCAGTTGCCATGGCTGTTAAGAACAGAGAGTGAGAGGGCTTGTGTTGTTGAAGAGCACAAACATGCTGATGTAGAGATGAGTGGCTCTGCTGCGTTATCAGCATTTGTTTGAGAAGCAACTGGAAGAGTTTGAGATGACTGTGCGGTGGAATAAAGTGGGAAATACTGTGTGCTTTAATTTCTTCATTTACTGTAAATTGTAAGAGTAAAATAAAATAAAATAAAAAAAACCTCAGCTTCCTGAGCTCTTCGGAGAAAGGAGAAGGAAATAAAGTTTGAAGAAATTCTCTGCTGAGGTAACCACCAGCACATGCAATGTGAAACATTTTCTAACATCCCTCACTCAGCTCAGCTGATGGTGTGAAGATGCTCTGATCAGATTTCTGTTTATTTTTAGTTGAAAGTTACGGTGGTAAAAAGCCAATCTGATTCAAATCTCAAATCTTTCCAGTTGTGAAATGTCCAAAAAAGCTTAAAAATAAATAAAAAAAATAAATGAAAAGTGAGGGAGATTTGTTTTTTCTGCTATTGCATTTCATACTTAATGTAGGTCAGAAGGGAATCGAAAAGGTAGAGTTGGATTTTGCTTCATTAATGTTTCTTATTGTTATACTGCCTTCTTATGTATCTGTATCTTTAAAAAATATCACTACAGCTGACGACCTAATTTAGCTCCTGCATTTGCTAGCAATGCTTTGTTCTGCACATCTAGAATGCAAATAAAAGCAAAAATAGTTCCTAGTTCTGACTCAAGTCTTCACTTTGTCTGAGCTTTTTTTAAGTTGCCTGGGAGTGGAAAAGAAAACTGCTGTGTGGTTTTGTGAATAAAAATTGGAAATGCACACTTTATGAGGTGAAGAAAAGAGGAACAAGTCAATTCTCTCCTGTGTCAAGGCACCATTAAAGAAGAATGCATGCAGATATTAGAGGAAGGCTTTCAGTGAGAAACTGAACTGCTAAGAGATACTAGTTTGTAAATCATAACATACAAACCACCACCTGTGGAAAGGGTCAAAGATAGTAGGTACAATATGGGATGGGTCGAGGCCAAACCTTTTGTAATCTGATCTTCGGCTACTGAAGATGGATTCAGGTTCCACTCTGTTATTGTTTAATTTTAGCTTTAGCAATATTTGTTTGCTTGAAGAAATAATCTTTTTGTTGACCTAATGTGTTACATCCATCACCCACCACAAGGGGATTACACTTCAAACTGTCTCCTGCTAATTTTAGTTGTTCTGTTTTCATCTACGAAGTGTTTTAATTAAGTCTATGAGAAGGATTTACCACATCATGACGTTAATTCGTCCATCTTCACAGTTTATCTGACCCACATCTCACAGAATTCCCAGCTTCTTATCATCACAGAGAGTTAGGGTTCAGAGTAATTGCTGTCTGAAGGAAGACAGTTCCTCCCCACACATCATGTAGGGTCTCCCACAGAAAGAAAGAATGCATCTAAAATCTGCTGCCATCTTGTTCTGGGGCGTTTGAAATAAAAACTTCATTGTGTTACATCAAGGAGATATCTCAACAATTAAGAGCTTGCTGCTCTGTGCATCACAGACTGGAGCATCCCAGAAGCTTGCTTCACTAATCCCTCTGTTAATACCCAGAGCATGAACCTATAAGCTCCCTTATGTTTGGGGTGGAGGGAAGAGAATGACAACATAATTCTCTCAACCCAACAGAAGAGTTCAGTCGGAGCTAAGCTACCGTGTTGCTATTTGAAGAGTGATTTTGTGGCCAACATGGCTTGGGCTGATTCCATTCCCAGTGACACATTAATGAAATAAAGCTTGCCATGTTAAAAAGATAATCCTCCACATTCCACTAGCAACCTTATCTAGAATGACCTGAGTCCAAGAAACAGGACAGGGAAAAAAACTGGGCGTAAAAATAGAAAACACTTAAGGGCCACCGAGACAAAATTGATTTTCAGACCTTGGCTCCCCTCCCATTTCAAGTAATCACATTCATAATGATCAAATCAATACCTTTTATACAGAAACAGCAAAAGGAAATTCTCCAACAGACTCATTTTGAAATGCCAGATATGTGCAAACACTATTGCAGTAATTATGTTCTCTTGTGAACACAGAAACTATGACAGTTTCAGGAAGAAAAACAAAGCGCACAGCACACAACAGAACAATGGGTGCAGATGTGGGTTTATTTGATTGTGTGTGTTTCTGGAAGAACACAATCAGGACCAACACTGGCTAACCTATTTGGTTTTTTTTAGGATAGTCGGTTGGTTTGAGTTTTGAAAGAAGATGTTCTTTCAAAACATGCACAGTTCACAATCACCCAGAAACTTAGAAATATTCTACCAGCAAAAAGATTTAACATGTTTCTCATTGTATTACATTACAACCACTAACTGTTCTGTGAAGACCTCAGAAGTTTGTCAGAGAAATCTGGTGAATAAACAGCATCCTGTAGACCAATGAACACAGCTGGTTGGGGCTAAGCTTGGGGAGAAATTTTAAAGTGGAAATAGGTTATAAAATAATGTCCCGAGCTCAAAGAGCCCCGCGTAATAAATCATGTGAAAATGGAAGGAGTATGAAAACCTATCAAGACTGAAAGACTGTCTGAGAATGCTAATCAGAGAAGCAGGAGGAGCGGCAGCATTTCAGTTTAGGTGGGAGAATCTGTGGACAGAACTATTAGATGAAAACTCCACAGATGTTGCCTCTGTAAAAAAGTGAAAAGGGCAATGAATTGGAAGGGAAAAGAAAATTAAGCCTTTTAGTTTAAAGATCAGAGGAAACAGAACAAAGAAGACGCTGTGGTCACAACCAGTGACAGGGTAATGGGTCAGAGTTCATGGGCTACACATAAACAAAGGGCAATCCAGGAAGAAACCCATCCAGAGGCTTCAAAGGACTTGAGATTGGGAGGGAGGTTCATTTTTCAGAAGGGCAACGACCAAAAACATGCAGCCAGAGCTACAATACATTCACATGTTAACATGGCCCAATCAAAGTCTAGATCTTGTTGAAAGTTTATGGTGAAAGGGGAATGTTAGTAGCAGTAGATGGTCTCTTCTCACTCTAAGCTGCAGTAGGAAGTCAAGTCTTTCTACTATCACCATCATTCATGCAGAAAATTACTTCAAAGTCAACGATTCAATCAAATCAACTGGGCTTTTTTCACACCATATAATAATCCAAACTTGTCTGAATAATATAACTATGATCAAGTTTGAATTTAAATCTGTCGACGTCATTGCATTGGATTGATCAGCATTCACACGTAAAATTTATATCAGTTTGTTTTGTAGTGTTTTGAGATTAATTAGAAATTAATCTCAAATTAATTTTGAGATTGAATTATACATGTTAGAACTTAGGATTTTTTTGCATTAACTGGTTTGAATGGCGATACAATTGTCCTGTTCCAAACTTGTAGGGACATCCTAGAAGATGTGCATCTGGTAATTTAGCACAGGAGGTATTAATTCAAGTTGTTCAAATACATGCCACACCTTTTCTTTTCTTATCTTATATGTAAAGAAACAAAAAAAACAACAAAAAGCATTCATTCTTCTATTTCTTTATCACTACCTTGAGTTGAGCTTTCAAAAAAATACCCAATACAACATATTGAGATTTGCATGACAAAATGGTTGAAAGTGACTTTTTGATGGACTTAAATTTGACTATTCCTTCTGTTGTAAATTCTCACAAATACTTGTTTTGCTCTCTGACAGTTGTTCTGATGTGTAACCATAGCAGCAAGACATTGTTTTTTACAACTGGCAGCAGCTGATTAGCATCTCAAAAGCTCAAATAATAGCAGAACTACAACCACACATGACAGAGGAGTTGAAAAGAAAGCTTCCCAGATGCAGCGCAGGACTCCAGGGCTGACAGAGTTGGAGGAAGTTCAGACAATTGCTTCCATTGATTCGACTGGACAAGAATCCTGTCCCCGACACAAATGTCTCTCTGTCAGGACTTTTAATGATACGTCCAGACAGATTCAAAAAGGTGCAGCAAAAGCAAACGATCTGGATTAGCAGTGCTTGGCATCATCCAGTACACGTTACTGTGAAATATTGTCTGTTAGCGTGTCATGACTGCCATGAGACGGTCAAACAGCAACAGCCTTCAGTCAGAGGCCTCATCAGATTTGCTGTAAGGCTGACTGCTACCACAGATCGTTCCTGCATCACCATCCATAACGACTCTATGAAGATTTTTGGATGATGTGAGTTATGACCTTATTTAATTTCCATTAGGAATAAACAAAGCATTCATTAAATTTTTATTTAATTGAATCAGGCATGGGCAACTCAGTTTCTTCAGTCCCAATGTCCTATATGTAAGATGTTTTACCTGAATTTAATAAACTGCTCCACAACCAGGCCTGTGTGAAACTTGATAACATACCGAGGAAAGGTCATTAAGCTCTCAGCTCAGCAGAGTTTGTCTAAAAAATGAATGATATCACCTCCTGAAGATGAGAAATGTCTAGAAAGATCAAAAAGCTTTGCTCTTAAAATGCATCTAATTATAGAGACAAAAAAGGGAGCTAAATCATTGATTTCATCAAGCAACGGGTGTTTGGTGAGATAAAAGCAGCCTCCTTTTGAACCAGAGGCACAAGATGGAGAAATCGCACTCGTTCTTCGAGGTCAGTCCATCTTGAAAGTCACAACTCCTCTAATCAAAGTGTGAAAAAGATGAGCAAATTACAACTCTATAATTTACAGTTTAATACAAAGAAGGTTGCTCTGTACCCAAATTAAGGAGAGATGAAAGTTTAATGATGGCTGTGGGGAACATTTGGCATGTGTTTGGAACATTTTTATGAGCAGTTGGATTACTGATGGACCCACAGTTGTAGCTGTAAAACTAATGAATCTTTGATTTCTTTTCATAAGAGGATATTTTAAAATACTTATTAAAGAAAGTCAAAAATATAAAAATAGCAAATAAACTTATGAGAGGTGTTATTTTGGAAAACCTTTCAGATAAGAACTACTATATGTAATGAGTATACCTTCATAACAACAATTATATATATTTGATGCCCGAATAAATGTATTTTGGTATTTGACACTAGGTCAAATTCAATCTGATCATATAATTTGACTTAGGTATAATAATAATAATAATAATAATAATAATAATAATAATAATAATAATATCTTAGTGTCTTTGGGTTTGATCATGACACTGTAGGCCCTCCCTACATTTTGATAGGCATTTTGCAAAAACAAAAGAAAATGCATGTATTTATTTGTTTCTATTTCTATCTCAATTTGAGCTGATTGGTGGCATTAATCTTAAAAATATGATTAAAAAGTTGATTGCTGAGAAGGTGTGAAAGTATATTGTGTTTTTGTTGGAAATTTTACTCGCCAAATGGATTGAGACAGATTTATGAACTGGAGAAAAAATATATCTGCTTAACAAAACATATATAGAGTAGGTATTGTGACCTTTATCCACACAGAATAATATGTTCAACCTCAATCAGATTTGATGGAGAGTGTCGGTGAATTTCAATTTTGAAGTCTTGCCACAGATTCTTAATTTAATTTAGGTCTGGCATTTGACCTGGCCATTCTAGCATATGAAAATGCTTTGAGTATGTAAAACCTGGCATTTATGACTGTATGTTTACGTTACATTGAAAAATGAACAGTGTTTCAGTAAAGTACTCATAGCACTTCCCTTCCACATTTTATTATGGTACAGGCTTATTCCATTAAATTAATATATTTCCTTAAAATTCTACACACAAACAGCATATTATGGCAATGTAAAGAAAAGTGTAGTGCTTTTGTATGGTCCTCGTTCCTGCTTACTTGTTCACTGTTTTCGGCAGAACTTCCCTCACAGAATAGCTGGAAATATACTAAAATGTGCGAATCTGGACAGAAAACACTGGTTATTCTAAATATGCTGGTGTATATTTAATTTTTAAGACCTTGCTGCTGCTGAGTTTACAGCTAAATAAAAAATAAGTTATTACTATTCAGCTTTGAAGTGCTGACTCAGCTCTTTCTGTGATGACAGATGGAACAAGCTGCTCTTTTTAGGTCAGCAAAATGTCACTCTACAAAGTCCAACAAACCTTTTAGAAAACATTGTCCTTATCAAAGGCCATTGGAAAATACATGATAGTGATTTTTATTTTTTTTTTTTTTATAAAATTGAACCATGCCTAATAGTTTTTTTTTTTTTCAAATGTCACATTTAACTCCCTCAAAGTCCTGCCTCATATGGGGTCACATGGCAGCGCAGTGGCATTTTAAAGGTAGAGATATAATATGAACCTCAGCAAAAATAAGCTGGAACAGGTTGCTACTCTCAAGATGTGAAACAAAAGCTATTTTTCATTACCATTTACTTTCTGTCCAGGTTCTTTATTTTAAATGCCAGAATTAATTACAAAAGTACATCAGAAACTAAAGTAATTTCCAGGAAGGACTCAGTGGGAAGATAATGAAAGCGGGGTCTTGTCTGATGGATGTTTTTATTGGTGAGAAAATAAATAATTTCTCAAAGTTAGACTTTTTCAAATTACAGTTAATTATCTGTGAGTGTATAAAATCTAAAATGTTTTCTGCTTCATAAAAAGGACTTTACTGCTTTAAAACAGATCAAATTAAATATCAGTGTATATCCCTCAGAAATCAATCAGAAAATGATCATGTGTGAGTGCAGTCTTTCAGGCTGTCAGTATTTGACTATGTGATTTTATCTTAGAAAAATAGCTGTATTCTCATTTTAACATTAGCAAGAAGCATTCAAACACTTATAATTGCTGTTTATCACACAGCATGAGCAGATAAGAGGACTTTTGGTTGATAATGAATGTATTTGGGATGAGCTTATCCTCTGTGACTAATCTGTAGAAGGTTTAACGCAGATAAAATTATTGCTGATATCATTTGATGTAATAAAGTCATAGAGCAGGTAAAACATGCTGCTTGGCTTTATTGTACAGATTTCAGGCAATCAGACAATTTCAGAACTCCATTTTCAAATGATGGATTCATTTACTGAAGGAAAAAAGCTATTGTAACTGATTTTATTCTACATTAGGTTGCCCCTAAACTTTACAAATGCTTGTGCCACCCTTGGTGGCTTACAGTGTAGTCAAGCAAATACTGGAAATCAGACTTAAATTCCCATCAAGGTATTGTGGCACACACATTTTTGCAGAATTGTTTTATCAGGAATACTGGAAGGTTTTCTGTGGATGAATTGCCTGTTTAAGGTCATTTCTTTGACTCTCTTTCCTTTTTCCAGCCATTTAGAGGTGGGCTTGCTTATTTACTTTGGTTAATTGATCTGCTACATGACTCAAGTGTGCATCAGATAAAAGGTCACAGAGACATTGTTCTTCGTGATTAACTGGTGGAAAAAAACCACAAATTCTCACATAATTCATGGATCTACCACTTATAAAGAAGCCAAGCAACCCGAGACCATCATACTAACATGATGTTCTTTTTCTGTTTCCTCATTAATCCACAGAACATTTTCCCCAAAGACCCGAAGAATCATTAAAATGTTTCGGCAAATATGAGCTGGCCATTTGGGTCCTTTATGGTCAGTGTTGGTTTTCAGCTTCGAATTCCCTCATTAATTTCAGTTTTTGCCAAATCTCTATCTTAACACTGATGATGACTGATGATTACTGAGGAAAGTGACTGCTGCAGGGCTTTAGATGTTGTTCCGGGTTCTTTTCTCTCTTTTTTTGACATCCTGGTTTAATCATTGATGCAGGCTTGTAATTTTGGTAGGCCAACCACTCCAGGGAAGGTTCATGTTTTCCATGTTTTACCCTTTTGTGGATTATGGCTCTCACTGTGGTTTGCTGGAGTCCCAAAGCTCGAAAAATGGCTTTGTTATGAAAGGGGAAAATGCTTTTTCATTTTGGGTCAGGTTGTTCTGCATAGCTTTTTTGCTTAACATAAAAGACTTTGAAAGCTGCATTTAATATTTACTCAGGTAATATTTGTAATTATTTGATGCAAAGCATGCAAGTGTGGCAAATGAGCAAAAACTGAAGAAATCTGACATGGTGGAAAAATTGTAGGATTACCCAAACATATTAAAACCCAAGCAAATGATCCACATTCTGTTCAGTGACATGCATGAATTAATGCAAATGGAAAAAAAACAACTTTCATTTGAAACAGATTTAACCTTACATTTAAAAACTTAATTGATTTAAAGCCCATTTTGTTTGTTACTTTGAGTGCAAAAGAAAAACATTTATTTAATCTTACAGCAGTTACACTTTGAATGAAACCTTTTGTCATAGTGTTTCAATGGACAAATGATAAACTTGCAAAAAGGAACCAGCATGAGACAACAGGAAGCCCAGGCAGACAGACATCAAATGGAAAAATCCTACAAAGTTAGAAACAGAAGAGAGTGATTACTGACAAAGAGCAGGTGGCTGAATTGTAACATGGAGCAGGTGAGAGAAGACCAGGAAGGCAGGCTGCCATAATGGCAAGTGAATATAACCACAGAAAAACTAAGATGAGGACATGAACAAATAAAAAAGACTGATCAAAAGTACAAACAAAAGCAGGCTGGTCACAGATAAGCAAGAAAGTGAAAACTCAAACAGAAAAACTATAACAACGCAATAGTTGTTATAAAAACTATTGTGGATATGACAACCTCCAGGATATGACGCCTTTAAAATTAGGCTAGGAGCTCTGTGTGCAAAAAGACGGGTTAAGTTTAAAAGGATTGTTGGAGTTCACACCAGAGTGCAATCAGTGCAATAAACAGGAAAGATATGTAAAAAGAGCATGCTAAGTAATCTTAAACCAGTTTTCTTAGCGTCTAAAGGTTTCTTTCAGAGCAGGATGTGAGCTGAATGTGAATAAGTGCAGCTGTAAAACGCATTGGGTTTAATACATATGCAGTTGAGGCAGTGATGCAAATGTTTGTGGCCTCAGCATTTATAGATTTTTTCAATTTCTTTGGTATAGATATGCTGAAGAAATCCAAATGCTTAAAAAACAGGACAAAGTCCTAATAAATCTTCCTTTAGTGTAATTACACTGATTTCTCACAAAATGTGGTGCACCATGCTTCATTTTACTTTGTATTTTCCTTCACTATTTGTTTTTATTATAAAACTTGGTTTTCTGTTTTTCCTTTCAGAAGTGACTATGTTTGTATGACTATTTTCTTTCTCAGTTCAGAGAAAAACAATTTATTATTTATTTCAGTTTAACTGGCTAAATGCATAGAACGTATCGCTAAAACCATGCAAATCAGACAACTACACTGTAATCAGTTTCCTATAATTTTCTGTAATGGGTTGGGGTTTTTTTACATTGGTGCACACACCACAGAGTTCATTCTGTACCTTTGACTGGAGATGCTAAATTTATTTCGGATGAAACAAGAACATTTCTTTATTATTTTCATTGTAGCACACCCCAAGTTTTCTTGGCCTATAGTCAAAAGCCGCATTACTCATATCAACAATCTCTACTGGACACAATGCTTCATTATGGAAGATACACGCAGATATTCACCAAACTGGAACTGAATTGCTGAGCCTGTATGTTCTGATCTTAATCTTTATTTATGGCAGTTTTGTTTACCATGGAAAAGCAGCAACTCCAATCAGGAATTGTTTTAGGATCCTTCACTGATAGTACCGCTTACCTTTCCTTATCTCGTCAAATTATTTTCCAGACATCACAACTATTCAGAATTGGTTTCACTGAAGAAAATGAGTCCTCTGCTGCATTGCATTCCCAGTAACATATCAGTCTATCTATGTTTTTCTTTAAGACAAGTTGGGATCTTTGCTGAGGCCATCACTAAATACCATTTCCACCAGCATGCATGCTGATTGACCCACAACAATTTGCTACCTTTTTTGCACAAGCTCTACATTGGTCCTCAAAAGGAGAAAACTCGCTGTGGGTTTTGATTTATTCTAACATATTCTTCACTGCAACTCATCTCACCTTGAAGTTCTTGAATTATTTGTGTTGCAGTATTCTTAGCAGCAGCTTCCTTCCCTGTGAGGCCATTTTGATGCAAAGTGATAACAGGTGCGCACTTTTCTTTGGAGGCAATTGTTGCTAATTACTTCATGCAATCAGTCTGCTAAGGAGATTAAGAAAGGGATTTGATTTTACTCTTTCACATCTTCACCTGTGCTCATTGAGTGACTGTGTTGAAATGCTTGCTTGTAGTTTCTAGCAGAGCAGGTATGCAGGTTTCACACACATACATATATAAATGTGTGTGAAACCAGCCTTATATATGTATATATATATCCCAGACCAAAAGAAATCTTTTGAGGACCTTGAGTCTTATATGTCATAATTTGTGATTTTTAGATATTTTTGACATGTTTTGGTTGTTTGCCCTGCTTTGCAGTAAAAACATGTAAATCCAAACATCATAAATGAGGGAAGAGGAGAAAGCAATCCAGTTGGAGGCATGAAAATATAGCCAATAAATGAGTAAACCACCTTTCCCGTGGGGTATTTACAGCTCCTCTGCCAGCTCTATGATTATGTTTATTTAACTTTTTTTTTTTTTAGCTGCAGGTGTAAAAGTGCTGGAGGACAGAGGGTTGTTTGCTTGTTTAATCAGTCTTCCTCTATAATATTCTGCACCTTACCTCCACCCGACTGTCACAGGAGTAGTGCTGGCCTTAACTCTCTGAGCTCTATCTTCTTCATCCTCTCCTCCCATAATAATGAGCATGCGATAGGAAGCAGCTCAAACAAAGTGAAGAGGGAAAAACTCATTCAAGCAGCTTTCATACTCCTTGGCTGCCGGCTCACTGTACTGCATTGATCATCGCTTGTTGCTACTTCAGGTTAGGTTATATATTTAAAGGCCATGTAGTGTTAAGCATTGAATACTTATGAGGTCCATGAATTCCGCTTTCAGATGTAGTGCCTTGCAAAAAAAGTATGCATACTGCTTCAAATTCTTCTCTTTTTGTCCACCTCAAATTTCTATTTCATTGGGATTTTGTTTGATAGCCCAACACAAAGTAGCAGACAACTGCAAAATGGTAAGAAAAACTAAAGGATTTTCTTTTTTTAAGGTACAATATCTGAAAAATGAGCTGCTGTGAGGTCCAAGGTCTGGAATCAGTGATTTGAAGATACAATAACCATGTGGAAGAAAGTTATCTGGTTGGAAGAGATTTAAAAAAGAAACTTTCTGAATACATTCCAAACACCGTGGCACACAGAAAATACCATTGAGCATCACCTTGAACATAATATCCCCACAGTGAAACATGGCAGTGGCAACATTATGCAGTGGGGAAGATTTTCTATGCAGGAAGAGAAAAATTGGTCAGAGTTATGGCAAAGTCTCATGGAGCTTAATTCTGATTTTTTGCAGTTAGTGTGGCTGGTGGATAAAATCAGCTGTGACCCAAATTAAAAACTCATGACAATGCATCATTCATCAGTTTCGTTTTCTATGTTCCATTTACTGGTAATTTGTTTTGTAAGACATGAGAACCTAAAAGTTAGTGGAGAGAGAGTTGACTAAAAGGCATAAAATTCCCTTCTAAAAACAGTGCAGAAGCAGCATAAGTCCACTCAGCATGTGCCTAATGTCCTAACTATCACTTCACTAAACCATTCTGAGATTGCATGCATTGCTATTCTGGGCTCACATATATTTTTAGTGTGTCGCGCATCAGCTCACTTTTTTTTGTTTTCTTTATATTGAGTTTCTGCCGCAAATACAGATTTCCCCTTCACTTTGAAGAATCAGCTTTTTTTCAGCCCACTGAATTTCTTCTGCACTCTCCTTCTCTGCGGTTTCAGTTTTCGACGACAAAACTCAGCCTCTGACATACTTAGTGGCTGTGGATTTCAGAAGCTTGTGAAGTGGGGGCTGAAGGGTATGCACAATTTCATTTGCATTGTGGTAGACAGCCTCAAGGTCAAGCACATTTAACATTAAATAAAATAATTGCCTATTTCTAGGTCTAAATTTAATCTTTTCAGACATCTTTAAAAACATCACAAGGCAGAAATAAGAATTCATCAATGCTGAAGAGTTTAAAACACTAAACATTCCATAAGGACTCAGTTTTTTTCTGACTTATTTTACTGCAGAGTAGGAATAAAACAGCCTGCCTGCATCTGAAGTGAAACATGCTGAAAATATTAAACAGAACATGATGCGCTCAGTTGATCCAACAAAAGATTATGATAGAAAAACAAAACTCTTTGAAGGAACTGTGGTTTATTTGTTCCCCTGAAGGCAGCAGTTCACCTTTAAACAAGCCTGTGACAACTGAGGGTTTTGTTGTTGTTGCACTTCTTTCCCCTTGCTTTTCTTTTCTTTCTTTATTTATTTTTTCTATTTTTTATCAGTCTGCTGATAAAAATAACTTTGCCTATGGCTTGCATCGTACACCTTTAGAGTTGAACAGATGGCCAAGGCCTCGAGATGCTGATAAATAAGGAACAAAATGAAACTCAATGGGTGTCAAGACTACTTTCTCTCAGCGCCCCCTGGTGGGTGAAGGGACCTAAACTGTCACTGCTGCAGTTTCAGTGTGGAGACTTTCATATAGAACAATTTTTAACCTATAAGCAGCACAGACTTACCTTTCTGGCCAAAGGCCAACCAAAAAGGAAGAATAAATTGAAAAACAAAACATTGACAACTGGAGTGGTGATGGTTTCCTTTGGTTTTCTTGGATTTTCTCAAAGATAAATAAAAAATTTAACAGCTATCTTAAAAAATGTTTCAGTAAGATGCAAGCCTACGAGGGCTATTTTATCCCTCACAATTACATATTTATGCATGGAAGATTAAAATTACAAATGACGTTTGTTTACTAGTAGAATACAACAAAGGTATCTCCCTAAAAAAATGAGGCATACAAAAAATGTCTTGTATTTTTATACACTTTAGACACAAAAAATGTTAAAAACAGAGGATGTAGCTGCCTTTGAAAGTGGCATGGCTGTTGGCTGATTTCAACCTACAACCATCTATAGAATTAAAAGAGAACAGTTCAAACAAGAGAAAATGTCCTGTGAGCAACACAAAATGCTTTTTCAGCCTTCAGGGTAGAATGCACAGACTGGTTGGAGATTAAAGCAAAAAAAAGCACTATCAGAGATTTGCATCAAGGAAGAGCAGCTGAGAAACCTGCTGAAACTGTGTGATGCTATCATGTCAATATGGATGAAAATCTTTTGCGGAATGATTCCAACACGTTTAATCTATGCCACAAAGAATTATGACAGTTGTAAATAAAAAAAATAAAATAAAATAGTACAAACCCAGAAATAATGCTTTTTTTCAGATACTTCAGCCTTTTTATTAACTCAAACCAGTCTCACTATTCTTCTCTGGCATCTTTAAGGCATTGCACTCTTTTCTATAAACCTCAGAGATTGATGTGCGTGTAAATCCCACAAGCTCAGCAGTCTCTGAAATACTCCGATCAGCCTGTCTGGCAGCAATGTTAAAAGTCACTTAAATCCCCTTTCTTCCTCATTCTGACGCTCAGTTTGAACTTCAGCAACTCGTCTCCACCACATTTAGATACTCGACTGTCTTGAGTCGATGTGATATGACTTGCTGATTTGCTATTTATGTCAATATGCAACGGAACAATAGCAACAGAGTGACAACCGAACGTGTAGTATTATGTAAAAATTGTATTTCTTTAAAATAAAGAATATTAAAATATCTATTTCAAATGGTGAAGAAAATCCCCACAATCACTCACATAGATATCATGGTTTTATTTATGGCATTATGAATTAATTCAATGTTGGCTTCATTCTTTCTTCTACACCATTTCCAAACTATAAAATCACATCCAATTTGTAAAAGTATGTTCTCCTGTAGAGCTGAGTTGATTTAAAATTAATTTTAGTTGAGTGTTTTAGTAGACATCTCACAGTATTAAAATATTTTCACTGCTGTCTTTTGAGGTCCTTCAGCATTGGTGTTATTCACACTTGAGCAGTGAATGTTTGCCACTTGACTCATACAAAAAATAGAATTCATTGATACAAAAAAAAAAAGCCCTAATTTGCTACACGGTACTTGAGTTATGTTTCCCTTTAATTTCTAATTCCAGAGGGATCCGTAAACATTTACTATACTTGTGGTTGTCAGAGTAAATCACAGTAAATCAGTGCACTGGGGCAACATGAGCAAATTTGCATGCAAATTGCCCCAGAGAAGGTCGACACATAAGGTTCTGAGGTTTACTGTGTTGTTTTTCACAACAAAATGTCTTGCAATTTCATTTGAATTGGTTAGGCCATAAACAACAGCCTTCGTTCCTAAGACAGTAGGCACACGATATTATACAAAGGACTTCATTTGTAAAACTGAAGCAAACTTTTCATAAATCACTGCTTTCGTCTGGAACCAGCAGGCAACGCTCCAAGCTTTTCTAGAACAGGTACTCAAATGCACTCCATCTTCACTCATTACAGTGCTAGTATACCGTGAAGTGTCTCCGATAGTGAGCAGCAGGACTTTTCATCAGAGGTGACGTAAAAGTGGGAGCCGGGGATTGGGAGACGGATGGAGCCGTGATTCAAACGCACGCTCTGCACTGCCACGATGAGACGGAGGAGGAAGATTCATCTGAACAAGCGCTCTGTGTACACAAGCACCATGAATAATTATCACTATGCACACACAGTGACCAGAAATACACTCTGGCTGCAGACTGTTCTGTGATTCAGAGGAGCTTCAGAATAAATAGGTGGTTTGTGGACTGACTTCTTGTCTGCATGCTTGAGGAGATGTTTTTTTTGCGTGTGTGTAGAAAATGAAAAGAATATCATGTTTGGCAGGTCGAATTCCCACTGGAAAGAGCTAAATGAAATATTTTTGCAAGTGCAAATCTCTTGTGAATAGAAGAGACTCCACTGTGATGACAGTAATTTCTTGAAATCCATAGCACCTATATGGAGACACCAGTAACAGAAATCTTTATTAAAACAGATATCTCAAAAACCCAAAGCAATGTACAAAACCCCTGCAAAAATTAACAAAATAATAAGGCACCTGTGGCATTACAAACTGTATGATCTGGTTATAAATATCATTTATGAGGCTAATCATAATGATACTTATACTTATTATAAGGCAGTGATTAAATTAATACTTAGCATATTAGTATTGTTTCTTAAAATTAAGATATTAATGTCCTTTGGACTAATTTTTACTTTCAATCTTTTGCATATCCAGAGAAACATTATTTTAAAAAATACAAGAAATCTTTGGCCTTGTGTTTTTTGATCTTCTGCTCTGAAAAAACTAGTCCAACTGAGATATAGTTGAGTGGTAAATATTTTTTCCAAGTAGGGAAAATGTAGTAATCATGAGCAGCCATCTTCTTACCTGCATTGTAAAGCTCAGCCAGCTTAATAGCACGTCTTATCCATCTGCATTATTTTATAAACGTCTACATTATCTTCACTATGTAAATAGAAGGAGGTATTTACATTGTCTGCAGTTTGTTAATAACTGCCTATTTAACATTGGTGTTACAAAACCATGCAATATTAAAATCCATCCAATTACATTTTTATCATGCAGCTTTTCTGGCCAAATACAGAGTTCGTGTAAATATGCACATAATTTTTGTAAACAGTCATCTTGCATTAGGTTTTGTTCCTTTTCCAGAAATTAATTTTTCTGAACAGTTCCAACCGAAAAAAACATTAAAATTTGTGCAATATTTAAAAGTCTAGCAGAGTTATAGTGCAGTAAAACAGAACATTGAATTTCATCAGTATTATAAGGTCCACAAAAGTATTCTGCATGCCTCACTTTAGTCACTCATTAGAGATGAATACTACAGCAAACATTTGTTTGACTATGACACATTTAGTCAAACCTGTGGTTTCTGCAGAATATCATTTTGTTTTTGCAGACATATTTGGCTCATGTGGCTTAGTTTGCTCAAGTGGTTAGCTTGTGATAGCATTTTTACTCTATCTTACATCTTCTTTAAGACTCTATGAGTGGAAAAATATAGAAAAACTTGCATAAACTTGCTTTGAATGTCAAAATATTGAAGAACTAGTATTTCAGCTGCTTTCAGCAGGACAGATACTGACAGGAAGAGGCAGCAGCTAATACAGTCTCTCTTCCACTGTGAATATTATTGCTAATGGTGGAAATGTTTTGTAGAGGCAACCCAGAGTTGTTAGATCATTAAAATAATGCACATGGCATATACTACAGTTTTGTAAACCTTGAAGATACATATGGGTCTGGTTTTAAAAATATGTCACAAAAAACATCTTCCTTGGGGTCTTAATCCACACCTTGGATCTAATAGAGCTTTACTAACTCAAAGGTAATGAAAGGTAGCATATCATTCACATCACGGCTTCAAAATTTGTGTAAGATCCTCTTTAATTTTTGGTCTACTGTGATTAGCTGGGTGATTGAGTCAGACAGCTGTCAACAGCAGGTAAAATACTGACTGCTCCTGACTACTTGAGAGACCTCACTTCCTTAATAGTCAAACACATCTGAGTATGTTCTGCAAATAAACTAGAGCTATAGCTTTAGACATATACACAGCAGTGTGTGGTGCTTCTGCTATGAAAATATAACCATTATAAATCAATAAATACATAAACAGCAAAAGAAAAATATGTGCATGACCCAGTAAAATGACAACTCTGCTTTTTCAGCAGAAAAGCATGACAGTTTCAGCTCTTTAAGCTGACCTCATTCATGGTTCAGTGTGATTATTTTCCAAGCCATTTAAGTCACATAAAAGCATTTAATTAATAAGCGCCCATCCGTTCACGGGATCCCCCTTCTTGTGAAGCTGAGCGTTATTTCCGAGCACCAGTGAGGCGAATCCTCTTAATTGAGAAGTGTCAGAAGAGGCATCCGCTAACAGAAGGCACAAAATAAATAGCTCAGTGTGAGTCAAGACCACCCCTACTGCTAATTTCTTCTTTCATAACTGTCACCACTACCGGCAGCTGAGTCCATCTTGCGCCGGGGTCCCTTTTCCATTTACAGTCTGTCACTGCTAGCTCAGGTGTTCACAGATATTCATGCAACTGCTTCTCGTGTAATTTATCACAGGAGTGTTTAGTTGTGTTGATGAATGAATGGTAGGATACGAACATGGTCAGGAGCCATTGATCATTAAACTTTCTTTGAGCAGACTCTGGGCAAATTTTGATATATGACCAGTGAGTTGGGAGTCAAAACAGCACAAAATATCGGGGTCTGTGGAACAATGAGCTATCCTGTTAGTGCTGCTTTTTACTGATAACTTAAGCATCGTTCAGATAATCTGATTTTGTAAATTCTCAAAGGGACCATATTTCTTTCAAAGAAATTGACAACACTGAAAGCTTAATATCACCATGGGTGATGTGTTCACTCCTTCTGCAGAAAATCTGAATTTGCACCAACTTTCAGGGAATGACA
Source organism: Poeciliopsis prolifica (assembly GCF_027474105.1). Classification (NCBI taxonomy): domain Eukaryota; kingdom Metazoa; phylum Chordata; class Actinopteri; order Cyprinodontiformes; family Poeciliidae; genus Poeciliopsis; species Poeciliopsis prolifica. The sequence continues at coordinate 7,007,764 of NW_026562400.1, read as the reverse complement.
GTCTTTTTGGAAAGCAGACTCTGTGGAGTCGGTCCTGCTTGGTGGAATATTAGATCACGTCTGTCAGCTGTTTGTTTGTGACAGTGCATGCGGGATAGTTGCAGAGCCTTGTCTGCTGACATCTGTCATCATCTTGGTCTTCCTCTGTGGGCTTGTTGCTGGAAAGACACAACAAGGCCCTCATTGGCAACATGTCATGCAGAGGAGGCAGCAGTCACACAGCTACTATGATAAACTACTCTCACAAACACAAAGGAGTAAGGACAGTTTTTAAGGTATGAAAACGATAGTGAAAAGACATACAGTGCCTTGCAAAAGTATACATACTTATTCTACAGTATTTTGTGTATTTTGTCACTTTACAACCAAACAATTCAGTGTGTTTCATTGAGAAGTGCATAAATGTGACGTAAGAGAAAAAAATACATGTTTCATGTCAAGATGTTTTACAAATAAAATGCGTACAACGCTGAAAAATGTTGTGCCACCTTTAATACCTATACAAATATCCTATGCTACCAATACATTAATTATTAGCCAATGTGTGCATAATGACTCTTGATGAACCACGAAGATCCACATCTCAGGTGTAAGAATTTTTTATTTTTTTTACAGTCCACAAATCTGACTTCTATAGAAAAAGTGGCTGGGAAACTCTACTGTTCAAAAACCACAAAGAAGTTCTGTTTAAAGCTTGCCACAAATCTTGCAGAGAAAAAAGCAAATGCTGAATAAAAAAATTCAGAAAAAAACAAAAAAATCACAAAATAAACATAAAAGAAACATAGTCTCTACAAGATGAAACTGAGGAAGATGTTCAGCTTCCTGTAGATTAGATCAAAGCATGCTTAAATGTTTGAAAGGTCTAGTGAAAGTCCAGATCTAAATACGATTGAAAATCAGTGGCAAGAACAGTTTTTTTCATACAGAGATGATCTCAGTCATATCTGACAGAGAGCATCTGTTTGTGTGAACAAAAGTTAGTTTGCAAAGGTGAACAGGGAAAATGTTCTGTCTGTTAATATGGCTGAGACATAGCCCAAATAGGTACATGCCACACTTTTTATTTGCAAAATATTAACAAAATCACAAGTTTTTGTTCATAATTTACAACTATACCTACGGCAAAAAAATGCATACACAATAAACTGAAGTTGTGGTTAGAATGTGACCAAATTTACAAGTAAAAAATATATAGTTTTGCAAAGCACTGCAAGCTTACAGAAGATTTCATATGCAGAAAGAAATAAACAGATTAGAGAAAAAGAGAAACTGCTGGGAAGAATGAAAATGAGCTAATAATAATTCACAAACACAGCAAGCATTTGCTAAAGGTGCACATCTGAGAGAGGGCCACATGCTGGAGAAAATAATATGATCATTAACCATATGGCATCTGCTGCCTGCTATCTTTATGCATACTCACCTGCCATGCAGCAGCATTGGCGGGATGCCTGTGATTGTGAGTGTGCACATGGCCGTGCCGGTGTGCGCCTGCCTGCGCGTGGCCAGGATGATGGTGGTGGTTGCGAGGCATCATGGTGGTGTGGCGAGATGCACCGTGCTGCCGCTGAGTTGCTGGCATGTTCTGTCTGAGCGGCTGTGGAACCCTTGTTGGGGATTTGTGTTGGGTGTGTGTCTTGGGAAGGGCTTGAAACTGTTCCAGAGGGATAGGAGGAGGAGGCGGAGGTGGCTGTTGACCTCCAGCAGCAGGAGCTGGAGTCTGCACTGTGCCAGAGTGAATCAGGGCCGTCTGAGTTTGCTCTCTCCGATTTTTAAATACTTGAGCCCTCTCAGTGTGGGCTCTCACTGCAGCCTGGGTTAGGTTACTGGAATTATGCTGGGCAGGAGGCACTGGGACTGGATCGGCGCCCCTCTGACGCGGCTGGATGGCACCGTGCATGACAGGCTGTGTCTGACCTCGCCGTGTTTGGGCTGGTGCAACTATGTTTTGTTGTGCTGTGTGGGGCTGGTGAAGGTGATTAGGATCAGCCAAAGCTCTTGTATCTGTGCCCTGTGGTGTAGTAAGTCCCTGTTGTGCTGTGGGTTCTTGTGACATAACAGCGTTGCCTGCAGAGGCCTGCTGGCTCATGAGCGGCGATGCCTGGGGGTTATTGCTGCGAGTAGTTTCCTGCCTGGGGGCAGTCTGGCTACCTCTGATGTCTCGCTGAGACCTTTCCCTCTCTGCACGGGGGTTTCTCTGTGTGTGGTGTGAGTGCTCAGGGAGCATATCATTATTAGCATTTTGAGGACGATCAGCAGCATGATAGGTCTGACTGTCCTCTGAGGGTGGATCGCGTCTCGGAGGAGTTCTCCGCCGTGTATCGGCTTGGCTCTGAGGTGGCAGTCTGTTTACTGTACGTCCCTCTCGTATGGGAGGATGCACGGTGTACTCTGCACTGTAATCTGAATCAGCTTCAGGTTGCATTTGTACTCTTTGAGGCGTCCCGTTGGGGTATGCTGGAGTTCCTCTGAGAAAGTCCCATGGGATCTGTCTCTGCCTGGATCTCGGTGTTGACTCATGTTGTCTTGACTCTCTGTCTGGTCTTCTATGAGGCTCTGGCTCCTGCTGATAGGTCTGTGTGTTTTCATTTAGCTGGGAAGTCATATTGTTATTAAAATGTGTGTATCCAGTTGGAATAAGTCCAGCTTCATCTTGATAATTTTGATTAACATGACCATTTAGTCTGTGGTTACTTGGATAGAACTGTCCGCCTTGTGTTGCAGCATTCAACCACCTTGTGTCTCTGAAGTTGTTTCGCGTTTGTGGAACACCATTAAAGCCTTGATTACTTGGAGGAGAAGAACTTTCTTGCAGAGCCTGTTGGCCATTGCCTGGATAGGAGTTGAGGTTGACATTAATAGTGGGTATATGAGCATTGTTGTTTGGATTATTAGAATTGAGGCTGACTTGAACTGCTGGAGGCTGTCTGCCACCCTGCCCAGGTACGGCCTGAATAAGAATGTTTGGATTTTGCTGCTGCTGCATGCTCGGAGCCAAGCTTACATTCTGAGAATCCATGTGTGTAAAAGCTGGATTGTCAAAGCCATCGTTTGGGTATGAGGTAAGATTTTGCCGACGTTGGTTTGTGCGAGTGCGGCTATTATTTTGCTGAACGTCAAAGTCACGCTCTCTGTTCAGAGTCCGCGCCTGTGGGCTTGCCTGGGTTTCAAGGTTGTTGGTGATTAAGTGCTCAGGTTGGTTTGCTTGCCTGTTCGTCTGATGGAGCGGAGGCTGGAGACCTTGGTCCAAATTCCATACACCATTAGTTTGAGGATCTGGAGGCTTGAAGTGACCAGGTGATAAATGAGGGCATGGAAGAGAGAGCAAAAGAAAGATAGGATCTATTTGTGAAGGGGCCTTCAACGGCATCGTAATGACAGAATAAAGACAAAATCAATAGTGAATCATGTGTAAACTTTGTGGTGGCTTACCAGAGGTCTTCCAATTGGATCTGTCTCCGGATCAAACACAACATTGCTCCTTTGTGCCTGTGCTGTAATAACAAAAGAATAAATTGGCATCTTAAGGCAAAAAAATTACTCACATTAGAAATGAACGTTAAAAATATTACGATGACTGTTCGACTACAGACTTACCTCTTTTCCTTCGCACAAGAACAACGAGGAACAAAATAAGAAGCACAATGATTAGGAGGCCCAGGAAAGCTCCAATCACAATCCCTGCAACTTCCCCTCCATCAAAACAAACACCTGAAACAGAGAGAAGAGAGTCATGGAAGGAGAATTAATAAAGGTAGTGATTCTGAAGCTCAGAGAGACAAGAAAGAGGATGGAAGGAAGAAAGAACAAAAGGATGAGGAAGTAACTACAGGAAAGAAGCAACATTAGAAAAGACCCAAAAGGAGAAAGCTGAGTCACTGAACGACTTTGACCACAATCTCACTAGATCAATCTCCCAGGATGCTCACTGTCCCTCTCCTGTTGTGAAGACAGATACAGCAGCAACTCCGAAAACCAACCTAGACCATCATCGGTCACAGAGGCAAGCATTCACCATAACTCACCCACAACTGTCAAGTTATAGCTCTGCTTCGACGTGCCCCTGGTGATGCTGTTTGTGGCTATGCACGCATACTGGCCACTCTCTTTAGTCGAGAAGGTCTGGAGACTGAGCACCCCACTGTCTGGCGCCCCGGATGAGATGGGCTGTCCGTCACGTTCCCATGAGAACGTGGCAGAGGGCAGCGAGGTCGAAGTACAGGTGAGACGCACTGCTTGGCCCACCAACACGTCCCCTCCACCGACGCATTTCTTTGGGGAGTCGACAGTCAGGACGGGAGTGTTGGGTCCATCTGGTCAGTTATGATCACAAAGCATTTGTCACCAAACATGACATAATTCAGTGATTGACAAATGGCAGGTTCTGCTAAAGGGGGAATTACTGTGTAAGTTAAGGCCTTTAGTTACCTCATTAGGCTTAATCACTGCAGTTAACCCTCTTTGAACTTCCTCAGCTAATGAGCGAGAGACGGGCACTTTGTGTTTTATTCCAGAATTTAAAAACTGTATTTGCTGTGGGATTTAAGGGGAACATTTCCATTTAAAAAAAAGACTTAAGGAAAGGAACCAAGACAGAAGACGCCATTTGGTTTTATGTTGCTAAAAACAGTCAGGTTCTATGTGTGTTGTGATTTCAGAAATTGTTCAAATCCTGTCGTGTTTTCCATTGTCTAACATGCCTCAGATTCATCTTGAAAGAAACATATTTTTCATTATGAGTCTGTGAGCAGCTGTCCACAATTTCAAAGCAAAAACAGGTGTTTAAATCTTTCTGAAGTGGCTCACTTCCTTTTCCTTCCATTGTCCTAGAGATACTTCTTCAAATTGATGTGTAGTCTACAAATTGAGCATAACTAATGCATGTGCATAATGCAAGGTTGAATGGTAGCCATGAGGTAGGTGTAACCAATAGTAGGACCAGAGAATGTCAAAATGTCTATCTACCAAGGACTTTTTTTTTATTAATACAACATGTATTAGGAAAGCTTATTTTCTTAAAGACAATATTTTACAAAGAGAAGTATTTGCATGTTTATATTTCTCAAGTTTTTATTTGATGAATTGAGCAGTAACTTCAATGATAGCACACTTTATACCTTTTTCGCTCTTTATCACAACAGAACCACAAACTAACATCTTATCGATCACATAAAATTCTTAGGATCTTATGTGATAGAAATGAAACTGAAAAAATATATAATCTAAAAAGGTTTGGTTTCCATATAAAATACATTAAAAATGTTTTGTTCTAAATTACTGCATTTAACTTTATGTTTCTAGTTGTTTTTGTGCTGGAAAGTGAACCTCCACTCAAATCTGAAGCTACATATACCCTCTAAAAGGTTTTCTTCCAGGACTAAACTATGCTTAGCTACAAGAAATTATCTTTTATTGTGCATCTAGTATGATGAGCAATGCTCAATTCTCACTGCATGTACCACTTGGCATGTAAAAGGTTCATTTTGGTTGACCAAACCACCTTCTTCCACACTGTGTTTTATTATTTTAATATGAATTAACACAAAGGTGGACGCTACTAATTAAGTGAGTTCTGAAGGGAAATGGTTGTACTGAATTTTATTTAAGTATCAAGGTAAAGGGGGCTAAATGCAAATAAATGCCAAAGAATTGAGGGTTTAATGCTACAAACTTACACTTTCAAGTCATTCACGACTTTAGTGTGAAACTGTCACATGATGTCATTCTGGCAAACAAGGTGACATTTCAAAAAGTTCAAGTTTCTTGTAAACTTGCAAGGTACTTAAAATTTGGAGCAATGCAATTCACATATATTTTCAGAGGGTTTATGGTACAACAACCTAAAGCAGAACTCCAATCAGAATCCACACATGATCTGAGATCTGCCAAGCTGTCAAATGCATTTTTAAACTTATAGTAACTCAAGGTTGCAAAACAACTGACCACTTTTGTCCATGTAAAATATGACAACACCATTGTAAATCATGTTGGCCTGAAAACCAAGCCAACCAGGTAAAGGACATTTTTCACAATTTTACTGTTAAATTGTAGACTGACCAATCGCTTTAAAAAAATAAAACTAGAAATGAATTGAGGTTGAAAATGATCATTAGTTGCACTTCAAGATTTACAAGATACATTCAGGCAGCAGGAAAGCATAAGGCCCAGTGATCAGTCATATCACATATTTTTGTTGCAACCAATACCTCTCAAGAATTTTTTTTTTTTTTTTGCACCAGAGGGTAAAATAAAGACACTTCATTTTTATGTGCCTTCCATCTACCAGACCCAAAATGTTTTGAGCCTTTTCTTTTTTTTTTTCTATTAGTTAAAGGGACCATTTTTTCTGATGTAAAAGGACAGTGATGCATTGCATAAGAATGGCAGTGAGATATTCTGCTGTAAGACCATCGTATCAGAATTAATGATGTGATCAGGACAAAGCCAAAAGCAACACTGTGAGCTTCTGGAAGGATGTCTTGTGCAATTCGGGCGTAATTCAGTACGCAGCGTGCAGTGCAATGTGGATAGGGAGATAAGCCTCTGCCATTTGTTGTGGTCACAGCAGATTAGCTGCCTCTTGTCTTGGTCAGTGTAAACTCACAGTAGACAGTGAGGCTCTTTGTGGAAGTCTGGGCGCTGACATTGTTGCTGGCGGTGCAAGAGTACTCTCCGGCATCATCACGTCTGGCTGGGTTGATTACTAAAAAGCCACTGGAGATGGTGATTCTAGAATCGGGTGTGATGGCTGTGCCATCTTTCTGCCACTGTGCAGTTACTTTAGTACCACCGGTCCACGTGCAACTCAGAGACACATTTTTCTCCTCCACTGCCACTGAAGGGACAGTCAGACTTATCCCAGCAACTGGGTCTGCAAACAAAACACAAACATTTTACCTAAGATCTCAGCAAAACAGTGAATGTAGATTTGCAGCCTGAGAACACACCACAAAAGTTGGAGCTATGGTACAATAGGGAGCAGTTTGCCGTTTCTGTAGAGGAAAATTTGTTGTAATCCAAGCAAGAAAGGGCTGAGAAGGGACAGCATTTAGCTAGAAGCACAGATGGTGAATAAGAGGGCAAACGATGCGGGTGGTAGCCAAGATGCCTCCTGGCAGACTGCCTACGTTAAATAATTGGACGGGGACAAGAGGGGGCGTATGGATAGAGGACAGAGCATAGAGAATAGAGGAACCGCGGCAGCTACAGCAAACAAACAAAAACATTAGAGCCACTACTAAACAGCCCTAATTACTTTCTCAGAGCATCCGCATAAGTGTGACTCAGCAGGAGCATTTCATATTTCAGGATTTAAGCAGCCTCTGATTCCGAAGAGCATCAAGTGAGTAAACAAGATGTTCAGAATACAGCTCAAGGACTGGTTTGGAAAAACGTGACCTTTCAGCAAAAACAGACTTCAGATAATTCGGTCACCTTTCCATCCTAGTATTGCTGAGAGAGGAGAGCAATTCTGTGTGTTATCCTTCCAGTGTGGGCTGGAAATAAAAAGACACTCAGCTGTTCAGGCTCCAATACAGTACCAAATATAAATGAATGCTACAGTCTCTACTTTCAGCACTGCCTTTAGAGGATATTAGACATCTAGAGCATGGGTTCTGCACATCAAATGGGTTTTAATTGGCATAAAGCCTGTAGCTACTCGCTTCCTCCCCTCCTACTTTTTCATTACTTTTACCTGACTGTCTGTGGGTCACTAATTTCATTATACCTCCCAGATTAATTTACACCCCCTCCTTTTCTCCGTCTTCTGCCTTTGCTCTCTCATACACTTTCTCACATACACCACCCCTTCTTTATTTGCATTCAGACACACTCCTTTATTTCTTACCAAACACCTTCAGCTCCACGGATCGGGAGTTTTTCACAAAGCCTGTGGAAGAGGCGGGCACCACATCCACTGTGTAGAACCCTGCATCGTTGAGCTGAGCTGCTCTGATTCGAAGCTGGGTGGCACTGAAGACGAGTCTGCCTTGGAACTGAGGTACATTGTTGTCAGAAGAGGCAGATGGGGTCCACATACCCAGAGTAGCTCCCGTTTGGTAAGCCCATGACATGGAGAAAACAGCAGCGTCAACCTGCACTGTGAACAGGATATCACTGCCTGTTTGGACCTGCACCAGAGCTGGGATGAAGTTGATTGGCACTGGGGTCTGTGCCAGGACTTTTGCAGAAAGGAGAACTAAAAGAAAAATAAAGTAATATAAAAAAATATATACAAAGTACAAAATATCTGACATCAACTTTTGTTTGGGTGAATAATAAAACCACCAACAGGTGGAGCTACATCAGAAGCATTACAGTATGGAGTACAAACTGATGGCTACATAAAGGTTATTCAGCCTTTAAAATGACCTATTAAATGGTACCAAAGCCCATCTATTACATGTTTTAAAAAATATATTAACCATTTCACCATTAAAGTTCTATTTGTAATTGAATTATTTCTGACAGGATGAAAGATTAATGAAAGATTCTTTCCTCTGTGATTAAACATATAAATTTACCGTTTTTAGTGTGGTTGCATAGTCTGCACAAAAATCTTTCAGTTCAGTCGAATTAGTATCAGTTTCAATAGATATTTCCTCTTCACCGTCTTTCCATGGTGGTGAGGTGAGCTTCAATGCTTGTCATAGTTTCCAATTCTTCTAAACTTTTCAAATAACATATTGGGAGCTAAATGTAAAAGTTGAATGTAAATGAAATGTTCTCTTGTTCTTTCAATTTTGAAGAGTAGCTAAGAAAAATGGGCCCCTGTATAGTGTTATATTTACAACACACAAAAGGTGGTTACTAACAAATACTTAACACGTTCATCTAGTATGGTGAAAGACTTGGAAAAGACAATAATGTATTTTTAAACAAATGCTCGAGTTACATTTGATTTAACAAAAACTGTCTAAGGTACCTAGAATTTTGGATGTGGTCTGTTAGACAAGCAAAATGATTCAGTGGGGATTATTTCTTCTACTGAAGATGAAAACATTAAGTTTTAAACTTTAAAACCTGATGGTGAGAGCCGGCTGGTGAGAGAAAAAGTAGATCTTGGTCTCAAAAAGTTTGAGCACCTCTGTTTTAAAGAATGGTGACTGATTATCCTTCTGAAATGACAAAAAAAATGCTTTTAAGGCTTTTTGGTCATCTTAACAAGCAGTAGTTCTGACAGCATTTAATGTACAAATAAAATGTCATCATAACACTGTGGTTTCAAAGTCCTTTCAATTAAATTCAAGAAAAAGTGTCACATCCTCCAGAGTTTTCTCTGGCTGTTTGAGGCGTAATGCTGCGCTACCCCTGTCCCACCTTGAGTTGCTCACTGTTGGTTAGATGACAAAGAAGGCAGCAAAACATTTCTCTCACAAGAAACAAAGCATGCTTCATTTATCAAGCTGTCTAAAATCTATTAGCTTACTGTAGAGTGGCCACAATGCAGATAGTCAACTAATTAACCATCTAATAACATCTTGTTGACCTGTGTTAATCTTTAAAAGGAAAAGTGCAAAAAGGTAGACAAAGGTAAGCTATTACTGAGGTGTTTATTTTAGTTTTACTACATCTATTCCTCAAAATCAACATAGCATATAGAAAACATAACTGTATTAAGATGGTGTGCAAAAACTGGAATATTGTTGTTTTTCTGTTTTAAACAAAAGTAATCAGATTATGCTCTAAATTTTGTGTTACGTACTGCATAAAAATATATTTCTACATTTCTAATACAACTTGAACATATTTTTTACTTTGCTGAAGACTCACAGTTTGGATTGTGAAAGCTTCAGACACAAAGGTGTGCCATCTTTCTTTCTGCATTCTTTGACCATCTTGTTTGTTTGGATTGTGACGCCCAGCTAAACAATTAGCTTCTATTTTTATACTTGCACCTCAAGCTGATTTTTCTATCCTCCTTGGCAAGAAAATGGCTAGAGAATTGTCATCTATGTTGGAAATACTTGTTTTTTTTTTTAAACATAATACGTTGTTCTTCTTAATATTTAATAGCAGAATTAAGATGTGAATGAAGAAATCATGCTTCAACCACAAACAGGTTGGACGAAACCTATAACCAGTTCCATTTGGTTACAAGGAGCCATGTTGAGGACACTTTAAGTTTGTGAAGAAAGTGTTCTGAACAAATAAGAACAAAATAAAAAATTCTGGTCTATGTGCATCATGTCATGTGTGAAGAAGCAGTAGTACTGCAAATCACACAGACCCAACATTGCCACCCATTTGGTTCCACTTACATTATGTTGCTCAGCAGTACACTTCAGTAACAATACCGGAGGTCAAAAGGCTTGAGTGCAATGAGTGCACTGTCAAGTGTTTTGCATGTGGATCAAAAGCTAAAACTTTCAAAGACAACTCCTGCAAAATAAATGTTCCAAGTTGAATTCACAGTGTGATCACAGTATATTGAGCCACAGCCAATGTGGCATTTGATGCAAAAAATAAGCCTGAAAATTCTGCCAGAGCTTGAAAATTACTTTGACCACATGTTGATGCCAAACAGAGATGAAACAAACTTTATTTGCATAGGAGTTGTGACAAAAAACGGGCCTCTACAACCTGAAATGAGCTTCAGTAAAAACTCAGTTTGCAAATTTATGTGACTTACAAAACTAATAAAACATCAAATAACCTGTCTGTGTTTCACAGAAAATTCTATAGATATGCCATTATAAAGTAATACATTATTTTTTAGTGGCAAGAAAAGGAACAAAACATAACCTGTGAAGTGCACAATACTATTTAGGCCCCTTTGATACCACTCCAATGAAACCATTTTGCTTTAGTAAACGAAGTCTACCAGTCTACAATCCTAAAATACGATATGAAACAGCATCATGCTGTTGGTATGCTTTTCTTCAGCAGACACAGTGCAGCTGAGTGCTAAATACAGGGTAATCCTGGTAGAAAGCCTGTTGTTGTTGTAGGCTGGAAAAGACTTGAGGTTTGGCCAGAAGTTCACCTTCTAGAACAAAGAGGCTAAATATGCAGCCAAAACTAAGCTGTGTTACAATCTTTGGCAAGACTGAAAAACTTCTCTTCTATTCAGTCTGAGATTGACCTATTTTTCAGTCACTTGAAGTGCAAAGGTGGTAGAGAGTTATATCCAAACTGCCTTCCCCCAGTAGCTGCAGAGAACTGACTCAGGGAAAATCAAAGGCATGACATGTTTTAGACTTCAGCTTTAGTTAAAAACCATCTTTCCTTTGCCTTCAATTTGAAATTATGTTCTTCTTTGTGTTGTTCCTCCATATAAAGTCAGAGTAAACATATGAAAGTATAAATGTGAAAAGGTTTAAGAGATATGAATCCTTTTTCAAGGTACTTTAGACAGTTTGTAAATGTTTAGGGGAAAATGTTCTCTGAAACAATAAACTGAATACATTTTATGTATCTTAAGGATTTATTGTTTTACAGTATCGCATGTTCAGGCAGGAAAGAGTCACCTGAATCAGTGGTCCCTTTTCACTGGCACATAAAACCATCGAAGAGACCTCTGTCCACTAAACTATATGATCGATCTCACTGGACTTTTATTTCACAACCTTTAAAGAAGGAGAAAAAAAATACAGCAACCTCAGTTACTTGACTAAGAGTTATAAACAAAAGGGTTAAATGCTTCTACCTTTTGTTGCATTTCAAAGACTAATGAGTCATGAGAACAACACCCATGAGTGATGTAGCAGTTTAAGGGCTGTTGGAAATCTTTCACAAATACCAGAAGGCTGATTAAGAGTTGGGTAAAATTAAGGAAAAAGTATTTATGTCCATTTCTAATCTAACTTGAAATGTAACCCCAAGGTTGTAGGCCAAGTTGCCAACTGCTGTTGATGACAATAAAGCAGACTTTATATCACAGAAAGAAACAATTTGATATTTTGTTGCTGAGCTTCAGGTTTTTCTGTGTTGATCCAAAGAGAATGAAATTTTAACCCGACAATCGATCTCTTCAGCTTGAACAATTGTTTTTGTGTTTGTCCAAAGGTTTATATCTCTGATTCTTCCAGAAAATCACGTATGAGAGGCACAGCAAAGATTTAGAAGGGCAATTGAATTTTTGTAGACATTTCTGCTTGGATGGCTGTTTCGTGGGATCTTTAAACAACAAAATGTGTATTTAATAATTTGAAAATGCTTCTAATGATTACTTCAATTATTATCTGTCATGCATGAACAACAGCCCTAAGCTAATAAACAAATTAAAATATAATTTGCATTCCTAGTGATAATTTTCTTTGCTCATCTCACTGCAACAGACACTTAAAAATTGATATTTGTCGATATTATACTTTTTTTTTTGTATTGTGCATTTTCGTGGTTCAATGCACAATAACGTTAAAATATAATACTACTACTTTGGTTGAAGGCAGCTTATTTTCCTCCTAATAATTTCTCCAGATAGTTTCCCTAATCCTTACTAATGCACCACTTGTCTAAAAATTTCAGTGCAATTAATTTTCTTAAGATGAGCTTGGATTTAATTTAATGCACAAAACAGTCAAAAGCTCCCCTTTGTTTTACACATTAGGGAGAAAGGATGATTTCATGCATGTAGCAAGTATTTTAGCACAATTCTGTAAACTTTAATTATTTCTTAACACCCATTTTTCATGTTGAATAATTATTTAGAACTAAACAGACACCTAAGGTGGCACAATTTTAACATACAGAGATTAGAAATTTAGCTGAAAAGTAATTAGCTATTATTCTGTTTTAATTTAACATCACTTTGTTTTTTGTTTTTTGCCATTCAGCTCTCACATTCCTGCAGATGGCCTAACAATCCACTTATTGGTGAATGAGGGAATTTTTTTTCCCTCATTCATCCACAAGACGCTATAATTAACTCATCTACTTGTTCCAGGACTTCATCCTCAACTCAGAGAAAGTACTGTGCCCTTTTTCTGCTCAAGACCATGGTTTGAGGTTTAGAGGAGTTGATTTTCATCCCACCATTTGACCGAGCCTTTGACAAGACAACACGCTCTTGAAGTGGGGAAATTAGGTGTTGATTTTTAATAAGAAATAATATCAATCAGAGCAACATAAAAGTTGCAGGCCTGTAGGCCTTGAGGACTGGATTACCTCTATTTGACTTAAATGTTCTCCAAATAGAATGAAGTCATGTCTCCTAGAAAAACATAAAGTACAAGATCTAATTTAAGCAGCAGACCAACAATGTGAGATAAAGAAAAGAGAATATGAGAGACCCCTGATCTCAGCTGCAAATAAAAAAATAAATAAATAAATGTCCTTCTCGTGCTTCAGTCCTAAGAAATATAATGTATGTAAAAGTGAAACAATTGCAGAATGATTTTGTTGAAACAAATATCCCTTAATGTGGGATGTTTTTCTCTCAATGACAAAAAGGTAAGTTAGAATAAGTTTGTTTTATATAAAACTTTGCAAAGTAATAATTTGCACTTCTGCAATACAATATTGAATTAGTTTAAAGCTTTTAGTACATCATTTCCAGGGAATACCGAGGAGAGCCAATCATTGTGAAAGTTGGAGAAAATCAAGAGAACCAAATGACTTGTTTGAGTTTTTCCTATGTAGGATTAACTGTCCTTGGCAACTTACCACAAGCAGTAATAACTGTGTTTAAAATCTCTGTACATCTTTAATTACCTACCGTTTTCTTGAAAATCAATGATGACATATTTCTACGTTGAAAATGGATTTTAAAGCCAGTAATTGACCCTCTGAAGGCATCACGTCCATCACTGGTTGGTTCACATGGAAGAAGGTTTGGGAGCGCGAACCGCGACTGTTTTATTTACGTGCCTGAAATATTTCAGCGATCCGACTCTCACTTGTTCCGTGCATTTTTTTCCCCACAGTAAATACTCTACCGAAACTACTCAGAGATAGTGTGGGTGTTTGATGGACACAACAGGAAGAAGAGAAGAAACCGACGCAGCAAATGATTTTTACCTGCCAGAGACAGACCGGTGGAGAGCCAGCCCTTCATTGCGTCAGTCAGGCCAGTCTGTGGTCAAATAACAAACAACACTACCTTAAATGCAAAGGCCTGCGTTTTTAAAGGTTTAACAGTCATTTCATCACAAAATGCTGTTAGAGATATCTAATCACAAATTCTTCTTTGTTTTCAACACAAACTGCGTCTTTAAAATTTAGACGAGCCTATAAATGGTTGTATAACTCTTACCAAAATGCTTTCGTCCTTCACTCATGTTGTTTTTACACCGATACGGCTTCAAATGTATCGCTTGTTTCCTAATGTGGCAGCTTCCTGTGTCTGCTTCACCTGTCACCGCCGGGTCACACCTGTGTCTTAAAGGGCCAGGACACATTTACGTAACTGAAAGTGAAAGCATTCCTGGGAAACCCCGGCAGTTCACAGACGGTGCGCTTATGTTTTATTAGTTATTAAAAACAATTAATAGCTAATTAGTCTATTTATTAGCTATAAATAGTAGCTAAAGAGGTTTTCTCAGGCTAATAAGGGTTCAGTGTGAATTTGAAAAATATTCTATGGAAATTATTCTAAATGTTCTGTTGAATTTTAAGCTACATAAAAATGATTTCTGCTTTAATTGAGTGTTGGCGGTTTTCAGACAGTTTTATTTCTGACTGATCGTCCATATCTAAACCCTGGTATTTTTAGTAACCAGGTCTTTATTGTTAAGACAACCTGTGATGCTGTTGTAGAAAAGCTCAATTCAACCTTGGAGAAAGTATCCACAATGTCTCATACTTTTTACATAATTAGAAAACAAGATGTATGTGTTTTTATAAATAAATATATGAAAGCTTTCTGCTTCAAACTTTGAGTGTGTTTTGTTTTTTCTTGTTCTCTGACTGACTGCCAAACCAAATCAACCATCAAATGAAAAAAAAGCATATTTGTAATTAAGAATGAACACAAAATACAGGTGTTAGTACTATCACTGCCTCTCAAATCTTTACATTTCTAGACTTTATTAACTTTATTATTGGATGTTTGTATTTAAATGTTTGTATTTGACCTTTCCCACCTTCTCATTTGAAACCTATTGTAAGTTTTACTGTTTTAGAAAGTCTGTTCAGACATCAGTTGATTCAGCAACAAAAACTCATGTGTAGTTGGCCATAAGTTTTGTTTTATTTTGTTGTGTGCTCTCTCTGATATCGTTGATGCCATTGTGAGATGTATAGAAAGATTTTCTTCCATATTCTGTTCCTAAATAGTTTTGTGAGTTTTAGAAATGTTTCAGACTCTTGGTAAACTGCCTTCTGCATTAATAATCACTCTTGCATTATTTACATTCCCTCCATAGTTCACTGATTGAATTAAGACAAATGATTAATAGCCCTCTTGGTCCATCCTCACAAGCTTAGCATATTTTGACACCAACTTCAGGATGCTGATGTGAGCTGATGGCTATCACTTTGCGCATGGCTGACATGCACCATAAATCATCCACTGACATTACTTGACAGAAGTAGCCATATGCAGTGTTTCCATACATACGAGAAGTACTAATACCACAGTTTGTTTGTTTTTCATAACATTCAAGAAAACTCTACAGTTCATCATGGTCGAGTGGGGACACAAACAGAGCTTGTAATAAATGTTTTTTGGTCTTTACTGCACATCCTCACTCTGCCTGAACTCTAGCTCAAGTATTCCTCAGAAAAATCTCAATTATAACATGGAAACAAGACTGAGAAACTAGGCCAGCATGTGGCCAGCGCTCAACAAATCCTCCTTTCTTTCTTTGCTCTTCCATATTCCTCTTAAAAATGATTGCTTCCTTTTATAGCTGCAAAAAAAATCAAGTTGCAATTGTCATCGCATTTTCAGTATTTGCAATATTTCAAATACAGTGGACTGATTTAATGCTGGCACCCTGCATTCACACAATGCATGCCAAGAATACATCTGGTAAGTTGGATGGATGTTAACTGCCCTCAATACCCACAGATGTATATCTCTAGTGCCAGAGCTGCTCAGAGAAAATGTTCAGGGCACTGTAATTTTAGAAAATAAAGAAAATTGGAGAATTTAGGTTAACAGTAACTGTATTTGACACTGCATTATTCAGCACAACTATCATAATCACATGTTTTTCTGATGTTGTGCAAACCACTTCTGCTTTGTCTCTTCCTCTTACACAAGTCAATTTTTTTTATAAAGACCATTTTTATCATTTATTCTTTAAACAAGAGTTTCAAAAACTAAATAATTAAAGTAGCATTAACAAAAATAAAAGACAGATTGATGAAATTAAGGAAGATGTTACTCAAGGTTTATAAGCTAATACAAAACAAAGTTGTTCTTGGAGAACTGCACTTCTTTATCTATCATCAAAGCACTTTAGCTGTATTGATCTGGAGTTTTAGGTCAGGCCAGAGATAGCGGTGCTGACAACTTCCACGTAGTAGGCCCCTGCATCTCAGGCCTGAGCATCTCTGATTCAAAGCTGGGTGGCAGTAACCCTGAAATTGTTCCAAGTGGCTGAAAATCCTCCAAGCCAAACTCCTGGGTTGACTCATTCTTGGTTTCTGTGTAATACTGTAGAGACTCCAATAACAGTTATCACTATAATTAGGATTTTACCAACCAGTTTGAACATATACTGGTTCAATCTGGAACTGGACTGGTGTTTCCTCAGGGATATTACATTTTTTCTCTTAGAGAGGAAGGAAATGAAAATAGAGATTTCTGTTGATTAGGCTAAAGAAATTTTGACGGTGCCGCCCACTTGGTGCACAATACCCATAACTATTAACGTCTGCCTTTTGACACCTTCAGGAATCTGGAATCTATATTTATGTTAATCTTTCCCACTCACTTGTACCATGATGTGTTTGTGTGAACTAAAAACTGAACATTGCTTAATTAGCGTTTGGATTCTCTTTTCATATTTGCGAAATCTGCTTGTATGAAGACCAAAAGAGATTATCTGTTAGATTAGTGCCACCCACTGGATAATTCCTGCTAACTGCGCTGCTCTGTGGACAAAGAGCTCTGTGGGAGCCACAGCTGTGTTTACTGTGATTATCCATAAATCAAATGTGAAATGCTGAGGGATTTATGATCACTTTTACATCATTTTTATCTCATCTGCAGGTTAGGAGAGGAGCAGTTGTATTAATCTCTGAATACTTTATGCTTTGGGTGTGTAAAATGTATGCGTAAATGGGTTTGTGACAGCTTCCTGTGTCTGCTGTTGTAAAGTTCACAGGTTAAAGTGTTGCAATAAAATGAAATCAAATATTAGTTTTTGTGTGATTCCCCTAAACTTTTCCCAGAGAACAAAACTGTAGGCATTTCCCTTTACGGCTGAAGATATTTTTCTTGAACAATATTTGGAATAAATAAGAATAGAATAAATCACGTCCTCCATGGCTTCTGCTTTACAATATAAAGCCAACACAATGTACTGTGTCTGCAGCCATAAACGTTTTGTGAAGAATAAGAATACAAAGAATACTTTCACATTTTATCTCTGTTTACAAACATTACAACACAAGTTTCATGAATGTCCGGAGCTGAACATGCTGCATTGTTGAAGGACTGAATGTTGAGGAGTGGAGCTTTGGTCACAGGTCAGAGAGAGCAGGAGAGGGTGTGGAAGGGGGATTTTTTTGTATTATTATTGTTGAAAGTTTGCCTATAAAATCTACAAAGAAGAAGGAAGGACTGGATGTACAGAGGTGGAGTGTAGAGAGGAAGGAAGCTGGTTTAAAACCAGAGACGGTTGAAAAACACACACTGACTGGACAGCAAACAAGCCAGCGAAGACAAGAGGTTTCTTTTTCTCTGTTTTTGAGAGAAATCATTTCCTATTATGTAACCAATAGCGCTCCGGAGGTGCTTCATTTAGGGCCATAAATCTATTTTCAGTCTGAACCGTGATCCTCTTGAACACTCTGAGAACACAGAGTGAAAACCTCTGCGGTACTGTTCGCCTCATCTTTCCATTGGTAAGGTGAATCTTTCTTTTGCTGGTTTTGTTGGGTTTAATTCTCTATAAACGATAGGAGAAAATTCCTGCATGTATTTATGGGATACAGGTTGTGTTTCTGAGCTGTTATCAGCGTTTTCCCTCCCTGTGTTTCGGTGCTCACTGTGCTTCAGGGGTTCGTGTTTTTTTCACTTTCTGTTTTAAATGAAAGTTTTTGGCAACAGAATGGTCTCTGTTCTGTTCCAGCTCCTAATTTTTGTGCTGCACTTCTTTGGATTCCTCACACACACACACACACACACACACCTACACACACAAAAATTCAGTGAGGAAAAAGAAGCTTGTACTGAGCATTTGTATTCCACTTGTTATGGTGGTGAACACTGCCTTAATTGTTATTACATTTTCTCTGGAGGTGATGTTATTATTTTTGCTGTTTTGGCTCCCCTGCTGCCTGAGTACAGAGAAAATGACGAGCTCCTGCTGTTGCGGTTGAGGTTTTGGACAAATTCCTCTCTCTCCACTTTCTTTCAGCACCAGCAGGTGTTATGGATCTGCAGTGTCTCCGATGCTGGAATGTTTTGTCACTTCTTCTGTTGTGTAAGACTTATTTTGTTCTAATAATAATCTGTATTATTTTTGATTGAACTTAACGAGGGAAACCAAGATACTTTTTGAAAGTCTCTCTGCAGGATGAGGCAGCAGAATACTTTTACAATCATCAAAGAAGACAGAAGTGGAAAAACTTTAGATTCTGCACTCTTATGTAAATGGAAGACTTCTTGTTAGCAGTCTCTTGCATTAGTAACCTCAGTTCTGTTATTCACATGTCCTCCATAGTCTGATGATCAGGTTAAGACAAATGATTAATAGTTCTTGTAGTGCACGCATGCAGCCTTTACAGGATTTGATACAGACATCAGGATGCTGATGGCTATCAGATTGCACATGGATGACATGCACCATAAATCATTGCCTGACATTATGTGACAGACAGTATATGCCTTGCATCCATGCATGTTTGTAGCATAAAGATCGATTCACTGCATCATAGTATGTTTTCTTTGTGAGCGTTACTCTCCATGCAATAAGAAAAACAGACAAAAAAAAAGAGCTTGCAGTAATAAACCCCTCTCTTGTTCACAGTGCCTGGTAGGTTTTGGTGTATGTCAGTTCACATCCTGAATGAGCAGCCTGTCCACGTAATCCCAGGCACCAAGCTGGTTCTCACAGCCCGGATCGAGAAGAATCTCTGGGAACAGATTTCCATGATAAAGTGGACACAGGAGCCTGAAACTGGACATGATCGGACCAAAGTGACGCTGGCTACGTGTCCTGCCAAAAGCCCAAAGTGTTCTGGTGAAAGGCCAGATGTGCAAGTGAGTTTGAAGCAGCAGGAGACGACACTTGAGATGAACAGATACAGCACAGAAGACAGCGGAGAGTACTCAGTGACTGTGACAGATCGCTCAGGAGCCAATACCACTGGACGCTGCATCGTCAGGGAATACGGTACAGTATGATGCAAGACATTAACTATGCTTTAGTCACCTTGTTGCACTGAATTTGTCCAAGTTACCTTCATGTTTCTTAAACAAATACTATGTGTTTTGGCTTTAGATTAACAAAAAGTGACAATAGAGTGTGTATTTAAGAAAATATGATTACAGGTTTGCATCCCATATTTAACTAAATACATACAATTCACATAACATGTATCATAGTGAAGACAACAATCCATATGTAAATGAAAGAAAACTTTTCACACGTGGAACATTTTCCCACTTATTTTATGTAACTCTAACATTCCCTCAGTTTCCCTCATTGTATCATTTCTTCAAAATGATACAATTTTCAAGTGTTTCAAAAGTTGTGGAAATTTTTTCTTCATTTATTTCCTTGTTGCTATTTCTAAAAGATTTTTCCAAATGAGTTTCACATGTCAAAACACATTTATTCTCTAAATGTGAAACAAATGAATAATGATCTTCAACAACAAATTCAAAGAAGCTTCAAATAAAGTTTTCACATGAATGAAACCCTAGCTATTAAATACAATTAGTCTTTCTGACAAAACTGAAAGAAAATGTCATTGTCCCAAATTTAATTTTCTGGTCTGTCTGTTATTTGCCATTTAAGGCCTGCAGATTACTTCATTTTGCACAGTCAGTGGCTACAGTCTTTTATGGGAGTGCATCACATTTTCACTGTCTCCAGAAAGGTCAGCAGGTGTTGAAGCCATTAAAGTGCAACAGTTACTTGCATTTTTGTATAAAAGCAGTTGAAGTGATAATTTGGACTTTCTAGTTTTACATCCAGCAGACTCAGTAGTGCTGTGAATTTTCCTTAACTTCAAACCAGAATTAGTTGTGTTCTTCTGAAAGTGAATGTCTCATTTAAAAATGTAACACTTGAAATTAAATTTCACAAAGGCTTTGTTCTCCTGTTTCTCCTTTTTGTTTGTGTCTCTCCAGTTGACTCCTCTCTCACTGTAGCTTTCCAGCTTTCAGTTTTCCCTTCATCCCATTTTCAGACTTAATACCTCCCTCTCTGATCTCGTTATTGGCTTTGAACCTGAGCCAGTCTCTCCTGACAGCATTAAATGTCTCTCAAGGTTCTTTGTCTTGGACCCTCTTTGACAGCGTGTACCATTATTCCTGCTCTATAGCGGATAGAAACCCAAAGCAGAGCACTTCATGCCTCTTGTTTCCATCTATCTCTCAGTTTTACCTACTTGCCTGTCATAATTCTTAACCTCATCACAGTTTCTGTGTCTGTGCAGAGGCAGTTCATCATGTCTCCGTCAGCATCAACGTGTCTCACTCCTTGCTGGTTTGCCACGAGGCGTGGGGGACAGACCCCAGCTTCAGCTGGCTGCACGAGAGAGCTGCCATCACCCAGCAGGTGGGAAAAGTCTCCAAGGATGGAGACATGCTGATTGTAACCATGACTCCCATTTGTGGTCACTTCACCTGCGTGGTTGGCAACAAGTTGGGATACAGCTCTGCCACATACACTGCAGGTATGAGAATACATTCAACCACATGATGTGCTTCTCTGACCTTTCCAAAGATTTAAATGCAGTTTGGATCAGTGAACATATTAGCTTTACTTCTGCATAAATCAGATGTTTTACTTTAACAATGGGTTGTAGAATAAATGGCTAAGTATCAGCGTCATTGCCTCTTTAATCACTTTAAGAAATAGCATTTTAAACTTTAAGACGTTTTTGATACGCTTAAAAGTTTCTGAAAAATTAATATAAGTGAAACATTTCTTTATTAGATTCTTATCCCCACATTTATAATGTAACTACACACAATTAGGAAGACAGTAAGTGATGCATATAAAAGAAGGTTAAATTTCAATTGGAGAAGTGAAAAGAATGGATAAAAATATCCATCTCTACATAGATATTTGATGAATTAAAATGTTTTTTGTGAAATCCATTTATTTCTGAAGCTCTAACATGATGTGAAAGGTATCATACAGATAAATTAGACACAACTGATCTTTTAACACCTTTATCTTTATTAATAATAATGATTTTTCACTTTCAGCTAATGGAAACAAATTTAAAATAATACATCTCCAGCAATCTCATATCAGACTGCTAAATATTTAGCAGGTATGTTTAATACCTGCTGAAAGGTAATTTTTGAAAAGGCACTTTAAACCTAACAAACGAGACTCGTTGGGACCTTTATTCTAAATTATTGAATATGATATATGTGTTATTACATAGTGTATTACAATACATAGTGAGATATTCTCACTATGTATTGCAGCTGAAATCACAGAAATTGATAGTGTTGATTCTCAGACACTGAATAGAAATACATGCCTCACTTGCCTTATTTATTCATTGTTTTATTACATTATAAAATCTATATATGTCAATGTCTGTATTTTTCACAATAAATAACATTTTGTGTTGGTCTGGCACATAAAATACCACCTGATGGTTGTTAAGGGACCAAATATAAAAAGGCTGAAATCATATGAATACAATAGAAATTGCTTTCCAAAGTGTTACTTTTACTTTTATTACCTAAACAGTGAATACAAATGTGTTTGTTGTCCTATTTAAAGTCAACCTCTCTTTTTGCTTCATGGATTTTCCGACATCTGACTCCCTACCTTGTGTCCGTCTGAGCATCCTGGTTGCACTTTGTTCTTGTGTTTTGTATCTCCTGTGCTGTTTTTCTGATAAAGGATTTTCCACAGTGTGATCAATAAATCACTGTCGCCGCTTGAGCTGCTGCTGCTTGCAAAGCCGCTAAACAGGCGAGACAAATGCAATTGTCTCCAAAGAGCATGATGATCCAAAGGCTGTCTGGGCACTTTCTGTTATCTTCTTCTGTTTTACCGAGTCTACAGACTTGTTACAGTGAACCTTTCATGTGTTTTAGAGGAGACATGTCAGATGTCTTGTTTTGCTTTCCCTTTTCATTGTGTTTTCTTCTTTCTTCCTATGGCTCATAGCACCTTGTGAAAGTGGGGGCAGAGGGATGACGGCGGCTGTGGTTTGTCTTGTCCTCCTGCTGCTGGTGTGTGGAGGAGTGCTGGCATTTCTCTTGTGGAGGTAGAGTACCAAACACAAACATTATGTCAGACACAAATCTTATTTCAGGCTATGCTCTGAAGATAAAGCCAATGCTGCGAGAGAGAGAGAGAGAAAGAGAGAGAGAGAGAAAGAAAAAAAACAATAATGGCACGGGCAGAGTGAAACAGAAAAATACGACATGGCATCTTCCCACACGCTATGCAACATGACAGGCCAGGTTGCATCTGCTGACAAAACAATTGTCATTTTTTACTTGAGTCTGTTCACAGTTTGTCACTGCTGTTTGATCTAAATTGAACACTTTTTTTCCAGGAGGCGCAGGAAGAATAACATGGGAGAGAGGTTGTATGAACACACAGACGACACAATCTAAAAAAGATCTGAGCTGTTGCTAGAAAGTCTCAGAGGAGAACACGCAACGAGGGTGGAAACTTCCTGTCCTGTGAGCAGTATGACCTCACACTGCACGGAAACAATGTGGAGAGTGAACTGCTTACAGACAAATATAGAAAATATGTACGAGTGGATATTCAGCTCACAGTGCCTCCTGCTCTGTCTGAAAATGTTTGGGGTTTTTTTTTAGCAATGTTTAATTTTATTTCTTTATGTTTTGCTGTCAGTAAATTGCATAAAAATGTATTACATGAATGTAAAAAAACATTAAGTCTGAAAGAATAGGATGCTTGGATATTCATCTATGCTTAGGTGAGATTTCGTCTCATTTGCTTTCATTTCCAGGGTTCACTTTTCAGCTTACATCCACACACATTTAGAGCTAAGCAGCAAAAGCAATTGAAAAAGACTTGATTAAAAGCAGAGCCAGCCCAAGGCTGGGTTCCCACACATTTATGAAAAGCCTGGAGAGGTCTGGAAATTGATTTGTTCTTTTTTTAAAGTCTAGATAACTATGAAAAAGTAGTGAAATTTAAACACTTATTGCGTTATCTACGAGATGAAAATATATTTTGTAAAATTAAGTGCTTTTTAGAATAATTTATGCTCAAAATACAGGGCAGAGGGGTAGGAAGAGATTCAAAATCAAAGCAAATCAACACAAAGAATCAGAGAAAAGGATCACAAATTGTGCTTCAAAGAAACTGTGTGTGTGTTACAGATTTAAAATGTTAAGATTAGATGCCTAACAAAGCTGTGGAATAGCCCTTTACTAGGACTCCAACATGTGTTGTGTTAAAGATTATTGGAATCTGAGGTAAATGTTTTGTCCTCAAATGTCTCTCAAATGTTTTTTTGTTGCTTTTTTTACTTTTTTTTTACATTGTGTTGACTTTTTTTACTGAGTCTAGAAAAGTGTGAAAATGTCAAAATTGATATATTTTTTTTAAATCTTGTTAACAAATTTGGGGCCACCATCTACCACTGCACCACTGACCAGTGCAGTGGTAGATGCACCGGTCACAGGTTTGATGTGTTTTCATGACCGACCATAACAAACTGGATCTCTGATATGTTCATACGCTGAGTATATAAAGTATTATCTCTATTCAGACTTAATTAAATCATGAGCTAACATAAGTTTTTGATACCATTTCTTGTTGAAGCAACCAGGGGGCTCTTTGCCAAAACCTCAGCTGTTCCTGCCATGAAGCTTCAAATGAAGAAATGCCACAAAAGCTCTACAAGGCAAACTGGTGTCATCTGTTCTGGAAAAAATGAGGATTTATCAGCTGAATATGTAAGCAAAGTTCAAACTACAGGATACACAATGCACATTTAAATAATAATTTTAAAAAATGTCTGTGATGGCACATATAAATTGAATACATAATATATGCAAAAAATAAAGAGATAAAATGTGAACAAGTTTGAAACTGAGAAAACATCAAATCTTACCAGGTACTTTTAGTTTAGTTTCTAGTCTACATATCTTAGTACAGTTGAAATAACACAAACCTAACTCACAAGTAACTTTTCAGGAGTTGTTTCAAAAGTTCCTTGATATTGGAGAAAGTACTTGTCCTAATGTCAGATTATTACATTAATATCAAGGGAATAATGTTTTATTATAAGTGAAATAATAATAATAAAGTCAAACTAGATCAAAAATACCTGGTAAGATATTATGTTTTTGCGGTGAAGGGCCATTTTGTAGGGTATTTTGCAAATGAATGTACAAATTAGAAGTGCATATACGGATTGTGACAAACTTCCATGCTGAAAAAGTTTGTGGTGAAACTTATTTTCAAACTTTATGGCAGCAATCCTGAGTTTATTTTTTGCATCCAACCCACTATTGGATGCGGCTCAATATTTTGTGATCGCACTGTGAATTCAGTTTTCCACTTTGTTTTCTGTCAGTTTTTGTTTTTGCTCCACAAACTGAACAAAGCATTCTTGGTGTAGATCCAGAAATGGCAGAGTTGTGTCCAAAAATAAGGCTGGACACATCAGCGTGCTCTACCGTATTTTGACAGTGCTCTCATTGCACTTAAACCTTTTAACCTCCAGTATTGTTTCTGACAAGCTCCGCCAAGCTACATGAAGGAAGTGGAACCAGACAGGTCAACTGCGGGACACGCTTTCTTGGGTGTGAGAGAAAAGTGGAACAAAACAACTGTCATTAAAGTTCCAAAATAGCTTTGGAGTTTTCCAAAGCTCAGTGATGTTTTATGAAAAAATGTTTCATAATTTAACAGAAAAGTTGCTGCATTTTCTCTAACTCTCTAATATTGCCAAACTTTAAACTGATGTGATAGATAAGATCTTCAGGTCCCTGAAGGCGCATCCTGGTGCTGAGCAGACAGTGATGAAATATTCTGAAAATCAGAAGAAAATGTGTTTAATACAAATCTTAGCTTCAGAATGTGAGTCTGCTTCCTATCTGCAATAATGTCCAGGGGACATACATCAGCGAAGTTCTCAAATGAAACATTTAAGAAGTAAATTGTTTCTCTAATCCAGACTTCAGCTTTTTTGTTAAATCCCATTCTGCTACAAATCTAGTTCCCTATTTCTGGTTGAGTTATTTAAAAAAAAAAAATAAAAAATTTCTTGTTTGTTTCTTTGCCTTTCTTTTGTTTCCTCGCAGACTGCAGATGGAGCTGCAGAGGAAGCTCACATATCAGGTAGAGGAGGCGATGTACCAAGATGTTTCATACAAAAAAAATCTATTTTTTTTGTCTTCCTTTCTAGATCATTAGATTTTTTATTAATTTATTTATTTTAATTGAGCCTTGCAACAAAATTTCACTCAATATGTAAATTATAAATGTACGAATGACAATAAAGTCTGTCTTATTGTCAGACTTTATTGACTTTATGGTTCCTATTTCTGAGATAGATAGAGATTGGAACCAGACAGAAATAGATTCCTATCTCTGTCTATCTCAGAGATAGGAACCATATTTGGCAGCCTTAAAGACCAGACATGTTTCCCCTGGAGATTTAACATGAGCCGTTGTTCTGACCATCTGTGCTACCTCGTCAGTTTTTCCTACCATAGCACGGATAATAAATAGCTACGTCAGTGTAAGTCATTATCTGTCGGTGCTTCGTGTCTAAAACTTACATTGTGATGTTTTAAACCGAAAACTGTAGCAGGCTGTGTTAATGTTAAATATTATCATTTCTGATATCACATTTAGAAGTTATGCTCAGCATAGCATTGGAACAATTTACATGACAAAAACACAAAAATATCACTTTCTTCATCAGAATATCCTACCAGTTTAAAATGAAAAAGGAGCCTTGGGGGCCACCGGCGGCAGAGGGGGAGTTTTGGTAAACTCCTTCTCACCGCTATGAGTTTTAAGAAGAATACAATTAAGTATGAAAAATAATAAGTGTTAGAATAACCAAGAATAATATATAGTGTATACTATACCTAGAGAAATTTATATGGAATGTTGTAATATCTCTGGCTTTAAACAGATTGTCTTCCTGATACACAGCATGAAAGGGAAGAGGCTCAGACATTAAAATGCATCTTCTCCTATATTAACAGATTGGACAGTTAAGGGCGATATCAAATTTCCTACATAGTGGACCTCTGTTTTCTCATGCTTTAAGAGCCTAACAAAATATTTTCAGCCATTCTGCAGACATTGAGTTAACAGTCATACCACAGAGCCACAATATGTTATACCATAGAGCTAGTTTTGAAGATGACAAATTGCTATATTGTGCTCCTGTTCACGCCCAAACTTTCTGCCAGCACACTGAAAATGGAAATGTGATTAATATGTATTCAGATTTGTTTGTCTCATTTTCCTGAAGATGAATTGAAAAGTTTTGAAGGAAAAAAAGAAATTATATTGGGACAATGCAAATCATTTTGAAGAGTAAACTGTTTCAGTTTTTTTTTTTTTTTTATTGGCAATGAAACATTTGTATTTTTAGCAGTTTCCCATGAAATCTTCAACAGAAGAAAAACCATGAGCCACAGACAATAACGTCATGCTTACATGAACTTAATGATGCTAACATGCTGAGTTTTGTAGGATATATAAACTGTTAATCATCGCTACTTGTGAAGAAGGATAACAGTGTCTAATCAGCACTTCAGCTGACAGGAAAGTAATTATGTTTGCAAGTTTTTAGTCATAAAGCTGTCACTGTGAAGGGAATAACGGTTTGGATTCATTCTCTTTGTGAAATTAATTTATTTCTCTCTAAAGACGCATGAAAAATTATTCCCGCTGAAAATCACCTAATCTTTATTTGGAGAGCCTGAATCATACAGAAGAGAGAATAAAGTGTTTTGCATTGAACATAAAACAATTACAATTCTAGATATTTTAAATAAAAATAATTATATTAAAAAAATCAAACAATTACAGTGAAATAGAAAAAGATATTGTGCATCTGAATTAAAACTGGAAATAGAAACATTTAACATTTTGAAACTATTTTTGACGACATTAAAAACAATACCAACTGCTTAATGGCCAAATTTGAAGCCAATATCTCAAAAACCCTATGAAGAGTTTGTCAAAGTTCAAAGTAGGTAAACATCAAAAGTGACCTTTAACCCAAGACTATACAGGTCAAGAAAGCCTGTACTTTCTTGGCTTGATAGGAATGTACTAGATGTCTATAGCCTATCTCAGCTTACGGGGCGCTGTAGAGCCGTTTTGCCGTCCCCCTTTTAGATTTCATTAAAAACATTTCATTTCACAATTTTGGGCAAAGTTTGTTCAGTTTTCACATATGTTTAGGTCCCAAATATCTGTTTTTAGAGACAGAATAATAACAAATCCAGAAATTACAATAGGGCTTTGTCGCACTTTTGCTGCTCAGGTCTAAATACAGAAGAAACAATCAAACTCTCTCCCTGTTATGATCCTAATCAATAGAGTTTTAATCAAATCATTTTGTCAGTAATCAGATTAATCAGAGAGGCATTTCCAGGCGCGGGGCTCTGACTGGGATGTGAGGAATTTCTGAATAGTAACGAGGATCAGATGCATTAATGCATAAATAAAACAGGACTGCATGCTGACAGCTTTCTCTTATCTCACAGATACACATGGACTCAGACATTCAGATTTCTGTTTATATCATGAGGACTGGCTCACTGATTTTTAAATATCTTAAACTGTGACTCCAGTTATTTGCTGCTGGATTTGTTCCCCAGAACCGTGTCCATACAAAGGTGATGGTAAAGGTCTGACAAAAGGTGAATGACTGGTTTGGTGTGATTAGAGAGAAATGTGACTGAATATTTATAATCACAGGCTCAAAGACACTCATTTTCTAATGTGTGTTAAGAATGTCTTAAACTTTGTAGACTCTGAAATATCTTGGAGGTTCATTGATGGACTGCTAAGTGTTTCATGGAAAGGATTCATGTCTGCTCAGTTAATTCAAATCCAAAGCTTTAATTTATCTCAAAATGTAAACATCAGGTCTCGTTAAAACATACTGGTCTTTTTTAATGCAAAATAAAAGCTAGAACTTCTGACTCATATAAAACTCCATCAATATGAAAATGTGAGAATTAAAAATCAAAGAGCATAATAACTAAATTTTTGGACATGTGTCAGATCGTTGACTCTGTGTGTGTGTGTGTAGTCTATAACCTGTATGTAATCTGTACACATATATGTGCAGTTCCAGTGAATATTCTCTGCCGGCATCATTTTGACACATCATTGAAGTGTGAGGATAATATATCTTTGAAGCTGCAGGATATTTGACTTCTAAGCTCCTCCGAGAAACTCAAACAATTATTTCCAGACTTGATTTAGTCTTCCACCTTCATATGTGCCGTTTACAGAGTTGCCATCACCTCTTTTGGGCCTTTCGTTGATCCTTGACACCTTTTTTCATTCTCACTTAGTCTATGTTGCTTTGAGGGCACCTGGTGTCATGAAATGGGCTATGGGGAGAAATAACAGAAAAATAACTGTTACAACCAGTGACTTATATACAGAGGGAAGAAAGAAGAATGACACTGAATGCAGGTGAGGAGAGCAACACAGAGGGAACATTAATAATTAACACAAAGGAAGCTTAACTGGACACAAATAAACTACAAGGGGGGAAAGATTAACACCAAACAAAGAGAAATAAATATAAATGCACTAAGAACTGGACACACACAAAAAATAGAAATTGAACTAAAAATAGCATGCTAGCAACTTTCAAACATTAATGAGCAAAGAGAAATGTATGTTCATAGTAAATAAGAAAGTACTATACACATTAAAAAAACAAAAACACAAAAAGGCTACAGATCACTCATGTTTGTTAGATAATATCCTTGGTTTTACTGAATGTTTGGAAAATATTGTATTTCATGTAATAAAACAGGTCATTATGGCTGAAAACCTTTCATTTTTAAGATAATGATTTATTATTATTATTATTATTGTTGTTGTTGTGTTTCTAGTGCGCTGCTATGCTTCTGCAATGAAGGATAAATTTACTTAAAGGCTTTTTATACGTCTTTACTAGTTCTGCTAAGACTGTATTTTAGTAATTTAAATGTCATGCAGCAAAATTCTTCAATGAGCTACTAACTTAGCATACAATAATGTAATATAAACAGGACCTTGTGAAGTCTTTTTTTTTAAGTGGTCTGTTGTGACATTTCTTCAGGTTTTTTAAGGGTTTCCAAGGTTTTCTTTCTGCTTTGGATGCTTTCCCCTGAAACCACTTATTCAGTCCGGTTAGTTGAAGAAACATTTTTTTAAACTCAGTTTCTTAAACAACTTAGTTAAAAATAACTCTGTAAAACATTCAAACATAAAAATAAAAAAAACTTGAACTCAAGAAATGAACCATTATGTCAACAGACAATAGACTACTTTAAAAACCGACCATTTATCTTTGAGTTTAATTGCAAAAAAAGATAACACAGTTAGAGTAAAAACTATAAATAAATACAGAGCAATAATAAGACTTATTTAAATTAACCATATGTGTAATTTATATTTAAATACTCACATTGTCGATATTTGTAGTCTCTCTTTTTCTCATTGAATCCATACAAAAGACACCCAGCTTACAACCATCACAACCAACAGGGAATAGTCCTTCATCTAAACAACATTGTATATAAAAATGATAGAATTGGAACAAATAACTGCTTGAATTTATATTTCTTTTCTGCATCTTCAAAAGTTGACTTGTGTTTAATGTCAAATGACTTTTTGATTACTGGACAACTCAGTAAAGCTTTGCCAGATTGTAAATTTACATTAATACTTTTGATCACATTTATGCAGGTGACATCCAGTTGTACTGTTCCTTTAAGGATTTGGTGTGGCAAAAATAATATTTGGCCCTTCTTTTTGTTTCAGACACTGATCTGCTTTCCTCATTTATTTTCACTGAAGAAATGGTTAGGCATGAGAACTGGACTCACTTACACTAACAAATATTTACAGAGAAAACAACTTAGTTAAAAATAACTCTGTAAAACATTCAAACATAAAAATAAAAAAAACTTGAACTCAAGAAATGAACCATTATGTCAACAGACAATAGACTACTTTAAAAACCGACCATTTATCTTTGAGTTTAATTGCAAAAAAAGATAACACAGTTAGAGTAAAAACTATAAATAAATACAGAGCAATAATAAGACTTATTTAAATTAACCATATGTGTAATTTATATTTAAATACTCACATTGTCGATATTTGTAGTCTCTCTTTTTCTCATTGAATCCATACAAAAGACACCCAGCTTACAACCATCACAACCAACAGGGAATAGTCCTTCATCTAAACAACATTGTATATAAAAATGATAGAATTGGAACAAATAACTGCTTGAATTTATATTTCTTTTCTGCATCTTCAAAAGTTGACTTGTGTTTAATTTCAAATGACTTTTTGATTACTGGACAACTCAGTAAAGCTTTGCCAGATTGTAAATTTACATTTAATACTTTTGATCACATTTATGCAGGTGACATCCAGTTGTACTGTTCCTTTAAGGATTCTTTTTGTTTCAGACACTGATCTGCTTTCCTCATTTATTTTCACTGAAGAAATGGCTAGGCACGAGAACTGGACTCACTTACACTAACAAATATTTACAGAGAAAACAAAAGAATTTTTGTAAAGGTCGTGTACGGTAGATTTTGAGGCAGTCAGAGCTCTTGAAAGCAAAAAATGACTTAGACAGTGTGAATCCCAAGCCATGCCAACAAAATTGATAAAGTAACATTAAGTCAATGTTTCTGTCTGACAGCAGCCAGCAGGTGCCAAGTTGAATCTGAGTATTCCTTATGCAGCTGGAAGACTTTCCACCACAGCCTGACATCTGATAATTACATCTGCAACAAGATGATTTGTCATTTTACAGGACAGGAGACAGGAGGTGTGCAGCAGGAGATTTAAGTAATGTCCTCTCTATATCATCCAAAGTCCTGACAGAAGCTGTGAAGAGGCTCCAAAGTCAAAGGAATTTTTCAGATTGTTCATTTATATTTGTATTTTGCGCACTGTGTGCCACTTTTCTGCCTGTAAGCTACTGGTAACTTCAATTTCCTGAGGGAGTCTTCCCAAGAGATCAATAAAGTACGAGTCTAAGTCTAAATCTTTAAACCACCAGAAGAATACCCAACAATTACACATATGGTTAATCATTCCTAATACCTAACCAGATTTAGGTTTGTTAAGTATCTCAGCTGAAACCTCAATGTAAGTGTGTAATTTCAGGTAGCACTCCTGCTGTGCATTAGTTCACATGAGGTAAGTCACAAGCACCTCAGGTCTCCCCCAAGTCTCCAGCTGATTGAGCTTCTCACCCAGTTCTCTGGGCGAACTGTTCCCTCTTCTGGTGAAAAGTGGTACTGCAGGATTGTAACGAGAAGGCGGTGGAATGAGTTGTCAGTCTCAAGGTTTGCCAGGTCGCACTTGAACTACACTTGAACTACACTTTGAGGACCACGGATTTAGAATTACACATTATTTCTTGGCACTGAAAGGTCATGACACTGAATTTGACAATATATTTAAAGGGGGAAAAAATATTTAGGAACAAATTAGAACAATGAACCCTCCTTCAAAAGACTATGTCTTTTTAATTCTTCAAAACACAGTTTGAGTTTCAAATGTTTTGTTGTTTCTGAAAAACTAAATGAAAACGCATTTGGAGCTTGTTTCATTTTTTGCCAGTAGATGTGATTTAGATTCTCATTTGAAAGATTGGAGAGACTGTTTCTTCAAAAATATTTTTTTATCCTGTAATAGTTATTATGAAATCATAAAAGTCATGGAGGTTTTTTTTTTCTTTTTTCTTTTTTTATTTCCAAGCAGAATGAGGGACTTGCCTGCGGCACTGTTCATGCAAGAACTACCACTGTTTGCAAAAATGACTTAGTCAGTGAAGGCATGGTGGGCTTTTTAATAATGATAATAACAATAACACACCAAGCTCTGCATACATTAGACATTTATGTGTGTTCACCTAACAAAAAGTCCATGTCAGGTTGTTATTTCACTAACCATGACCCTATCACTGATAAGAGGATAATCGTGAAAAATAAGGATTCATTAAATGAACAAACTCACAGATTAGTTGAATATTTATTTTTGTTTTTCTGTGGATGAAGCTGTGACAAGAGTATTTAGGCTTATAGTGGGACATTTGGTTACTCGTGTTTCTATCTTATTTAAATAAAGCAAAGAAGCAAACACCATCATTTTTGTCAAATGGATGTAACGTCTTGGCATGCAGGGACTGACAGCCAGGGTGAGAACATAATCACTGTTCAGTCTCACCCTTTGGAGCATCTGGTATTAGAAAACCTCCTTTGCCACATTTTTAATGACGCTCAGCACTGCTGTCTTGTCAGTTGTTTATTGTGCTCTCATCATGCTGCTGGAAGCCAAATGGCTCCCCAGATTTCTGGGTTTTCTAAAATAAATCTGTGGAAACAGTTTTATTTAGTTTCAAATGAGCGAACATTATACTGATCCATGAGGAAAGGGGAAATAAAATAAAATCTTGATTCTGTGTGCCTCACAACATAAAATTTAGATAGTAAAACTGTATACTTAACAGCTGGTGTCGGCTTGTTAGTTGAAATGAATTCAGTGAGGTACTTCTTGTAGTTTTCTACCAGTCTCTGACATCTGCTTGAGGTTCCACCCATCACTTTGCATCTATGAGATGTTTGCAGGGGGGTTTTGAATGTTCAACTTGTTTAAATTCACCCCACATTATCTCAGATCAAAGTCTGTTATTTGTTTGCACCCAGAAGTTTCCATTTCTTAATTCTAAGCCAATCACTGGAAGATTTAATTATATTTTCTGAGATTAAGTTATGTTTCAGGATCAAGTTGTGCTTCAAATTTAACATGTCTTATGTTAGTGTTCAAATATTTCAAATTTACACCCACTAGTCCAAAAAGAATTACTCAAGAAGTCCAGGGGTTTCAACTACAAGAGATACACAAAAAGGTAATTTATAACCTCCATCCATCCATCCATTGTCTGTTCACCTTTATCCCAAGTGGGGTCCAGAGTTGCTGGTGCCTATCTCCAGCTGCGTTCCGGGCGAGAGGCGAGGTACGCCCTGAACAGGTCGACAGTCTGTCGCAAGGCAACACAGAAACAAATGAGACGAACAGCCATGCACACACACACTCACTCCTAGGGAGAATTTGGAAAAACCAATTAACCTAATAGCCATGTTTTTGGACTGTGGGAGGAAGCTCGAGTACCCGGAGAGAACCCAAGCATGCACAGGGAGAACATGCAAACTCTGTGCAGAAAGACCCCATTTGTGACAAAAAAAATTATATCAAAGAAACACATACATAATTTCAACTGTGCACTTTAGTGAGTTGTGCAGCAGCTGTTTATAGCGACAGTGAATGGAAGTCGTTAGAAATCCAACTTTTCTAACCATAATCAGATTGTGTTTAGCTCCATTTCAGCAATGTTATTCCAAGAAAATCATGTTTGTTCTTTATTATTCTTGAATGGACGTTTCCTGAAAGGATCTAGTTGTCAGCTTTTGCGTGCTATGAATCAGAAGTCAAAAGCACTATTTAAAACCCCAAAACGAACAATGTTTATCAGGTGATTATCAGTTTTTCCTCAGTCAGATATAAAAGATTTAATAAGATTTTTTGGCCCATTAGACCACTAACATTACATTTCTTGTCTTGTGAAAAAAAGTGACCCAACCATTACCTTCCTCATCCTATACATGCAAAATACAGCAAGTCTGCACAATGGAAATGTTCTTTCCATTTATGTCAGGTAGTTGGTCTGCCAGAGTTTAAACTTGGGTTATCCTCTATTTATATTCCATCCATTTAATGTATTTGATTTAGTGTTTTTATTTAACACATTTGTGTGTCTTGGAGTTACTTTATCAAAACAGTGACCTAAATTCTTATTGTTTAATTACCATAATTAGTACTTTAATTCTTAATTATATAAAAAAAATAAAAATTCTAGCCTTAGTCTAAAACACATCCAACAATGACAACTGAAGTTAAGCAAAGCATTTTATTGCAAGTATTAGTCAAAGATACACTTCAAACTGAAGCAAAGCAACACTAAAAAGGGCAACAAACTATATGAGGGTTACAAAAGAAAGACATTTAAAACTCAAAGGAATAGAGCTGTTGGTACAACAGAGCCTTTGCAAAATACTGAGACATGGATCGTCCGTTTTTTTGTGACTGCTCAACGTGTGTCTCTTTGCTGGTGCCTCACTCAGAAGTATCAGAGCCCAGGATCTCTAATTTGCTACAGTGAAGACAAAAATAAGAATATTCAAGCAATCAGAGTATACAATGTTTTTCAAATCCTTGGCCACTGTTATTCATCTGTCGTCAAACCATCAAGTGTGTACAAGGTAAACGGCATCAGGAGCCTAATCTCATCTGCAATATTTGGTTTGAAATCTGCTGGAATGCAAAATGCAAAAAAAAAAAAAAAAAAAAAGAAAAAGGTGAAATGTGGGCTGAGGGAGTAAACATTCTGGTAAACATTTATTATACCAAAGATAATTTGGTTTAAAGGACAAAAGGGCCTATTTGCTTTGGAATATGTTAGACAAAACTTGAAAAGGTCCATGTCTCTGATCCTCCTGCAGACTCAGGAGTAAGCAATAAAAAATAAAGAGAAAAAACAAAAAAAATCAGTCATTACAACACAATTCATCCTTGGTTTATTGTACAGGCACAGGTCTCTGTTATCCAGTAGGCGAGGGGAACCTCATGGTTCTCTAAGGCCAAGGTCAAACTGTATCTGAAAATACTGTTCTTTGGATTTGTCATCAGTGATGAGACAATAATTGGTTGTAAAAAAGAAAAAAAAATCAAATTAAATGATTATATCATTATCCTGAAGCAGAGAGTGCTGCTCATCAGGTGGAAACAAATGCTAAGAAGGGTTTCCAAATGCCGTTTGACCCAGACTTGGTTTCTATTCTGCCAAAAGCATTATGTAAAAAGCTTACACTTCAGAGTTCTCCAAAGAAAAAAAAAACAATCAATCCATGTTAGTGGTTTCTGTGTGAAGTGAGCAGAGATGAGGACACCAGTTCTGAAGTCATGACAGATCAAGTACGCAGGCTAGGTTACTTGGTAGGCCGCCCAGGAAAAGGCTTTGCAAGGTCAACTCTGTAAGAATGCATTTAAGGCTCAGGCATGTCTTCTCTTGTGGAATGAGACCTGTTCCTGCTGTAAAATATTCTGGCACCAGAAAGGAGACAATTTTAAGAGAATAGAAGCTAAGCCAACTTAAAATAATAAAAAAAAATATATAATAATTCAACATGACCCCAAAAATATTGCCTTTCAGATAACTTTCCTTCCTACCCCCCACACCACTTGTCCCTTACATAGCTAACGTACCAATTAGCAGCTTGGGATGAAAATAAAAGTCAGCTTTTGACACTCTGGTCAGTGTGGTTGAGAAATGGTTCCCTTCGTCAGAGATCAGCTATATGTGGGGGAGGGGAAAATCGCCCCCTTGGGTGGTAAAAAAAACAAAAAACGTCAAAGCAGAAGATAATGAAAAACTAGAAGAGTGAGCCCGTTGCACGGCTGTTACAAGGCAAATCTTTCCTTAACCTCATACCCCCTGACGTATTGTTGTGCTTGCTTGTTAAAGAGAATAAGGCATCAACATTTAAGGGGAGCGGCTTAAGGAAAAGAAAAAGGGCATCTTCCTCTTAGCTCCACCCCCCCACCACACTGCGAAAACGATGCGGAGACTCCAGCCGCTTCAAAGCGCTTTCAATAAATACACTATAAAATATTCCGCATATATATTTCATATATGTATATATTTATATATATATTGAAAGAACACATTTAAATAGGACAACAAAAGTCGGCTCAAGAACAATCTTTTTTTAAATCAAATAAGTGTTAAGACAAAACAGAATATTTTGATTTTCTTTTAATATTTTTTTTACAGTTATAACTATTCTGACTCTAAAACAGTTACCGTATAAGAATATCGCAATCAGGCATTACTCAAGCATTATATGTCATAATAAAAGCCATTTGCAGTTTTCTTTCATGTAGTACAACATATGCAGCATACCAAGGTAAATGAGGTGCAGTGTTTTGAGATTTTTTTTTTGTAATAAAAAGATTCGGCCCTCCTCCTCCTCCTCTTGTCCCCTCCTACCCCCTCGGAAAGAGATGTCCCTCGGTTTTTAGTTGTTGCCAAAGCGGCTTGAGACGAGGAGGACTGTGTTGGGCACTCGTTCCCTCCATCAGAGACGACATACACAGGCAGGGTGTTGCATTGCGATGAAAAAAATGCCACAGGTTGTTGTCTACTGCTACATCAGGTGGGCATCAAGTATAAAATCTCAATACTGACACAGAACCTGGTTTTCTCACGGTTAGCTAAAAGGACACTTGACTATTTTTTCCCAGCTTATTCAAGCATATTGAGATCTTATTCGTCTTGCTTTCTTCAGTCGGAGAGAAACCATTTGAGAACATGATGTTTGTCAGTGCAAAATTTCCTTCTACATTTCAGGCCCAACAAACTGTTAATTGATGCCCAGCTGTGGCTATAGCGATGTACTGAGTGGCAGTTTCTGAGAGGAAACAGACACAAGAGAGAAGACAGACTCAACCGAGCCAAACGAAGCCAAATGAGGCACATCTTAAATAACCGAGCGACGGGTTGGATTTTCTCCAAGCCGGAAGGAAAAATGGAGAAACAGGGACTGAAACCTCTTGGCTATATGTCTGAGTGAGAGTGGCAGTCTCTAAAGTGCTGTGCTAAGTTCATCGCTCGCGACCAGGGGGCCGTAAAAGCGTCAAAGAAACGATCCCTGTCACCACCCATGCTCGATCCACGCGAACCGACCCTGAACCACATCCCACTGTCCCAATGAACTTCTGGTCCAAGACACCGAACGTCCTACAAAGATCTACTTGGCATTATATCCTCCTATTCTACAGACTCACTGTCTCGGTACATTGACTTCCTGTTTGGATTGCCAACAAACACTTGGAGAGTAGTAAAGTGGCCACCGCAGAGATTTTATAAGTTCAGCTTTACATTTTCACATAACAGCACCATCGAGAGGAAAGGCACTTTCAGTGGGCTCCTTCTCACTTCTTTGCTACCTCCCTGAAACAAGCATAGCAACCAAAGCCAGGTGAACCTATCACAATTACTACAAAAAGGTTAAATGTAGCTACTTCTACAACACAAAAAATGGAAAACCTTATCTTCTACAGAGAAATCTAAGATAATTAGGTGTTTCATTCTTTATTTTGTGCACCAAACTATTTCAAATCAAATAACATTTTTAAAAAGAGTAAAAAGGAAATGTTGGTTTCAGAGAAAAAAAAATACAACTGAGCATTTACATCAGCAGGCCTGAAATGTTCTGGTTGTATTTGCAAGGACCAGCTGACAGCATTAAAACATAAGACAGGCAAACACATCCGCTATGTAAACATGTGTTCAATTGCCCTCAACATGCTTTTCAGCCTAAAGAAATACAATCCTTCTCTTTCTTCTGCCATGCACTCATTTGTTCAACTTCCAACATAACCTACCGCATAAAGCTCTCACTGATCATTTAAAAGTCTTTCCAAAAACATGCACACTTGAAATCTCCGGAAAGCCCACTAAATTGTCCTTCGGTTTCAACCTTTCATTTCCCGAGTGGGGGGATTGTACGGCCACTGAATGTAGTCCTTCAGCATAAAGGAGAACCTTTATTTAGGTGTAAAAAATGAGATTACAGGCTTTGTCACACTGATTTGCCGGTAGGCCGACGCTCTGGTCATGGAAGGGGCTTGAGGCCAGTTTCTGGAACAGGGGTTGCAGTGCGACGCAAATCCTTAGAGGATTTAACTCAAAGGAACTGAAAACTATGGCTCAATTGTTAATTTATTTCCTTGATCATGTGGATTTGAAATGGATCACAAAAATTGCTCTACTCCGTCTTTACAAGGAGCAGTCAACACATTCAAAGGTATCAACAGCAAACTATTGACTACTGACTCTTCTGTCCTGAAATAAAATCTGCTCAGAGCATGCCAACATCATTTCATTTACTTTTCCAGCTGTGAGAAAAAAAATTAGAAGAGCATCAAGCATCTTGCAAGCTTTTTTTTTTTCTTTTAGCCAAACATCAAAGAAAGCGATGGCTGAAGACCACATCCCTACCGATAATAGTCCAAACACATCACTAGGTCCAACAACCCCACTGCTTTTCATAAAGGTACTACACATCTACACACCAACACAGGAACAAGTCAACAGTCAGCTGCAATAATTCAACTTTGTTATATCTTTTTAACCTTTACTTATGATACATTAATTACTAAGATTAATAATTAGACTACATCTTTTCTGTTAGCAAAAATAAGTGGTGTGCATTACAGAACTTAAAATGTACAAATATATTTCATAATCTGGCTTTTTAAAAAGGTACTAGTGAAATAATGAAGGCTCAAAACACACTGGCCTCCAGACTGCAAGGCTGCGACAGTGGAGGCAGAACTCTACATTATACCTCAGTGTTCAAAGGAACGTCTGCCATTGTACCGTTCACAAGATCTCAAACCCCCAAAAAATCTAACCTTAAATTATTTGTAAATCTACTCTTTGCATCAACCATAGCAAAAGCACCTTATCCTGTCCTTCCATTCTGAGGTTTTTTCTTTTTCCCTCACCCTAACCTGCTTATTTAGAGTCTCATGCACAGAGGCTCAGATTCAAACTCTTAGAGTAGCACCGTGCTTGTGTTACGTTTAGAAACACATGCTTCTTTTAGTGCAGATAACTTTTTAAAAACATGTTCCTGAACAAGCTTCAGGCCTTCAACGGAGAGGAGGAGTAATGTGGGGACCGCACTGAAAATCACAATCATCAACCCAAGCCCAGAGGTGTATGGTGGGATCACAGTTTTTACATTGCTGAAATGCCTCTGCGACAGCAACAGAGGGAGCCACAGACTACACATTTAAAATTAGATGGCAGCGCTAATGCTGCCATATTGGAGACGTTGTTTGCACCAATAAGGCACATCTGATGTGTTAAAAAGTCTTCGGTGACCAAATAGCCACAAATCCCCCACATTAACTCCTCTGCTCTGTTTTGAGGCCATTTCCTATTCAGGGCCAGTTAGATGGGCAGGAATTACACCTGGCTGACGTCTTCAACAAAAAGTTTCCTGAAAGTCTCTTGTTTCATGACAAGTTTAACTCCATACCCATAAATCCAGTCCATTATTTTAAAAGCCCACTGTAGCAGCTGGATTCATGTCTTGCGAATACTAATTAGACACTAAAAGTCAGCTCTAAAGGAAAGCTAATAGCTAACGAAAGAGAAAAAAGGGAATAAATATTTTGATCTATAGTCATTTTAAATGAGATGTATAGACAAGTCAGATGGCTGTGGACAAAAATAACAGGCATCAGGTGAAAGTTTCCGTTTGTGACTTCTTTAACTGATTGAAATGAGATTCTTACAGTTTTTATTTAATTAAACATTTCTGCCAGGCACTTGAATACTTATTTTATATGGCCTTTACACTCCACTTTGCTGCCATCTGTTGAGAATCTTTGAAAAAAAATAATCTCAAACACAATTATGTTTGGGAGCTTTAAAATCAATTATACTCTGAAGCTATAGTGGTGCATAAATTTCTTCAGTTCAAGTTGAAACATAATAATCACCATAACTGCGGATGCACCATTTTCACACAACAGCAACGGGTGACAAATAAAAATAATAATTACTGCCTCTTTAATTCAGAGGAGCAACAAAATAAGTGCCTTAGAAGTGGGCAAACTTTTCATTGAAATATTAAATTCTTGAGACATTCAAATCCCCTAAAATCCTCTTCCCTTCGTTCAGCTGATTATTGCACTAAAGGAAACCATTGTCACAATCAAATTATCCATCTTGAACAGGGAAAATGCAAGATAAAGCACTGAGGAAAACGAATGCACGATGATTGCTAAGAATGCGAACAACACTTACATAATTCATTAAAAAGGACAAAACAATAGTTTTCCGCTGCATGCAGATGAAATGACTGGATTAAAAAACAGTGTTATACTTAAAGATACATGGCTGCAATTCAGCATTTTTTTCCTTTAGATCAGCCAATAAAAACTGCCCCAGTTCAAACCTGACAACTGACTGTTACAAGAAATCATAAATCATCTAAAACGTTGCAAGACGACTTCTCATTGTGACTTTTAGAGGGTATTTATACCTCGTCGCCAACAGATGGCAGTGTGCTCAAAAAACATTTGTCTTCATTAAAGTGATACACTGGGGAGAAGTGACAGAAAAGGGGAGAAAAGTGGCAATGTGACGGACCTGTGGTCCATTAAAGTACACTCCGAATAATCATCTCTCTTGTTTCAAACCTCGGGGAGTATCGACAAACTACAGTAAAACTGAAAGAATGTAAAAGTGCTGCTGCTCAAACTGACTTGAGGTACTAGAGATGGTGCAGGATGAGACCATTAGGAAGGTCTGTGCCGAAGGAGGGGAGAAGAAAAGAAACAAAAACACCCACAAGGTCACGAACAAGGGAAGAAAAGATAGGAGGGGCCTGGAAATGGTGGGAATAAACTAGTTGGCTGGTTTAATATTGCATAATAGTGCTGAGTGTCTGTCTTGTCTGTCTTTAAAGCAGCGTTTGAATCCTCAGTCCAGTGTAGGGCTGCCTCTTCCCCTCCCTCCTCCCTGCTCTCTCTTCTGCACAGTGTCAGGTCCGCATTGACTCGGCATATTGGGGGCGGGGGGGCTGGGCATGCACCTATGAGGACTCCTCAACTGGCAAACCAGGCGTGCATGGTTGTTTTTGTTTTTGTGTGTTAAAGGTGATCATGGATTGGGGAGGGATGTTTGCTCAGGCGAAGTACATGGTCCTCAGGGTGTCGTGATGAATCTGAACAGCTTTGGCCAGTGCCTGGGGGTCGCGACCGTTACTCTGACCCGATACATGGCTGCCTTCGGCACTGAGGAGAGAAGAACAAACCAAATGTGTTTGTCTACAAACGTATGTCTGAATATGGCTCAAAAAAACTGTTTTTTTAGAGGTTACTTGTCTTACCTGTCATGCTCTTTGTCCACCAAATGGTAGCGGGCACGGAAGGCCACCAGGTGGGCATAATAGGCGGGTGCAGGGATGGAGACAGAACGGGTACAGCGCACGTAGGTGTGGCACAACTGGTAGGTGAGCAGCTGGAACTCGTCAGCAGTAAAACAATTGTCATCCCACAATACATGGTAGTGGGAGGGTCGGCTGGTGCCCTGAGAAGGGACAATTAAATGGTAGAGATATGTAATTACTAGCTTTTAACCGCAAAAAAAGTTAATAAACACTCCCACAAAGGAACTAGAAATATTTTCAGTCCAATATTGGTTAGATAACTACTCTTGAGATTTGATTTTAGTAGATTACAAAGACAGAACGTCAAACATTTGCATTATGAGGACAACCAAGGTTTAGATATGATTTTAAAAGCAGTATTGGATTAATATTATTGATTGATACTGAATATTGATTAATCGTTAATTGGAGTACACAGACTCAAAAAAGGCAATTTTCTGAAAAAACAACACACTCAGAAAAACAATTAAGTTGAAACTGTACAAAAAAATATTCATATTTGGCATTTGTCTGTAAATATGTTCTACCTGGAACTCAACAAGTAGCAAAGTTTTAGTTTCACATGATTCAAGTTCTACAAAACAAAAACCCTTTATATTAAGCTATTTTTTGGCTGTTCAATTGTTAATGAGTTACTCAAAAAATGGTCAACAAATCAGCCCTACACTGTAGTTATGTTAATTTGAGCAGAAAGGGCTGAACTTACATGTAAGACGTATTTTTGTTAGTTGAAGATATAGCTTTTGCTACAAATGATTAAGTATAAGCTAAAGGAATAACATGTTATTGCATTTTATCCAAGAAAACATTTATTTTATTATTTTTTTAAAATTAACTGAATCCTTTGCCATTTTGCATTTTTATGCATTTCTAATGCTGTATAAAAAACTTACATGAAAAATATGCAGAATGTGCAATTTTTTTATCCAACTAATCAATTGTCAGAATAATTGACAGATTAATCGGTAATAAAATAAGTTCCAGACCCACATTGTATATTGAAAACTGAAAGCATACATTTTTTAACTTCATAAAGTAAATGTCAACCACAACTTAAACTTCAAATTGTCCAAAACATGATACAGGAGTCATTTTATCTACGTCATCAAATCAAAAAATAAAAGCAATGTGATTTTTAATCACAGCCTTTGAATTGATTCACATGATAATAAATTAGTGCAAAACTGTACTAACCTGTATTCCAGCGTGACTGCAGAGGTAAAAATCAAACTCGTAGGGATGAGTGATGTCTGTATCCACAGTAGTACCAGCAGGAATGTTTCCACTGCGTCCAACCTAGCAAAGGATTTAGTCACTCTCAGTTATTCTATCCTCAGAATTTAACTATTAGGAGAAAAACTAAACAAAAATCAACAGCACATCTAGGAGGCACTCAATACGCTGACATATTTCAAATAGTAAAAGTTAAAAACAGAGACAGTTCCAGGAGCATCAAAGGCAGACAACAAAAACAACCAATTAAAATCCCAGTGCCCTTGAGAGCCTAATGCTCTGTCTGAGAGTCTATGGAGAAAAAAAGGTTATTATAGCTTCAGCTCAGCCAGGAGACCTTGAGTACCACTCCAGAGTGATTGGTGATGGTTGTAATGCTTTAATCGAACACAATTACTCAGGTCAGGAGGGTTAATAATCTAGTCATTTAAAAAAAGAGACAAATAAAGAAGCATGTTTTCACTACTTACCCTTACCATCCTAATTAACAGAGTAAACCAGAATTACCTCCTAATAGTTAAAACGCTTCAAGAACCAGTGAGGTTGAGGTTTGTTTCCCTGTTAAAC
Source organism: Poeciliopsis prolifica (assembly GCF_027474105.1). Classification (NCBI taxonomy): domain Eukaryota; kingdom Metazoa; phylum Chordata; class Actinopteri; order Cyprinodontiformes; family Poeciliidae; genus Poeciliopsis; species Poeciliopsis prolifica. Next base: position 6,964,395 of record NW_026562400.1, on the reverse strand, counting down.
TACATAGATACTCTTCTTTCTCTATCTTGCCGAAATTGCACTTCCTAGACTAAACATTGAAAAAGAATAACCTGGTAAACACAATGCTTGTTTCTCATCATTGCTGCTGTGAGAGCAAGTAAATAAAATAACTTAATATGATAAGAGTTTTAGATTGGGACTTACTCTCTCGTTGCGGTCGGCACAGAAGAGGCGAGTATGGTGGCGTTTTTGCACAACAATGTAGGTGATGCCTGGCTGGTACTCCTTCTCCAGGCTGATGCAGGCCTCCCTGATGGCCAGCAGCTCATAGTACAGCACCTGATGAATAAGAGGTATCCAGCTTAATGACTTTCAGTAAGAGGAACGAAAACGTCCAGAAGTACTCTCAAATCTCAAAATTAAGCTCAAATCAAGATAAATCCACAATGTGCACCAAACGTTTCCCGCAGATGATACAAATGCAACACTATGGGTCGCTGTTAGTCTTTATTATGAGTTTTGGTTCTAACAGAGCAAACAGCCAACAATATTACAGGCAAGCCAAGTATAAACTAATCTCAAGGCTGCAGCAGCTGCAGCACTGATCAGCAAAGCACGACTAGCAGCTGTTACCTCCACACAGTGATGCGATCAGTGGGATATTTACAAATGCAGAGGTCTGGTAAAGCAACTGCAATAATCTAAACACATTTTATATTAGGAAGTTCTCCCATTTTTATTCATTTATTTATTTATTTATTTATTTATTTTGGTACATGCAGCTTTCAGTCACTTAATAGCCATGTTATCCAAAAATGGATAACTTAGCAGAAAACATTTCATTTGAGTTTAATGTTTTTAGATTTAAAATTCTGTCACATGAAAAGTTTAAAATGTTCTGTGACTGTTGGTAATATTAGCAATTATCACATAAAACAGAAATGTGCTTGTTTAACAATACATGTTCTAAAACCAAACAAAAAGAAACACCCAAGATTAAAATGTTCCAATGTACAAATATGTCATAAAATATGTTGTAAAAATAACAGGAAAAAGCTACTGAACAGTTTTTATATTTGGGTTTCAATTAATAATCAGCAAGATTAAAGGCAAAACAAACCAGGAAAATCCTCTTTCAACTATAACAGTTTATCCCGGGATAAATCCAAAACCCTGGAGCAACAAATTATTTTCCTGTTATGTTTTGTTATTCTCATAAGTAAAATTTGAAGAAGTTTGTCAGAGGGAGCACACCTGTCTGAACTGGCCTTCTGAAACCCCGTCCCTGTAAAAAATGATTCTGGTGGGCTTGTAGCGGGTCGACTTGTAGAACTGGATGAGCAGCTCCCGCACCATGGAGGCCAGGTCCTGGATGACCTCCTGCCGGGGCCTCTGGACACGCACCGTGGCACAGTACCTGCTGGGGTGGGCGTCCATACTACCAACCACCTGAGAGGAAACATTTGAGAGAGGAGTAGTGATGATGAAACACAGGAAGGAAAAAAAAAAGAGAGAGAGAGAGATCAAGAGAAACAAACAGAAAAATGTCTAAATAGACAAGAAACTAACCGCTGCAATCGAAGGCTTCTTCCCATCACCAGCTGGCGGATGTGTAACGTCTGCCCCCAAAAAGATAACTGGTTGCTGAAACACTGATGGCCTAAAAAAAATTAAAAAAAAAACATCAGATTAATCAGAGATATTTTAAACAAACTGTGAAGGAAGGGTGTGAAAATTCATCATGACCAACCGTTGGTGAGGAACCAGGATGTTGTTTATTCCTCCCAGCTTCACGTTGATCTTCAGGCAAAGGTTGGAGAGAGTCTGAGGTGACGTCTTCACTACATTCTTCACCTGAACACACTGAGTCGCCATGCCCAGGAGGGTGTCTCCCACTCGCTTCACTTCAGCTTTGGATGATTGAACACAAAAATGCACTTTAAATGATCTTGTACAGTTTTAAATAAATTTAATACTTCATAGAGAAGTATTAAACTTTATTTTCAAATTACAACCATATATTCCAGATATTTGATTGGGAATTTTTGTAAGAACACAGTGTAGAGCATCGTGAAGTGGAAGAAAAAAAAGATTATGTCAATGCTTAGTACAATTTTGCTGCAGTTGTATTCTTTCAGATTACATCTCTACCAGATTTCTATATCTACAGACTGAAAGATGTTGCCCTGAAAAAGAACCCAATATCATTTAGATTATCTGAAGACAAATGCAGATTTGGAGTGAGGTCTGTACTTTGATTGGGCCATTCTAGCACATGAATATGTAAATCAGGCCTCATGTTTAGAGTTTTTGTTTTACTGACAAGTGAACATCCATCATATGCCTTTCACAGTGTTGAACCTAAAATGTCATAGTAACATAATTTAAAATGTAGCCGTCAAACAACTGAAAAAAAATGAAGAAAAGTTGAAAGCTAGAAATGACAACTGTTTAATGAACTCAAGTTTAAGCAGAGACTCAAAGTGAAGTATCAAGTGAAGTTTAGACTGCTCACAGCTCTGTAGGAACTGTTTGCATAGCTATTTGCATTTAAATAAAAAAAATGCTTATATTGTAATAGTTTTCTAACCATAGACCGGAGTCTTTCCAGGCAGGATGACAATAATGAGCTGCAGTCCTGCGTAGGTGTTCTTCAGGTGTCTGAACATCGGCTCCACGCTGTCGGCCCCCTGGGCGTACTTACAGAAGCACGGCTGGCCTTGGATGGGCATCCCAGCATCCTTTGAGATTTTACGTAGCTGGTCCGTGAAACCCCTGCAAGCAAGATTGAACGATTAAAAAAAATCACTGAGGAACATGCATCTAAAAACATCAGATCATCAAGGCCATAAGAAATTTAAAATCTACTCCTGTAGTGTTTAAAGTGATGCACTTTTCTTCCTTAGATATCAGGCTGAGGAAGCAGCCTTACTTGAGAATTTCTTCCCGGCACTGTCTTTGTGTGGCGAAGCAAGCAATGGCCCACATCTTTATCTCCACTCCAGTGTGGAACTGCTTCCCCCTCATGTCCCAAACCCCATGGCTGGGTGTGGCTACCGTGCGGTTCTGAAACGACATCACAAACTCAACACATGGACTGAAGATTAAGTGAGCAAAAAATGTTCAGAAGACTCACTTGAACAGACAAACAAAAGTGACAACACTGGGGGCAAAAAAAAAAAAAAAAAAAAAGCACTAAACTCATGCACCCACCAACTACATCACTTATTCACTGGAGCTTAAACTGAGACAAACAATAGCTGGTGAAAGTTGTCAAATAGCTTGAACTTTACCACATTGTATCTCATTAACTTCTATTCTTGAGGATTTTATGTCTGGAAACTCTTTAGATTTTTCTTAATTTTTAAGACTGTTTTTCCCCCCATTTCACATTTGATATGTGTTGGTCCATAACATAAAATCCCAGAAAACAGAGAAATTTGGCACTGTAACTTGGAAAAATTAATTCAATAATAAATAAAAGCATTAAAGGATACCAAAATAAGATTTTAAATTCAAATGTCATATTAGCTTATTGCAATGAACTCTAAATGTTGGTATATTGCTAGTCTGATGCAATTTAGCTTGTGAGAAGCAAATTTTGGGTGTGCGTGAATAAAAAAAAGTGTGTTTCCTCCAGTAGGATAAATAAATGTTAATCCAAAATGTAGTTCAGTCTCAATAGGCTGCCTTTCCAGTTTATCCTAACTAAATAAATCTGTTTCATGTCATCTATGCAGACAAGCATTAATGCCAAGATGCTGGAAATTACACCAGTCAAACATAATTTGGGAATCCAAAACAATTTTTCTGATACTTAACTTCATAATTGAAGTCTTTAATCAATCAGTCAAATCAAATGTTATTTGTATAGCACATTTCAGCAGCAAGGCATTTCAAGGAATACTTTGGATCTAGAAACCTTTTTTTTTAAATTATATAAATTGGATTAAAGGTTACACTACTGAGACTCAACCTGGGCAAAACAAAAAAAAACAGGACATCAAATACAAACAGAAGCCAGTGATTAGTTCCCCACAGAGACAGAGGGGCAGAGCGTGTCAGACAAACAGAGAGAATGGGCGTGATTTAAAAGAAGGGTACCATAAAGTGCTCAGTGCTCACCCTGCCGCCGTACTGCAGCATGGGGGCGGGTAGCACTCGCCCCGTCACATGAGCCATCTCGTCACGCACTTTGAACTGGAACTCCTGCACAAATGGGTCTGCCTCGTAGTTGGCACTTCGCACCTGCAGGAAAAGGAGGCGAGGGATTAATGGTAAGCAAGGTCGATGCTGGGCATGTAATCACTGCATAAAAACACCTGGAGACTGACAGAAAGAGAACTCAATCTAACCATTTTCACTATTGTAGTGAAAAATGTCAGGAGTCTTTACGATCTTCTATAGGATTCATTATGCAGTTCTCACACACACACCTTATCAGGCTGAATCTCTTTTTCATCCTGTAAGTTTCAATCTGTAGAGCATGAAAACATGTCCTGTTTGAAACGATCTCCTCCGCTCTAATCTAGCCATTTTTATTTTCAGAGAACAGCTGGGGAGTGTAATAAGGTAACAGCACATTTACAATGTTTATTGTTAATCCAGTGGAAGCCTTGGGCAATCAGCGCAGTTTTTCAGCCTCTCTTATAAACAACATGCTGTTGAGAGAGTCGCAGACTCACATTAAAGCCATTTAGGCTGGGGCATTTTTCTGACCTTGGGCAGATCTGTGCTGTAATTGTCAAATGTGATGGAGAAGCACAGAGACATGCCTCCCATAATAACAC